>NC_042615.1:183789121-184472038 GCF_901001135.1 Rhinatrema bivittatum
CAGACTTGTCTTGTTTGCCACGTTGTAGGCTGCAGCAGCATTTTCGCGTATTATCTGCGCATAAGACCCTCTTTAGTTACTTTGGTGCACCTGGTTGTGCGTCCATTTATGTGCCTAGTTGGACACACAGGAGTGCCTACTAGTGCGCTCAGTTGTGCGTGTTCACACAAGCAGGCACTTTTGCACACTGTCTGAAGCGTCCTGGTGAGAGCTTAGTTTTTGCACTTCTCAAGGCTCTGTCTTGAGCGCCTAGTTTTTTGCAACATGAATACAGCTGGGCGCACTTTTATCAGATGCCTTTTGGGGCGTATTGACAGACTGATGGCACCCTTAGCAAAGAAGCCTAAGCGACTTGCCCTTTGTGTTGCTTGTCATATTCGGGCATCCCCAGTTTGGCATTCCCTCTAACTTTGGTCAGCACAATTTGGAGGCTCAAGCAGATTTGCCTCCATTTGATTTTACTAAACCCGGTTCTTCCCAGCCTGATGCAGGAAATGAAAACTGACAGAAGTGTCTCCTGATTTTGGGGCTCCCCTAACTGGTTCATCAGCAGGGGAAGGTAGCTCAGTGGGCACAGGTCTGATGCCCCCTGGTTTTGGCATGTATCCATCTGCCTTTTCTTGGATATACTTTTTTCAAAGACTGTAGTCTTTTCTTCAGGCTTGGCCACGGCCAATCTTAACAGGTCAGGATCGCAGGCTGTGGATTCCCGCATGCCTGGTGCTGCAGGTAAGCGTCTTGAGTATGCCTAGATCTGCTGTGGATCTCCCTGATAGGGACTCAGATGGCATGAATGATGAAGCCGATCCTTACTTCCTGGAGGATGGGGAAATTCCTCTGGGTTTGGAGCCGTATAGAACTATGTTGCATTTTCCTAGTGTGTAGCTAGATGGACACAGGACTAATGGGTTATGTGCTCCCCTGCTTAGCAGATGGAGACAGAGTCAAGTTTCAAGACTGACATCACCCTAGATATACCCCTGCAGTGACCTCAGCCATTCAGTATCTCTCCGTCTCCTAGCAAATGTGAATGTGCTACCCCCGCACCAGAAGTGATGTTTAGCAGGATTGCAGCACTAATTGGACAAAGTAGTTCAAAATCTTACCTCTAAATTGGGAGAAAGATCAAGCCCTGCTCTCCTGCGGTGATACCTAAGGGAACCTTCCCCAGTTGAGAATTCCTGAGGCGATTTCCGAAATCCCTCCCTTGATCCGGTAGCCGGTTCCCATAGTGGACTTTGCTGTTGAAGCAGCTGAAAGGGCTTAAGCCCTCTCCCCCCGCAGCCAGAGTCCGTCCCTGTACTCAGCCGGTAAGCGCTGAGCCCAGGTAAGTAGAGAAGAACGCCTTTCCAGAAACATGGAAGGGCTTTGGTAAGTCTTTTCCTCGGTCTCCTTGCTCAGTGCGCCATACCAACGACATTCCTGATACCGTTAGGGCTAGGGAAGGGGGTTTCTGAGTGGGTTGAGTGCCCCCCCCCCCCCCCCCCCCGATGAGTTAGGCCCCGCTTCAGGCTCAGTGGGCACTCCCATGTGGCAGGTTGCGGTGGCGACATCTTGTGCGCGATATGTTGCAGCGCCATTTTCCTCCATTGTCCGTTGGTAAGTGTAATGCGGGCCGGCCCTTTGTGCGCCTAACTCACGCCCATCTGTGTGCTTATCCGTGAGCATAACTACACTCACAACCGGCCGCTGAGATTTACGCACGTGCCGAGGCGGGTCTGTGCGCGCTCGAGAGGCACTATCCAGGTGAACATACAAGCTACAGAGTATTATGGCCCCGGCAGTAAAGAAGCTCAAGCAACACTCCCTTTGTGCCACCTGCTATATTAGGGCTGCGCAGTCTGACCTGAAATCCTCCCTATGTCAGCACTGTGAGGAAGTCCAGAGAGGGCTGGACTCTCAGAACTTTTCCAAGTCTGGCCCCTCCCAGTCAGAGGCCGGGTCAGCCATGACATTATCTGGTAGCACCCTGGACCCGAGCAATTCCGGGGCTGAGTCCTCCCCAGGAGAGGGCACTTCAGCGACATCTACCCTAGTTCCTCCTGGGCTAAATATGGACTCAGTGGCCTAATCTTGGTTGGAATTCTTTCAGGGCCTACAAGCCTTTATTCAGGCACAGTTGGCTACTGCCCCTGCCCAGTCCGAGCCCCAGCTGCGAAGGTCTCGTATTATTCGCATGCCTCGGGACATGCCTTGCCTCATGAAGGGTATCCCTGACAAGGGACCCAGACACCACAGATGACAAAGGGGATGCGGACTTATTAGAATCCAGGTTTGGAGCCATACCGGACCATGCTTCGATTTTTCCATACTGAAGAATTATAGGCCTTCGTCTCACAGACCTTGAAGACTCTGGGAGTTCCTGGCATGGACCCTATGTCGGAACCAAAGAAGAAGCCCATCCTGGTGTCTCTACAGAAAGCCTCTTGCTATTTCCCAATGCTGGAAGCCATCCAGTAGTTGATTGACCTGGAATGGGATGCCCTAGAAGCCAGTTTTAAAGGAGGTCGGGCCTTGGAGGCCTTATACCCTCTGGATCTGGCAGCCAAAGAACACCTGCGTTTCCCGAAAGTGGGTGCCCTGGTCTGTGCCGTCTCAAAGCAAATAACTATCCCATTAGAGGGAGGAGTGGCCTTGAAGGATGCTCATGATAGGTGGTTGGAATACATCCTTAAGCAAGCCTTCGACGTAACAGCGATGACATTGCAGATCGCTTTCTGTTGTGCCCTGGTGGCTCGTTTGTGTCTGCTTCTCTCTCGAGAGAGGCAGATAGCTCAGAGGCGTATACCAGAGAGGTGATTGAGCCCGCCACGGCCTACCTAGCGGATGCAAGCTCAAACCTAGTGCGCATTTCGGCCAGAGGGGTAGCCTCAGTGGATGGCAGCCAGAAGACAGCTATGGTTGTGAAATTGGTCAGCGGATGAGGCCTCTAAGGCGAACCTCACAAAGATGCCCTTTAAGGCAAGCTAGCTTCGTCTCTGCGCACAAAAGAAACAGCCTCAGCCCATCAATTCCTAATGTTGCTGGGCCACATGGCTTCCACGGTCCACGTCACTCCTAAGGCCAGACTGGCCATGAGAATAACTCAATGGATTTTGAAATCTCAATGGCTCCAAGCCACTCAACCTCTTTCATACCAGATTCATGTAACCCACCAGCTAGGTCTATCGCTTCCCTGGTGGACAAACAAAGCCAACTTGCTGACAGGTCTACCCTTCCAGCAACCAATTCCACAAGTGACCTTAACCACAGACGCATCCAACTTGGGTTGGGGAGCTCATGTGAACAATCTTCAAACTCAAGGTACTAGCTCAAAGCAACGTTTCAGATCAACCTCCTAGAGCTTCGAGCTATACGTTATGCTCTATATGCATTCAAGGACTGCCTTTCACACAAGACTGTTCTCATACAAACGGACAACACAGTTGCATTGTGGTACTTAAATAAGCAGGGCAGCACAGGCTCTTATCTTCTCTGCCAAGAAGCTGCACAGATCTGGACTTGGGCCCTTGCACACTCCATGCATCTCCGGGCCACTTATCTAGCAGGCATACAGAATGTGCTAGCAGTTCGCCTCAGTTGACAGTTCCATCCCTACGAGTAATTGCTACTAGAAAGATCCTGGATCCTGTGGTAATGAGGAGTATCTTCCAGCGTGGGGTCAACCAACAATCGACCTCTTTGCATCCGAACTGAATCACAAACTGGACAAATTCTGCTCCCTGCACAGGCAACAAAGCAAGTTAGCCAGGGACGTCTTCGCTCGCCCCGGAACACAGGCCTCCTATACGCGTATCCCCCGATAACGCTGATAGCCAAAACTCTCGTGAAACTACAACAGGATAAAGAGTCAATGATACTCATAGCCCCATATTGGCCTCGACAAGTATGGTTTCCCATGCTTCTCGACCTCTCCATCTGAGAACCAATTCGCCTGGGCACAGCGCCCACTCTCATAACTCAGAACCACAGCATGTTACTCCACCCGAACCTTCAGACCCTATCCCTCACAGCCTGGATGTTGAAAGCCTGATCCTACAACCGCTCAATCTTTTATCTAAGTTTCTCAAGTGCTTGTAGCTTCACGAAAGCCTTCCACATGAAAATCCTTTCTTTCTAAGTGGAAAAGATTTACCATGTGATGCATGCAAAAAGGTGTCGACCCCTTTTCCTGCCCCACTCCATCTCTGTTAGACTATCTGTGGCATCTTTCAGACTCTGGTCTCCAGACTTCCTCAGTACGAGTACACCTCAGTGTCATCTCAGCATACCACACGGGAATAGGGGATGCCCCTTAACAGCACAACCCGTTGTGAGTCTGTTTTTGAGGGGCTTACTACAACTTAAGGCCCTCTCTACGGCCACCAGTTACTGAATGGGACCTAAATGTAGTACTTACAAGGCTCATGCGTTCCCCATTTGAGCCTTTACACTCCTGCGATGTTAAGTTTCTTACTTGGAAAGTTCTCTTTCTAGTAGCAATTACATCTGCTCGAAGGGTTAGTGAGTTACAAGCACTTGTCACATACTCACCCTATACAAAGTTCCTCCATGACCGAGTGGTCCTTCGTACTCACCCTAAATTCCTTCCAAAGGTGGTAACCGACTTTCACCTGAATCAGTCTATAGTCTTGCCCATCTTTTTCCCCAAGGCCTCACTTTCACCAGGGCAAGAAGGTTTTACACTCCTTGGACTGTAAATGTGCATTTGAATTCCATAGAAAATGCACTTGCAGTCCATAGAAAATCCACCCAACTCTTTGTTTCTTTTGACAGAAACAAACTGGGAGTTGCAGTGGGCAAACACTCTCTCCAACTGGCTAGCAGACTATCGAATTCTGCTATGACAAAGCAGGCCTTCCTCTCCAGGGACAAGTGAAGGCGCACTCAGTAAGTGCTATGGCAACCTCAGTAGCACACTATCATTCAATACCGAGTGCTAAGATCTGTAAAGCTGCAACATGGAACTCTCTTCACACATTTGCAGCATATTACTGCCTAGACAAGGAAGGATGTCAAGACTCTGCCTTTGGCCAAATCCGTCTTGAAGAACTTATTTCCAATATAATCCCAACTCCTTCCACATCCCTCTGCTGTGATTTTCAGGCTGCCTCATTTTTCCCAACACTACACCAGTTGTGCCTGATGCACAAGTTGTAGGCTGTTGGTCCAAACAAATATGAGTTAGCCTGTAGCTTGCTAATCACTCACACGTGAGGACTACCATCCTGCTTGTCCTGGGAGAAAGAGTTGCTTACCTGTAACAGGTGTTCTCCCAGGACAGCAGAATGTAGTCCTCATGAAACCGACCCGCCACCCCGCGGAATTGGGTCCGAGAACGTTTTATTTTATTTTTTTGCTCGCACCTTTTGCTACAAACAAGACTGAAGGGAGACCCCTGTGGCTACAGGGATTATGACTTGCTGGGCATGCTCAGTGTGCCAGTCAAAAGTTCTAGAAACTTTGACAGAAAAGTTTTCCGTGATAGGGCTCCGTCTAGTGCCGTCACCCACATGTGAGGACTACATCCTGCTGTCCTGGGAGAACACTTGTTACAGGTAAGCAACTCTGCTTTCCCTTTTATAGACCAATGTGGTTGAACCTGTTACACCACAGGAAAGAGGGCAGGGATTTACTCTTTGTATTTCCTGGTTCCCAAAAAGACTGGAGGATTTTGTTGCATCCTTAACATAAGGAGCCTCGAACAAGTTTCTCCTAAAAGAAGTTATATTTCCTTGACCTACTAAAATGATCGGTGGTATTCATTCAAAAGCATATGGGGACAGACTTAAAGATCTAAATATGTATCCCCTAGAGGAAAAGTGACAGAAGGGATCTGTGATAGAGGCATTTAAATACCACCATGGGCCTCTTTCAATGGAAAAAAGGATTTAGAATGAGGGGTTCTGGGATGAGGTTAGTGAATGCATGGAATAGCCTCCCCTTGGAGTTAGTGGGAACAAGGACAGTATCTGAATTAAAGAAATCATGACACAAACACAGGGGATCTCTGACAGTGGTGGGGATTGTAAAACTGAATTAGTTGGTGTGGATGGGTAGACTGGATAGGCCATATGGTCTTTTTCTGTAGTCACTTTTGTGTTTCTAAGTCTATCCCCCATATGCTTTAGAACGAAGACCACTTCATTTTTATAGCACCATCTGGACAGACTCCCAACTGATTTATATCTTTTTGAAAATGCAGTCTCCAGAACTGTACACAGTATTGCAAATGAGGTCTCACCAGGGACTTGTACAGGGGCAGAATTCCTTCTTTTTTTTGTGCTAACCATTCCTCTCCCTGTGCAGGCAAGCATCTTTCTGCCTTTATCTACTTGTTTGGCCATCTTAAGCTCATCAGATATGGTCATCCCTAGATCCCACTCTTCTTTTGTGCTTAGAATTTCACCCCATACTGTATCTCTTCTTTGGGTCTTTGCAGCCTAAATGCATAACTAAACATTTTTTACTATTAAATCTTGGCTGCCAGACCCTAGACCATTCCTTGTGATTTGCTAGATCCTTCATGTTTTCTACCCCTTTTTAGCTATATACCTTGTTAAAAATTTTACTATCATCAAAAGACAAACCTTTCCCGATAACCTTTCTGCAATGTTACACATGAAAATGTTGACAAGAAGCAGTGCAAGGACCAATCACTGAGGCACACCACTAGTATTGCCCCCTCCCCTCGGAGTGAACGCCATTTACCACTAATCTTTGTTGCCTCCCACTCAACCAGTTTCTAACCCATTCAGTCACTTTAGAGCCCATAACATGGGTGCTCAGTTTATGAGTCTATGCAGAACCTTGTCAAAGGCTTTATCCCAGGACAAGCAGGATGCTAGTCCTCACATATGGGTGACGTCACTGACGGAGCCCTATTGCGGGAAAAACGTCTGTCAAAGTTTCTAGAAACTTTTGACTGGCACTGTGAGGCCACTGAGCATGCCCAGCATGCCATGATATTCTCTGCCACAGGGGTCTCACTCTAGTCTTCGTTTTTCCACGCTGCTATCAACATTGCGGTCATCGGAGCCTTCTGAGATTTATTCAGTTCTGACTAGAAAGTTAGTATTTAAAAATTTTCTCTCCCTCACGGGATCTCACTTTTTCTCTATCTCACCGGCTGGTGAGATATTTTCCGCGTTTATAATTTAAACCGCTGATAATTTTTTCTCTCATTCATCAACGGCTGTCAATAACATCATGGCCTCGGGTTTCAAAAAATGCCCGGCCTGTAATCGGACCATGTCAGTCACAGACCCGCACCTTGAATGCGTTGTCTGTTTAGGTGAACACCACGATATTTCTTCCTGTCAGCAATGTCAGGAAATGACACCAAAAGGAAGAAAACTTCGGCAGGAAAAAATTGAACAACTTTTCCACCTGCAACTGATTCCTTCACCATCTACTTCATCAAAATCTTCACCGACAGGAATTACCAAGAAAATCCTGTTGAAAAAACGTAGACCGGACGGTTCTGGGGGCAAAACCTCGCCAACACCGTCGACGGTATCAGTGCGATCGGAGACCGAGGTAAGGCATAAACATCGGCATCGCCATGCCTCCACATCGCCATCAGTTCCATCCCATGAGGAACCGAGCAAGAAACGGCCGAAACATAAAGACACCTCGCCGTCACCTAGGCCTCCCTCGGTGGAACCGGCATCGTCGCAGGTAATACTCTCTCCGCCTACACCGGTGCCGAGCATTCCCCCAGTACCACAAGACTTGACGGCATTCATTAAGGAAGCGGTACTGCAGGCAATAAAAGAACATCTGCCGGCGACTATGCCGATGCCGGTGATCCCGCCGACGCCGGTGACATCTTCTCTACCTGGGACGATGCTGGTACTACCGATGACATATTTAGTACCGGCGACAACGCCGATGCCGGGTATATTCCCGATGCCGGGGGAATCCCTGATGCCGCGGGCATCGCTGCCACTCACAACTGCACCGTCGATGCCGCCTCTTTTTTTGGAGTTTACATCGATGCATATGACATCATCGGTTCCAATCTCGGTGCCTATTGTTACTACTGCACCGTCAAAAAAGAAAAGTGGAATATCAATGATACCCACTAAAGAAACATCGAAGGCACCGATACCCTCAATGCCTAAGACTTCTTCAATGGTGCACTTCCTCCTGGGGCTCCAGGATCCTCAGAAGCAGGACTATATTCTCTTACAAAAGAGATACCAGGATTTATTGGACTCTTTGCCAACTAATCCACGAGAAGAGGATTCTTCTCCTGAAGACCCTTTGCCTGGTCCTTCTGGTCTTATTCCTCCACCTAAACCCGCAGTACCACCACAAAAAACTCCAGAATATGATATATGGAGTGACACTGCCTCAGACACTTCATCAGAAGCCTTTATGTCTGATCCATCACCACCACATCCTAGGAAACAATCTCCTCCAGAAGATCTTACTTTTACCACATTTGTGCAGGAGATGGCTGACTCTATCCCCTTCAAATTGGAATAAGAGCAGGATTCTAGGCAGCAGACCTTGGAAGTACTGCAATTCGTTGACCCTCCAAAGCAAGTGGTGGCAATTCCCATACATGATGTTCTCCTACAGCTACAAGATCGCCTTTGGGAACATCCCTGTACTGTTCCTTCAGTAAACAAAAGGATGGATACTACTTACTTGGTCCAATCCACTCCTGGATATGAAAAATCACAACTACCCCACCATTCAGTAGTTGTTGAATCAGCACAGAAAAGGTCCAAAAGGACAAGAGTCCACTCTTCAAATCCTCCAGGAAAGGACCACAGGTTTTTGGATGTCCTGGGTTGTAAGGTCTTTCAAGGTGCAATGTTGAATTCTAGGATTTCAGCATATCAACTCTACATCACACAATAGCAAAGAAATTTATGGAAACAAATTGAAGAATTTATTCCATCTCTTCCAAATGAATATAAGGAGGCTGCACAAACCATCATCACTAAAGGATTAGAAGCTGGAAAACACGAAGTCAGGGCTGCCTACGATGGCTTCGAGACGGCTTCAAGGGTGGCTGCGTCAGGCATCAGTGCTAGAAGGTGGGCTTGGCTCAAGGCCTCAGACCTTAGGCCAGAGGTCCAGGATAAATTAGTTGACCTCCCATGCATAGGAGACAATTTATTCGGATCCAAAGTGCAAGAAGCTGTGTCTCAGTTAAAGGAGCACACAGAAACATTAAGACAACTATCCTCCCTCCCACAGGACCCCCCTACGCATACTACCTGTAGGTCTCCGCGAAAAGACACAAAACCGCCTTTCTATCGTCAGAGGAGATATTACCCTCCTGCGTCTAGACCCAGACCCTCCAGAACCCAGCAAAAAACACAACCACGTCAGCAAAGAACAGCTAGGCCCCAACCTGCTCCACAAACCGGTCCAGCCTCGGGCTTTTGAAAATTCACTCAGAGAACTCAGCCTATCCTCAAATCCTCGACCAGAACTTCCAGTAGGTGGCAGGTTATCCAAAGTTTACAACAATTGGATACCAATAACATCAGACCAATGGGTTCTATCCATAATATCTCAAGGATACCAACTCAATTTCCTCTTAATTCCCACAGAATTTCCAACGACTCAAATTCGTCTCAACAAAAATCACATGCTTCAGTTACAGGTAGAATTATCCACCCTTCTGAAAGCCAGGGCTGTAGAGCCGGTGCCCCGGTCTCAGCAGAGCAGCGGATTCTATTCCCGGTATTTCCTCATTCCAAAGAAAACCGGATGCCTACATCCCATTCTAGACCTCAGAAATCTCAACAAATTTCTAAAGAAGGAAAAGTTCAGAATGGTTTCTCTAGGCACCATGCTTCCACTACTTCAAAAAGGAGATTGGCTTTGTTCTCTGGATCTTCAAGATGCTTACGCTCACATTCCAATATTCCCTCCTCATCGCAAGTACCTGCGCTTCATGGTGGGTCATCAACATTTCCATTACAGAGTACTGCCATTCGGACTTGCCTCTGCTCCCAGAGTATTCACCAAATGTCTGGCAGTAATAGCAGCACCCTTGCACAAGCAAGGTGTCCATGTCTTCCCATATCTAGACGACTGGCTCATCAGAAGTCAATCTCAAGAAGGAACTTTGTCTTCTCTCAACCACACAATTACGGTACTCCACTCCACGGGCTTTCTCATCAATTATCAAAAGTCCCATCTTACTCCATCTCAATTACTCCAATTCATAGGAGCAGAATTGAACACCGTCCTTGCAAAGGCCTTTCTACCCGAGGATCGAGTAGAAACACTGTCCTTATTGGCAAACTCGATTCACTCGGTGAATCAGGCAACAGCTCATCAGTTTCTAACTTTACTAGGCCATATGGCCTCTACAGTTCATGTCACTCCTATGGCAAGGCTAGCCATGAGGGTAACTCAATGGACTTTAAGATAACAATGGATCCAAGCAATTCAACCACTGTATTCTCCAATCCAAGTAACCCACCAGCTACGTTCATCTCTACTTTGGTGGGCAAACAAGGACAACCAATCCCACAGATAACACTAACTACAGATGCATCCACCTTGGGTTGGGGAGCTCACATAGACAATCTCCAAACCCAGGGTACTTGGACAAAACTCGAAGCTACTTTTCAAATCAATTTCCTAGAACTTCGAGCTATACATTGGGGGTAATTTTCAAAAGGAGTTACATGCGTAAATGTAGCTACTATTGTAGCAATTTTCAAAAGCCATTTACTCAAGAAAAGTGCACTTATGTGAGTAAATCCTATAGACAAGTCAATGGCATATATTGTAGCAATTTTCAAAAGCCCACTTACTCGAGTAAAGTGCATTTACATGCATAAAACCCAGATTTACGCATGTAAATGCTTTTTAAAATCCGCCCCTTTATGCGCTGCATGCGTTCAAGGACTGCCTTTCACACAAGACTGTTCTGATCCAAATGGACAACACAGTAGCCATGTGGTACATCAACAAACAAGGAGGTACGGGCTCGTATCGCCTTTGTCAAGAAGCTGCACAGATTTGGGGCTGGGCCCTGAACCACTCAATGTTCCTCCGAGCCACTTATCTGGCAGGCATTCACAATGTAGTGGCGGATCGACTCAGTCATCAGTTCCAACCACACGAGTGGTCCCTGGATCCCTCAGTAGTGACCAGGATATTTCAACGTTGGGGACAACCAACAATAGACCTCCTTGCGTCACATCTGAATCACAAAGTGGACAAACTCTGTTCTCTACACGCACAGAAGAATCAACCAGCCAAGGACGCTTTTGCTCACCCTTGTAACTCAGGCCTACTATACGCGTATCCTCCGATACCTCTCATAACCAAAACTCTCGTGAAGCTACAACAGGACAAGGGGTCCATGATACTCATAGCCCCATATTGGCCTCGACAAGTATGGTTTCCCACACTTTTAGACCTCTCAGTCAGGGATCCCATTCGCCTGGGAGTAGCTCCCACTCTCATAACTCAGGATCAGGGTCTGTTGCGCCATCCCAACCTTCAATCCCTATCCCTGACAGCGTGGATGTTGAAAGCTTGATTTTACAACCACGCAATCTTTCCACTAATGTATCACAAGTGCTTATAGCTTCACATAAACCTTCCACACGAAAGAATTATTCTTCCAAATGGAAGAGATTTACTTTGTGGTGCAGGCAAAAGAATATTGATCCTTTCACTTGCCCCATTACTTCTCTACTAGACAACTTATACCATCTTTCAGAATCTGGTCTCCAGACTTCATCTGTAAGAGTACATTTAAGTGCAATCTCTGCTTACCATAACAAAATGGGAGATGCACCAGTCTCCACACAACCTCTTGTCAGCAGTTTTATGAGAGTTTTAACTCAACTTCAACCACCAATTCGGCCACCAGTCACAGAATGGGACCTGAATCTGGTTTTAACAAGACTCATGCATTCTCCTTTTGAACCTATAGATTCCTGTGATCTTAAATTTCTCACATGGAAGACTTTCTTCCTCGTAGCCATTACATCAGCTAGAAGGGTTAGTGAGTTACAAGCACTTGTCACGTACTTACCCTATACAAAATTCCTACATGACAGAGTGGTTCTCTGTACACATCCAAAATTCCTTCCCAAGGTAATTACGGAATTCCACTTGAACCAATCAATAGTTTTACCCACATTCTTCCCACGGCCTCATTCTCACCAAGGAGAACAGGTTTTACATACCTTGAACTGTAAGCGTGCACTGTCGTTTTAAACCGCACTGCAGCCCACAGAAAATCCAATCAACTTTTTGTTTCCTATGATCCAAACAAACCGGGTAAAGCAGTGGGTAAACATACTATATCCACTTGGCTAGCAGATTGCATAAAGTTTTGCTATGAAAAAGCAGGCCTTCCTCTGCAAGGGCGAGTAAAGGCACATTCAGTAAGAGCAATGTCAACTTCAGTAGCACACTATCGTTCAGTGCCAATTCTTGACATATGTAAAGCAGCAACATGGAGTTCTCTTCACACCTTTGCAGTTCATTACTGTTTGGACAAACAGGGACAACAAGATTCAGCATATGGACAATCTGTCTTAAAGAACTTGTTTCCAGTTTAATCCCAACTCCTTCTACATCCAACCTGCTGTAATCTTCGGCTGATTCATTTTCAGCAACCATACATCACTGTTGCTTTACTACAAAATGACTCAGCCTCTAGCTTGCTAATCACCCATATGTGAGGACTAGCATCCTGCTTGTCCTGGGATAAAGCAAAATTGCTTACCTTGTAATAGGTGTTATCCCAGGACAGCAGGATGTAGTCCTTATGAAACCCACCCGCCACCCCGCGGAGTTGGGTCTCATACCTTTTATTATTATTTTATTTTTGCTAAGGCTTATTGCTACATACGAGACTAGAGTAAGACCTCTGTGGCAGAGAATATCATGGCATGCTGGGCATGCTCAGTGGCCTCACAGTGCCAGTCAAAAGTTTCTAGAAACTTTGACAGTTTTTCCCGCAGTAGGGCTCCGTCAGTGATGTCACCCATATGTGAGGACTACATCCTGCTGTCCTGGGATAACACCTATTACAAGGTAAGCAATTTTGCTTTACTGAAAACCTACACTACATCTAGTGCTAACTCATCACTCAATCAAAGAAATTGATTAGATTCATTTGATAAGACCTATCTCTGGTAAAGCTTTATGCTATTTTGGATCATGTAATTTATTTATTTATTTATTTAGAACTTTTCTATACCGACTTTCCAATAACAGAATTACTGATCAATTCGGTTTACATTCTGAACAATAACAGTGACAAGTAAATGTCTTACATCTATTGGATTCCAGAAACTGCACTATCTTCTGTTTTAGCAGTGATTCCATTAATTTGCTCATCACAGAGGTCAAACTAACTGGCCAGTCTCCTCCTTGCTTTCACTTTTGTGAAGAGGAACCATGTCAGCCTGTCTCTAGTCCTTCAGAGATATTCCTGACTCTAAAGAAGCATTGAAAATGTCAACTAGTGGAGCTGCCAGAACTTTCCTAAGTTCTCTTAATACCCTTGGATAAATCCTGTCTGGCCCCATCACTTTATCTACTTTGTTTAGTTAGTTCCTCATGAACATACTCTTTTGAAAATTGATTGAAGTTTACCTCATTTTTGGTCCTATTTGTATTTTATGTGGTACTGCTCCTGGCCCCTTGTCAATCATGGTTTTCAGTGTACTATATCTCCATGGTAGCCACTACATCAGTCAACTTTTTCCATCACTGCTTCTAGATCTGGGACTTTTTCTCATACTAGAGCATTGGTGTACATAGTTTTCCAGATGTTGTCCTTTTTTACCAATTTCTATTTTTATACAAGTGTTTAATGTTTATTTTAGTGCTTTGTTCACCTATTTCTGACAGTCCTATTTTAAAGCCCTCAGTAGTTTTGCCAGGCTGCACTAGAAAACACTGTGCCCCTTCTTTGATGGTGGATCCCATCTCTGCTTAACAGTCCTTGAAATATTCCATGGTCCTGGAAGCCAAAATGCTCTCGTTGGCACCATCTACATAGCCATTCATTCATTCATCTCCAGAATGCAAGCTTCCCTGCCTGGGCCTTTATCTTTGAGTGAGAGGATTGCAAAGAATGACACCTGTGCACCTAACTGCCTCTGTTTGTTTCTGTACTATGCGTGTAACAGAATTATTTATTTATTTATTTATTTATTTATAATTTTTAATATACCGATGCTCCTGTATACAATACATATCACACCGGTTTACATGGAACTGAACTGTCGCCACAAAGGCGGGAAATACATTGAAACACGTTGAGGAAAAATTTTTTTTCAGGAAACAATCATAACAAGGTTAACTGCAAAACAATCAAAACAAGATAAACTGAATTAATGAGCTTCTGAATTATCTTGCTAAATAGAATAATAAGGGGACATTTCCACTACATATGATGAAAGGATCCAACTTCCTCACATAGCTACAAAGAAGGAAAGATTCTACTTATTTTCTGTGATGTAATTAAGTTTCTTAATATAATTTTATATTTATAAGAAAACTGGATGAGAGAACATTAGAATATATTTATAATTTGGATTCCAAGATTCCTCCAGCAGCTTATATCTGAACATTTCTTTCCATTTTTTCAAAATATTTAGGGGGATTTAAGTAACTTTTTTTTCTTTACAGGTCATAGTTATGAGTGCTACTCTAGATGCTGGCAAGTTTCAAGTTTATTTTGATAACTGCCCTCTGCTGACTATCCCAGGGCGTACACATCCTGTGGAGATCTTTTACACTCCAGAGCCAGAGAGAGATTACCTTGAGGCAGCCATTCGAACAGTTATCCAGATTCACATGTGTGAAGAAGAAGAAGGAGATCTTTTACTTTTTCTGACTGGTCAAGAGGTACTTAAAGCTTAATGTTACAGAAAGCAATATGTAACCAGTGTATTTTAAAGCAGCAGTGCTTCATAAAGGCCTATTTTGAAAAGCTGTAAAATGCTTTTTAGTCAATTGTAGAAGTATTGTAGTCTCCTAAAAATGTTTTCTTTAATTTTTGTAACATTTTTATTTCATTAGCCCCATTTTGATGTGGGGCTGCAGTGTTCCTTCTGTTTCTAAGCAGTGCATATGCATTATTTATTTATTTATTTATTTATTATTTTTATATACCGACATTCGATCTCAATTGAGATATCACACCGGTTTACATTCAGGTACTGCATTATGCCTAGATCCCTCTGCTTCTGTTTGCTGTTTAAGGGCGGTAGGAAGTATTGCATTGCAGAAATAGAATAGAGGCAGTTTGGAATCATTTGATAAGTACATAGTCATTCCTTCTTAAATTCAATTCTCAAATAATGTTTTTTAAAGAATTATTCTGCAAAGAAAAATAGTGAAAGATTTGACTGGCTTATTTTTAGCCCAGCAGGAAACAGATTTCTCACAATTGGCCAAAATTGAGCAACTGGGAAGCACTACTGTTTTTATTCCGTATGTTTGAAGTTTTAATATCATGCATATAACATATAAACTTAACAGGTTGAAGATTGAGTGTTACCTTTTGTGCCCTGTTCTTTAATATTACAGTTTCATGGACACATCAGATTTGAAGATTTTCTCAACAACACAAATAGGTCATGGGTGTGTTTTGTGATTTCCATCTGAACATTTAATAAAATATTTTTGTGGGGCTTTTATTTTTATCAGAAGTTAGTTATGCATTATATAGTGTACATTTCAGGTAATGGCTTTATGAAGTATGCCAGGTGATTCAACAATTTCTTTTTCTTCAAGAACTTGGGGCACCTGCACTTGCCCTCTTTTTTTCTCTCCCTATTTTTATTTGGAGGTCCAGACACTTAAACCATTTTTGTTATTCATTCAGCTAATCAGATTCACTGACATCTGCACACAGCAAATGTTTCAAAGCATGAGTTTGAGTCTGTGGCTAGGAGCCAAAGTGGGGACAAACGGGAAAGGACCATACAGGAGCAGTGAGTAATAGGATATGCATTTGTGTGCATAAATTTGGGCAAAGTTGGAAAGAGAATTAGGAAGATGAGAAACTGGGTAGAAAGGCAACTAAAACTTTAAAAGACAAAGGAAAGAAATTGAAGAACAATGAGATTGAAAATTGAGGTAAGTCCATTAACAGAATAAGGTCAGGAAAATATTTTGGTCTACAGTAATGTTGCACAAACTCAGAAGATAAGGAAAGAAGTCTCAATCCACCTAATTTGTTGTTCAAAGGATAAACTTTATGTAGTTTAATAGAACAATTAAAACATCAGGTAAGTAGAATTGATGGTCCCCCTGTATGGGCCTTGTTTTGAGTAACTGCATCGAGAGGAACCAAATCTATAAGTGTAACAATCAAAATATTGCTTCCTATGTTCTTTGATGTAATCTAGATTATGCACAAGGATAAAATAAGTGCAAGGTGATGCATGTAGGGAAAATTAACCCATGCTGTAGTTACACGATGTTAAGTTCCATATTAGGAACTATCACCCAGGAAAGAGATCTAGGCATTATAGTGGATAATACATTGACATCGTCGGCACAGTGTGCTGTGGAAGTAAAAAAAAAAAGCAAACAGAATATTAGGAATTATTAGGAAGGGAATGGTGAATAAAATGGAAAATGTCATAATGCCTCTGTATCGCTCCATGGTGAGACCGCACCTTGAATACTGTGTACAATTCTGGTTGCCGCATCTCAAAAAAGATATAGTTGCGATGGAGAAGGTACAGAGAAGGGCAACCAAAATGATAAAGGGGATGGAACAGCTCCCCTATGAGGAAAGGCTGAAGAGATTAGGGCTGTTCAGCTTGGAGAAGAGACGGCTGAGGGGGGATATGATAGAGGTCTTTAAGACCATGAGAGGTCTTGAACGAGTAGATGTGAATCGGTTATTTACACTTTCGAATAATAGAAGGACTAGGGGGCATTCCATGAAGTTAGCAAGTAGCACATTTAAGACTAATCGGAGAAAATTCCTTTTCACTCAACGCACAATTAAACTCTGGAATTTGTTGCCAGAGGATGTGGTTAGTGCAGTTAGTGTAGCTGGGTTCAAAAAAGGTTTGGATAAGTTCTTGAAGGAGAAGTCCATTACCTGCTATTAATCAAGTTGACTTAGAAAATAGCCACTGCTATTTCTGGCATCAATAGCATGGGATATACTTAGTTTTTGGGTACTTGCCAGGTACTTGTAGCCTGAATTGGCCACTGTTGGAAACAGTATTCAAGGTGCAGTCTCACCATGGAGCGATATAGAGGCATTATTTATTTATTTATTTATTTAATTTATTTATTTATTTTTAATTTTTATATACCGAAGTTCTTGTAGGGACTACAAATCACTCCGGTTTACATAAAACAATGAACTGCCCAACAGAGAGCGGAGCTTTACATAGACATTTACATAGACATTTTACATAGACATTTACATAGACATTTACATTTACATAGACATTTTTTGTTTTATTAACCATTCCCTTCCTAATAATTCCTAACATTCTGTTTACTTTTTAGACTGCTGCAGCACACTGAGCTGACAATTTTAAAGTATTATCCACTATGATGCCTAGATCTTTGTCCTGGGTGGTAGCTCCTAATATGGAACCTAACATCGTGTAACTACAGCAAGTGTTATTTTTTCCCTATATGCAACACCTTGCACTTGTCCACATTAAATTTCATCTGCCATTTGGATGCCCAATCTTCCAATCTTGCAAGGTCCTCCTGTAATGTATCACAGTTTGCTTGTGATTTAGCTACTCTGAATAATTTTGTATCATCCGCAAATTTGATAACCTCACTCGTATTCCTTTCCAGATCATTTATATAAATATATTGAAAAGCACCGGTCCAAGTACAGATCCCTGAGGCACTCCACTGTTTACCCTTTTCCACTGAGAAAACTGACCATTTAATCCTACTCTCTGATTCCCATCTTTTAACCAGTTTGTATCTAAGCCTCCCGGCGCACGCATATAAACGCACAGACTGGGTTTGAACGTCCCTATGCGCACAAACCATGGCACCACCGGCCAAGAAAGCCAAAGCACAAGCCCTCTGCCCAGCCTGCCACATAAGAGCTGAGCAGCATGAAGAGGCTATTGCCCTGTGCCTAAGGTGCGAGATGGCTCTGGGAGAACCAAGGCAAGGTCCCCCCAGCCAGTACAGGAATCCGGATCCACTGATAATATCCTGGACCTCTCTATCCCCAGCTCGGCCCTCCAGACGGGGCCCTCTGGGAACACCGCTGGATTCAATATAGACCCAGGAACCTTTTCGTGGGTGGAATTTGCTTTTTATTTTTTTTAATTCTTTTTTATCAATTTTTAAATTTACAAAAATTAATTTGCAAAATATGAAAAAACAAACGGATGACTGAACATTAATTTTCATTCAACACATATTAATCAAGGTTTAAAGAAATTAGCCTCCATTATAATCCATAAATCAATATAGTACTAATTGTGAGGATCCGAAACTTACAGAGAGATCATAAAACAAACAATCTTTATAGGATAGTAGCATGTACATCCAATAGCTTCCACATTTCTGTTATAAGTTTATGGGAGACGAAGTAATGGGGGTTTTCACCTGAAGAAAAGCCTTCAATTGTTCAACTGTAAAGAAAACATTTAATTCTGCCCCCCCTCTTTAACACGCATTTACATGGAAATTTCAACATGAAAATATAACGCAAAGAAATTATTTCAGGGTGTAGGGCTAAAAACCCTCCATGCCTCTCTTGTGTTATAGAGGAAAG
Organism: Rhinatrema bivittatum; assembly: GCF_901001135.1. Lineage (NCBI taxonomy): Eukaryota > Metazoa > Chordata > Amphibia > Gymnophiona > Rhinatrematidae > Rhinatrema > Rhinatrema bivittatum. Next base: position 183,807,864 of record NC_042615.1, read on the forward strand.
GTTTGGAAAACTTTTAACATTTCCATTCATAAACGAAGCTGGAAACTTCCTGAAGTAGTTTTTCATAATATTCTGCACATCTGCGATCGTTATTAATGAGACTAAAAGGGTGGCTCTATCCAACTGTAACATTGAGCTTTCTGATATTTCAGTCAGGTTGTTCTGCAGATTTAATCTGTTAGAATTTGCAGCAGTTTTAGGTAGAAAATAGCATTTGTTAATTGCAGGTAAATTACCTTTTTCAAAACCTAGGACCCGTTGAAAGAATCTTTTTAAGGAAACATAAGGGATTTCTACCAAAATTCGAGGAAAATTTAAGATCCTTATCTTTAGATGTCCGGTGGCATTTTCAAGCGCTTCCACTCTTCTGGTGAGAAATACTCTATCTTTAACGACTGCAGTTTTAAATGTTAAGTTCTCGCGTTCCTTCTCCTGTAAAGTCGAAACTTGTGTTGAAATCAAATCAACGTTTTTTTGAAGCTCATGGGAATTTTGAGTATTTTGAGATGCCAAATACTCAACTTTATCGTTAAGATTATTCATTGTTGTAGCAACCCCCACCATCAGGTCCCATAAAGCAGTCATTGTAACAACCTCAGGGCTTTCAGGAATCCTTAAGGGCTTAAATTCTGGGGTAGTCTCTTGCAGTAATTGTAGGCTATTACCGATAGGACTTACCTCTACTGCTCCTTCTTTCCGCTCTATTCTTGGTGTCCCTGAGCTGTTTGGCACTCCCGTTGCCACCACTGTTGCTGAAACAGCCCGAAAGGCCGCGGTGTCAGTTGAATTTGCTGCTAGCAACCCAGAAGGGATCCCCTCATTCAGCGCATTGTTGTGCTGGAACATGAGCCCTGAGCTCTGTGTTGAGTCTGGTCTGAGATCTGGGCTCATCGATGTCTCGTCCGTTGCGGGAACTTCTCCCTCAGTCCCCTGCTCCAAGGGTTCCTCGACCGCTGGATTTCCTGAAGCTGGTGAGGTAAGAAACCAAATGATTTCTTGCTGCATTGCCGAAGATGGTGGGGGTATTGAGGGATAAACCCTAATTTACCCCTTCCTTTTCGGAGGCATAGGGTAAAAAAAAAAAAGGATAATAGAAAAGTTCGCACAAGCAGCAGGACCTCCCTCAGCTCCTACTCACGGCATGCAGCCATCTTGGATCTCCGGCATTGGTCTTTCCCCATGAGCGCACAGACCGGCCTGCACGCATATCTTCGCGGCCTGCATGCACACCCTCGGTGCACCCAGAGCGCATATCTAAGCCTCCCATTGCGCGCATAAAAACACACAGACCGGGTTTGAATGCCCCTTCGCACACAAACCATGGCACCACCGGCCAAGAAAGCCAAAGCACAAGCCCTCTGTCCAGCCTGCCACATAAGAGCTGCACAGCATGAAGAGGCTACGGCCCTGTGCCTACAGTGCAAGACAGCTCAGGGAGAACCAGGGCAAGCCCGCCCCTCCCCCCCAGCCAGTACAGGAATCTGGATCTACCGATAGTACCCCGGACCTCTCTATCCCCAGCTCGGCCCTCCAGACGAGGCCCTCAGGGAACGCCGCTGGGTTCAGTCTACACCCAGGAACCTTTTCCTGGGTGGAATTCTTTAAAGGTCTGCAAACCTTCGTCCAGGCGCAATCGGTGCCACCAATGACACAGCCACAGCCTCCACTAGAGGACCCAAACCTCCCAGGCCCTTCTCGGCCTCCCAGAGACGTGCCTCCCCCCGGAAAAAAGCCTAACCTTAGGTGACACGGACACCTCGGAGGAAGACCAAGACTCCCTGGAGGAAGGGGAAATCCCTCCAGGAACAGAACCATACCGAACCATGATGTGTTTCTTCTCCAAAGACGAACTACCAGACCTCATGTCTGGGAGTCTGAGGGAGCTGGCCATCCCAGACACAAGCGCCTCAGCGGAGCCAAAGACGGAATCCTCTTCTGGTCGGGATCCCGGGTCTCCGATGGCTCCGGTGCCCTCCCCACTGACAGCGTCATCGGGAGGAGAAACACCATTCCGCATCCCTCCATCGGGAGTTTTGCCTCCATCGATACCGATACATCCCTCGCCACCGATCCAACCATCGGTGCCAATATGTCCAGCGCCACCGAGCCATCCATCGATGTCTGCACCGGTGCCTTCGATGCCGTCATTGGTGCCCCCGATAATTCCTCCGATTCCTTCAGAGCCTAGATCGGGACCTTCGGGTATCCTACCATCCTGTCCCCCTCTAGTTCCTGGAGGGCCAGGTGCTGATCCTTACGATACCTGGGCTGATGATACCTCAACAGACACCGATGATTTACCTTCACCACCTTCACCCACTGAGAGTAGGAAGCATTCTCCTCCAGAGGACCTCTCCTTTATAAACTTTGTGAAGGAAATGTCTGAATTGTTCTCACAGGACAAGCAGGATGGTAGTCCTCACATATGGGTGACATCATCAGGATGGAGCCCAATCACGGAAAACTTCTGTCAAAGTTTCCAGAACTTTGACTGACCCCTACTGGGCATGCCCAGCATGGCACTAACCCTGCAGCCAGCAGGGGTCCCCCTTCAGTCTTCTTTTTTCCGCTCAGCAGTAGCCTCGCGGTTTAGGAGCTTTGAAGAGATTCCTGACAGGAATTTTCCTCACGGAGTTAATTAAAATTAGATTGCCCCACAGGGGTCCCTCCTCTGATTTTTCTCAGGCCGCGGTACTCCGGTAAGTTTTTCACCGTTTTTCGTCTATTACCGTCGAGTTTGGCCCTCAAGGCCTACTGGCCGTCGACCGTACCGCGGCTCGATTTTTCTGTGGTCATGGCGTCGGGGTTTCGTCGGTGCCCGGACTGCACTCGCACCATGTCTATCACAGACCCTCATGGAGTCTGTGTAATGTGTTTAGGCCGTGAGCATGATGTCCTGACTTGCACCAAATGTGCCCTCATGACACCAAAAGGTCGCAAAGCCAGAATGGAGAAGATGGGACTCCTTTTCCATGCTCACACCCCGACGCCGTCCATCGCATCGACATCATTAGAACCAGCACCGTCGAAGTCGCACCAGCATCGACCTCTGTCCAGTGAGTGTCCGCCATCGACGTCTTCATGGCCATCGACTCCCGTTTCTCCCCCTCAAGATCGAGGCTATCGTAGGGGGAAACATCGCCATCGGCATCGTAAGTCTCGGACTGTCGAGGGAGCGAAATCATCGACCGAGCCACCGTCCGAGCCACCATCGAAGAAGCCCCGTCCAGGAATGGCAGCGACCACTCCTGCGACCGGGACATCGAGGCCACCCTCACCTGATCGGGGTTTGGGAGTCGCGATTCTGCCTGTAAAGGTGGTCCCTCCGACTGTGCCTCAGCCTCCCTCTTCCGTCACGGAGCCGGGGCTGATTGCCCCAGGTCTCCGGGAAGAACTGGACCGGCTGGTCCAGGAGGCCATCGACAAGGCGATGCAACGACTCCAGGTTCCTCCGACACCGGCACAGAGAGTGGAACCGGTCACCGACCCGATTCCAGCAGCACTGGCACCGCTGCTATCCCGGATGGAGGCGCTCATGACTGCCCTTCCACCGGTGATTCCTGGGTCTCCGATGGCTCCGGTGCGCTCCCCGATAACAGCTTCATCGGGAGGAGAAATACCGTTCCGCATTCCTTCTTCGGGGGTACTGCCTCAGCCATCGATGCCATGTTGTCCCTCGCCACCGATTCATTCATCGGGGGCGATATGCACATCGGCGCCATCGGTGCCTTCGATGCCAGCACCGATGCCCCCCAAGGCATCCACTGTGCCACCGGTGATTCCTTCGATTTTCTCGGAGCCTCAGCCGGGACCTTCGGGTATCCAACCCCCTTCTTGTCCTATAGGTCAGCCTCCTGATCCTTATGACACTTGGGGTGATGATACTTCCACAGACACCGATGACTTACCTTCACCTCCCTCTCCTACCGAAAGTAGAAAGCGTTCTCCTCCAGAGGACCTTTCTTTCAGTAATTTTGTGAAGGAAATGTCGGAATTGGTCCCTTTTCAGCTTCAGACAGAGCAAGATGATAGGCACCAGATGATGGAGCTTCTCCAGTTCCTGGATGCCCCTAAAGTGATCACTTCTATTCCCATTCATCAAGTTCTTCTTGACCTCCTCAAAAAGAACTGGGAAAATCCTGGATCCATTGCCCCAGTACACAGAAAGGCTGACACTACCTATCTAGTACAGTCAGCCCCTGGCTTTCAAAAATCTCAGCTTGACCCCCACTCAGTTGTGGTAGAATCAGCTCAAAAGAAAGCAAAAAGTTCGAAGCCTCACTCCTCTACCCCTCCTGTCAAGGAACACAAGTTCCTAGACAATATTGGTCGACGAGTGTTCCAAGGGGCCATGCTCATCTCCAGGATTGCTTCTTACCAGCTGTACATGACCCAATACAACAGGATCATTTTCAAGCAAATACAGGACTTCTCTGAAACCCTGCCTGACCAATTCCAAGAACATCTTCAAATCCTTGTCAACAAGGGGTTTGAGGCAGGAAAGCATGAGATAAGAACAGCTTACGATATCTTCGACACCTCCACTAGAGTGTCTGCAACTGCCATTTTGGCAAGACGTTGGGCCTGGCTCAAGTCTTCTGACCTTCGCCCAGAAGTACAAGACAGACTCTCTGACCTGCCCTGTTTAGGAGATAATCCGTTCGGTGAACAGATTCAGCAAATAGTGGCTGAATTAAAGGACCATCATGAGACCCTCAAACAGCTCTTATCAGATACCTTCTGACTTCCCTTCTAGACAGCCCTTCAAGAAGGACTCTAAGAATTCATTCTTCTGCCCAAGGAAGTACTATCCTCCACCAACAAGGTCCCGAGTTACGAGGCCTTATAAAAAATCTCAGCCTCGCCAACCCCGGACGCAAAAGCCACAAGCAGCTCCCCAGCCGGGGCCTGCTTCAGGTTTTTGACTTTCCCTTGTAGAGCAGCAGCCTGATTCCTCTGCCAGGCATACCAGTGGGAGGTCGATTGTGCCACTTTCATGGCATGTGGCAATCAATCACAACTGACCAATGGGTGCTAGCAATCATTGCTCAGGGTTACCACCTGAACTTTCTTGCTCTTCCACCGGAGTCACCACCTCTACAAGTGTGGAGAGTAACTGACCACTCTGTCCTTCTAGAGCAGGAGGTTTCCCTTCTTCTCCAGTTAAGGGCAATAGAACCCGTTCCTCTCTCGCAAAAAGGCCTAGGGTTCTATTCCCGGTACTTTTTAATCCCCCAAAAATCCGGGGGGCTTCCTCCAATCCTGGACCTACGTGCCCTCAACAAGTACCTCCAGCGGAAAAAGTTCAAGATGGTCACCTTGGGCTTGCTTTTACCTCTTCTACAAAGAGGAGACTGGCTCTGCTCTCTGGACCTTCAGGATGCATGCACTCATATTGCGATAGCTCCAGGTCATCGCAAATAGCTCAGGTTTCTAGTGGGCCTCAAGCACTAGCAATACCAAGTGCTTCCATTCGGCCTAGCGTCTGCGCCACAAGTCTTTACAAAATGCCTTGTAGTCGTCGCAGCTTTCCTCAGGACCCAAGGTGTTCACGTCTACCCCTATCTAGACGACTGGTTAATCAGGGCTCCCACTCAGCAAACTGCTCTGTCGTCCCTTGATTTAACCTTACACACTCTAATTTCATTAGGTTTTCTCGTCAATTACGACAAATCCTATTTAGCCCAATCTCAAACCTTGTCATTCATTGGGGCAGACTTGGATACCTTACAGGCAAAGGCTTTCCTGCCTCGACAACGAACACTGACTCTTGTGTCTCTTGCTCACCAGCTGCAGTCTCAACACTCCGCGACTGCACGCCAATTTCTCGTCCTCCTGGGACACATGGCGTCCTCAGTCCATGTCACACCAGTGGCCCGCCTCGCCATGAGACTCATGCACTGGACTCTGAGGTCTCAATGGACTCAATCCATTCAGCCTCTGTCGACCATTGTCCACGTCACCGACTCACTCCGTCTGTCTCTTGTCTGGTGGAAGAATCAGACCAATCTCCTCCAGGGTTTGCCCTTCCAGGTTCCAAATCCTCAAATCATTCTCATCACCGATGCTTCCAACCTTGGGTGGGGAGCCCTCATAGCCGATCTGCAGACACAGGGCTCTTGGTCTCCAGAGAAAGTCAAACACCAAATAAATTTCCTGGAACTTCGAGCAATCAGATATACTCTCAGGGCTTTCCAGGATCGCCTATCAAATCATGTCATCCTGATTCAGACGGACAACCAGGTGGCCATGTGATACATCAACAAACAGGGAGGCACGGGCTCCTTCCTTCTGTGTCAGGAAGCTGCACAGATACGGGCAGAAGCTGTCTCCCATTCGATGTACCTCAAAGCCACCTACCTGCCGGAAGTGGACAGTTTGCTGGCAGACAAGCTGGTCTCTCAACCCCTCGGTAGCAAACTCCATCTACCAACAATGGGATATCCTCGGATAGACCTCTTTGCGTCCCCTCAAAACCGCAAAGTGGAGAACTACTGCTCTCTCTTTCGCAGCAAGCTCTCTCAACCCAGAGACGCATTCTCCCTCTCATGGGCAACAGGTCTGCTCTACGCATTCCCTCCACTTCCTCTTTTCTTGAAGACTCTCGTGAAGTTACGTAAGGACAAGGGAAACATGATCCTGATAGCACCTCACTGGCCATGCCAAGTGTGGTTTCCAGTACTTCAGGATCTCTCCATCCACAGGCACATTCCCTTGGGAAAGGACCCGCTTCTGATCGCTCAAAACGACGGGTGCCTCTGCCATCCCAATCTTCACGCCTTGTCCCTGACGGCATGGATGTTGAAAGGTTAATCCTTTAGCCACTTAACCTTTCTGAACCAGTTTCCCATGTCTTGATTGCTTCACGGAAGCCTTCCACGAGAAAAGCTTATTCTTACAAATGGAAAAGGTTCATGTCATGGTGCTCTTCTCAGTCCCTTGACCCCCTTTCCTGTCCAATCCCGAAGTTTCTGGGCTATCTCTGGCATCTATCAGAGTCAGGTCTTAAGACTTCTTCCATCAGAATGCATGTCAGTGTGGTAGCCACCTTCCATAAAGGTGTTGGGGATATCCCTATATCAGTACAACCCCTTGTAACACGTTTTTTGAAGGGCTTGCTCCACATCAAGCCTCCGCTACGTCCTCCGGGCTCCTTCTTGGGACCTTAATCTGGTTCTGGGTCGGCTCATGAAACACCATTCAAGCCTCTTCACTCTTGTGAACTTCGATATCTCACATGGAAAGTGATTTTCCTTTTGGCTATCACTTCAGCTGGCAGAGTTAGTGAATTGCAGGCTGTAGTTACCTATCTGCCTTACACTAAGCTTCTGCAGGACCGGGCGGTACTCCGCACTCACCCTAAATTCGTACCTAAGGTAGTTTTGGATTTTCATCTCAATCAATCATTCCTATCTTTTTTCCCAGGCCCCATGCCAATCCAGGAGAACAGGCTCTGCATACCCTTGACTGTAAATGGGCTCTAGCATTCTACTTAGACCGTACAGCTGTCCACAGGGAAAGCACTCAGTTCGTCTTTTTCCACCCTAATAAATTGGGGAAGCCTGTGGGTAAGCAAACTCTCTCCTCCTGGTTGGCGGACTGCATATCCTTCTGTTATCAACAAGCGGGCATTCCATTTCAAGACCGTGTTAAAGCACACTCTGTGAGGGCCATGGCGACTTCAGTAGCACACCTACGATCGGTGCCGCTTCCTGACATTTGCAGGGCTGCCACCTGGAGTTCTCTCCACATCATTGCAGCCCACTATTGCTTGGACAAAGCCAGAAGACAAGATTCCATCTTCGGCCAGTCTGTCCTTTGTAACCTCTTTGCAACGTGATGTACCAACACCCTCCCTCCTACCTGGTGAGGTTCAGGATGCCCTCTACCAAATTCCACCTGTTGAACGCCTTTGAGTACATTTGTTGCATGTTCGGACATCCTCAGCTCGGTACTCACCCATATGTGAGGACTCCCATCCTGCTTGTCCTGTGAGAAAGCAAATATTGCTTACCTGTAACAGGTGTTCTCATAGGACAGCAGGATGTTAGTCCTCAAGAAACCGCCCCGCGGTGTTGGGTTCGTAACATTTTATTATTTTATTTTTTGGCACTGCCTGTAGCTTTTAAGTAAGACTGAAGGGGGACCCCTGCTGGCTGCTGCAGGGTTAGTGCCATGCTGGGCATGTCCAGTAGGGGCCAGTCAAAGTTCTGGAAACTGACAGACGTTTTCCGTGATTGGGCTCCATCCTGATGTCACCCATATGTGAGGACTAACATCCTGCTGTCCTGTGAGAACACCTGTTACAGGTAAGTAACATTTGCTTTTCATCGTACTGAAGAAGGAGGATTCCTTTCGCCCCATCCTGGGCCTCAAGAGTGTCAGCCGACACCAATGAGTAATTTCCGCATGGAAACTCTGCGCTCTGTCATAATGGCCGTACAACTGGGAGAGTTCTTAACCTCCCTGGACCTTTCCGAAGCCTACCTTTATATTCCAATCTGTTAAGATCACCAGCGTTTCCTATGCTTTGTGGTACTGGGCCACCATTATGAGTTCCGGGCGCTGCCCTTCAGCCTGGCCATCGCCCCAAGAACATTATCCAAGATTATGGTGGTCGAGGTGGCGGCACTGAGGAAAGGAGTCCTGGTGCACTCATATTTGGATGACTAGTTGATCTGGGCGAAGTCATTAGAAGAGAGTCTCAGGGTGACCAGTAGGGTGATGTCCCTGCTTCAGGAGCTTGGTTGGGTTGTAAACATGGACAAAAGCAATCTTAAGCCTTCCTAGTCCTTAGAATATCGGGGAGTCCGATTTGACACCAAGCAGGACAAGGTCTTCCTCCTGCCCTCGTGGATAAGGAAGTTGATGTTCCAAGTGGGGATATCCTGAAAACCAGTTGGCTGTCCTTGAGGACCAAACTTGCCTGTCCCCTGCAACAGACCAGTGCTTTTCAACATAGTTCTGGGGGCACATCTAGCTAGTCAGGTTTCAGGATGTCCAGAGTGAATATGCATTCTGGATATACTAAAACCTGCTTCTCAACCTAGTCCTGGGGGCACACCTAGCTAGTCAGGTTTCGGGATGTCCAGGATGGATATGCATTCTGGATATACTAAAACCTGCTTCTCAACCTAGTCCTGGGGGCACATCTAGCTAGTCAGGTTTCAGGATATCCAGAATGAATATGCATTCTGGATAAACTAAAAACCTGCTTCTCAACCTAGTCCTGGGGGCACACCTAGCTAGTCACGTTTCAGGATATCCGGAATGAATATGCATTCTGGATATACTAAAAACCTGCTTCTCAACCTAGTCCTGGGGGCACACCTAGCTAGTCAGGTTTTCAAGATATCCAGAATGAATATGCATTCTGGATATACTAAAAACCTGTCTGGGTTGAGAAGCATCTACTAGAGACCAATGTTTTCTATGCAATGTTTTTCTTTCCTCTTTCACTTGCCTCCTCAGCCCTCCACAAAGTCCATAAGATAATACAGTAAGAGAACAAAAGAATTAACCTTCAGAGTATTGTCCCTTCCTTGATATTTACTCAAGGATCATCAGGCATGACAAAGGAAAAGAATTCCTTACAGGTGGCAAACTTTCATTATAACCACAAAGGAATTGTCATGGAACAGAGGAGCATTACAATGTCTTTTGATTACATTTTTAATCTCCATTATTACTCTCTACACCTCTTGGATTAATAAAATTGTCAGACCACAAACTTTTTCGTGGCACAAACTTTCATGATAGCCATCTGCTTTACAAGCTGTGGGGGCACAAAGGAAAACTTGGTCTTACCTGCTAATGTTTGTAGCTGAGATACCACAGTTCAGACTAGACAAGTGGGTTTTGCATCCCTACCAGCAGATGGAGGTAGAGAAAAACTTTTCAGACACTGCTACATAACTGAGAGTGCCACCTGCAGTCCTTCAGTATTGATCAGTACTCAAGCTAAAACTAACCCTGCCAACTTTAACTGTCAACTGTAAACTAATTCCTCTTCCAAAGTGAGCAGGGCAAACAAAGCATGGAACTCCTGAACTGGAGCCCTCACCTCCAACAACGGAACCTGAAACCCCTCTCAAATTCTTCTGCCCTATTTACAACCACAGCAATCCAGGTCTTTTGAAATTAAAAACAGGGATGGGCCTCTGGACTGATCTCTGGTATTTCAGGAAAGAAAATTAGCAAGTAAGAACCAATTTTCCTTTCCTGTACATACCCCAGATCAGTCCAGACAAGTGAGATGTACCCAAGCCCTCCTACTCTGGGTAGGATCCTGAAAGAATGGCTGGCAACACACCTTCACCAAAAGAAACCTCTTCCAGAATTCAAATATCCATACGGTAATGCTTGGTAAAAGTATGAAGCGATGACCATGTCGCAACATAAAAGATTTCCTGTAGAGACAATAACTGACACTTTGCCCAGGAAATAGCTTGTGCCCTGGTAGAATGCACTTGCAGATCATTTGAAATTGCCCTACCATTACAGATATAAGCCGAGCAGATAGCCTCTTTCACCCAACGCACTAGCAAAGCCTTAGAGGCCTTTTCACCCTTCTTTGCCCCACTAAACAAAACAAAAGGATGATCCAATCACCAAAAACTCTTTGTAACCTTAAGATAACACAACATAGTCCAAAGAGCATCGAATAAGTGCAGCTCCCTCGCATGTGGCTTCTCCGCCCACAAATATTGAAAAGCGGGAAGCTCTATCACTTGAATGAAGTAAAAGGAAGAGACAACCTTCAGTAAAAAGGAAGGGACCATATGCAATGAAACTCCATCAACTGTAATCCGCAGAAACGCATCCCTACTCGACAAAGCCTGAAACTCTGAAATCCATCTGGCTGAACAAATAGCCAGCAGGAAGACTGTTTTTAATCTAAGATCCTTCAAAGATGCCTAATGTAAATGTTCAATGAGAGAGCCACACAGCCCCTGCAGAACTAAATTAAGATTCCACACCGGACATGACCTGCGGACTGGCAATCTCAAATGTTTCACCCCCTCCATGAAACAAATGACATTCAGGTTTGAGGCCAGCTGTCTTCCCCAAAGTTTACCTCAAAGACAACCCAAGGCTGCCATCTGAACATGAAGCAGAATGTAAACCAATTCCTTGGTCAAACTATTCTGCAAAAAAGCCAAGATGTGAGGAACCTCACCACACGAAACTTCGAATACCTTCCATTCTCAAACATAAGTCAGATAGAAGGTCTTCCTGCCTGAAACAACATAGCAATCACTGCCTCTGAATAGCCCTTCAAACACAATCGCCTCCTTTCAAAATCCAAGCCGTGAGACAAAATCGAAGTGCCCAATCCGAAAATATGGGCCCTTGACAAAGAAGCAGATGACCGAATCATATGGGCCTGTCCATCTAGATCTGCAAACCATGGGTGGCAAGCCCATTCCAGAGAGATGAGAACCACTCTTCCTGGGTGCTGCTCTATTTGGCGCAAGACTCTACCCTATAGAGGCCACAGAGGAAGCACATACAGCAGATGGAACAGTTCCCCTATGAGGAAAGGTTAAAGAGGTTAGGGTTTTTCAGCTTGGAGAAGAGATTGTTGAGGGGGGATATGATAACAGGTAAAGGTGAATAGGTTATTTACTCTTTTAAATAATAGAAGGACTAGGGAGCACTCCATGAAGTTAGCAAGTAGCATACTTAAAACTAATCAGAAAAAATTCTTTTTTCACTCAATCACAATTAAGCTCTTGAATTTGTTGCCAGAGGATATGGTAAATGCAGTTAGTGTAGCTGGGTTTAAAAAAGGTTTGGATACGTTCTTGGAGGAGATGTCCATTAACTGCTATTAATCAAGTTGACTTAGGGAATAGCCACTGTTATTACCGGCATCAGTAGCATGGGATCTATTTAGTGTTTGGGTACTTGCCAGGTACTTGTAGCTTGGATTGGCCACTATTGGAAACAGAATGCTGGGCTTGATAGATCCTTGGTCTGACCCAGTATGGCAATTTCTTATGCGTCTGTTGATGAACGAGATACGCCCCAAGGTATGGAGCTATCTTCAGGTCCTCTGTTTGGTGGCTCAACCTTGGAGGTAGTACCGTGGGCGAAAGCTCACATGCGACCACTTCAAAGCTCCCTGCTGTCATGTTAGAACCCATTGTCTCAAGACTATTCGATTTGCCTCCACCTACCAATGGAAGTATGTTCTTGGCTTCAGTGGTGGCTACAGGAAGCTCACCTGGGCAAGAGTGTAAGCCTGTCCCTGCCAAACTGGTTGATTCTGATGACGGACCCAAGCATCCGGAGTTGGGGAGCTCACTGTCAGGAACTGATGGCCCAGGAGCGTTAGACAAAGGAAGAAGCATGCTGGAACATTAAACACCTGGAAGCCCAAGCAATCAGATTGGCATGTCTGCAGTTCAGCCACATACTCCAGGGTCAGGCAGTCCTCGTAATGTCGGACAATGCATCAACGTTAGCCTATATCAACCACCAGGGGGGACCAAGAGCCAGCAGTGTCTCTGGAGATAGATCGCCTTATGGAACCTAGGCGCCTGTGGTATGCAAACATGCAGAGATGTTTAGTGGAGGCCCCCCCGTGCCTCCCACCACATAGGGATCTCCAGCAAGGTCCAGTCCTTCACAGGATCCAACTCAATTTTTTCTTACAGTTTGGCCCTTGAGAGGGCTCGCCTCATGAATCATGTATATTCAGCAGCAGTAATTATCACCTTGCTCCGCATGGAAGTTCTCTACGTCCTTAGCGTACATGTGGGTCTGGAGAGTATTTGAGGCCTGGTGTGAGGAATGCAGTGTCCCCATCCCCCTGCTTCAGCGGTCAAAATCCTATTAATTCTGGAATTTTTACAGAACAGCTTTTACTATACCCGAGACTGAAGGGGGACCCATTGCTAGATGCAGGGTTGGTGCCTTGCTGAGCATGCTCAGTGGTGCCAGTCAAAGTTCTAGAAACTTTGACAAAAGTGTTCCGTGATTGTGCTCCATCCTGATGATGTCACCCACATGTGAGGACTAACATCCTGCTGTCCTGTGAGAACACCTGTTACAGGTAAGCAACTCTGCTTTCCCCATGTTCTAGTTTAAAAGCTACTCTATCTTCTTCTTAAATGTTATCAGTAGCAGCCTGGTTCTACTCATCTTTTCGGACTAGGCTCCCCCTTTCTCAAAATATTGCCCATTTCTTACCAAAACTAAATCCCTCTTCCCTTCATCATTGTCTCATCTACACCTTCAGGCCAATGGAATATTTGAGTGTAGAAAATGGGTGCTCAATGTTGAGTGCCTACTTTCCTAATACTTGCCCAGCCACCTCTCCTGGGTGCACAATGCAATATTTAAATGAGAGGTTGCACTAAAAAGGAGGTGCTAGGGAAAATTGTGCATCCCTAGCACCTGCTTGGCATCAGTGCGGGTTGGGAAAACGGACACTCAGTACGAGCATCAGTTTTCTCCCGCTACCGACACAATATACACGCACAAGATACATGCCCTGGACTGTGTGTATATTGGGCCCCCAGAATTATTTTTTTCCCAATACTTTTTTTTTTTACCTGAATCTGCTTTCTGTGGTTCCTGCTAAGTATTGTGACGATACTAATACAAGGAGTCATTGAAAGCAGAATTTTTTGTTTTTATCAATGAGCCCTTGAGCGATACCTTTATGCCAGCCTCGGGCTGGAGTAAAATTTGCCATGTTGCAATGGGCCTTGCAGGAAATTTTTTGAATCGTGGGTATTAGCTAATAGTCTTCTCTATGGAATTTGCATGTGATGAGCGCTATTAGCTATGCAGTGTTTTGAACGTGCTAATCCCCGTATTGTATCGGGGGTAATGGACGCCTGTCCAAAATGTGCACCCAGTCGCGGTTTAAGCCATGAGCTAGCTGCAGCATACAGTATTGTATCGGCTTGCTTAAGAACTCTGGAGTTCTGCCTGCCTTTGAGGCCCTGCATGTGGAATGGAGATCATTTCCAAGAATGCTGTCCTGGAGGTTCTGGATTACAACTTTATTTCTAAAGGCCTAAATCTGGCTTCCAGATTCTCCCTCCCCTCACTTCCTATGTCACTGGTATTCACCAGCCGCCTACTCCCCAGAGCTGTCTAAAACTCTATCTAGTTGCCGTGAGGTTTTACCACCTTTGCACCATGCTAGTAAATTGCCATGCTAATAGTGATTTAGAGCATTATCCTCCCAGAACTTGCCTAATAATGGTTTATGGACTTTATAGATCTAGCTACCTGGCTTTCACCACATCCTCTGGCAACAAATTCCATAGTTTAATTGCACACTGAGTGAAAAATCAGTTCTTTGATTTGCTTTAAAAATGCTACCCATTGATTTCATGGGGTTTCCCCTAATCTAGGACTCCTGGAAAGGGTAAAAACTGTTCCCTATTTACCTGTTCCACACCTCATGATTTTATAGACTTCTATCATATCTCCTCTCAGTCGTCTTTTCTCTAGATCCCTAACCTGTTTAGTCTTTTCTCATAGAGTAGCTACTGCATCCTGTATCATTTTGGGAGCCCTTCTCTGCACTTTCATGGTTTGTGTTTGATGTGGGGTAATGAGAACTGGGCACAATACTCCAGATGCAGTTGCGCCATGCATCGATATAGGCATTGATACCTTCTGTTTTATTTTACATTCCTTTCCTTAATATCTTACGTTCTGTTTACCTTTTTTGAACACTGCTGCACACCGAGCTGAGGATTTCAAAGTATTGTCCACCATGATTCCAAGATCTTTTTCCTGAGCGGTGATGCCTAATATACAACCCAACATCAAGTAGCTATATGTTGTTTTGTTTGCATCTTGGAGTGCTGAGTTAGGGATGTCTGTTTGAGCATCAGCTAAGCTTTCTATTAATGCTTCTTAGTTCTGACAGAGATTTATTGATTATCAGAAAGTGCAATAGACCTGCAAATTTTGGAAAAGAAGGATCAGCTGTCATTTCCTTGAAAATAGCCAGTCTAAAGCTGGTCAGTCATTGAGGAATTCTGGTGACAAGAGTTGCTGTTAATCTCCTGAATTATTATATTTTACTCTGTTTCTTCTGAATATGTCATGACCTGCATGTTGAGGCACTGTTTTTCAAATGGTTTAATGCTAACCGGTTGTGAAACTGGTAATTTTGGTCACCACTTCTTGATATTTTTACCGTAGCAAAAAGTAAGCTCCTCTTAAGTTAGTTTTGGAAGTGCACAGAATATGCCCCTGTGCATTCTGTTCATATTACTCGATTGTGCAAGTGGAATTGTAAAGATTTTCTTTGACAGGGGTGCTCAAATCAGTCCTCAGACTTCCCCAGCCAGTCGAGTTTTCAGGATATCCCTAATTGATATGCATGAGAAATATTTACAAATATAGGAAGTAGTGCATGTAAATAAATCTCATGCTTATTCATTAGAGATATCCTGAAAGTCTGAATGGGTGGAGAAGAAATTCCCACAAAGACTGGTTTGAGCACCCGTGCTTTAAGATATTGATCAAGTTGAAGTCTGGTACTATAAAGATGTTTATTCTCATTAGGTAATTGAAGCAAATCTTCCAATAACTGCATTAGTGATACTTCATATTAAATCATGATTTATTTAAAATATCTTGTACATTATTTTTAGATTGTGAAAATTGAAAAGGTCATGAGTGCAGGTTTATATTACTGGGTGAGAAATTCAATTTTAGTTCAGTTTGTTGGGAATTAGAAAACCTGACAAAAAGAAACTTATTTTGCAAATCAGGCTGTAATATATTTATTAAAGTTACAGATTCTGATCTGTTTGGACTCATGTGAATAGCACCCTATTAGTAATGGTGCCTAGTTCAGTTTATTACAGCAAATTACATTTTTACGGCCTTGTGTTTTTGGGTGGGTTTTGAAATATATGTAGAGTTTGTATATAGACAAAATAAGTGTTTTGCTTTTTTTTTTTTTTTAACAGGAAATTGATGAAGCCTGTAAGAGGATAAAACGTGAAATAGATGATTTGGGTCCTGAAGTTGGTGACATTAAAATCATTCCTTTGTATTCCACCCTTCCACCTCAGCAGCAGCAGAGGATTTTTGAACCACCTCCACCAAAGAAACAAAATGGAGCCATAGGAAGAAAGGTAATTCTATTGGACATAAGGGGTGCTTTGCCACTTTCTGCTGGTTTTAAGACACTTCTAATCTTCTGTTTTGGGTATTTTTCACAATGGATTGTGAAACACTTTGTGATTAATTGTAATAGTTAAAATTGATATTTTACAGATGAGTATTAGAACCATTTATAATTCTTGAAAATCTCTTTATTTTCTGCAGTGCAGCCTTAATTTGGAGAGAAAAATGAAATCTCGATTGTCTTAAATTTGTCTTGAATGCAGCGCTAACTAACTTTCATTTCCTCTCCTGGATGAAGATTCTTGCATACAAATTGAAATGTTCTTTTCCATGTTAAATTTATCAAGGCCCATAGTATCTCACAGTGGCACAACAAGGACTGAAAAATGTGACCCTTGCTGTAGGATTGCTTAGTTTCCATGAAATTGGGAGAAACCAGGGCAGGCAGCAGAGCATGAGTGTGGGGAGCCTCTTCATTCCTCCTTCAATCCTCCTCACCTGTCCACAGCTGATCCATATCCCCCACTCCCTTCTTTTACTGATGTTATCTAACTTTTTACTCCTCCCCCCCCCCCCCCCCCCAATCTGATGACTCCTTGATCCATGCTGCTGCCATTCCATTTGGCTGCAGGAGGGAAGTGGTACCTTGGGCTGCATCTTCTGTTGCCAGAGGTGAGATTTGCACCTTGCACTATATGAGAGACCATCCTGCCATATGGTTCAAAGCATGATTCCATTCGCAGAGGATAATGACATGTTCCTGTACGTACCCGGATCAGTCCAGACAGTGGGTTGAGCCTCCTTTCCAGCAGGTGGAGACAGACTAAAACTTGAAGGATGCCCTATATCAGGATAGAGCCTATCCTCTAACCCTTCAGTATTCGTCTGTCTCCAGCAGGTGCAGCATCTCCCCTTCGGTTCTCTGCTGTAGGCTAGTCAGTCTTTTTCTTTCTGTCTTTTGCTAGACTCAAGCAAGTATTTCTTTTGGTTCTCGCTTGTTTAAAAAAAAAGAAAAAAGAAAGAAACAGAGAAGGGAAGTTGCTCTTTTATTTTTAGGTGCTTTTTCCTTTACTGTGTGGGAGACGGTTCCGTCTCCCAGCTCTTGCCCGGCTCAGGGGAGCTTTGCCCCTTTTGCAGGAGGGGATTCCCTGCATAGCCTGAGTCCGCTTCCAGGTGTGGGGACCGAGTCTCTCTGGGTCTCGTTCCCCACTCTGGCTGCCGAGAGGGTTTTTGAACCCGCTGCTGCGCTCAGTAAAAAAAAAAAAAAAAAAGTTTTAAACTTTAAATAAGTTGCAGGTTCTCACCTATCTCTAACTTATTTGCAGCAGTTGACCAGCATTTTTTATTTTTTCTGGTCGGAGCAGGCCTTGAACCGGCAGCCAGACTAGCAGGAGGCAGCAAGTTTCCCTCCTGCGCTCTCCTGCTCTGCAGGCTGTCAATCAAACCTTTTTTTCTGCTTTTTTTTCTTCAGCCGCGGCTCTGCTATGTCCCAGCAGGCAGCCTGCCTTTCTTGTGGGCTGCCCTCTTCGCGTTTTTCGCGGCAGGGTCTTTGCACTGCTTGCCTGCCGGGTGGGGAAGGTCCCTCCTTGGCAGGGCAAGCAAATTTAGCCCGGGGCTTCACTCCTCCCGGCATGGCCAGGCCTTTCCCGGGTCTGCAGAGCCTGGGAACGGTGGCCATATTGGATTTTTTCATCGGGGCCGATTTCAGTGCTCCCTGGGGCTGGGGGGCTGGATGTTTTTTGATTTAACCCCCGATTTGGCCCCCGCGGGTCCCCAGGAAGGGGGTCCTAACCCCTCCTCCCCCCCCCCCCCCCCCCCCGGACAAATCCAGGGTCCCTTTTTCTGCGGATTTCGTCCTCCTCATGCACAAATCTTATTTAGCTAGCTTGCATGAGCAGGATGAAAGCCCCCCCCCCCCCCCGCCAAAAATCCCTCGCTCAGCGCCGTTGACCGCCGGACCAGCTGCGGAGCCCCAGGGACCAGTGCGGGTGGTCCCGGGGGTGCCCCTCCCCCCCCCCCCCCCCCCCCCCCCCCCCCCCCGGTGTCTCCCGGGTCCTCGTACCCCGCCGCTTCCTCGGATTCGGCAGATGCCCCCCCCCCTAGAGGGGGATGACCCCAGAGCCCTTCGTCTATTTCGTAAGGAGGAATTGGAACCCCTCCTGCCCTTTGTTCTGCAGGAGCTGGGTCTGGAGAGTCCTTCCATGGATAATCTCATGGCCTCACTTCCTAAGGATATGAACCCGGTCCTGGGGGGGCTCCGGGCTCCGGCCTCGACCTTTCCCTTCCACCCCATGCTCAAGCTTCTTATCCTGCGGGAATGGGAGGCCCCCGAGGGTGCGCTCCGGTGGGGCGTGCGATGGATAAGCTCTATCCCCTTCCGGAGGAGGGTTTGGAGCTGCTGTGATATCCCTCGGTGGATTCTTATGTCTCTGCGGTGGCCAAACACACCACGATTCCGGTGGAAGGTTCCACGGCTCTGAAGGATCCACAGGATCGTAAGTTGGAGGCTCACTTGAAGCGCATCTTCGACGTTCTGGCCCTCGGGGTCCGGGCGTCTTGCTGTAGCAGCCTCATAATGCGGGCAGGCCTTCAGTAGGTTCAACAGTTTCTCTGCGCCCGGGATCTTCCGCCAGCAGAGGCAGAGCAAGCCGAACGTCTGGAGGCCGTAACCGCCTACGTATTGGACACCCTCTATGACCTAATCCGTGTGCAGGCGAAGGCGATGGTTTCGGCGGTGGCTGCCCAGAGGCTCCTAGGGCAAGCAGGATGGTAGTCCTCACATATGAGTGACATCATCAGATGGAGCCCAGCAAGGAAAACTTTTGTCAAAGTTTCTAGAAATTTTGACTGGCACACTGAGCATGCCTAGCATGCCACTATCCATGCGTCCACATGGGGTCTCCCTTCAATCTCTTCTTTTCCATACATCTTTTGCCTCGTGATTTTAGAGCTCTGCTCTCTCCAGTTTTTCCCGGTCATTTTTGCGACTTGTTTGCACCGGGTCCCCCTTCTTCCTGGTCAGTGCTTCTTTCTCTAGGGCGGCATGGTAAGGTTATTCATTCCTTGTGGTTGATTCCTGACATTGTTGCTCTTTGACTGCTGGCCATCGAATGCTCGCTGGCTCTTTTTCAAGGCATCATCGGCCGATGACCCGAGTGCCCACGGACCATGTCTATAACAGATCTGCACGAGTTCTGTATCCTCTGCCTGGGGGCGTTGCACGATGTCCAGGGGTGTTATTTTGAGATCAAATGACCCCCAAGGGTTGTCGGGCTCATTTAGACAAGATGAAGAAGCTCTTCGGATCTAGAAAGTCTGATCCTTCGACTCCAGTGTCGGATGTGTCGATGCCCAAGGGTCGGTGGGAACCAATGGATGTGAATCTATCATAGTCTTACCTCCTGCCGAGGCCCTCTCGGGAAGGAGAGGCCGGAGATAGGCCCTCTTTAGCATTATCACGCTTCAGAACATTGAGATCGTCTCCATCCTCTGTGCTGGTGAAAGACTGCCAAGCATTGGAAGCATTGTCACCGGTCACAATCATTGCACGGTTCCAGGCTTGACCGGACCGGTGACCACCGTGATGCCCCCGAAGCGACCCCACGGAGAGGAGGCATCACCCTCTATTGTAACCGGAAGTCCTAGGCATTCCCCACCGATAACTGTGCCGGGCTCCGAGGAAGTTCCAGTGATGCCTCTTCCTCTTCCTCCTCTTTCTCTGTCCGTCCTGTCTTTGGTGGATTTTTAGGACGAACTGGACCACAGAGTGCAACGGGCAGTGCTCTGAGCCCTTCAAGGCTTCACCGGTCCCTCCTCTGGTGTCTGAGTCCACCCCTGCGATGCCAACACTGCTGCTGGAGCGCCTTGATGTCCTCCTGGCTGTCTTGCCCACGCAGCAGCTACTAGCACCCAGGGATCCCTCAATACCCCAGCAACCGCCGGGTCCTCCCCCCTCCAGAGTCATCCTCATTGTGGGCTCCTATGAAGAGGATGATGTATCGCAGCCGGGGGCACCATTGGGGACTCTGGTGCCATGCCCAGTTTTGCCTGGCCTGATCCCTGATTCCTCGGGGATATCGGTGCACTCAGTGCGACCGGTGTCTTTAGTGCCATAACCATGGGACTTGGGCAGCTTTCCTCCACGAGGGTCCTCAAAGGACTTCAGTGAGAAGGAAGCCTCATATGATCCCTGGGGGGATGATACCTCGGAGTTGTCTTCTGATGTCTCAGGGGATCTTCCCTTGGATCCGTCCCCTCCAGATGAGAGGCGCTGGTCCCCCACCTGAGGATCTAACCTTTCCGGGCTATGGCAGAGGTCATTCC
Organism: Rhinatrema bivittatum; assembly: GCF_901001135.1. Taxonomy (NCBI): domain Eukaryota; kingdom Metazoa; phylum Chordata; class Amphibia; order Gymnophiona; family Rhinatrematidae; genus Rhinatrema; species Rhinatrema bivittatum. The sequence continues at coordinate 183,828,300 of NC_042615.1, forward strand.
TTTCCAGCTCCTAACAGAGGAGGATGCCCGTCACAAAATGCTGGACGTTCTCCAGTTCGTTGATGCCCCAAAGGAGGTAATGGCTATTCCCATGCATATCTTTAAGAAGTTACTCCTTCGGAGTTGAGAACACCTCATCTCAGTGCCTTCGGTAAACCGGAAGGTGGATGCAATGTACTTGGTGGCAGACCTTGGGTTTTGAGAGGAGTCAGCTCCCGCATCAGTCAGTGGTGGTGGAGTCAGAAGGCTTAAGTGCTCCCACACCCACGCTTCTGTACCTCCAGGTCGGAAGAACTGGGCATTGGAAGCCTTAGATAGGAAGGTGTACCAGGGTGCTATGTTGATCGCCCGGATTGCTTCCTACTAGCTGTACATGATCCAATACACTTATAACCTCTAGAAGCAGGTTCAAGAATTGTCGGAGCACCTCTCCCAGCAACAGCAGGAAGTCTTTTTGGCAGTTGCCCAGCAAGGCTTGGAGTGTGGCAAACACAAGGTGCGTTCCACCTATGCTGTGTTTGAAACTACAGCTAGGGTGGTGGCGGTGGACATTGATGCCCATTGGTGCCCGGAGAATGGCGTGGCTCTGAGCATCGGATCTCCAGCCAGAGGTCTAAGAAGCTTGCGGACCTGCCCTGTACTGGTGAGAATTTGTTCGGGGACAAGGTGAGGAACGCTGTGGCCAATTTTGAAGCATCACCATGAGACCTTCCAGCATTTCTGTCAGTACATTGGACCCTCCATCCTCCGCCAGGAAGTCCTTGCGTCAGAGCGCCAGGAGGTCCTATCACCAGAGGAAATATTACCCTCCAGTCTTGCCTGCCCATATGCTGCGAGTGGGTTCTAGGGGTTGCTCTAGACTGCAGTGGACCCCCAGACCTCAGGTAGTACCTCAGCAAAGCCCTGCTATGGGGTTTTGACTGGCTATAAGGAAGCATAAGCCCCGTGACCGGGGCCCCCGGTCGGAGTTCAGGTACGATCCTTTCAGGACCACTGGCCACAGGTCACCTCAGACCAATGAGTCCTGTCCATCATTTGTCGAGGGTATCTGTTGAACTTCCTGAGTGTTCCCGCAGACTCTCCCCCTGCCCGTCATAGGGCCAGTACCCGCATCAGGAAATTCTCTGGATGGAGCTCTCCACCCTTGTAATGTCCGGAGCAGTAGAACCCGTACCTCTCTGTCAGCAAGGGCAGGGATTCTACTCCCGCTATTTCCTGATTCCAAAGAAAACAAAGGGGCTCCGCCCTATCTTGAATCTGAGGGTGTTGAACAAATATCTGCTAAGAGAAAAGTTCAAGGTGGTCTTGTTAGGGCACTCTGATTCCCCTCCTGCAAAGAGGGGACTGGCTATGCTTCCTCGACCTCAGACTCATATCCCCACATTGAGATCTTCCCCGGTCAAAGGAAGTATCTATGGTTCCTTGTGGGCAACAGCCACTTCCAGTACAGGGTATTGCCGTTCGGCCTGGCTTTGACTCCACGGGTCTTCACCAAATGCTGGCAGTAGCGGGTGCGCACCTCTGCCGGTGGGGGTGCACGTGTTCTCCTACTTTTACGATTGGCTGGTCAAGAGCACTACCCAGGAGGGGGCGCTTCGCTCCCTACGCTTGCTCTGGCATCTCTGGCAAGTCTAGTCCTCCGAAGCTGACAAGTATCAACCTGGCTCCTGCTTTGCTTGCTGGGTCACATGGCCACACATGTCCTTGATACTCCTTTGGCTCGCTTACATATGCAGAGGGCTTAGTGGACCCTGTGGTCTCAGTGGCAGCAAGCCACCCAGGACCTCAGTTTATTCATTCACGTCACACCAGCTCTTCTGTCGTAGTGGGAGAGTCTGCCCAAATTGGAGCAGGGGTTTCCCTTTCAACCCCCCCCCCCCCCCCCCCCCCGACCCAGGTTGCCCAGGTTGTGATTACCATGGATGCTTCCATCTTGGGTTGGGGTGCGCATATGAACAGCTTCTGCATGCAAGGTCTGTGCAGGAAGCTCAATGTTGTATCAACTTCCTGGAGCTTCGGGCGATCAGGTACATACTCTGGGTGATCTGAGATCTCTTGTCCAACCAGGTGGTCCTGGTACAGACCAACAGCCAAGTGGCAATGTGGATATCAACAAGTAGGGAGGTATGGGATCGTTCCTCCTGTGTCAGGAGGCTGCCAGATTTGGTCCTGGGCTCAGACCCGGGGCCGGGACGGAGAAATGTGGTGGTGGACTGGCTGAGTCGTGCATTCTGACTCCACGAGTGGTCCCTGGATCAAGCAGGGGCGGATTGCATCTTCCGCCTCTGGGGGATCCCGGGCGTGGACCTCTTCGCCTCCCCCTGCAACAACAAAGTGAGGTACTTTTGCTCATGTACAGTAGGGACAGAAAGCCAGCCTCGGATGCCTTTGTTTACGATTGGGGCAAAGGCCTTCTGTATGCATATCCTCCACTTCCTCTGGTGATGAAGACTCTCCTGAAGCTCCGGCAGGATGGGAGGGTTAATGATTCTCATTGTCCCTCGTTGGCCGAGGCAGGTCTAGTTCCCACTACTGTGGGATCTCTGTCAGAGAACCGATCGGTATGGGGACATCCACCGACCTGGTCATGCAGCAGGCAGGCTGCACCATCTCAACCTCAGGGAATGATCTCTGATGGCCTGGGTGTTGAAAGGCTATTTTTACAGCCCCTTGATCTCTCTGACAGTGTGTCTCGCGCCCTTGTAGCTTCCAGGAAACCTTCCATCAGGAAGTCTTATAACCTGAAGTGAAAGAGGTTTTCCATCTGGTGTGAGAGTCATGGCTTGGATCCATTCTTTTGTCCCACTCTGAGGTTGCTTGACTACTTACTGATGGGAATGCTTTGAAGTACGGGAAGAAGGTGGGAGTATGGTAAGTTAAACTAAGGGTGGACGCATACGGCATAATATACAAGATACTATGGAGTTGTTGGATACAGCGATAGGGATAAAGATTATAGAAAGTGGACAGTGGAGCTTGTATCTGTGAGTGTAGGGGGATGCTTATATAGTTCGTAAAAAAAACAAAAAAACAAAAAAAAAACCTTGGATCCAGGTGAGTTGTATGGGGAAGTACATGATGCGTAAAGGGGTTGGAGACTGAGGAACTGTTGCGGTCACTTTGGCACACAGGGTCAGTGAGCTTCAGGCGTTGGTGATGTATTTGCAGTACTCCTGCCTAAGTTGGTGTCTGATTTTCATCTTAACCAGTCAGCTGACCTGCCCACCTTTTTTCCCAGGCCTCATTCGGACCAGGATGAATAGGCTCTGCACATCTTGGATTGCAAAAGGGCCTTAGCTTTCTGCCACAGGCAGTGCACGCAGCTTTTCATCTCCTTCGACAAGAATAGATTGAGAGTTGCGGTTACCAAATAAATGCTGTCAAGCTGGCTGGTGGTTTGTATTTTTTTTCTGCTATGTGCAGGCAGGCCTTCAGCTTGGATGCCACGTCAAGGCTTATTCCGTCAGAACCATGGCAGCTTTGGTGGCCCACTTGCGAGCGGTCCCCATGGCCAAGATCTGCAAGGCTGCGACGTGGAGTTCTCTACACACTTTTGCTGCCCTTTACTGTTTGGATAGAGATGGCCGACACACCAGCAGTTTCGGCAGTCTGTTCTTTGGAATCTCTCTTTCAGCTGTAGAAACCAACTCTTCCTGCCTAGCGCCCTGTTTAGGGTTCAGGCTCTCTCCCTCTGTTCAGTAGCAACCAGGAAACAAAGATCGGTAGAAGCAAAGATTCCTTTATTGATCTAGTAGCAGTAGGAGCTGCCTCGGGCTGCAAAGATTTTTAATTAAAAATAAGTAAAATATATAAATATATTAAAAATACATTAAAAATGATACACATAAATATATAATTCAAATCATAATAACTTAAAAACATTTATAAACATATATAATGGCAAAATCCCAAACTTATAATAAGATGCACACATATCAAAAACAAAGGCACAAAAACAACTGCACACTGAGAATAACAGCTTTCAACTGAATGAAGCTTTGTGCAACGTGAGGTTATCATTTATATCTACCTGTAAAGCATCACACTCGTTTTCTTAGTGGTTTAGCCACAATCAATCTTCTATTGTTAGCAGATACAAAGTCGTTCTTGCACATCTAAATTATTATATTATAGCGGATAGAAACATTGTATTAACATTAATAAACTTTTTATATCAAATTCCTTTAAAAATAGAAAAATTTGTTCTAAAATGGAAGCTTGTAAGGACACGTATTTAGTCTTATGGTGACATTTAATAATAAAAATAAGTGGAAAATTTAATATTTATTTATTTTTTTTTTGTTTTGTTTTTATATACCGGAAGTTCCTGTATACAATACATATCACTCCGGTTCACATTTAACAGAGATAACTATTGCCGAGGAGGCGGTTTACATGGAACATATCGAATATAATGAACGGATAATCTATAATAAAGTACAATCTATTATGAAAACAACTAAGATCAACTTAGAACACAACTTGGAAAATATAACTGAAGCAATATAAACATAACATTATTGCTGTAAGACAAGGGTGGTTGTTTTTTTTTGTTTTGTTTTTTTTTTAATACAGTTGAGCCATTGGCATTTTTTTTTAATACAGTTGAGCCATTGGCACGAACTAATATTAAACATAAAACATACTGATGCGATTAAAAATAAAAAAAAAATTAAATTAATGAAAACATGCTAATGTCTTTGTTTAAAAATTGTGTTGCAACTGCGATAGGTGAGTAACAATTGGTTTTGAACTTATTAAAAAAAAAAAAAAAAAAAATATAGCATAAGGAATGAAAAAAAAAAGAAATAAAACTCACCCAATTTATTCACAATGAGTTATTTACTATACTTTCTTCCATTATTTTAGTGCTACTTCTGCATGCTTGGGTTATGTTGAAACAAATTGAGGATTCTTGCATAATTGTTGCACCCTTGTTTTGAACTCCCAAAATAGATTCTTCTGGAGCACCTTAAAAGCATGTAAATTATATCTGACGTCTCCAGTTATTGATTTAGTCTTGGGTAAGGGATTCAGACAAGTCTCGCACTAAAAAAACAGTTAAACAAATCTAGCGTCATGTTGCAGGAACATACATTATGCTGCCATATAGCTAAAAATGTAAAATTATGAAGGCAGGCAATACGGCTTAATCAAAAGCTATTATAATTTGTAATTTGTACTTAAATACCAGAACATTTTATCTGAACCAACCGCTAGTTCCCTGTACGTACCAGGATCAGTCCAGACGGTGGGTTATGTCCCCTGTCCAGCAGATGGAGTCAGAACAGAAGACTTCTGGGGGAGGTCCTATATGACCTCATCACCCTGGTCTCTAACTTCAGTATCGTTCTGACTCCAGCAGATGTGAGCAGGGAACCCAGAGTTCCCCACTGGGGTAGCTTAGTTTTTCTAGGCTCCTTTATTTTTAAAGTATTAGGGATCAAGTAAGAGAGTGTTTTAATATTTAAGGGATAGAATTTGCAGGGCTAGTGCTCTTAAGGGTGTAAAAAAAATAAATTTTTCCCTTCACAGGAGCTTGCTGACAGGCCTGCCTTCTCTTCTCCTTTATATTCTCTTTCCCTTTCGTGGGTATTAGTACTGGGGTAAGTGTTTTCTATTTTTACCTCAGGTGGCGTTTTTTCTCATTTTTTAGGTCGAAGCTTTCAGTGGGGTGCACGCTGGTGGTGCCCCCCCCCCCCCCAACGGACGTTATTACTGTTTGGACAAAGGACGACGACAAGATTCAGCCTACGGACAATCTGTCTTAAAGAACTTGTTTCCAGTTTAATCCCAACTCCTTCTACATCCATCCTGCTCTGATCTTTGGCTGCCTCATTTTCACCAACAATACTTCAGTGTTGCTTCACTACAAAATGACTCTGCCTCTAGCTTGCTAATCACCCATATGTGAGGACTAGCACCCTGCTTGTCCTGGGATAAAGCAAAATTGCTTACCTTGTAATAGGTGTTATACCAGGACAGCAGGATGTAGTCCTCACAAAACCCACCCGCCACCCTGCGGAGTTGGGTCCGATACGTTTTATTATTTTATTTTTGCTAAAGCTTATTGCTACATACGAGACTATCCCCCTGTGGCTGAGAATATCATGGCATGCTCAGTGGGCTCAGAATGCCAATCAAAAGTTTCTAGAAACTTTAACAAAGTTTTCTGCAATAGGGCTCCATCAATGACGTCACCCATATGTGAGGACTACATCCTACTGTCCTGGGATAACACCTATTACAAGGAAAGAAATTTTGCTTTCCTAGTGGTGATTACTTCGGCTCATAGAGTCAGTGAGCTTCAGGCCTTGGTTATGTACCCGCCATACACGAGAATCTTTCATGATTTTGTGGTCTTGTGTATATGCACCCTAAGTTCCTACCTAAGGTGGTGACGGAGTTCCACATCAATCACTCCATTGTTTTACCCACCTTCTTTCCCAGGCCTCATTCCCACCCAGGGTAATGGGCTCTTTATATTTTGGACTGCAAGAAGACCTTGGCTTTCTATTTAGAACGCACAGCCGGTCACAGGCAGTCCACTCAGCTCTTTGACACCAACAGTTTGGGAGTGGCGGTGGGTAAATAGACTCTGTCCAACTGGCAGGCAGATTGCATCCCGTCATCGAAATTTGCTATGCAGCAAAGTGGAGTTCCCTTTACAAGTTTGAAGCCAACTACTGCTTAGACAAAGATGGTCGACAGGACATTGCCTTCGGCCAGTCCTGCATAGAACCCCTAGTTGGAGCCAGGCAACAACAGCACCGCAGTTGTTGTTCCCGTTGGCACTTTGTTCGGTAACTGTTGATCAAACCTGCTAAGGGGGACAGCCTGGAACTTGGTATTCACCCACATGTGAGGACTACCATTCTGCTTGTCCTAGGAGAAAGTGCAGTTGCTTACCTGTAACAGGTGTTCTTCTAGGGCAGCAGAATGTTAGTCCTCAGGAATCCCGCCTGCCTCCCCGCGGAGTTGGGTTTTCCTTGCGTTTTGTTTTATTTTTTCGCTCATATTTTCTCTGTTACGAGACTGAAGGGGGACCTTGCATGGACGTGCAGATAGTGGCATGCTCAGTGTGCCGTGCTCCATCGGATGATGTCACCCACATGTGAGGACTAACATGCTGCTGTCCTAGGAGAACACCTATTACAGGTAAGCAACCGAGCTTTCTCAAAATCATTGCCTCCCTGGAGAGCAGTAAATGGCAGCAAATACCATCTATGTTGCTGAGCCTCAATGTGAAGAAAATGTTTGATAGGCTAGAATGAGCTGTTCCAAATGTTATGGGCATTTGGGATAGAGGGATTCTTTGTTAAATTATTCTAGGCTTTGATAAGTGATCCTCGGGCATCTAAGTCAATGGTTGCAATTCAGCTGACATCCATTTAGTTTGGGGTACCAGACAAGTTTGTCTATTGTCAGCATTATTATTTGTCTTTCAAGCCACTTCTGTTGAAGATTCAAGACAGTTTAGCTATTCGGTGAATTCCAATTGGTAGGCCAACTGCACATTATTTTTTGTGATGACATTTTATTGCATCTAGCAGACCCAGTGACATCACTACAGGCCTTTATGGGAGAATTCTCTGTATATGGTCCTCTAGCGGGCCTAAAATCGAACATTGATAAGTGTGAGACACATGTGAGATACAGATTTCCCAATGTGGTGGTGGCAGATATATTTGTTTATCATGGGATGCTGCTAAATAAATACCCCGCCCACCCGTATAAAATCAACTTCCAAAAGCTGATAGGAAAGACAAAAGCACTGTTTCATAACTGGAGAGATTTTCTGTTGTCATTGGTAAGCAGGGTGAATTTTTCAGGTGGTGTCTTTCCTAAGTGGTTATATATGTTTCAAACAAGCTCATATTATCTTCCGAGCAAAGATTTGACTTAGTTGATAGACTCCTGTGGGGTTGTTTATGGAGGGGTGCAAAACCAAGAATAGCTTTGGCTAAACAAAGGGGTAAATGGGAACTTGGAGGCATGGGGTTAGCAGATTTACGATACTAATGTTGCCTGTAATATGTGTCATATTGCAGATTGGCTATTGAGTACTCATTTTTACACACCTGTTGAATTAGAAAAGGGGTTTCTCTTTCCACTTAGCTCAGGGTATGTTACACACTCCATAAGCTTAGACCTTTGGTTGTCTTACTAGTCCAAACTTGGAAATATCTTTGTTCTGTGCTCCAATTGAAGAGTTCCATCTCAGTTTTTGTCCATTATAGAAAATAAGCATTTTTTGCCGGGCACCCACAATCAAATTTTTAATTTGTGAGTTACTTGAAGATTAAGGGTAATATTGCAGTTTTTGAATGAGGGGGGAAACAAGGTCTTTCCAAGAGGTATCAACTGAATTTGACTTGAACCAGAAGCACTTCTTTGCTTATTTATAGGTTAGGCATTACATTCTATCTTTGAAAGTAGATGATTGGTCTCATGATAACAGGAAGTTCCTATCAGATCTGTTGGATGTAGAAGATATGACTCGTCATACAATATCCTCCTTAATTTGTACTTTGAGGCAAAGGCCACCTGTAGATATTAGGAAAAAGTTTGTGGGGTTGGAACTTAGAACTTGAGATTGGTAAACAGGCTCAGTATGTACAGTGTTTCAAAAGAATACATCTATTACTTGTAATGTGTTACATGGAGTACAGTATAAATCCTTTAGATATTATTTTTCTCAGAAATTAGCATTTGTCATGAAATTTGTGATGTCTGACGAATGTGTTAAATGTAAATTTTTACCAGGCACTTTGGGGCATCAATTTTGGCATTGTCTTTCAGTTAGTAAATTCTGGCAATCTGTTGTACATTGCATACACAAGATTATGAACATATTGCTACCCTGCCAGAGTATGGTGTACCTCTTCAATAATGTGTGGAGTTGCTCCGGGCCAGAGATTTTTGCAGCTTTGGATGTGCAAGGCCCTCCTATTGACAAAAAAAGACTATTTGACAATGCTGGCTGAAGGATGTTGCTTAGATGATAACCCAGTAGCGGAATCAGCTACATTATATGTGCATATGCAAGAAGTATGTGGAGAAAGCTGACCTTTACAAAAAGAGGAATGTTTTTCTGTAAATTGGGAATTATTACTTGCATTTCTTAGCATTCAGACAGGTTAATCCACACCAGTGGGTTATGCATCTTTATCAGCAGTTGGAGACAGAGCAAAGCTGATGTCACAATATATATACATATACATACACATTGGTGCAGGAGTGTGTGTGTGTGTTTGTGTATGTGTATATATATATATACACATACATATATGCACCGGCATCAGCCCACCAGTATTCTCCGTCTCTGGCAGATGGAGGATGTGCATCTCTGTACTGGGGGTTACTTGAAAAAAAAAAAAAAAGCTCAGAGGCTAGCGGGTGCAGGAAGCAGAGCGCAGTTGTGAAAGCTTTTGCCTCTCCCTCTGCAGTCGGAGACACACACTCTATACTCGGCTGAGATAAGGTAAGAAATAAAAAAAAAAAAAAAAAAAAAAAGGAAGGAGTGAGTGTTTCCAGTCTCCTTCTGGTCTCCAAGCCTCTGAGCGTCGATTCGATGTCCATTCTCACCTCAGAGGGAGCTGCGGGAATTATGGCAGCTTGGCGGGTTGAGCAGCCTTTTTGGCTAGGCCCTGTTACCAGGCTTTGCTTAGGCACCACGTGGTAGGCTGCAGCTGCGTTCATGTGCTTTTCTGTGCACAAGTCTGCCACAAAACATTGTCCATCGGCTTGTGCGTGCGCCCGGGTGTGTGCCTAAGTATGAGCACTCGCGGATGGGGGTGCTCAGGTGAGTGCCTACCTGGGCCACATGTGTGCCTATAATTTTTGGATGCTTATTAGACAGGTCTAGTTTTTGGCCACCTTACCTACACTTGCTTGGGGTGTGCGCAGCCGAGTGCATAGTGGTCGGACGCTTTGGGAACGTGCTGCTAGCGGGCGCTTACTTTTGTGCTGTTTGCCATATTGATGCATCTCAGCTTGGTGTTCCCCCCTCACTAACTTGTATCGGCGCTGTTGGAGGCACAGGGAGAGTTTTCTCTGGCTGTCTGTGTTGAGCCCGCCCTTCCCAGCATGATGCGGGGATGGATCCAGGCACCTGTTAGAGGTGTTGCCTGGTTTTGGGGCTCCCTTAACTGGATCGTCAGTGAGGGAAGGCTTCTTAGTGGCCGCAGGGCCGATGTCCCCTGATTTTGGTATGACATTTGCATGCTTTTCTATGTGTAGGTCTGCCATGAAACAGCTATGTGGGTTGAGCAGCTTTTGGCTAGGCCCCACTAACAGGTTTTTGCTCAGTTGTTGACATAGGTCTAAGAGTTCAGGATCACAGTCTGCGAATCCCTGCACACCTGGTGTTGGGTGGCTTGGAAACGCAGTTCCCCCTGGATCCAGCAGATTGAGAAAGCAGTCGCGCTTTCTGAAAGTGGATGCGCTGGTGTGTGCCTTAACCAAGCAGGTGATTATCTCTGTGGAAGGGGGAGCAGCTTGAAAGAGGCGCAGGATAAGAAAATTGAGGCTATCCTTATGCAGGCCTCGAGGTGGTGGCAATGAATTGCAGATGGCCTCTTGCTGCTCCTTGGTGGATCGCTCTTCCTTGCTCTCAGGAAGTTGATCTGGTTTGAATTCAGGGCAGTACCCTACAGCCTCTCCACCCTGGATGAGACAGATCTAGTCTGATCTCGGAAGCTAAGCAGGGTTGAGCCTCAGCTATAGCTGACAAGTGGGTGCTGAGGCAATCCATAGCCTACTATTACAAAATGGTCTTTTAAGGATCACTCTGGTTTGGGACTGGAAAAAAAAAATAAATCCTCCATTACCTAAGGATTAAAAGCAGGTGCCATGCTCATTTGGCATGATACATTGTGCTGGTAGTTTTCAAATGTTTTCGATCCTACAGAGGAGTGATTTTTCATAGGGCTTGACCAGATAGGGCGCGGGCTCGAGTGGGGATGCCCCTCCGATCCCCTCAATGAGGATGTTCCAACCCACTTCCAGGATCAGGAGATCTGTCATTTTTATCGGAGGTGGATCAAGATCATGTAGGACAGTGGAGTCTGGAGGTGACAAGAGATGGCTATGTGAATGGAGTCTCAGCTTGCCTTGGGACATTTTCTTGGTGTTTCCCTGCAGCTCACCGCAGAAGAGTCAGACAGTGGAGTGTAAGTTGTCAGAACCCCAGCCTGCCCATGTCTGAAGATAATTCGGGCCGATATTCGTTCACCCCATCCTGGATCTCGAGAGTCAACCGGATTTTGCAAGTGACTTGTTCCTGCATGGAAACCTTATACGTGCTGATAAAGAGCATTACAGTCGGGGGAGTTTACTAAGTCTCTGGGTTGTCAGAGGAGTATCTGCATATTCCTGTCCTCTCCAGTGACTCAGCTTAGGCATTGGGTCTATAGTCTCAGAACTCCGTGATACGATTTTAGTTTTCAGTGAAGATCTGCATCAGACTGTAGTGTTGGTTGCAGGCGTTCCTCTTCGAACACTGGACTGGCTACTATGCACAATGGATATGAGCCTTCAAGGTTGGGAGGTTTACTGTCAGGAGTTGAAAGCACAGGTGCACTGATGTACAGAGGAGTACCTCTGGAGCATCAGTTGACTGGAACCCATACCATTTGATTGTCATGCTTGCCATTCATCAATCTCTTGCAGTATTGAGCGGTCCAAATGTCAGACAGTGTGACGACATTGGCTTACATTGATCGACAGGGAGGAACCAAGAGTCAACAAGTGTAACAGGAAATAGCCAAACTCATGGAATGGGCAGAAGTACAACTTCAGGAGATCTCAGTCTCACACATTGCAGGAAAAGACAGTGTAAAAGCTGACTTTCTCAGCAGACCGTGTCTGGATCCAGGGGAAAGGGAATGGTACAGCAAAGCGATCTAGCTCATAGTGGGTTGCTGAGACTTCCTGTTTCTAGGCTTGCAGGTTGACATCACACAATTCGAAGGTTCGTTGCTGCTTCACTCCCAGGAGAGTGCTGAAGTTTTCTGGCATTGATGCCCTCGTGCAAGAGTGGCCGGAAGGCAAGCTTCTATAAGCCTTTTCCCCATGGCCCATATTGGGCAGAATGATTAGGAGATTCATGAAATACATGGGGTTGGTACTTCTGGTGGCGCCAGATGGCCAAGGAGGCTGTGGTATGCAGATCTGCAAAGGCTTCTGGTGGAGTATCCTCTCTGACTACTGGTCCACAGGGATTTGCTATGGCAGGGGCCTATTCTTCTTGAAGATCTGACTTGATTTTTGTCTTAATATGTGGCCCATGAGTAGGTTCGGTTGCGGAAACATGGGTAGTCCACTGTGGTGCTTTCCACCTTATTCTAGCACGAAAGTTATTTGCTTCCTTAGCCTATGTTCACATTTGGCGAATGTTTTTGGCTTGACATGAGGAGCGAGGGGTTCATCCTCATTCGGTTAAAATCCCGCTCAGTTTGGATTTTGCAGGGTGGGTTGTGTAAGGACTTGGCTCTTAATTCCTCGAAGGTACAGGTGGTGACTCTGGCCTGTTTCTGAGTTCAATGAATGGTGATCCCATGTTGACCCATCTGGTTTTGGCACAGCCTTGAAAGGGGTGAAGCATCTTTTTGTCCCTTGTGGTTACTGGTGGCTCTGTGCAGTCTTAATCTGGAATTCTGGTGGGTCTCACCTTTCGACCACTGTATAGTCGCTTCCTGAGGTTACTTACTAAAGGACAATATTCTGCGTGTAGATTATCCAAATGGCAGGCTCTGTCTTGCCAGGCACAGTCTCTGCTAGTTTCTCCGGGAGCAGTCCAGATGTGAATTGTCTTTTTGGCTAAAGGTGGTCTCAGATTTTCACTAGACAATCAATCCCTGCTGACACTAGAGAGGGAGGTGGAGGAATATAGCCTGTTACGGACTTTGGGTGTCAAGCGGCATATCTTGAGGTTTGAGAGGTTTCTAAATCTCTCAGGAAGATGGACTGGCTGCTTATAGTCCACAGTGGGAATAAACGGGGTAAACCGGTGTCATGAGCTAAGATAGCCCATTGGATTAAGAAGGTTATCACGGCCGCATATGTGAATGCTGAGCAACCATTTCCTAGTCAGGTTAGCACTCATTCCACTAGGGCTCAGGCAGTGTCAAGGGCGGAGATTAGATGGTTGTCTCCCATTCAGATTTGCCAAACTGCGACATGGTTTTTTCTTACAAAATTTCCAGGCATTATCGCCTGGATGTGCAAGCCCGGGAGGATGCAACTTTCAGACCGTGAGCAGCCTCCCGTCCTGTTCGGGAGTAGCTTTGGTACATCCCACTGGTGTGGATTAACCTGTCTGAAAGCTAAGAGAGTAGAAATGACTACTTACTTGACCATTTCCTTTTCTTTAATGAGGACAGCTTAATCCACCTTCCTGTCCTTTGCTGCCGGATGGTGGTGCTATTATTCAGAGTGACTGCATTTCCGGGGATTACTAGTAAGTGTCAGATCCAGTCCCCAGATTAGTAATATTACCGTATTTTTCACTCCATAAGACGCACTTTTCCCCCCCCCAAAAGTGGGGGGAAAATGTCTGTTCGTCTTATGGAGTGAATATAAAAAAAAACACAAAAAACTAACTACAACCCCTCACCCTCCTGACCCCCCCAAGATTTGCCAAAAGTCCCTGGTGGTCCAGCGGGTGTCCGGGAGCGATCTCCTGCACTCAGGCCGTCGGCTCCCAGTATTCAAAATGGCGCCGATAGCCTTTGCCCTTACTATGTCACAGGGGCTACCGGTGCCATTGGTCGGCCCCTGTCACATGGTAGGAGCAATGGACGGCCGGCGCCATCTTGTGCTCCTATCATGTGACAGGGGCCGACCAATGGCACCGGTAGCCCCTGTGACATAGTAAGGGCAAAGGCTATCGGCGCCATTTTGAATACTAGCAGCCGACGGCCTGAGTGTAGGAGATCGCTCCCGGACCCCCGCTGGACCACCAGGGACGTTTGGCAAGTCTTGGGGGGGGGGTCAGGAGGGTGGGGGGTTGCAGTTAATTAAATTTAAAGAGTTGGGATGGGGAATTGGGACCAAAAAAAAATGTTATGCCCTCCCCTAATTTGCTCCATAAGATGCACAGACGCCCGGGAACAGAGCCGGTTTAGCACACCATTTTTATTTATTTTTTTTAATTTTCCCGCTCTGAATCCTAGGTGCATCTTATGGTCAGGTGCGTCTTATGGAGCGAAAAATACGGTATATTCCTTGTCTGACCTCAATGTTTTCCTGTTAACTGAGTGTTTAAATGGTTGTCTTAATGGTTATGATCTTGTATTCTTTAGGTGTCCACAGTTGTTTTTTGCAGAGAATACTGGCGGGCTGATGCTGGTGCAGGGGTATATATTCTGTGATGTCAGCTTTGCTCTGCCTCCATCTGCTGGTTGAGGTGCATAATTCAGTGGTGTGGATTAACCTGTCCTCATTAAAGAAAAGGAAATTATCAGGTAAGTAGTAATTTCTCTTCCTGCCATACAGAGCTAGAAGTCAGATTCTTAATGACTGTTGAAGGTCTGTGTACCTCACAAATATAAAAGTTGGAAATGGGGGATAAAGACAATTGGTCAGATTTCTCCAAGAAGTACCATATAGAGGGGGGATGCGTAGAGAAGGGGTGGTTTTCAGTTATGAGAAATATACACTTGCCTTGGCAACAAGATTCTGAGAAGCATCAACTAGTGAGCCTGATCATAAGTGTAAAGCAATGTGTTGGTTCATTACTTTTTGAAAATAAATAGATTTAAAAATAAATTAATACTGATCTTAAATGTTTTTAACAGGTAGTTGTGTCTACTAACATTGCTGAAACATCATTAACTATTGATGGAGTCGTATTTGTCATTGATCCTGGATTTGCTAAGCAAAAGGTAAGCAGAACTTGAAGCTTAAATCTAACTTGCTTCACTCATGATTTATCTCTTTGAGAAATACAGTATACATAATTTTTTGATTGTGATTTTTTTTCCTCATGTAGTTTAACCATCATGTTGTTGGTATGGATCTGCATTGTGGAAGCCTCCCATTATTATTGGGGGAAAACACAGTAATAGTTTTCAGTAATGTATTGGACAAGCTTAGGACATTAGACTGAAAGTTTGCTTTCTTCCATTCTTATTTATTATTTTCTTCTCTTGTATTCTTCAGTTTTACAATGTTTTCACTGTGGATAACATTCATAATCATAAATCACAAACTGTAAATAATTAAAATCAAAACATCTAGTTCACTTATTAAAAACTAGTTTAAATAAAAATGCCTTTACATACTTTCTAAAAATGTTCACATCTGAAATGCCACGAAGCTCAACAGTTAAGGCATTCCAGAGTGAATGAGCGAATATAGGTAAAAGCTCTTGTTCATGTCCACTGCAATTTATAAGATTGTTCAGATGGCATACATAACAAATTTTCCCCTTGTGAATGAAACTCCCTACTTGGCACATACTTCTCAATAAAATCAGCTAATAAACTTGGGTATTCAATACATAAAAGTTTAAATACAATTAATAATTTAAACTGCACTCTAAAATTGATAGGTAACCATTTTAACTCAAAGAATTGGTGAAATATGATCTGTAATCTAAACCCCAGTTAAAACATGTGCAGCTGTGTGCTATACAAGTTGGAAAGCCCTAAAATGTTTTTTGGCTAGCCCAATAGAGATTATAATACAGTAGCCCAATTGTCCAAACAATAAAGCCTGTAATACCGATCTGAATAATTTTGGAATCAACAGATACTTCAAGGAATCTTAGTACTTTCAATCTATAAAACGCCCTTTTTACCATCTATCAAATCCATGGAAGAAAGGTCAGACTTGAGTTCTGTCTATGCTTGACTAACACTAATCAAGCATGGACAGAAGAATTAGTAAACCCTATATTTGGCATATATGAGAAACATTTAAATTCTCAGGGGACAATGTTCACAACCCCATGGGAAGGAGTCTCCACTGCACTAAGTCGACGCATAGTGACCAAGTTTGGTACCATATTCTGGAAGGAGCTTTGGTACCTGTCTAAAGGCTGTTGCGATAGCAAATGTGGATGGATGGGGCAAAGGTTAAAAAGAAAAGGGAAATCCTATGTAGTTGTGAATAAAGGTTCATGGTGCTGTAGCCCACTGGAGGCTAGTTCCAGTTGAGCATGGAAGCCCAAAGGAGTAGAGGTAATTGCCAGGCCATATCTTCTGCCAAAATCCTATTTTACTTCAAATGTTCATTTAACTGGTTCTTCAAAGTGTTGCAGCTTGTTTTTAACGTTCGCTGGTAAAAGTTGGAATTATAATTCATATTGTAGCTTTCCTGGCTTGCAATTATGCTTTTCTATTTTATATTCTCTTGAGAGTGCTAGGGTTTACTCTAGTGCATAGAAATACACTTGCCTAGAACTTATTTTTCTTAGATCACTGGATAATCATGTAACATGTTCACAATTATAGCCAAGATGCCTAGCTTGTTAGCTTTCTATGAACTTTGTATCAACTGAAAAGTTTCCCCATTCCTTGTTCACATTCAGCAGCCACCCTCACTGGTTCACAGACAAGATACAAATTCCCTTTTCTTTTTCCTCCAGATCCTTTGGGTTTTTTGGTTGTTTTTTAAACTAAATGACACCTGGAAGACCTCCCTCTTTACTCCTTCATATGTGGCTCTGAGAATCATCAAATAAAGGACTTTTGGACTAACGGGAGTCAGGAATTCTCCTTTTACAAATGAGTCCTATGAGACCTTATCTCTGATATAACACCTTCTGTTGGACTAAGATGCCAACACTTTTCTTCCAGTTTCATGTTGGTCTCTCAAGGGATGAGACTCATTTGTGCCCCCCCCAAAAATAGTGATAGCTGCCCTGTCCATTCTCATCTTTGGATTTCTGAACAGTAACAATGAACTGTTTCTTCGAGGACAAGTAGGATGGTAGTCCTCACACATGGGTTACATCATCAGATGGAGCCCCAATGCGGAAAACTTATGTCAAAGTTTCTAGAATTTTGACTAAGCAGACATGCCCTATATCACGCGGAGTCCCTCTTCAGTCTCTTCTTTCTGCTGAGCTGTAGGCCTCATGGTGTAATTGAGCTCACTTTAGCTGTTTTTAGCCTTGGGGAAAATGTTTTTTGCTCTTCATGTTTTCTTGGTTTTTCCTTTGATTCCATTGCCAGGTTGCTCTCAGTGCCTTCCAGTAGTGTTTCTAATCAGGGTTTTTGGCGTTTCGGGTAAATTTCCTTTTGCGGTCGATTCCCTCCCATGGTGGCGGTGCCTCGGTGCCCACCAGCTATCGCTGTCATTGCTTTCAACTTTGCAGCTGTTTTATTTTGACCCCTCATGGCCACTTCCAGTTTTTGCCAATGCTGCTTGTGCCCGAGGACCATGTCTGTCACTGATCCTCATGAGGTATGTATCCTCTGCCTGGGAGCATTGCATGACATCCGGGGGTTGCGCTTATGCGCCCAGATAACACCGAATGACATCTGCTTCGACTCGACAAGATGGATAAGCTCTTCAGATTGAGGAAATCTGAGCCATCGGCATTGGCATCAGCGGCATCGAAGGACCATGGAGCCGCCATGGACAAAATGCCTTAGACATCGGTGGGACACTCTGTTCCGTCGATGCTGCTGGCAGATAAGAGCATAGGAGACTGACCATTGTCAATCTCCGAGCCTAGGACGCTGGATTCATCATCTTCAACTTCGCCACCAGGGAAAGACAGGGCCAAGCATCAAGGGAAGCCTAAAAAGCATTGGCACCCGGTCCCTGTCGCACAGTACAGGGCGCAAGGATGCACCGACGTTTGCCACAATGCCCTGAAAGCGACTCTGCAGCAAGGAGAGCCAGGGGTCTGCAATGGTCTCCAGCAGTCCTCTTGGCAGCTGCCGATCCTCGTCATGCATTCAATGAAGATCTGGACACTCCTCCTTCCTCCCAGTCGGGGTTGGCATCGGCAACATTTGAGGAGTGGAGTTGAAATGCCGAGTCCAGCTGGCGGTGAAGTTGGTGCTGCAGGGCTTCAGACTTGTGGCACCGACTGCAACAGACCCAGTGCCGCCCAACCTTGTACTGCTTCTGGAGAAACTCAACATGCTCATCTGTGCATTATCGATCCAGCTGGCACCAGTTCCTGGGACAGCATTGGTTCCCAGCGGGGCACAGAGTTCTCCCCCTACCGATATGGTGGTCATTACCATGTCTTCAGAGGAGGAAGCTCCACCGAGGCCGGCAGAGACGCCATGGTCTATAGCCCTCCCCCCCCCCCCCCCCCCCCGGTCCGGTTCTACCGGTGCTTGTACATCTGGATGAAGGCTGAGCACCTAGGGCCCCATCCCTTGTAGCATACAATGAGGATGAGGGTCCCTATGATCCCTGTGGAAATGATACGACTGAGTCCTCCTCTGAGGACTCTGATGGCCTCCCGTAAGACCCTATTCCTTCAGATGAACAAAGGAAGTCCTCTGTATGAGGACTTGGCCCTCGCAGGGTTTGTGAGGGTGATGGTGGAGGCCATCCCATTTCAGCTTTTGACAGAGGAGAATGCCAGGCACAAAATGCTTGAGATCCTCCAGTTCGTGGAGCCTACTTAAATAGTTGCTGCTGAGTATATGGGGAACATCCCCTCACAGTACCTCCCATTACCAAGAAGGCGGATAGGGGTCTATCTCATCCAGAAGGCCAAGGAAGTCTTTCACCAGAGGAAGTACTATCCTCTGCCTCCTAGCAATAGCAAGTTTGCATTATCCATTCTTCAGGGTCTTTTTTATGGTTAGAGTCCAATTCTGAGACCAAGATGGCCGCCGACTTGTAAAGACGTGTAAGCTGCAGCTCTCGGCTCTCGGAGGAAACTTTCGAGCTTGCTTATTTCTAAATTCCCTTGAAAGAATAAAATGCCTCACATGAAGAGGAAAGCTCGTGTGAGAGACTTTACTTTGACCCCCGGAACATGATTCCCGACAGCCATGGGTTGAGGCCGCTTTGCGAGGACGCCGACAAGTCACCCGGAAGAAGTCGCTGGGGTCAGCAAGGAGCAGCTGCTGAGCCCCCTGATGCTAGAGACCACGCTAAGCCCGGGTGCACCAATTATTCCTGATCCACCGACGGGGGCGGTCTGGCTATGCGAATAGCTCGCCAGACGAGAGTGGGAACCAGAGGAGAGAGGGGGAACTCTCTCCGGTGAATCCTGGGGAACCGGGTTCCAGGTCCCATGCCCAAAATCGCAACATCGCACGGAACAACGCAACAGTGGAGAAGGCCTTACAGAGGTAGGAATGTCGAAGGAAAACAATATAACCCTACTTAGTCCTGCTCCGACCCTCGCTCTTTCTTTGAAAGAGATTAGAAATATATTATTGGTGATGCAGAAGTCCATAAATTCACTATCAATAACAGTTCAAGAGATGATAAAAAAAACTCAGATAGAAGTAAAAATGATCAATATGGAAAAACAACTTGGAGCAATGGAAGTCAAGGTAAAAGAAATTGAGAATGTGCAAATAAACCTAATAAAGTCAGGAAAAATGTTCGAAAGTAAAATGGAAATTTTTTAAAACCAGGCTAAAAGGGCGAATTTGAGAATTCTAAATTTTCCCAAAACTAAATTAATGGCACCAATGGATTTATTTAAGAGTTATCTCTTGAGTATATTAAAATTCAAATCTGAAGAAATTCCTGTGATATAAATGATGTATTATTTACCCCAGAGACCATCGCAAGGAGATATGCCTAGAGAGAAAAATTACCAAGAAGAAAATTTGAACATATCTGACTTTCTTGAAAAATCATTTGAGATGGACATATGTTTAAGAGCAACTTTATTTGTGCAGTTCTCTTTTCTAACTGAAAGAGAGAAAGTTTTGAAAAGTTGCTTTCGCAACCAGAAGTTAAAGTTTTATGGTCATCCAATCCAAATTTTTCCGGATATTGCACGAATAACACAATCTAAGAGGAAAAAATTTCTTGTTATGAGGGAGGAGGTGACAAATAGGGGAGCTAAGCTTATTTTGTGATTTCCCTGTCAATGTATTTTGCTTTGTGGCGATACTAAGTATGTATTTAATGATCCAACACAACTCCGTGCTTATCTAGATTCTTCTTCGTGATCCTAAATTGCCTCTTTAAGGAATGGTGTAAAGAAGAATAGTCGAGTCATTATTTACAAGTCTTCTTGTTTGATTTAAAAGATTTCCTAAAAGTTTCTCCTATATTTTCTCCTCTTGGTTTCCCATATTACCTTTGAAATAGTCAATGTGTGAAGAATCAGATACTATTAATATGAATATATTTGGGAATTTTCTTTGTGTAATTCTGTTATTTGGTCTTTCTGTATTCACATTGTATACATTCTTGTTAAAATGTAAAAAAAAAAAAAAAAAAAAGAGTCCAGTTCTATCTCCACTGGGGTCTGTTTTTATAAAAAAGTGCTGCTCTGTTGGTGAGGCCTTTTTCAACAAAAAAAGGGGGAGATAACATACCTAGGTTGTGCGACTATGGCTGTTTGTCTTCAGAGAAAGCAACATTGCTTTCATGTAACAGGTGTTTTCTGAAAACAGCAGTTCACCAGTCTTTTCCTCCTCCCCTTCTGGAATTGAACTTAGCTTAACCGCAGAACTAAAGCATGCTGTCAAAACACAGGAGCTGTGATACATGCCCAGAGAGGTCTTGTGTTGGTGCCATGTGTGTTGTTTTGGGGAATGCCTGTAACAGATAAGCAACTTTGGTTTCTCTGAATCTATTCCTAGTGGTGTGCCTTGAATTCTAAAACAGTTCTGCTCATGTTGCAGTGTTGTAGTACCCCATAAGGCACTTCACATTTCCAGTAACTATCTGATTCATTTCTTAAATCTGTCAATTCAGTACAGCTATAGCCATAGTATGAGATATCCACACCTCAGTTCTATGTCTTTGTTTTCATAAAAATGCCACCATATATTTAACAGCATGAATTAACTGAGAAGAAATCTTTTATATGAGTCCACTTATAGAATCATTATCCCCAGGCATTCAGTCAGTGCAAATTGCCCTTGAAGGGACATCCTGACTCCAGTTAAGATAGCCAGTTCTCCTCTATTTTCTGCCAGAATTCATGCACAAATGGGAAAGTTCACCACATATGGTAATATGTACCCTTGCAGTCACACCCTCTCCAATTTTAGCATCGGCGCCATCGAGCCATCCATCGATGCCCTCGATGCTTGTGCCGAGACCTTCGATGCCTTCATCAGTGCCTCCAGTAATTCCTTTGGAGCCTAGACCGGGGCCTTCAGGTATCCAACCACCCCGCCCCCCCTCTAGTTCCTAGAGGGACAGGTGCTGATCCTTATGATACCTAGACTGATGACTCTTCACCAGACACCAATGACTTACCATCACCACCTTCACCCACTGAGAGTAGAAAGCGTTCCCCTCCAGAGGACCTTTCTTTCATAAATTTTGAGAAAGAAATGTCTGAATTGGTTCCCTTCCAATTACAGACTGAACAGGACGATAGACATCAGATGATGGAGTTGCTCCAATTCCTTGATGCTCCCAAGGAAATAACCTCCATCCCTGTTCACTAAGTTCTTCTGAACTTCCTCTAGAAGAACTGGGAACATCCTGGCTCCATTGCACCAGTCCACAGAAAAACTAACACTACCTATTTGGTGCAGTCAGCTCCAGGTTTTCAAAAACCTCAATTGGCTCACCAATCTGTGGTAGTTGAATCTGCACAGAAGAGAGCAAAAAGATCAAAACCTTATACTTCTTTTCCCCCTGGAAAGGAGCAGAAGTTTCTATATGCCATTGGTTGCCGAGTTTTCCAAGGATCAATGCTCATCTCTCGAATAGCCGCTTACCAGCTTTATGTGACCCAATATAATAGGGTCATCTTAAAGCAGATACAAGACCTGACAGACTCCATGCCTCAGCCACTTCAAGAACAGCTACAAACCCTTCTTAAGAAGGGTTTTGAGGCAGGCAAACATGAGATCAGATCATCTTATGACATCTTTGGCACTGCAACCAGGGTATCTGCAGCAGCTATTTCAGCAAGATAACGGGCCTGGCTCAAATTTTCAGACCTTCGACCTGAAGTCCAAGAAAGATTGTCTGACCTCCCCTGTGTCGGAGACAATCTATTTGGAGAGCAGATTCAAAAGACAGTGGCTGAATTAAAGGACCATCATGAGACCCTAAGACAGCTCTCTCTGATACCTTCGGATTACTCTTCCAAATAGCCCTTCTGGAAGGTCTCTAAAAAGTCTTTCTTTCGTCCGAAGAAGTCCTACCCGCCACCAACCAGATCCCGTTCTACGAGACCATTTCTAAAAACACAGTCTCGTCAGACCCGGAAACAAAAGCCACAAACAGCCCCCCAGCCGGGCCCTGCTTCGGGCTTTTGACTCTCGCATAGAGAGCAGCAGCCAGCTTCCATTACCCCACATACCAGTGGGAGGTCGATTGTGCCATTTCAACAACAGGTGGCACTCAATCACCTCAGACCAGTGGATCCTAGCGATAATTGCTCAAGGATATCATCTCAATTTTCTCTCTATCCCACCGGATTCCCCACCTCTAAGGACATGGAAAACATCCAACCATTCATTACTCCTGGAACAGGAGGTTTCCCCCCTCCTCCTCCAGTCCAGAGCAATAGAACCAGTACCATCCCCTCAGCAAGGCCTTGGGTTCTATTCCCGGTACTTTCTAATCCCCAAAAGATTGGGAGGCATTCGACCAATTCTGGATCTATGAGCCCTACACAAGTACCTCCAGAGAGAAAAATTAAAGATGGTAACCTTGGGCTCACTTCTTCCTCTTCTACAAAGAAGAGACTGGCTCTGCTCTCTAGACCTCCAGGACGCATACACTCATATTGCGATAACTCCATCTCATTGCAAATACCTGAAGTTTCTCGTAGGCCCCAAGCACTATCAGTACCGAGTGCTTCCATTCGGCCTTGCATCTGCACCATGAGTCTTCACAAAATGCCTCATCGTGGTTGCAGCCTTCCTCAGGACTCAAGGTGTTCACATCTACCCCTATCTGGACGATTGGTTAATCAGGGCTCCAACCCAGCAAGCCATTCTGTCGTCACTATATCTCACCTTAAACACTCTTAATTTCACTTGGATTTCTCGTCAATTACGACAAATCATGCTTAGTCCCATCTCCTTATTGTTCATTGAGGCAGACTTGGATACCTTGCAGGAAAAGGCTTTCCTGCCTCAACATCGAGCTCTCACTCTCGTGTCTCTGGCACATCGGCTGCGGTCTCAACATTCAACGACTGCACATAGTTTTCTCATCATCCTGGGATACATGGCGTCCTCAGTTCAGGTCACCACAATGGCCCGCTTGACCATGAGAGTCATGCAATGGACTCTAAGGTCGCAATGGACTCAATCTCTTCAGTCCCTGTCGAACATTGTCCACGTAACCGACTCACTCCATCTCTCTCTCGCCTGCTGGACAAATCAGACCAATCTTCTGCAGGGCTTGCCCTTTCAGGCGCCAGACCCTCAAATAATTCTCACCACCGACGCTTCCAACTTCGGATGGGGAGCCCACATGGCCGATCTGCAGACACAAGGTTCTTGGTCTCCAGAGGAAGCCAAACACCAGATAAATTTCCTGGAGTGCGAGCAATCTGATACGCTCTGAGTATTTCAGGATCGCCTATCCAATCAAGTCATCCTGATCCAGACGGACAACCAGGTGGCCATGTGGTACATCAACAAGCAGGGAGGAACAGGCTCCTACCTTCTTTGTCAGGAAGCTGCACAGATATGGGCGGAGGCCCTCTCCCACTCGATGTACCTCAGGGCCACCTACTTGCCGGACGTGGACAACGTGTTGGCAGACAAGTTGAGTAGCACCTTCCAACCGCATGAGTGGTCTCTAAACCCCTCAGTAGCGAACACCATCTTCCAAAAATGGGGTTATCTTCAAATAGACCTCTTTGCATCACCCCAGAATCGCAAAGTAGGCAATTTCTGCTCTCTCACTTGCAGCCAACATTATCCACCAAGAGACGTGTTCTCCCTATCATGGGTAACCGGTTTCCTGTACGCATTCCCTCCACTTCCACTTCTCTCGAACACTCTCGTGAAGTTACGTCAGGACAAGGGAACCATGATCCTGATAGCTCCCCACTGGCCCCGCCAGTGTGGTTTCCAATACTTCAGGATCTCTCCATTCGCAGGCACATTCCTTTGGCAACAGACCCGCTTCTAATCACTCAAAACAACGGGTGCCTTTGCCACCCCAATCTTCAAGCCTTGTCCCTGACTGCATGGATGTTGAAAGGTTAATCCTTCAACCTCTTAACCTTTCTGATCCAGTTTCCCATGTCTTGATTGCTTCACGGAAGCCTTCCACGAGAAAATCTTACTCTTACAAATGGAACAGGTTTGCTTAATGGTGCTCTTCCCAGGCCCTTGATCCTTTTACTTGTCCAATCCCGAAGGTTCTAGACTCTCTCTGGCACTTATCAGAGTCAGACCTAAAAACGTCCTCCATCAGAATGCATGTCAGTGCGGTAGCCACCTTCCATAAAGGTGTCGGGGATGTCCCTATATCAGTGCAACCCCTAGTCACACGATTTCTGAAGGGCTTGCTTCACCTCAAGCCTCCACTGCGAACTCCGGCCCCTTCTTGGGATCTCAACCTAGTTTTGGGTCGGCTCATGAAACCACAATTCGAGCCTCTTCATTCCTGCGATCTTCGCTATCTAACATGGAAAGTGATTTTCCTCTTCGCAATCACTTCCACTCGCAGAGTTAGTGAGTTACAGGCACTAGTTACCTATCCGCCTTACACTAAACTTCTGCAAGACCAGGCAATACTCCGCACTCACCCTAAATTCCTACCTAAGGTAGTCTCAGATTTTCACCTCAATCAATCCATCATACTACCTACCTTTTTTCCCAAGCCCCATTCCAATCCAGGAGAGCAGGCTCTGCATACCCTTGACTATAAACTGGCTCTAGCATTCTACCTAGACCGTAAAGCTGCCCACAGAAAGAGCACTCAGTTGTTTGTCTCTTTCCATTCTAACAAATTGGGACAGCCTTGTGGGTAAGCAGACTCTCCTCCTGGCTAGCAGACTGCATTTTCTTTTGCTATCAGCAAGCGGGCCATGGCGACTTCAGTAGCACACCTGCGATCGGTGCCGCTTCCTGACATTTGCAGGACTGCCACCTGGAGTTCTCGCCATACTTTTACAGCCCACTATTGCTTAGACAAAGCCGGAAAACAAGATTCCATCTTCGGCCAGTCTGTATTGCGTAACCTATTTACAACGTGACGTACCAACACCCTTCCGCCTGCCCGATGGGTTTCAGGTTGCCCTCTCCCAAATTCCATCCCAGTTGTTGTGCCTGTTGCACGCTTTTGGGTACATTTGGTGCATGTTTGGACATCCTCAGCTCGGTACTCACCCATATGTGAGGACTACCATCCTGCTTGTCCTGTGAGAGAAAGCAAATGTTGCTTACCTGTAACAGGTGTTCTCACAGGACAGCAGGATGGTAGTCCTCACGAAACCTGCCCGCCATCCCGCAGTGTTGGGTTCGTTTTCTTATTATGTTTTTCAGCACTGCCTGTAGCTTTGTAACAAGACTGAAGGGGGACCCCTGCTTGGTTCAGGGTTAGTGCCATGCTAGGCATGCCCAGTAGGGGCCAGTCGTTCTGGAAACTTTGATAGAAGTGTTCCGTGATTGGGCTCCATCCTGTGATGTCACCCATATGTGAGGACTAACATCCTGCTGTCCTGTGAAAACACCTGTTACAGGTAAGGCTCACAGGTCTGTAGTTTCCTGGCTTACCTCTGGAATCCTTTTTAAAAACTGGCATTAACATTGTCCATCCTCCAATTTTCAGGGACTGTAGCAGATTTTATGATAGATTACAGATTAATAATAGGTCTGTAATTTCAGTTTTCAGTGCTCTGGGATGTATACCATCTGGTCCAGATGATTTTCTTCTCTCTAATTTGTCAATTTGCCTTATTACATCTTCCAGGTTCACTGAGATTTGTTTCATTTCCTCTGAATCATCACCTTTGTCCATGAAGTGATATTTAAAGGTGATAATTCAGAGGAAATCCTCCTCGGTAAAAACTGAAGCAAAGAAATCATTTATGTCTCGGCTATGGCCTTGTCCTCTATTAGTGCAGCTTTTACCCCTTTATCATCTAATGGTCCAACTGACTCTCACAGACTTTTTGCTTTGAATGAAAAAGTTTAATTAAAAATGTTTGCTTCTTCAGCAAGCTTCTTTTCATATTCTCTTAGTCCTCCTTATCAATGCTTTGCATCTAACTGGACAATACTTGTGCTATTTCCTGGGTTTGTTTGTGTCGTTCCCCCCCCCCCCCCCCCCCCCCCCCCCCCCCCCCAAATTTGGATCCCTTTTCCATTATTTAAAAGATGTTCTTTTTGCTATAATAGCCTCTCTCACCTTATTTTTAAACTATGCTGTCAGTCATTTGGCCTTCCTTCCATTTATTTTAATGTGTGGACTATATCTGTTCTGAGCTTCCAAGATGGTATTCTTGAACAGCATCCTTGCCTGATGTAAAGTCTTAACCTTTGCAGTTGCTCCTTTCAGTTTTTTCCTAAGCATTTTTCTCATAATTTCCCTTTTGAAAAAAAATGCTGACATGGTAGATTTCCTTAATATCCTCCTCCAGTTATCAAGTAAAATTTGATCATGTTATGATCAGTATTGCCAAGTGGCCCCAGCATTATTATTACATGTCACACCAAATCATGTGTTCCACTAAGGATTAGATCTAAAATAACTCCCCTTTTTGTTGGTTCTTGAACTAGCTGATCCATAAAGCAATTATTTCATCTAGAAGTTTTGCTTCCTTGAAATGTCCTAATGTAACATTTACCCAGTCAGTGCCAGGATAATTGAAATCACTCATTATTACTGTATTGCTAATTTTGTTAGCTTCCCTAATTGCTGTTAACATTTCATCGCCATCTGTTCATTCTGCTCGGTGAACACCCTCACTGCTATTTTATTTCCCTTTTCATATAGAATTTCAGTCCATAAAGATTCCACACTACATCTTGGTTTTTGCAGTACTTTTATCCTGTTTGATGCTATGCCCTCTTTAACGTATAACGCACCTCCCCCAATTTGAACCATCCTATCATTGCGATATAATTTGTGTCATGGTATCACAGTATCCTCCTTCCACAAAGTCTCTGATGCCATTTATGTATGTATTGTTTATTTACTGCATGCACAACAGATTCCAGAGCTGGCCAGATTGGTACACAAATCTAAAATAAGATAAAATAAAATTACAATAAATATAAAAACCATTCACAACCATAGAACAAAAACTCCATTAAAACAAAAACCCCATCACAACTTATCTGACAAAAAGACCACCTTCCTATTCACCCCAGTCTGTTCCACCAAGAAGTGACTAAGGACAAGTCTCTTATTGTAATGGGAAGAGCCACACCGTTACCTTCTTCCTAAAAGTGAGATAATTTGCCTGACCTCTGATCTCCAAAGGTGCCAAATTCCACATTCTTTTCCTGTTTTACCACCTTACAGACCTCCTGCGTGGTTGGAACATGGACCAGTGCCGGTGGTAGAGTGCAAATTTCAGTAAACTATATAACTCCTAATCCTGTTGTGTAAATAACACCCAATCCATATAGTGCATTATACATCATGGCCATTCATTTGTGTCCTCTCTTCAACAAGCATCCCGTGAAGGCAAATTACCAAAGGCATCACACTCACCCTTCTTGGGAAGCCAAAAATTAAATGAGTTGCCATGTTCTGTACCACTTGTAAGTGAAGTATGCTTTTTTGGGGAAGGCCCATCAACACAATATTGCAATAATAATACAAGGGGCATGTTAATGCCTGAACCACCAATCTAAATACTGAAATATCCAAATACAGATGTAACCTTCTCAACTGCCTACGCCTTAAAAAGACCCTGTGAACCTCTGTAGAAATATGGAGTTACAAATTCATCCCCCCCCCCCCCCCCCCCCCCCGACAAATTTCTACATTTTTTACTTTTATCAATTGTCGTACCCCACATATTCAGTGTCAATGACTTGTATGGACTATCTCTCCCCCCCCCCCCCCCCCCCCACACACACACACACATACAATCTATTTTTCCCACGTTCACTAAATTCTAGGAGTCAAACCACCTTAGTATCCCACCCAATCTATTATTTATTCTCTTCATCAACTCAAATCTTTACCCACCAGTGTAGTGTGATATATTCTAATTCTCCCATCTTTTTTTTCAGACTTCTAGTATTTGCATACAGACATTTTAAAGTATGTTTTCAGTTTGCATTAACAATCTGCATATCAGTTGACATGGGTAATTTAGAATCTTTCTGCTCTTTACTTAAAAGCCCCTGGAATACTTCAGCATTTATTGCAACCTCTGTATCAGGATGCTCTAACTTCCTTGTTTTGTTCGTATCCTTTAAAGGTACATCATTCCAAACCATAAGCTTCTGAACAACTGGTGGCTTTACCTCATTGCTAGTTTAAAAGCTGCTCTATCTACCTTTTTTTTTAAAGGTTAGTGCGATCAACCTGGTTCCACTCTGGTTAAGATGGAACCTATCTGGTCAGAATAGACTCCCCTTTCTCCAGAATGTTCCTCAGTTGCTAACTTATTTAAAACCCTCTTCCCTGTACCTTCATCTTATCCACGCATTGAAATTCTGGAGCTCAGCATGCCTCCGGGTCCTGCATGTGGAACAGGGAGCATTTCTGAGAATGCAACCCTGGAGGTTCTGGAATTCATTTCCTACCTAGGAGCCTAAGTTTAGCCTCCAGAACACCTCTCCTGCACCTTCTATGTCATTGGACCCACATGGACAATAACAGTTGGCTCCCCCCCAGCACTCTCTAAAATCTTATCTAGGTGGCGTATAAGATCCACTACGTTCACACCAGGCATGCTAGTTACCAAGTGATCTTCAAGCCTGCCAACCACCCAGCTATCTACAATTCTAATAATTAAATCACCCACTACAATGGCGTCCTAACTCTTCCCTCCTGGGCACACAGCTCTGGAGACACATCCTTGGTGTAAGAAGATAAAGCATCACCTGTAGGGCAGGTTCTAGCTACAGGATTACTTCCTGTCACACCAAGGTGATGGTCTCTTGTCAGATAATCTTGCTCCTCCAAGGCAGCACAGGGGCTACCAGACTGGAGTTGGGACTTGGCTACTATGTTTGTGAATGTCTCTTCTGTATACTTCTGTCTGCCTCAGCTCCTCCAGGTCTTATATTCTGGTCTCCAGAGATCAAACTTGTTCAGTGGTGGCCAGTTCTGGTCCTTGAGAGCCACACACAGGCCAGGTTTTCAGGAAATCCATAATGAATATGCATAAGAAATTGCCATGCTGGGTCAGACCAAGGGTCCATCAAGCCCAGAACAGAAGCCAAACCAGGCCACAAGAACCTGGCATGAGATAGATCTGCCAATAAATGCAAATTTATCTTATGCATATGCACTGTGGATATCTTGAAAACCTGGTTTGTTTGTGGTTCTTTGCATCAGGCACAGATACAACACCTCACCAACAGGTAGATAGTAATGCATGTGGCACTCGGTGCAAAAGACTGCATAGTCCCTTGACTCGCATCTTTCTGCATCTTAGTTTTATCAAATTGCTAAATACACATTTTCCTAGATTTTCAACCAAGCTTCTTCCACGTGAATATCTAAGACCTTTTTCATTGTTCTGTGATGATGTTCCTTTATCACTGTCTTCTAATATAACTCTCTATAGCATGGCAATATCCCCTCTGTACCCTTCATGGGGGGGTTTAGCAAAGAAGCAAATACTGCAAGTAGAGCTTTCTGCCTTCATAATGGCTCGAGCTGTCGAACCTGACCCGCTCAGTCAGTAAGGCCACCGGGTTCTACTCCAGGTATTTTCTGATTCCCAAGAAAACAGGAGGCCTCCATCCTATCCTGGACCTGAGGGCTTTGAACAGATTGCTTGCAAGGGAACAGTTCAAAATGGTTTCATTGGGGGCCCTGATCCCTCTTCTGTGGAAGAGGGGACCTTTGCTTAAAGGATGCCTATGCCCTCATTGCCATCTGTCCTAACCATCGGAAGTATCTCCTATTCTTGGTAGGTGATGAACACTTCCAGTATTGGGTAATGCCCTTTGGCCTAGCGACCGCACTCCGTGTTTTCACAAAGTGCCTAGCAGTGGTGAATGCTTACATCAGGAAGCAGCGGGTGCAGATCTTCCCCTTCCTGGACGACTTGCTCATCAAGAGCGACACCAGGTGCAGGGCTTGCAGTCTCTCCAATCCTCCATCCGGATTTTGGAATCCGTAGGGATTCTGATCAATTACACAAATTCCCAACTGGTGCCATCACTACAACTGGACTTCATTAGGACCAGGTTCGATACGTACCGGCCAGAATGTTTTTGCCTCGGGACTGGGCGCTAACTGTCCCTGGCATACAAGATGCTGTACTTGCTGCGCCACATGGCGGCGACAGTTCATGTTATGGCTTTTGCTCAGCTGCATATGGCACAGTGGACTTTACGGTCCCAGTGGCATCAGGACCTTCAGGTATGCATCAATGTCACACTGCCACTTTGGGAGTCCTTGTCGTGGTGAGAGACCCAATCAGATCTGGAAGTGGGGATACCTTTTTAGGTTCCATCCCCACAAGTTCCGTCTCATTATTACCGATGCCTCCCACCTGGGTTGGGGAGTTAATATTGCGAATCTCTGCACCCAGGGGCGGTGGTCCGGACAGGAAGGGCGATGTTAGATAAACCTCTGGAGCTCTGTGTGATCCGGTATACTCTGTGGACCTACCGGGATCGCCTCACCAACAAAGCAGTTTTGATTCAGACCAACAACCAGGTGGCGATGTGGTACCTGAACAAGCAGGGAGGCACAGGGTCGTCCCTCATCTGTTAGGAGGCAGTCCAGATCTGGTTCTGGGCACTGTCCCAGGGCATAACGCTTCGTGCCATGTACTTGCCAGGAGCAGAAAATGTGATGGCAGATGTTCTGAGTCGCTTGTTTCGCCCCCATGAATGGTCCCTCGGAGGTTGCAGATCGAATTTTCTGCGCAGGGGACCCCTAGATCTTGATTTCTTTGCGTTCCCTCTACAACAAGAAGGTGGATCGTTTTTGCGCCCTGGTCAAGGGGGACACCAGACCGACATTGGATGCCTTCGCTCACCATTGGGACACCAGCCTCCTATATGCTTACCCCCACTTCCACTAGTGTCGAAGACTCTCCTAAAGATCTTACAGGCTCGGGGAACCATGATTCTAATCGTACCGTATTGCAGGCAGCAGATCAGGTTCCCCCTTTTGCAGGGTCTCTCTCTTTACGGGCACCAATCAGCCTAGGGACCTCCCCTGACCTGATCACGCAGGATCAGGACAGGCTACACCATCCCAGCCTCCGGGCCTTAGCTTGGATGTTGAAAGGATGACCTTGCAGGCCCTGGATCTTTTGGAAGGAGTATCTCGGATCCTGGTGGAGTCCAGGAATCCTTCCACTAGAAAGTCTTACAGTCTGAAGCGGAAGAGGTTCTTGGTGTTGTGTGAGGGACATGGGTTGGACCAGTTCTCCTATTCCACCTTGAAGCTCCTGGTTTACCTATTGAATCTCTCTGACACTGGCCAGAAGATACCTCTGGAGGGTCCACCTCAGCGTTATTGGGGCCTACCACCACAAGGTGGATGGTTCACCCATCTCAATGCAGCTGCTGGTGGGTCGCTTCAAGCGAGGCTTCTACAGATCAAGCCTCCAATTAGGCCACTGGCGGTATCGTGGGACCTCAAGTGTGTTTTTTGCCCACTTGCGGGCCAATACAGTACAGTGCGCTCCGACGGAGCACACTGTTAGCCCGGCATTTGGACGTGCTAGCTTTACCCCTTATTCAGTAAGGGGTAATAGCGCGTCCAAAACGCGCGTCCAACCCCCCCGAACCTAATAGCGCCCACAACATGCAAATGCATGTTGATGGCCCTATTAGGTATTCCCACGTGATACAGTAAGTAAAATATGCAGCCAAGCCGCACATTTTACTTTAAGAAATTAGCGCCTACCAAAAGGTAGGCGTTAATTTCTGCCGGCGCCGGGGAAGTGCACAGAAAAGCAGTAAAAACTGCTTTTCTGTGCACCCGCCGACTTAATATCATGGCGATATTAAGTCGGAGGTCCCGAAAGTTAAAAAAAAGCAAAAAAATAAATAAAAATTTTTAAAATGGGCTTGCAGGTTGAAAACTGGATGCTCAATTTTGCCAGCATCCGGTTTCCGAACCCGTGGCTGTCAGCGAGCTTGAGAACTGACGCCGGCAAAATTGAGCGTCGGCTGTCAAACCCGCTGACAGCCGCCGCTTCTGTCAAACCCGCTGACAGCCGCCGCTTCTGTCAAAAAAGAGGCGCTAGGGACGCGCTATATCTTTTTTGAGATGCAACGACCAGAACACTACTCTAGGTGTGGTCTCAATATAAAGCGATACAAAGGCATAAAGGCCTGATTGGTGAAGTTCTGCAGAGATGGTTGTCCTTCGGGAAGGTTCTCCCATCTCCACAGCAGAATGCTGGAGCTCTGTTAGTGACCATTGGGAACTTAGTCACCTCCCTGACCAAGGCCCTTCTTCCGCAATGGCTAAGTGCGGGCAGGCGACTCTAGGAAGAGTCCTGATGGTTCCAAACTTCTTCCATTTAAGGATGGAGGACACTGTCTTCTTTAAGACCTTCAATACTGCAGCAATTTTTTTGTACCCTTCCCCAGATCTGAGCCTCAAAACAATTCTATCCCGGAGGTTTACAGACAATTCCTTCAACATCATGGCTTTGATTTTGCTTTGATATCAGAGACTGTGTATATTAGGCTCTGGGTGGGATTCAGGCCTTCTTCAGGCTTTCGCAGCATGAGTTGTGCATGTTGGCAGAATGTTAATCCTCAAGAAACCCACCCGCCACCCCGCGGAGTTGGGTTTTGCCAGTGTTTATTTTATTTTTTGGGAATTCTATGTTACGAGACTGAAGAGGGACCCCACGTGGATGCGTAGATAGTGGCATGCTCAATGTGCCAGTCAAAGTTCTAGAAACTTTGACAGAGGCTTCCCATGCCAGACTCCATCTGATGATGTCACCTATGTGTGAGGACTAACATCCTGTTGTCCTAGGAGAACACTTGTTACAGGTTAGCAACTCTGCTTTCTCCTAGGATAAGCAGGATGGTAGTCCTCATACATGGCTACTCCCAACTGTAAAGTGACAGCACTTAACAGGTGCCAACATGCACAACAACTCGTGCTGCGACAACCTGGTAGATTGCCTACATTAGGCCCTGGGTTGGATTCAGATTACAGAGGACCGACTGATCAAATATGTACTTGTCTTCTAAACTCTTTAGTTATCAATGCTTCTGAATTCTGAATCATTTGTAATTTATAAATCAGTTTTAGCAGATCAAACAATATGCTGTTACAGTAGTAAGTGCAAGATATTATAAAAGCATTGACCATTGATTCTAGAGCTACTTTTGAAAGGAAAGGACACAATCTTCAAATAGCTGATAAAGTAATGTGAAGACCTTTACATACACTAGATATGAGATTTTCAATCAAAACACCTAAATTCCTTGTATAGGGTTTGCAGTACAGAGATACCAACCAATTGAAGAGCCAGAAGAACCTGCTTACCATCAGCAATACTTCTGTTTTAGTTGGATTCAAAATCAGCTTGTTACAAACTATCCAAGAGTGAATTAGTGCCAAACTTCATTAATCCATTTAATTATTGCCAGTTTCAAAGTGATTTGGTTTAGTTCTTCTGAATCATCCCTTTTAATTGGGGATTCTGGTGTGATTGTCTTCCCAACATAGTCTTCCATAAAGACCAAAGCAAAGAAATTTAGTTTTTCTGTCTAATCTTCTCTAAGGTCTCCTTTTACACGTCCCCAGCCATAAAGAAAAGAAAAAGGTTATTAATTTTTGCATTTAGAGCAAGTTTCTCCTCAATTTCTCTGCTGGCTTGCTTTATTAATGTTTTACATTTGACTTGAAAAGCAAGTCCAAATGAGGTAAATAAGGATGAGTACAAGCAACTCTGGATTTCGTTGCTAGAGGATGCTGCATTTATAAAAAAAAAAAAAAGATTTGGACAAGTTCCTGCTTGGGATGAGCAGCTTGAA
This sequence comes from Rhinatrema bivittatum, assembly GCF_901001135.1. Classification (NCBI taxonomy): domain Eukaryota; kingdom Metazoa; phylum Chordata; class Amphibia; order Gymnophiona; family Rhinatrematidae; genus Rhinatrema; species Rhinatrema bivittatum. The sequence continues at coordinate 183,862,505 of NC_042615.1, forward strand.
ATCTTATCTACCCCTTGGAATCCTGCCAAGTACTTATGACTTGGATTGACCACTGTTGGAAACAGGCTTGATGAACCTTTGATCTGATCCAGTATAGCAAGTTGTGTTTATGCTAATTTTTTTTTTTTTGGTGGCTTTTGTTGCTTTTTCACATTATCATTTAGCAGTGCTGGCAGTTTGGTCTTATTTCAGCCTTTTTAAATGTGTGCAGTAGATTTTAGCTGGACTTCCAAGATTATTTTAAATATACCATCAAGCCCAGCATCCTGTTTCCAACAGAGGCCAAACCAGGCCACAAGAACCTGGCAATTACCCAAACACTAAGAAGATCGCATGCTACTGATGTAATGTAACTGTTTTAAAAAAAAAAAAAGTTCTAATTGAAGTTGCTTAATTTACATTTCATTTTACCTTTTACATCCAGAGGCCTTTTTCTTTTTTTGCATCGCACATGAGGATTAATGCAAGTTCCTTATCCTTTTCTCCATTTTTGAACAGGTATACAATCCTCGTATCAGAGTAGAGTCTCTTCTTGTGACTGCTATTAGTAAAGCTTCTGCTCAACAAAGGGCAGGCCGTGCCGGTCGTACCAGACCAGGCAAATGCTTCAGACTTTATACTGAGAAAGCCTACAAAACTGAAATGCAGGTATGTTTTTGAGGTTGGGGATATAATTTTTGTTTTTGTTTTAAATAATCCTTAACAAGCTATAGTAATTTGCTATGGATATGAATAGCAGCATAGTATAAAAATGAAATCTTTATATAGTAATTACTCCATTTGTTTTAAAAAAAATTTAGGAGGTAATTTTCAAAGGAGGTACAGATGTAATTGTAACATACTACTGTAGCAATTTTCAGAAGCCATTTACACACTTAAAAGTGCACTTAGGCAGATGAAACCTATTGACAACAGTTCAATGGCATACATTGTAGCAATTTTCAAAAGCCCACTTTCCTAGCGTGTAGCAGATGGACTCAAGACCAATGGGTATAGTGTACGCCTGATAGCAGTTGGAGACAGATCGGATTTCAGTCTGACGTCAGCCCTAGTACATATACCCCTGCAAGAAGTGCAGCTCTTCGGTATTTTCCGTCTCCATAGCAGTTCGGGACTCTATGCATGCTAGCACAGCGTTAGAGTAATTTCGCAAAGAAAACCAAAACAAGAAGAAATCTTACCTCTACAGATGAGCCCCGATCTCCTGCGGTGACACCCATTGGGTCCCTCCCCCAGTTGAGAATTCCCGAGGTGATTTTTGCGATCCCTCGGAGGTAAGCCTCGGACCGGCGGGGACCTAGCCCCGACATCGGGTGAGGCTGAGAGGTAGCGGGTGCAACTTCGAGCGCAGCGGTGAAGGTATTTTATCCCAGGACAAGCAGGATGCTAGTCCTCACATATGGGTGACATCAGTAATGGAGCCCTGTGTACGGAAAACTTCTTTAAAAGTTTCTATGAAACTTTTGGCTGGCACCAGAGTGCCTACTGAGCATGCCCAACATGCTATGATATTCCCTGCCACAGGGGTCTCCCTTCAGTCTTCTTTTTTCCGCGAAGCAGTTAGCCTCGCGGTCTCTAGGAGTTCTGTGGAAATTCTCCACAACTTTAACTTTGAAAAAAGTTTAGAAAACTTCAGCCGCAAAGGGTCTCCCCTTAGTAAACACCGTCGCGGTAAGTTTTTGGATTTTCGCGGTTTCGTTCCGTTTTTTGACAACTTTGTTGTCCCTGGTCATTGGTCGTCGACGGCTGTCCGGCCCCAAAATGGCTTCAGGTTTCAAAAAGTGCCCCAAGTGCACCAGGAACATGTCCATTACGGACCCTCACCAAGATTGTGTCCTCTGTCTTGGTGAATCCCATGATGTTAAGGCTTGTCCCTTATGTGCAACCATGACATCAAAGGGCCGTCGTCTCCGACTAGAAAAAATGGAGCAATTGTTTAAAATACAGCTTTTATCAGCTCCATCTACTTCAGCACAATCGTCTCCGGCTGGGTCGATTCGGAAAGTCGTGTTGAAAAAGCGTCTACCAGGTGAGTCGGGAGATGCTCCTTTTTCCTCCCCCTCACCATCGTCCAGGGCATTGACATCTGGCAGTGAAAAAGCCCGCGAAAAGGAAAAGCATCGCCACCGTAGGCCGCATGCGGCATCTGCTGCCTCGATACCCGGCGAGCCATCGACAGAAAGCGGTGCAACTGCCAAGAAACCTCGGCTCCAGGATCAGGCTTCGGAGCCATCGACAGGGCGATCCCCACCGATTCCGGCGCAGGGAACCGTGCCTCCTCAGGGCCTTGAGGAGGTATCGGAATCGCCATTACCGCCTCCCCCCATGGGTGCTCTGTTTTCACCATCCATGCGGGCGGAACTTGATGTATATATACGTCAAGCGGTCAGAGACGCATTCATCGAGGCGATGCCACGACCTCAGCCTTCTACGCCAGCGATGCCATCGACACCGATTCCGATGACATCGCCCGTTCCAGCACCGGTACCGTCGATGCCGATTCCGGCCGTACCATCACCACAACCATCGATGCCGCCGGTTCCTGCGCATGGACCGCCGATGCCATCGATTCCCATTTGGCCACCGGCACAGATATACCACCATCGATGCCAGGTCAAGAATCCTCCATTTTTCAACCATTAATGGATAAATTAGACACCTTAATTCAGGTTTTTTCTACTTCACCTCAGGGTTTGGATTCAGATGCACTTCCAGAACCAGTACCTGGTCCATCAGGTGTTATCCCACCTATGAGGTCACATACACCACTGTCTGAGGTTCCTTTTAAACCTCTTAGACCATCAGGTCACCCACTGGATACTGGTACTGACTCGGGGGACGATATCTCATCGGAGGAAGATATTTTATCTGAACCTTCACCACCAGAAGGAAATCACCCCCAGAAGATCTTTCCTTCTCTAACGTCATTAAAGAGATGTCTGACACTATTCCATTCTCACGTCTTTCTGAAATAGACACTAGGCAGAAGACCTTAGAGGTCCTTCAGTTCGTGGATCCTCCTAAGGAGATACTAGCTATTCCAGTGCACGAAGTCCTGCAAGAGCTAATGTACCGGATATGGGAGCACCCTGGCTCTGTGGCAGCAGTTAACAAACGAGCTGATGCCACATATCTCGTCCAACCCATTCCAGGTTTTCAAAAATCTCAACTGCCACACCAATCTGTAGTGGTTGAATCAGCCCAGAAAAAGGCTAAGAGACTGAAACAACATGCTTCCACACCTCCAGGCAAAGACAGTCGTTTCCTAGACAGTTTAGGAAGAAAGATCTTCCAAGGAGCAATGCTGGTCTCACGGATAAACTCCTATCAATTATTCATGAACCAGTATCAGCGTGACCTGTGGAAACAGGTTGAAGTTCTTTCTCAGCAACTTCCAGACCAGTTTCAAGAGGGTTTCTTCCGTCTCGTGCATAAGGGCCTAGAAGCAGGCAAGCACGAGGTAAGAGCCACGTATGATTGCTTCGAGACGGCCTCCCGTTTATCAGCCTCCGGTATCACGGCTCGGAGATGGGCCTGGTTAAAATCCTCTGAACTAAGGCCAGAAGTGCAGGAAAGGTTGGCAGACCTACCTTGTCTAGGTGAAAACCTTTTTGGAGACAAGGTCAAGGAGGCAGTGGTGACCATAAAAGACCACACAGAAACACTAAAACCATTGTCTCAACTTCCTCAGGAGACACATCAAACTTCTAGGAGGCCTCCTAGAAGAGAAGTGAGAAAACCATATTATCGCCCTCGACGATACTACCCTCCTGCTACCAGAGCGAGACAACCACGCCCCACTCAGCATTCTCAGGTTAGACAGAGGCCTACTAGACCCCAGCAGCCTGCGCCAACTGCATCCACATCAGGCTTTTGAAAACCACCCAGAGAGCAGAAGCCCTTCTCGAAATCCTCTTCCACACTTACCAGTCGGAGGTCGAATAGCTTATTACCATCAAACTTGGACCTCCATCACAACAGATCAATGGGTACTCTCAATTACAGCTCAAGGGTACCGCTTGGATTTCCTCACTGTACCAAACGAAAATCCTCCTCTTTCATCTTGGACAGTGACTCATCACTCCACAATCCTGCAAGCAGAATTATCTACCCTTCTGAGAGCCAGGGCCATAGAACCAGTTCCCAGGCCTCAGTGGGGCAGAGGATTCTACTCCCGATATTTCCTCATTCCAAAGAAAACCGGGGGCCTACGTCCTATCCTGGACCTCAGAAATCTCAACAAATTTCTAAAGAAAGAAAAATTCAGGATGGTATCGTTAGGCACCATGCTACCTCTTCTTCAAAAAGGAGATTGGCTCTGCTCTCTGGATCTTCAAGACGCTTACGCTCACATTCCCGTTTTTCCTCCTCATCGACAGTACCTGCGATTTCTGGTGGAAGGACAAGACTTCCAATACCGAGTGCTACCATTCGGCCTAGCCTCAGCACCTCGAGTGTTCACAAAGTGTCTTGCAGTAGCGGTGGCACATCTTCACAAACAGAGTGCATGTATTTCCTTACTTAGACGACTGGCTCATCAGGAGTCAAACACAAAGCAGAGCTCTCACTTCTCTCCAGCTCACAATAAAGTTGCTTCACTCCTTGGGATTTCTCATCAATTACGAGAAATCCCATCTCACACCATCTCACCAGTTGCAGTTCATAGGTGCAGATCTCAACACCATCACAGCAAAAGCTTTTCTTCCAAGAGACCATGCTCAAACGCTCGTTCTCCTAGCACACTCTATTCGCAATCAGTCTCGAGTTACAGCTCATCAGTGCCTCACTCTACTCGGACACATGGCCTCAACAGTTCACGTCACTCCCATGGCCAGACTGACCATGCGACTAATGCAATGGACACTCAAAGATCAGTGGATTCAAGCCATTCAACCATTGTCCACGCCCATTCAGATAACACAAGATCTGAAATCTTCCCTTCTCTGGTGGACATCAACGATCAACTTGCTCAAAGGCCTTCCTTTTCAGCAGCCAGTTCCACAAGTGACTTTAACTGCAGATGCGTCCACCTTAGGTTGGGGAGCACACATTGGTCATCTAAAGACACAAGGCACGTGGACAAAACACGAAGCCTCCTTTCAAATAAACTTCCTGGAGCTTCGAGCTATACGCTATGCACTACATGCGTTCAAGGACTGCCTTTCACACAAGACTGTTCTGATCCAAACGGACAACACAGAAGCCATGTGGTACATCAACAAACAAGGGGGAACAGGTTCCTACCTCCTTTGTCAAGAAGCAGCTCAAATTTGGGACTGGGCCCTAGCACACTCAATTCTTCTACGGGCCACCTACCTAGCGGGCATCCACAACACAGTAGCGGATCGCCTCAGCCGTCACTTCCAACCACACGAGTGGTCTCTAGACCCAGTGCTAGCAACCAAGATATTTCAACGCTGGGGTCAACCAACAATAGATCTCTTTGCATCCCATCTGAACTACAAAGTGAACAATTACTGCTCTCTCCTCTGGCAGCAGAACAGCCTGCCAAAGGACGCCTTTGCTCGCCATTGGAATTCAGGCCTGTTATATGCATATCCGCCGATACCACTCATAACCAAAACGCTAGTGAAGCTACAACAGGACAAGGGGACCATGATACTCATAGCCCCATACTGGCCTCAACAAGTATGGTTCCCCACACTTCTAGATCTCTCAGTCAGGGATCCAATTCGCCTGGGAGTAGCTCCCAATCTCATAACTCAGGAACAGGGTCAGTTGCGCCACCCCAACCTTCAATCCCTGTCCCTGACAGCATGGATGTTGAAAGCTTGATCTTACAACCACTCAACCTTCCAGCCACTATATCTCAAGTGCTGATAGCATCACGTAAACCTTCCACTAGAAAGAATTATTCCTACAAATGGAAACTGTTTACTTTGTGGTGCATTCAGAAAGCGCTGGATCCTTTCACTTGCCCCACTACCTCACTACTAGATTACCTATACCATCTCTCAGACTCTGGTCTTAAGACTTCATCTGTAAGAGTACACTACGTTCAGGTCCCCAAGCATACAATGGGACCTGAACGTAGTATTAACCAGGCTTATGCGTTCTCCATTTGAACCCATAGATACCTGTGACCTTAAATATCTTACTTGGAAAACCGTATTCCTCATAGCCATTACATCAGCTAGAAGGGTCAGTGAACTACAAGCTCTAGTCACATACGAACCTTTTACAAAGTTCCTACATGACAGGGTGGTCCTCCTTACTCATCCTAAATTCCTTCCAAAAGTAGTCACGGAATTCCACCTCAATCAATCTATAGTTTTACCAACATTCTTTCCAAGGCCTCACTCTCACCAGGGAGAAAGAGCCTTACATACCTTGGACTGTAAGCGTGCATTGTCTTTCTATTTAAACCGCACTACAGTCCAAAGGAAATCCAGTCAACTATTTGTATCCTATGATCCAAACAAACCTGAGAAAGCAGTGGGTAAACATACTTTGTCAAATTGGCTAGCAGATTGCATACAATGTTGTTACGAAAAAGCAGGCCTTACTCTTCAAGGGCGAGTAAAAGCACACTCAGAGCGATGTCAACCTCAGTAGCGCACTTTCGCTCTGTCCCTATTCTGGACATTTGTAAAGCAGCAACATGGAGTTCTCTTCACACTTTTGCAGCTCACTACTGTTTAGACAAAGAAGGAAGACAAGATTCAGCCTATGGACAATCTGTCTTAAAGAACTTGTTTCCAGTATAACCCCAACTCCTTCTACATCCAACCTGCTGTGATCTTCGGCTGATTCATTTCAACAACAATACTTCACTGTTGCTTCACTACAAAATGACTCAGCCTCTAGCTTGCTAATCACACATATGTGAGGACTAGCATCCTGCTTGTCCTGGGATAAAGCAAAATTGCTTACCTTGTAATAGGTGTTATCCCAGGACAGCAGGATGTAGTCCTCACGAAACCCACCCGCCACCCCGTGGAGTTGGGGCCGATACGTTTTATTATTTTATTTTTGGCTAACGCTAATTGCTACAAAACAAGACTGAAGGGAGACCCCTGTGGCAGGGAATATCATGGCATGCTCAGTAGGCACTCTGGTGCCAGTCAAAAGTTTCATAGAAACTTTTAAAGAAGTTTTCCGTACATAGGGCTCCATTACTGATGTCACCCATATGTGAGGACTACATCCTGCTGTCCTGGGATAACACCTATTACAAGGTAAGCAATTTTGCTTTCCCTCTCCCCCCGCAGCCGGAGACCGCCCGGAACGAGACCGGGAAGCACCGAGACAAGGTAAGGTAGAAATCTATTTAAAAGTCTCCGGTCTCCGAAGCTCGAGGAGTCACACAGGTCGCCAGCCGGGACCAGTGCCCACCGGGTTGATCTGCCCTAGCAGGGCTAGACCCCGGTCAGATCCGAGGTTCCTCCCACGTGGAGACCTTCCAAGGTGGTCGCCATATTGTCCGCGTGGTCGCCATCACCATTTTGATCTGTTCACCACCCTGTCCGCTGTCCCGAACCATGTGCACAGAGGCGAGCCATGCGCACAAATACCTTGTGCGCACAACGTCGCGCGCCCAAGTACCGTGCACACAAGCGACGCGCATAGCCACGCGCTTACTGTGCCGGGCGCATAACTTTGATCTGTGCGCACAACAGCGCGCGCATCTCCCTGAGCACGTACCAATCCTACGTACACAACTTCGCACCGGAGCGCATAACTAAGCCACCCGGGCCCTGTATTTTACGTGCACAAGCCATCGTGCATACAATATATTCTAGAGTGCTGCCAGCAGAATAAATACCTTTACAGATGTGAGGATTCTGTTACATATTTTGGGTGATTGACTATTTTTGTTTGGTTATTTTTGACTCTGTGAAATACATGTAATTTGTGTGGTATTGTATTTATTATTTTTATGTTTTATTATGTATGTTAATGTTGTAAATCGCCTAGGCCTCTCTGTGGTAGGCGATCAATAAATTTTAATAAATGAAAAATGAAAAAAATGGCACCACCGGAAAAGAAGCTCAAGGCTCAGAGCCTTTGCCCAGCATGCCACATTAGAGCTGCACAGCATGAGGAGGCCACGGACCTGTGTATACAGTGCGAGGAGGTCCTGGGGATCCAGCCCATGACCCTCCCCAGCCGGTACCGGGTTCCAGCTTCTCGAACAGTATGCCGGACCTAGCATCTCCCAGCGGGACCCTCCCTCAAACGGGGCTCCCCAGGGACACAGCGCCTCTTAATTTAGACCCAGCATCTATCTCCTGGGTGGAATTCTTCAAAGGCCTGCATACCTTCGTCCACATGCAACCGGGGCCTCCGATAATACGGCCACAACCTCCGCCAGAGGACCTCAACATCCCGGGACCCTCTATGCCCAGGGAAGTGATTTCACCGCCCAGAAGCCCCACCTTTGGGGACACAGACAACTCAGATGAGGAATCAGAACCCCTGGAGGAAGGGGAACTCCCTCTGGGACAGAACCCCCCCCTACTAGAGGGACTCCGTCAGACCTCCCGTCATTTCCCACTATTACAAGCCGTCCAGCAGCTAATTGACCTGGAATGGGATGCATAGGAGACTACGTTCAAAGGGGGGCGTGCCCTGGCAGCCATGTACCCTCTGGACCCAGCTGCCAAAGATCTCCTGGCATGTCCGAAAGTGGATGCCATGGTCTGCGTGGTCTTGAAGCGCACTACTATCCCAGTTCATGGAAGAGCAGCACTCAAGGATGCTCAAGACAGACGTCTGGAATCCATCCTTAAACAGTCTTTTGACGTCTCTGCTATGTCTCTACAGATCGCGGCCTGCTGTGCCGTGGTGACACGTGCCTGCTTATCACAGACCAGGAACAACACTCCTGGGGAAGCCCTGGAGCCAGCAGTATCATTCCTCACGCATGCCGCTTCTGATCTGGTGCGCACAGCAGCTAGAGGAGTGTCATCAGCCGTGGCAGGCAGAAGACAACTCTGGCTCCGAAGCTGGTAGGCCGACGCATCTTCCAAAACGAGACTCACAAGGATGCCCTTCAAGGGAACCCTCCTGTTCGGAAGCAAACTAGAGAAACTAGCCAACAAATGGGGCGAACCCCCACTGCCGCGGCTACCGGAGGAGAGGAATAAGAGAAACCAGCGATCCTTCCCCCGAACGTCCAGGATCACAGCGCTTCAATCCATACTGAAGCACATATCAAGCGGCTCGCCCCACAGGCAGGAGCCAGTTCTTTCGGAACAAGCACAACAAAAGGGGAGCCGACCCGTCCAAAGGAAGAAGCCATAGGGGGCAGACTTGCCCTATTCTACCAAAGATGAGTTGAGATAACTTCGGACAAATGGGTCCTAGCCATCATTCGAGAGGGATATTACCTGGATTTCCACCACCTCCCTCCGGACAAGTTTGTGGAATCCCCCTGCCATGACCCTTCCAAGAGGATGGCAGTGAAAGCTACACTGACCAGATTGCTAGCTTTAGAGGCTATAACACCGGTGCCCGCACAACAAATAAATACTGGACATTATTCCATCTATTTTATCATTCCCAAGAAAGAAGGAACATTCCGGCCCATCCTGGACCTCAAGTCAGTCAACCACCACCTGAAAATTCCTCACTTCCGCATGGAAACCCTGCGCTTGGTAATAAGGCCGATACAACCGGGATAGTTCCTTACATCCCTGGATCTTCAGCTCCTGGACAAAGTTCGGACCCAACTACGATGGTGGCTACAAGAAAGCCATCTGAGCCAAGGAGTGAGACTGTCCTCAACAACCTGGATCCTGCTCACCACGGACGCCAGCCTACGAGGATGGGGAGCACACTGCCAGGAGCTAACCGCCATGGGGCAATGGAACAAAGAAGAGTCTGGATGGAACATCAATCGCCTAGAAGCCCAGGCAATCAGACTAGCCTGCCTACGGTTTGGTCACAGACTCAGAGACAAATCAGTCAGAGTAATGTCAGACAACGTCACAACACTGGCCTACATCAACCATCAGAGAGGAACCAGAAGCCAACAGGTGTCTCTGGAAATAGACCCCCTAATGTCATGGGCGGAAGCGAACCTTCAAGAGATCTCGGCCGTCCACATCGCAGGGAAAGACAACGTCACTGCGGATTACCTCAGCAAAGAAAGTCTAGACCCAGGAGAATGGAGGCTGTCGACCACAGCATTCCAATTGATAGTAAACCGTTGGGGAACACTAACCATGGACCTCCTGGCAAACCGGTCCAACGCTCAAGTGCCCAGCTTCTTGAGCCGCAGACAGGAACCTCAGTCCCAGGGAATCGATGCCCTGGTACAGACCTGACCACAGGAAACTCTATTATACGCCTTCCCACCGTGGCCCCTATTGGGTGCAATCATCCACAAGATAGAACACCACAAGGGACCAGTACTTCTAGTGGCCCCGGACTGGCCAGGCTGCTGACAGGGAGCCCCCTCCCGCCACACAGGGACCTGCTCCAACAAGGGCCAATCCTCCACGAGGATCCAGCTCGATTCTCTCCATTGAGAGGACTCGCCTGAGAAAAAGAGCGGATACTCGGGGTCAGTAATTGACACCCTGCTCCAAGCACGCAAGTTCTCCACATCCCTAACATACATAAGGATTTGGAGAGTATTCGAAGCCTGGTGTGAGGACCGCGACATCATTCCACACTCAGTCAAAATTCCTGCGATTTTGGAATTCCTGCAGAACAGACTACAGAAGGGATTGTCTCTCAACTCCATCAAGATACAGGTGGCCGCATTGTCATGCTATGGAACCAAGAGTGAGAGCGGCAGCCTAGCCTCTCACCCGGATGTCTCCTGCTTTCTGAAAGGAGGCAAGCAGATCCGACCACCCCTAAAGTGGCCGGTGCCTCTTTGGAACCTCAACCTGGTCCTAGATTTCTTAGCAGGAGCCTGCTTCAGACCTCTTTGCGGCCTGTCTCTCCGACTATTAAGATTGAAGACAGCCTTCCTGGTGGCAGTCTGTTCGGCCCGTCGTATCTCCGAGCTACAAGCACTGTCCTGCCGGGAGCCATTCCTCAGACTCACCCCGGGAACCATCCAGTTACGCACGGTCCCGTCCTTCCTCCCCAAAGTGGTTTCTCACTTTCATCTCAACCAAACCATCTCGCTACCATCGCCCGATGAGCATAAGAATTCAGAAGAGTCTCGCAATCTACGCCACCTCAACATCTGCAGACTCCTAGTCCGATACCTGGAAAGGTCGGAATCCGTACGAAAGACGGACCATCTGTTCGTCCTTCACAGCGGGAAGAAGCAAGGGGAAGCGGCCTCGAGAGCAACCAAAGCCCGCTGGATCAAAGAAGTCATTAAGGCGGCCTACGTAGAAGCAGACAAGCCACTGCCTTTAGAAGTCAAGGCCCATTCCACTAGAGCCCATGCAGTGTCCTGGGCGGAAACCAAGAAGCTGTCACCCGCCGAGATCTGTCGGGCACCGACATGGTCCTCCATCCACACCTTCTCCAGGTTTTACCGCCTGGATGTTCAGGCTCTAGAGGACACAGCATTTGCAAGGGCAGTACTAAATGGGCCACGGGCAGTCTCCCACCCGATTTGGGAGTAGCTTTTATACATCCCATTGGTCCTGAGTCCATCTGCTACATGCTAGGAAATGGAGAAATTGCTTACCTGATGATTTCGTTTTCCTTAGTGTAGACAGATAGACTCAGCATCCCACCCACGGCTGCCGTTATTCATGGAATTCTCGGGGGACATCCCCAAGAGCGAGTGAATCATGGGTAAGCCATGCTTTCCTCCAACTAGGACACCCATCCTACCGGGTGTCGACGTTTCTCGGTTGAGGGCACTGGCAGTCTCCAGCTATAACCAATTCAACCAGTTCAAATTAATCAAGTTAACCAAGTTATAAAGTTAATCAAGTTATCCAAGTTATTCAAATTATTCAGTCATGCATATATCCACAATTGCTTTTCGAGGAGAATACTGAAGAGCTGCACTTCCTGCAGGGGTATATGTACTAGGGCTGATGTCAGATTGAAATCTGATCCGTCTCCAACTGCTATCGGGAGTACACTATACCCATTGGTCCTGAGTCCATCTGTCTACACTAAGGAAAACGAAATTATCAGGTAAGTAATTTCTCCATTACATGTGTAAAATACATCTACATGTGTAAAGTAAATTTACATATGTAAAATCAAGTTTTAAGGATGTAAATCCTTTTGAAAATTACCTCCTTTGTTTTTAAGGTTTAGCTTACATTAGAAGAGCAAGTAGAAAAAATATAATAAAGCTCATTACACTCTGAAAGGGAGAATAACTTTAATAGTGCTAGCTTGCTGGGATGAGCCTGCATAGCTGCATATTGAGAAAATCCTGTGTTTATGATTTATATTCTACCTTTTTTTAAATGCTTTCACTGCAAACTTTTAGCTTTAGGGAAATTTAGTTAACTGAAATGAAAAATTCATTCTACTTTTGAGTAGTGTTGAATGGTTCAGGTTTTTGGTTTTTTTTTAAATAGCATGGATACAGTTTCTTAACTGCAAGATGATCTAATAAATTCTCACAGGGTAAGCAGGATGGTAGTCCTCATATATGGGTGCCATCATCAGGATAGAGCCTAATCGCAGAACACTTGTCAAAGTTTCTAGAACTTTGACTGGCACCTACAGGGCATTCCCAGCATGGCACTAACCCTGCATCCAGCAGGGGTCCCCCTTCAGTATCTTTTTTTTCCACACAGCAGTAGCCACATGGGTTAAGGAGCTCTCTAGAGATTCCTGACAGGAATTTTCCTCATGGAACTTATTTCTAAAATTTCAAAAAATTCTACCCCATAGGGGGTCCCCTTATCGAATCCGTAGTCCGTGGTCGTAAATTAAGGCTTTATCCTCATTTGCGGTCGATTCCCGTTGTTTTCCCTTTGGGGCCTACCAGCCATCGACCGCACCGCGGCCAAATTTTTTTAAAGCCATGGCGTCGGGTTTTTGTCTGTGCTCCGATTGTCCTCGGACAATGTCCATCACAGACCTCCATAGGGGTCTGTGTGTTGTGTTTGGGTTTGGATCACGACGTCTTAACTTGCACAAAATGTGCCTAAATGACACCGAAGGGCCATAAGGTCCGCTCAGAGAAGATGGAGTTTCTTTTTCAGGCAAAGCCACCAACTCCATCGAGCGCTTTGACATCATCTGAGCTGGTGCCATCGACCTCTTGCCAGCAGCGAGACACCGGTGCTGTCCACCCGGCACCAACTACTCCGAAGGCATCGACTTCTTCCTCTTTGGCTTTGGAGAAGGACCGAGGAGAACATAGTGAAAAGCGTTGACACCATCATCAGAAAGCTCAGTCCGCTGATCCAGGCAAGCCCTCGGCATTGGCATCAACAGAGCCACCGACAAATCCTGTCCAGAGAAGGCCCCATCCTCCTCTGCGACTGGGTCACCGAGGCGTTCCCCACCTTCCTTGGTGCAGGGAGCCGCGACTCCACTTTCACCGGTGGACCCTCCAGCTATGCCAGTGCTGCCTCCTACTCCAGAGCTGGGGTTCCACCCACCAGGCTTCTGCGAGGAATTGGATCGGATGATCCAAGAGGCCATCGGAAAGGCACTGCAGGGTTTCCAGCCTCTGTCGACGCCGGCACTGATGCCAGCTCCAGTCGCCGACCCGATTCCCACGGCACTCGCACCACTGCTCGGCAGGCTGGATGCGTTGATCGGTGCCCTTCCACCGGTGGAACCGAGGATACCGGTATGTCCAACGCCTTCCACCCAGATTCCTTTGTCATCGGATGATGAGGAAGCACAGAGGCCGGAACCTATGCCCAGACCATCTGGGATCTTGCCACCGACTCACCCATCGATGTCACTGATACCATCGATACCACATCATCCTCAATCGGTGCCTCCATTGGTGCCGCTGTCTATGCCTCCTCCGATGCCGTCGGTGCCTAGACCTGATCCTTAAGGAATTGCACCATTACTTCCCTCTGGAGATCCTATGAGAGCAGGTGATCAGCCTTATGATCCTTGGACCGATGGTTCTTCCCAAAAAATTCTGATGATCTACCTTCAGAGTCATCTCCCCCTTAGGAGAGATGATGTTCTCCTCCAGAGGACCTGTCCTTTATTAATTTTATAAAGGAAATGTCTGAAGCTATACCATTCCAACTTCAGACGGAAGAGGACTCCAGACATAAGATGCTGGAAGTGCTCCAATTCGTAGATGCACCCAAGGAAATCATGTCCATACCCAATTCATGAAGTCCTCCTGGAGTTGTTGAAGAGGAGTTGGGAGCATCCAGGATCTGTACCACTGGTGAATCGAAAAACAGATGCCACCTACCTGGTGCAGACCGCCCCGGGTTTCCAAAAACCACAGCTGGATCACCATTCTGTGGTTGTAGAATCAGGCCAGAAAAAGGCACAACGTTCTAAGCCTCATTCTTCCATACCTTCAGAGAAAGAACAGAGGTCCCTGGGTGCATTTGGCCGTCGTGTTTTCCATGGCTCAATGCTTATTTCTCGCATTGCCTCCTACCAGTTATACATGACCCAGTATAACAGAGACCTATTTAAAAAGAATTTTCTGAGTGTTTACCTGACCAGCTTCAGGATCAACTCAATACCCTGGCTCAAAAGGGTCTAGATGCTGGCAAGCATGAGGTCCGCACTGCCTATAACATTTTTGACACTGCTTCTAGGGTGTCAGCAGCAGGGATAAGTGCACGAAGATGGGCCTGGCTGAAGTTCTCTGACTTAAGACCAGAGGTTCAGGACCGGTAGGCTGACCTGCCCTGCGCTGGAGATAATCTCTTTGGGGACAAAATCCAGGAGATTGTAGCACAGCTTAAAGACCACCACGAGATGCTACACCAACTTTCGTTGGTGCCTTCTGATTTTCCGTCCACCTCTAGAAGGACATTCCGAAGAGACTCTAAGCGGCCGTCCTTCAAGCCACGGAGATGATATCCTCCTGCTACTCGAGGTCGCCCCTCCAGACCTTACCAGAAGGGTCAGGCCAGACAATCCAGGCCTCAGAAAACTCAGCCAGCTCCTCTACCGGGTCCAGCTGCTAGATTTTGACTCTTCGCTGGAAAGCATATGCCAACCTCTTCTACCATCCATACCCGTCGGAGGTCGATTGTGCCACTTCACCAACCTATGGCACATGATCATTTCAGGTCAGTGGGTACTTGCTGTATGGACTCAAGGTTACCACCTCAACTTCCTGTCTGTACCAGCAGACTCCCCACCTCGGACGACGTGGGGCTCATCTGACCACTCCTCTCTTCTGGAGGAGGAGGTTTCAACCCTCATGAAATCCGGAGCAATAGAACCAGTGCCCCTCTCCCAGCAGGGGCAGGGGTTCTATTCTCAGTATTTCCTCATTCCAAAAAAGTCAGGAGGCATTCATCCAATCCTGGACCTCCGTGCCTTAAACATGTATCTACAGAAGGAAAAGTTGAGGATGGTAACCTTGGGTACTCTACTTCCTCTTCTGCAAAGAGGAGATTGGCTTTGCCCTCTGGATCTTCAGGACGTGTATACACACACACACACATCTCGATCACTCCGTCTCACCACAAATTCCTTCGATTCCTAGTTGGCCCCCGGTACTTCCAGTACTGGGTACTGTCCTTCGGCCTAACATCCGCACCTCAAGTCTTTACCAAGTGCCTTGTAGTGGTCGCGGCCTACCTGAGGTGTCAGGGTGTCCATGTCTACTCTTATCTCGACGATTGGCTGATAAGGGCTCCAACTCAAAAGGACGCACTAGCCTCCTTACGTCTAACTCTCCATACATTGCTGTTTCTTGGGTTTCTGATCAACTATCATGCAGTGGACTCTGAAGTCCGAGTGGGCTCAGGCTTATCATCCAATGTCCAGCATGGTCCACGTTACCAAGCAGCTCCGCATGTTGCTGGCCTGGTGGATGCGGCTCTCCAATCTTCTTCAAGGCCTTCCCTTTCAAATTCCAGAGCCTCAAATTATCCTGACAACAGATGCCTCCAACCTAGGTTGGGGTGCTCATGTCAACGGCCTCCAGACTCAGGGAACCTGGTCTCCAGAGGAAGCCAAACATCAGATAAATTTCCTGGAGCTTCAGGCAATCAGATATGCCCTCAGAGTCTTTCTGGATTGCCTCTCAAACAAGGCCATCCTGATTCAGACCGACAACCAGGTGGCGATGTGGTACATCAACAAGCAAGAGGGAACGGGCTCCTAACCTCTGCGTCAGGAAGCTGCACAGATATGTGTGTGGGCTCTTTCCCACTCGATGTACCTCAGAGCGACCTACTTGGCGGGCGTGGACATTGTTCTAGCGGACAAGTTGAGTCGAACCTTTCATCTGCACGAATGGTCTGTCAACCCCATGGTAGCAGACACCATCTTCCATCGTTGGGGGTATCCACACATAGACCTCTTTGTGGCCATCCACAACCACAAAGTAGAGAACTTTTGCTCCCTCACTCGCAGCTGCCACTCACAACCGAGGGATGCTTTTGCCCTCTAGTGGTCTCCTCTACGTGTAACCTCCACTTCCACTCATATCGAAGACTCTCGTGAAGTTACGAAGGGACAAGGGCTTAATGATTCTGATAGCCCCTCACTGGCCACGCCGAATCTGGTTCCCAATCCTCCGGGATCTATCAGTTCGCCAGCGCATCCCTCTAGAGGAGAATCTGCTTCTGATAACTCAGAACGACAGGTGCCTACGCCACCCCAACCTCCACGCCCTATCCCTGAGGGCCTTGATGTTGAAAGGTTAATGCTCCAAACCCTTAACCTTTTGGAGTCTGTATCCAGAGTCCTGGTAGCTTCACGAAAGCCTTCCACGAGATGCTCTTATCGTTCTAAGTGGAAAAGGTTTACGGTATGGTGCACGTCCATGTCCATAGACCCCTTCATTTGCTCCACTGTGAAGTTTCTGGACTATCTCTGGCATCTTTATTTATTTATTTATTTAACAGTTTTTTATACCGACCTTCATAGTAAATTGCCATATCGGATCGGTTTACAATTTAACAAAGGGAAAAAAAGGGAAAAAACTAGAGTAACAAATTCACGTAAACGAAAGATAACAATAAGTAGGAATAAGTCAGTTACAATCAACAGGGGGAGAGAACTTGGAAGCTTGCAACAAGCTGGAAAGAAGATAGGCTGGTAAAAGAAATTTTACCATAGAGTGTACAAGTTAAAAACTTAAGGACGGTGCTTTAACCTGAATGTCTCAGAGTCCATTTATTTTTTCATCTGTCAGAATCAGGCCTGAAAACTTCCTCTATAAGAGTGCATGTCAGTGCGGTAGCCGCTTTCCATAACGGAGTAGGAGATGTCTCTATTTCGACACAGCCCTTAGTCACACGCTTCATGAGAGGTTTGCCCCACCTGAAACCTCCATTGCACTTTCGGCTCCTGCTTGGGACCTTAACGTGGTCTTAGAGCGGCTCATGAAACCTCCATTTGAGCCTCTCCACTCCTGCAATCTCCACTATCTTACCTGGAAAGTAATTTTTCTTCTCGCTATAACATCCGCTCGCAGAGTTAATGAGTTACAAGCATTAGCCACCTACCCGCCTTACACAAAAATTCTACATGACAGAGTGGTCCTCCGTACACACCCTAAGTTTTAACCAAAGGTAGTGTCGGAATTTCATCTTAATCAATCCATCATCTTACCTACTTTCTTTCCAAGGCCCCATTCAAACCCAGGAGAAAAGGCTCTACATTCCCTGGACTGCAAACGTGCCCTAGCCTTTTATCTGGAGCGCACGTCAGCCCACAGGAAGTCCACTCAATTATTTGTTTCTTTCGATAACATCAAATTGGGAAATCCAGTGGGAGAACAGACCCTTTCCTCCTGGTTGGTGGACTGTATCTCCTTTTGCTACCAGCAAGCAGGCATTCCACTACAAGACCGTGTGAAAGCACACTCTGTTAGGGCAGTGGCAACCTCAGTGGCACACCTTCGTTCGGTGCCACTTATTAATATAATGTAAGGCTGCGACCTGGAGCTCTCTCCATACCTTCGCAGCCCATTATTGCTTGGATAAGGCTGGCCGGCAAGATTCCATTTTTGGCCAGTCTATCCTACGAAACTTACTCATCTTAACTACCCAAAATCCTACCTGCGACCCGTTCAGGGTTTTCAGGATGCCCTCCTACCCAAATCCACCCCTGTTGTTGTGCCTGTTGCACGTCTTTGGGTGCATTTGGTGCATTGCTCGGGCATCCTCAGCTCGCCACTCACCCATATCTGAGGACTACCATCCTGCTTGTCCTGTGAGAAAGCAGAGTTGCTTACCTGTAACAGGAGTTCTCACAGGACAGGAGGATGTTAGTCCTCACGAAACCCACCCGCCACCCTGCGGAGTTGGGTTCACTTGCGATTTAATTTATTTTTCGCACGTACTTCTTTCTATACACGAGATTGAAGGGGGGACCCCTGCTGGATGCAGGGTTAGTGCCATGCTTGGCATGCCCAGTAGGTGCCAGTCAAAGTTCTAGAAACTTTGACAAAAGTGTTCCATGATTGGATTCCATCCTGATGATGTCACCCATATGTGAGAACTAACATCCTGCTGTCCTGTGAGAACACCTGTTATAGGTGAGCAACTCTGCTAAATGTCCAGGCTGTAAGGTGGTTAAACTGGACAACCTTGGAAGACCTAAGTGAAGCACCTGACTGTCTCTTTGCTCATTTTCCTCAAGATACGATAAAATGAACTGAGCCACTTTCAGCCAGAATGCCTCCATCTACTGCCATTCCTGTATCACTTTCTTTGCCTCTTCTCTCTGTGATGCACACCTGCATCCCTGTGGTGCCAGGTAACTTCAGCCAGCATTGGAAGAACAGCTCAAACCAACTGACAGTGCAGGGCACAGAGGAAACACGGAAGCTGGTGAGGAGAGAAAAAAGTAGAGGGGAAAAAGGAAGATGAAAGGCAGGCAGGAAAAAGATGGAATTAAGCTAAGTTGGGGAGAAAGGGAAGAAAATAGGGGGAAAAAGAAGGGGAGTAACCTGAACAACTGAAAGAGGAAGCTGGAAAAGAGGAAGGTGGGGTGTGAGGCTAGATTGGAGAGAAATAAAAGAAATAAACAGAACAGATGGTGAAAAGCAAGAAAAGGAAAGTCAGTGAATACATCAAACTAGAGATGACATATTTGAAAAAAAGTTTGTTCTAGTAAGCGTTTCTTGCTGGGGAGTTTCTGTGGTAATTTATCTTATGCCTATCAAATTTTTTGGATTTTCCCACTACTGCTAAAAAAAAAAAAAAAAAAAAAAGTCTACACAAGGAGCTTTCAGAAGGGGACATATTCTTTAGTGTTCTTTCTGGCTTTGTAATGTCATCCACACTTTGAGAGCAAGATGGCAAACATCAGGATGAAGGTAATAATAGTAACCGGATTTCATTGTTTGTTTCTGTTTTCAACCAGGACAACACCTATCCTGAGATTCTGAGATCTAACTTGGGATCAGTAGTGTTACAGTTGAAGAAACTTGGTATAGATGATTTAGTGCACTTTGATTTTATGGATCCACCAGGTATGAAACTTTGGTATCAATTTTTTATTTTATTTACTTTAGCAGTAAATAAATAGTTTTGATTTAAGTAATTTTGATAGAATTTGATAGTAACCTTTTTTTTTCTTAAAAAAAAGACAAACAGGATGTGAGTCTTCATAGGTGGTTGATGTCATCGGACTGGTTTGAAGCTTGACTGCACAGCTTTCAGAAGCTCTAGAATCTAAAGGGGACCAATGTTGCAGCTGTCTCTTAGGGGCCCCTTCAGTTACTTTTTGCCACAAAGCCAGTCGGTGTCACAATACTGAGGTAAAACCCCCTCAGATTTTCTGCGGCTGTATAGGCACTAGTTTTTCTTGTGGGACCCTTATGAGTTTTCACTTACCCTTTTATGTCCCTAATTAGTTTCCATGGCTGCATCAACACCAATACCAGTGAATTAAAGTGATATTGACTGGGCCATTTTTTGTTTTCAAAATTGCATTGGATATTTTTTGTCCAATGTCCAAGTAGTAGAGGACCAGTAGCTTCTGAAAGAGCCCTAGGTGCAGCTGCATTATGTCGGTCACAGACCCCCATGCCAAATGTTTTCTGTGTTTCGGGCGTGACCATAATGTCTTGGGATGCTCCATATGCAGTAAGTTGCTGCCCAGAGGCTAGTGAACCTGTCAAGAGCTCATAAAGAACTCTTTGGGTTAGATAAGTCTGAGCCGTCTGCATCGGAAGCATCAACATAGAAGAGCCTAGGAGCTGCACTGGACACTCGTGATGAATTGGTATTATAGAAGCATTGACCTTCATCGACATCAAGCACAGACAGAGGCTGAGAACACAAAGCATCCTCTAGTTCTTCCTACCCGATAAAAGTGAAGGGTTCCATTTCATTGGTATCAGTATTAAAGGACACGAATGTGGAGTATCGGGCAAAGATGAAAAAGCATTGACAGTTGATGCATGGTGAAGAGAGCAGGGATATATTAGCAGTAGCAATACATTCTCCCAAACATCACTGCAATGAAGGCTCTTCATCTTCAAAAGATCCTGGGAGAATTTAACAATCTCCAAGGGCCCAGCTGAGACTCAGATACAGTTCAGGTGATCCAGGAAGATTGCTCTCCTCTGCCTCCCACTCTGTGTTGGTATTTGCAGTTTTCAAGGAGGAACTTAAGATCCAGGAGGCACTGCAGCACCAGCTGGCTCAATTTGGTGCACTAGCATCAGCATCTATGCAATCTGAGGTCCAGCCTAACCTAGAGGCTTTCTGTCTACTGACAGCTATGACATAGATATTAGTATCTAGGTCGGCATCAGTATTGATGCTACCTGCACCATTGTTAATCTCCAGTGCATTGGCAGGGAAGCTTGTCTAAAACCAAGACAAGTCCTTTCACAAAAAGCAGGTGCTCATTCAGACTACATCGCTGATCTAACCATCAGGTTCAGTCTGGAGGTTCTTGGGAGTATGGTTATAGATCTGAGGATTTTTCTGAACAGGAGTCTCCGGGTCCTCCCTTCTGATCACCTCCTCCACAGGAAAGGAAAAAGTCCCCATCCTGAGGATCTTTCCCTTTCTGACTTTATAAGGCAAATATCTAAGGACATTCCATGTGATTTAGAGAAGGAGGGAGAGTCCAGGTCTTAAGTTCTAGCTATCCTCTAATTTCTCAATCCCTTAAAAGAAATTATGACAATGCTTGGCCATAATATCCTTAAGAAAGCACAAGTGAGAATGTTTATTTAGATTTTTATATTCCGCTTTTCAGCACTTCAAGTGTACATCAAAGCGGATTACATTCAGGTACTATAGATATTTCCCTCTGTGTCCCTTCTCAGTGATGTGGGAAATGTTCTCTAGAAAAGCAGCCCTTACTGCTTTCCTGGAAAACCACCCCACAATCATTAGAGAAACCAGTGTGATGTAGTAAATGTGATGATAAACTTTACCTTTGGCAAACCCATTCTACAAGAAAATCTAAGTTCCACTCTGCACGTTGGAGGTCTTTGTGTCACTCAAACTTGCTTCCATGCCCAGACCTTACAACTTAGAGTTTCCTTTGCTACTGTGCCTTGCTGTTGTACCCCACAGCTAACACCTTTCTCCCAGGACAAGCAGGATGGTAGTCCTCACATATGGGTGACATCATCAGATGGAGCCCTGTCACGTAACACTTTTGTCAAAGCTTCTATAACTTTGACTGGCACACTGAGCACGCCCAGCATGCCACTAACCCTGCAGCCACCGGGGGTCCCCCTTCAGTCTCTTTTTTTTCCACGCACCCGGGGAAAGCCAGACCGAGCACCAAAGGAGACATTGACACTGGCACCGACGGGCGTCCCCGACCAATGCCGGCACCGATACCACAGTGGCATAGACTTCCAGCTAGCCACCTGCGAAGAGGGCCCGGGGAGAGGAGCCCCCATACTCCTTGGGACCCGGGACCCGTAGGCATTTCCCACTGGTACCGGTGCCGGGCACAGAGCCTCCACGGGCCCGCGTGGAGGCTCTGGTGATGCCTAGCCTGCCTCCTACCCCAATCGCCATGCAACCCATGCCGGCTTCCCAGGAGGTATTGGACCGCATGGTCCAAGAGGCAGTGCTGAAATCCTTACGAGGCTTCCAGGCGCCGGCCCCCATACTGGCCCCAGAACTGGCTTCTTCGATGATGGCACCACTCCTCAAGCACCTCAATACGCTCATCAGTGTCTTATCAACTCCTCTGCCACTGGTTACGCTAGCATCGAGTCGTCCATCGAGGCCTCCGCAGGTCCCAATTCCAGTACCGGGTTCCTCGGAGGAGGAAGGATCGATTCCCGGCCACGTCCCTTCAAGGGAACCATCGATGCCGGAGCCCATGCCAGGGCCATCGGGGCTACCGGTACCCAAGCGCACCTCATATGCCCTGATGCCAGCACCAATTCCATCGATGCCAGTGCCACATCCATCAATGCCGGCACCGCATCCATCGATGCCTTCCTGCCTTCTTGGCTTTGGTATGCTTCCTCCATCGGGAGCTCCACCGGGAGAAGGAGAAAGTCCTTATAATCCATGGGACGATGCATCCTCAGATGACTCATCACCAGAAATCTCTGGAAACAAGTCCAGGAATTTGCAGAGACGTTGCCCCAACAACAACAAAACTGACAAAGGAGAGGTCTTCTGGAGGAGATCTTCGCTTTTCCTCCGGCGGTGAAGGCTCTGAGAACTTCTGCTCCTCCCGGTAAGGAACAGAAGGCATTGGATGCACTGGGACGACGAATTTTCCAAGGGTCCACGTTGATATCGCGAATTGCAGCATATCAATTATACATGACCCAATATACAAGAAATCTCTGGAAACAAGTCCAGGAATTCGTGGAGATGTTGCCCCAACAACAACAAGAAACTTTGTCCTCCATCCTACAAAAAGGAATGGAATCAGGTAAACAGAAGTCAGAGCTGCCTATGATTCTTTTGAAACAGCATCCAGAGTCTCGGTAGCGGGCATCAGTGCTAGACACTGGGCCTGGCTTAAGGCCTCAGACCTACACCCAGAAGTGCGGGACAAACTGGCAGATCTACCCTGTACCGGAGATAACCTGTTCAGGGATAGGATCCAGGACGCAGTGGCCCAGTTAAAGGACCATCATGAGACCCTGCGCCAGTTGTCAACTGTCTCCCCAGATGTTCCCTCTGCAACCCGCAGGATCACGCATAGAGAACCCAAGAAACAATTCTACAAGCCATGCAGATATCCTCCTGCATCCCGTGCACGGCCGGCTCAGGCACCTCAGAAGGGACATGCGCGCCAAACCAGAACAACTAGACCACAGCCAGCTCCACAAGCGTCTGGGTTTTAACTTTTTTCCAGAGAGCAGCAGCCATATTCCAGTGGAGGGTCACCTGTGCCACTTTGCAACAAATTGGCATCCAATCACTACGGCCCAGTGGGTACTGTCCATCGTAACCCATGGTTACTGTCTAAATTTTTCAAAAATGCACCCGGCCTTCCCACCCATTCCATCCTGGAGCTGGGACGACCACACAGGAAAACTCGAGTCAGAGCTCTCAACCCTTCTGTCGGTCAGAGCCGTGGAACCGGTTCCACCGAATCAGCAGGAAAAAGGGTTCTACTCCAGATATTTTCTAATTCCAAAAAAGACCGGCGTTCTCCAGCCTATTCTGGACCTCCTTGCCTTGAAAACATTTCTTCGCAAGGAACGGTTCAGGATGGTATCCCTGGGCACCATGCTTCCTCTACTTCAACAAGGGGATTGGCTCTGCTCTCTGGACCTGCAGGACGCATAAGCCCATATTGCCATATCCCCGCCTCATCGCAAATATCTGCGATTCGTGGTGGGCCGCAGTCACTATCAATACAAAGTACTACCATTCGGCCTAGCCTCGGCGCCTCAAGTCTTTACGAAGTGCCTGGCAGTCGTGGCTACACAGTTACACAGCAGAGGAGTATACGTTTTTCCATGCCTGGACGACTGGCTCATAAAAAGCCAGTCAAAACAAGAGCCCTTGACTCTCTTGGTCTCACCATAAGACTTCTAAACTCATTGGGATTTCTAATAAATGACCCCAAATCCCAATTGACACGTCTCATCTTCTCTCCTTTATAGGAGCAAATCTAGACACGACAGTCCAGAGCATTCGTACCCAACGACCATGTTATGCTGTCCAAAAACGTTGAAAAACAAAACAAAGGAACTGGGGGGCACTCCTTGAAGTTAACAGGTAGCACATTTAAAACAAATCCAAGATAATTCTTTTTCACTCAATACACAAGCTCTGGAATTCATTGCCAGAGGATGTGGTTAAGGTAGTCTGTATAGCTGGGTTTAAAAAAGGTTTGGATAGGTTCCTGGGGGAAAAATCCAAAAACTGTTAATCATGTTGACTGAGGGAATAACTATTGCTTATTACCGGTATCAGTAGCATGAGATCTGTTTAATCTTGGGTACTTGCCAGGTGCTTGTAACCTGAATTGACTACTGTTGGGGACAAAGGCCTGCTTTATGCGTAACCTCCGATTCCGCTAGTAAGCAAGACTCTCGTGAAGCTACAACAGGACCGGGGCTTAATGATTCCCATAGCCCCATATTGGCTGCGCCAAATTTGATTTCCCATACTTCTCAACCTTTCTGTCCAGGACCCTATTCGCCTGGGCACGTCGCTCAACCTCATAACAAAGAATCACGGCAAGTTATGCCACCCGAACCTCCAGGCCCTCTCTCTGATGGCCTGGATGTTGAAAGGATGATACTACAACCACTCAACCTTTCAATTGACGTATCTCTAGTCCTAGTAGCTTCATGGAAGCCTTCCACACAGAAATCCTACTGCTCTAAATAGAAGAGATTTACCTTGTGGTGCACACAGAAGGGCTTCGATCCCTTTTCTTGCCCCACATCAAGTCTGTTAGATTATCTCTGGCACCTCTCAGAATCTGGTCTCCAGACATCATCTATCCGAGTGCACCTTAGTGCCACCTCTGCTTACCATCAGAGCCCCGATAACGGCTCAACCCCTGATGAGTCGCTTCATGAGAGGCTTTTTTCAGCCACCGGTCGTGGCATGGGACTTCAATGTCGTACTTGCATGGCTCTTGCACACTCCTTTTGAGCGCTTGCACTCCTGCGAACTCAGATACCTTACATGGAAAGTTATTTTCCTAGTAGCCATCACATTTGCTCGCAGGGTAAGTGAGTTACAGGCCCTTGTGACCTACTCACCCTACACAAGATTCCTCCATGACTGGGTGGTTCTTCACACTCACCCTAAATTCCTTCCTAAGGTGGTAACTGATTTCCATTTAAATCTATCCATAATCTTGCCCACTTTCTTTCCAAGGCCTCACGCTCACCTAGGTGAGCGAGCTCTGCACACCTTGAACGGTAAGCATGCTCTTGCGTTTTACTTAGACCGCACTACAGCCCACAGGAAGCCCACCCAACTCTTTGTCTCTTTTGATAAGAACAAACTTGGGAATGTGGTGGACAAGCAAACACTGTCAAACTGGTTAGCAGACTGCATTGCATTCTGTTACCAGCAAGCAGGCCTTCCACTACAGGGACGAGTAAAGCCACACTCAGTCAAAGCAATGGCAACATCACTAGCACACTACTGTTCAGTACTGATTGCTGACTCTCCACACCTTCGCAGCTCACTACTGTCTGGACAAGGCTGGATGACAGGATTCTGTCTTTGGCCAGTCTGTCCTAAGAAATTTGTTTCCGGTGTAGGAACCCAACTCTTCCTACCTCGACCCGCTATGAATTTCAGGCTGCCTCATCCTTGCCAACAAGCACCCCAGTTGTTGTGCCTGATGCACATGTTCGGTGCTGCTTGGCCTCATACATATGACTCAGCCTGTAGCTTGCTATTCACCCATATGTGAGGACTACCATCCTGCTTGTCCTGGGAGAAAGCAGAGTTGCTTACCTGTAACAGGTGTTCTTCCAGAACAGCAGGATGTTAGTCCTCACAAAACCCACCCGCCACCCCGCGGAGTTGGGTTCACTTATGTTTTATTATTTTATTTTTCGCTCGTACTTTTGCTACAAACGAGACTGAAGGGGGGGACCCCTGGTGGCTGCAGGGTTAGTGGCATGCTGGGCATACTCAGTGTGCCAGTCAAAGTTCTAGAAACTTTGACAAAAGTGTTCCGTGACAGGGCTCCATCTGATGATGTCACCCATATGTGAGGACTTAACATCCTGTTGTCCTGGGAGAACTCCTGTTACAGGTAAGCAACTCTGCATTCCAGACTGGGGGAGGGAGCTGCTTTGCACTTCTCATGGTGGTTTGGAATGAATCGAAAAAATGATTTTTTTTTTTTGTTTGTTTTGAAATAAACGAATTAGGGTCCCCACAAAACGAATTTTAAAACTATTCAATTTTTTCCTACTGCACATGCCTATTAATTATTGTAATTATAGCACATCCTTAAAACACTCAGCTAGAACATAGCTCATAAATCTTGTATAGCAAACTTCTTTCATATATATACATATATATATATTTATTTATTTATTTATTTATTTCGGATTTTTATATACCGACATTCTCAATACAAGTATCGAATCAGGTCGGTTTACAAAGAACAAAACTGTCGCAATAAAGGCGTTACATTAAACAGCGTTTCTTAACATATGAGTAACATATAACATATCATATAAAAAAATAAATAATACAAATTAAATATTACATAGACTATAATAATAATAATAATAACTCGTCAACAGGACGTGGATAAATACAAAGGATGTTTAAGGCATGAGTATATATCTTGAATAATTAGAGGGGTAGTCTAAATTGTGATATGTGGGTACATAGACCTTGTTGCTGTGCAAAGTCCGAGTTATGCATGAGTAAAAGGAGACTGATGAATGAGAGAAGGAGTCTTAAACAGGTGTGTAGTTCAGATCTGACGTGGTTAGATCTTGAGGGGAGTATGGCTGATCGAGGATCAGATGTTGGACTATTTATATATATATATAAGAATTCTTATATATATATATAAGAATCAACAGGATCTTCCCAAACTCATGTCTGCTAATTAGAATTCACAAAAAATGACCATTAGTTCACAAAACTGTATCTTTAAAATCCAAAACGAAAAAGCACTTATGTATTAGTTTGACGATAACTACTGAAGCTCCTTAATTTAACTTCTAGCTTTACCAATCAATTGTCCTGCCAACATTTTTTCTTAGGCTGCATGTGCACAAGGGAGAACAATTATTACACAGTTTAGACTGCAAGAGATCTTTAGCCTTCTGTCTAAAGTGGACTGAAGCCCTTTAAAGGTATACCCAGCTTTTAGCTTATTTTGACCCAAATAAACCTGGGACTGCTGTAGCCAAATCACACTGTCTAAACCGGATAGTAAATTGCGTCTCCTCTTGTTACGCCCAGGTAGGCATAACCCTGGTAGGGCATGTCAAGGATCATGTGTTAGGGTCATATGACATCAGTGGCCTACCTAATATCAGTCTGCATGGAACAGAAATGCAAGGTTTGAAGTTCAATCAACATATTCACATCTTATTACTCTGTGGACATGGGCTCCTACATAAGAACATAAGAAATGCCATATCGGGACAGACCAAGGGTCATCAAGCCCAGTATCCTGTCTCCAGCAGTGGCCAATCCAAGTTGCATGTACCACAACATTAAATAAATCCCATGCTACTAATGCAGGCAACAATCAGCGGCTGTTCCCTATTGATTAATAGCAGTTTATGGACTTCTCCAAGAACTTATCCAACCCTTTTTTAAACCCAGCTACACTAGCTGCCTTAACTACATCCTCTGGCAATGAATTCCAGAGCTTAATTGTGCTTTGAGTGAAAAAACCAATTTCTCCGATTTTGTTTTAAATGTTCTACTTGCTAACTTCATGTAGTGCCCCCTAGTCCTTGTATTATCCAAAAGGGTAAATAAAAATTTCACATTTATCCATTCAAGTCCTTTCATGATTTTGTAAACCTCTATCATATCCCTCCTCAGCCATCTCTTCTCCAAGCTGAATAGTCCTAATCTCTTTAACCTTAACTGACAAGTTTGATAAATGTGGCCTGAAATGATTATTTGATGTTTAGAATCTAACATCATTCCTCCCAGAACCTTTTCTTTTTATTTCCAGATTGCCTCAAAAAATATTTCAAGATTGCTATAAAAAAGATGTTTCTCTCATCCTTGTACTTGAAGAAAGCATAAGGTATCTGTAACAGCTGTTCTTTGAGGACAGCAGGATATAACTCTTCACAGAACTCACCCCTTTCCCTTAGGAGTTGGCTTTTTTATTAGCCAAATTAAACAATTGAAGATGTGTCAGCCCAACAACTGCAATGCAAGTCTGTCCACACTTGTGCAAAAGAGCTTCTGAAAGCTCTCTAGAAGCTGTGCAGTCATACTTCTGACCAGGCTCTGCAGAGGGCATCACACCCATCTGTGGGTTCTCACATCCTGCTTGTGCTTGGAGAACTAACTTACACTTTCTCTGAAAATAAACAGGTTCACCTAGTCACATGATTTACATGACCATGAATTAGCATTGAATAAATGGAGACTTCCAGATATCTTTGGAAAGACAAAAGCCTTTCTCTGCTTGTGCTCTGTAGTTCCCATGCTGTAGTAGCTCTTCAATTTATCTCACTTTCTCTGTTTACCATCCCCATTAGGCTGTTTCAGAGGAATCTGATAATTTTTAGCTTTAACTTTTCTCTTCTTTTTCCCTAGTTGGATATTTTGAAGGTTGCTTAAAGTTTTATAGGGTTGTTAAATATTAAAATGGTTAAATGATAAGTAACTGAACATTAGCATGGCCTTTTGGAGATGCTGCTCAAAAGCCCTAAATGGTTCTCTGTAGACTGTATCAGTTGTGTGGGAGCCTGGGAGGCAGAGCTTACCTCTAGATAAAGCTGTTTCAAAGGATGAGGAAACTTCTTTACCTCCATAATCTGAGCCGATCATCAAAGAATCATGTTGAAAATTTTGCTTGGGGCTCAGTACATGCTTTATTTACTTTAAGTCTTTGAAGCTCTGGCCACAAGTCAAATGGGGCAAGCTTTCTCTTGGCACTGTCCTTAAATTGAGAAGTCGAAAGTTACGGACATCTTTCGCAAGACCTGGTCATCGGCCAAGATTGCTCCATGGACCTTGTGCTAGATCTCAGAAAACAGCAATTGATCACCGGCAAGAGCTTGGAGCTTATCCTTCTGGGTCCCATCCACTTTTTGCATAGATCTCGCAGTTGGATTCACCATGACCTCATCTAAAGATCAAAATCACAGAGCATATAGAAAGACATGGTTTAATGGATCACAGTCAGCATGGATTTACCCAAGGGAAGTCTTGCCTCACAAATCTGCTTCATTTTTTTTGAAGGGATTAATAAACATGTGGGTAAAGGTGACCAGTAGATGTAGTGTATTTGGATTTTCAGAAGGTGTTTGACAAAGTCCTTCATGAGAGACTTCTAAGAAAACTAAGTCATGGGATAGGAGGAAATGTCCTTTCATTGATTGCAAACTGGTTAAAAGACAGGAAACAGTAGGATTAAATGGTCTGTTTTCTCGGTAGAAACAGGTAAACAGAGTGGATCAAGGATCTGTACTTGGATTGGTGCTTTTCAATATATTTATAAATGATCTGGAAAGGAATAAGACAAGTGAGGTAATCAAATTTGCAAATGATACAAAATTATTCAGAGTAGTTAAATTACAAGCGGATTGTGATAAATTGCAGGAGGACTTTGCGAGACTGGAAGATTGGGCATCCAAATGGCAGATGAAATTTAATGTAGACAAGTGCAAACTGATGCATATAGGGAAAAATAACCCATTCTGTAGTTACATGATAATAGGTTCTATATTAGGAGCTACCACGCAGGAAAAAGATCTAAGCATCATAGTAGATAATACATTGAAATCATCAGCTCTGTGTGCTTCGGCAGTCAAAAAGCAAACAAAATCAGATCGATACAGTAAGGTGCGCAGGAAAACAGATGCCCGGTGTTGAGCGCCCGCTTTCCCAATGTGCGCCCAGCCGCCTTTCCTGGGCACGCAATACTGTATTTAAATGAGGGGTCATGCTAAAAAAGGAGGTGCTAGGGACAATAGCACGTCCCTAGCACCTCCTTAGCAGCAGAAACCCAGGAGAAATGGCTGTCAATGGGTTAGGAAAATGAATGCTTGTTAAATTGAATGTCTGTCTTCCTAACCTGACCCACTGGCACGTTTTAAACATTTTTTATTCTTTTAATTATTTTTTTTTTAATCTTTTTGGTTCCTCCAACTTCATATGGCTAGAATATTAAGTCATAGGATGTACAGAAAAGCAGTATTTTCTGCTTTTCTGTATACTTTTTCAGGCTGTTTAGAAATTTATGCCTGACCTTGGGAAGGAAGTGGTGAATAAAATGAAAATGTCATAATTCCTCTGTATCGCTCCATGGTGAGACCGCACCTTGAGTACTGTGTACAATTCTGGTCACCGCATCTCAAAGATACAGTTGCACTGGAGAAGATACAGAGAAGGGCGACCAAAATGATAAAGGGGATGGAATGGCTCTCCTATGAGAAAAGGCTATAGAGGTTAAGGCTATTCAGCTTGGAGAAGAGATTGCTGAGAAGGGGATATGATAGAGGTCTAGAATGGGTAAATGCGAATCTGTTTTTACTCTTTCAGATAATAGGTCTAGGGAGCACTCCATGAAGTTAGTAAATAGCTCATTTAAAACAAATCGGAGAAAATTCTTTTTCACTCGATGCTCAATTAAGTTCTAGAATTTGTTGCCAGAGAATGTGGTTAGTGCAGTTAGTTTAGCTGGGTTTAAAAAAGGTTTGGATAAATTCTTGGAGAAGTCCATTAACTGCTACTAATCAAGCTTATTTAGGGAATATCCACTGCTATTACTGGCATTAGTAGCATGGAATCTACTTAGTATTTGGGTACTTGCCAGGTACTTGTAATCTGGATTGGCCACTGTTGGAAATAGGATGCTGGACTTGATGGACCCTTGGTCTGACCCAGTAAGGCAACTTCCTATGTTTTAATGTCCCAGATTATATTAGTAAACCTTATTCTCCTAGGAAAAGCAAGATGGTAATCCTTACATGTGGGTGACATCATCCGATGGAGCCCGGCACGGAAAACTTTTGTCAAAGTAGAAGCTATGACCGTGGTCTGGGAAGGGCCTGCCCAGCTTGCTACTATCCATGCATCCATGCGAGGTCCCTCTTCATTCTATTCTTTTCCACGGTGCAGTTGCCTCACAGTCGTGGAGCTCCACAATTTTCTTGTGTTTTCTCGATAAAGTTCGGGTTCCTGTGTATCTCCTCGTTGGGTCCCCCTTCGCGATCGGTGCCCCCTTGGTGTCGTAGGTTTTTTCTCTGAAATTTTTGTCAACTTTAAGTTGATTCCTGACTCGCCGCATGGCGACCGCTGGTCATTGACTGCATGCGGGGTTTTTTTTCATGGCATCCGGTTTTCTTCTGTGCCCCCAGTGCCTGTGGGACCATGTCTATCATGGATCCTCATAAGTTCTGTATTCTCTGCCTGGGGGCCTCGCACGACATCCGTGGGTGCCATCTGTGTGATCAGATGACCCCCAAAGGGCGTCGGGCTCGACTCAATAAGATGGAGAAACATCGGGGCCCCAAAGTCTGCTCTGTTTACTCCTGCGTCGGTCCCTTCGATGCCGAGAGGTTGTGGCGAGCCTTCTGACACACTTCTCCTGGCTGTTCCTTTCGCCAGTACCTCCAAGGATCGAGGGAACGGTGATAGATCATCAATGGTCTCACTGATCTCCAAGACATCGGGATCATCTGCTTCCTCAGCGCTGGGGAAAGACCAGACTGAGCACTGAAAGAGATCCACAAGCATCATCGCCACTGTTTGCAGTCGCACAACTCTGGTTTCAGAGCAGCTCCGATGGCTGCTGGGCCGCCATCAAATCGACACTGGCCACTAGAGACTCCATCCTCCGATGCCCTTGGTAGTGCTCGGCGTGCCTCACAGACTCCGGTGCTGGGTACTTGTGCCAACTTGGAGACCCAAGGAAGAGCCAGTAACACCGCATCCCCCTTCATCAGTCCTGACCACTCCGGACTTTCAGGAGGAGCTGGACAGCATGATGCAGTCTGCAGTGCTCAAAGCGCTCCAGAGTGTTGAGCTGCTGGTGCCGCCATTGCCGAAACCTCTGTCCTCGATGGTAGCGCCCCTGCTGAAGCATCTGAGCACCCTTCCGATGCAACTGGTGCCCGAGGAACCCTCATTCCCCAGTGGCCACCGATGTCCTTCATCGGAGCGATCCTGATTCTCGGGTCCAAGGAGGAAGAAGATACGGCCGGTACTGTGTTTCCCAGACCACGGTTTCCCAAGCCCATGCCGGGTCCTTCCGGCCTATCATGGCCTCCGATCCCCTCAATGCCAGGGGGAAGCGTCGATGCCTGCAGTACCCTTGAGATCTCCAAAGCTATCTGAGACCAGGGTTGAAACCTCTCATGGAACTTGCCCACGGCACTCTGGTCCCAGTGAGGAAGAGGGGCCTTTGGTGTAATGACACTCTCTCGGAGCTCTCTCCACTGGAGTAGTGTTGCCGGTCACCCCCCCCCCCCCCCCCCCCCCGAGGATTTGTCCTTTGAAGCCATTCCCTTTCAGCTCCTTACGGAGGAGGATGCACAACATAAGATGCTGGTCCTCCAGTTTGTCCACACTCCTTAGGAGATCATGGCAGTTCCTATCCATGATATTTTTAAGGACCACCTCCTCCGCATGTGGGAGCACCCCATTTCTATCTCCCCCATCAATAGAAAGGCTAATGCCACATACTTGGTGCAGCAAGGCTGTAGGGTTTGAAAAGTGGCACCTCCCCCACCAGTTGGTGGTCGTGGAGTCCGCCTTGAAAAAGGCCCGGTGCTCCCGCAACCATGCTTCTGTCCCTCCAGGTTGTGAGTACAGGGAGCTCGATGCCCCGTGCAGGAAAGTCTTCCAGGGCACCATGCTGGTGGCCCGCATCGCCACCTACCAGCTTTATATGACTCAAATATAACCGCAGTCTCTGGAAACGAGTCCAGGATTTTGCTGAGGGCCTGCCTCAACAGCAGCAAGAGGCACTCTCAGCCATTACCAAGCTGGGTCTCGAAGCGGGAAAACACGAGGTGTGTTCCACCTACGATGTTTTCAAGACAGTGGCCCGCATATCAGCGATGGACATCAATGCCAGGAGAATGACATGACTCCGGGCCTCTGACCTCCAGCTGGAGATTCAGAATAGGCTAGCTGACCTCCCCTGCACAGGTGAAAACCTTTTTGGGGATAAGGCCCGGGATGCGATAGCGCAATTGAAGGACCATCATGATACCCTTCAGCAGCTGTACGCTAGTGCCTCTGAAGGCCCATTCTCGGCCAGGAAATCCTCCAGGCTGGGTTCCCAGAAGCTCTTTTGCTGGCAGAGGAAAATATTATCCTCCAGATTCCCTGCTCGGAGGCAGGCTCTTGGGCTTCGCCCACTGCTGGAAAAAGATCACGTCGGACCACTGGGTCCTCACTATCATCTGTCGGGTACCCTCTGACCTTCAGTCTGTTCCCAGAGACCTCTCCCCCCATGTCCATCGTGGGGTTCGTCCATCCACCAGATCATACTTCAGATGGAACTCGCTGCCCTCCTCATGGCTGGGCACGGTGGAACCAGTCCCTCGCCATCAGCAAGACCAAGGGTTCTATTCAAAGTATTTCCTCATTCCGAAGAGGAATGGCGGTTTGCACCCCATTCTCGACCTCCGGGCATTGAACAAACCCATGTGAAAGATATTCACACGCAAGGTCTCTGGACTGCCTCCGAAGCCCGCTCTTAGATAAACTTCCTGGAGCTGCGATCAATTTGGAACACTCTGTGGGCGTTCAGAGACCTGTTGTCATCCAAGGCCATCCTAATTCAGACGGACAACCAGATTGCGATGTGGTATGTCAATAAGCAGGGCAGCACTGGTTTGTTCCTCCTCTGCCACAAGGCGGTACAAGTGTGGGCTTGGGTCCTTTCACGGGGAATGTGTCTGCAAGCGACCTACCTGCCAGGCCATCTCAACGTGCTAGCAGACCGATTTGAGCCGCTCCTTCCAGCTTCACAAATGGTCCCTTAATCCGGATGTGGGGGCAGCACTGTTTCACTAGTGTGGGGTACGTCGGATGAGGATCTCTTCGCCTCCCCACACAACCACAAGGTGAGTAGGTATTGCTCCCTGGTATTGGGGGGACAGCCATCTGGCCTGCGATGCCTTCTCCCTCCAGTGAGGGAATGGTAATCTGTACGCGTACCCCCCTCTACCGCTCCTTTTGAGGACTCTGCTGAAGCTGCAGCAGGACAGGGGGACCATGATACTCATGGCACCTTCTTGGCCCCGACAGGTCTGGTTTTCGCTTCTGCAGGACCTGTCGCTGCAGGCACCCATTCGGCTGGGGATGGCGACCAATCTCATCTCGCAGAATTAGGGCACCTTACGCCATCCGAACCTCCAGGCAGTGGCCTTCACGGCTTGGATGTTCAGCATGTAGTCCTTCAGTCTTTGGAGCTCGCGGACTGTGTCTCCCAGGTCCTGGTGGCAGCCCAAAAGCCCTCCACCAGCAAGTCCTATAGCTTGAAGTGGAAAAGGTTTTCCATCTGGTGCGAAGGCCATGATTTGGACCCTTTTTCTTGCCCCCTCCCTCAGCTGTGGGACTACCTGTGGCATCTGTCCAAGTCTGGGTTTCAGACTAGCTCAGTCAGTGTATCTCTGCGCTGTCAGTGCGTACCATCGAGGTGTCGCTGGCATGCCTGTTTTACTCCAACCTTTAGTAGGTAGCTTGATGCGGGGCCTCTTCCAGCTGAAGCCCCCTCTTCGGCCTCCGGTTGCGTTGTGGGACCTCAGTGTTGTCCTAGCGTGGCTTACGCATCCTCCATTTGAACCGCTGCAATCCTGTGACCTGAAGTTCCTCACCTGGAAAGTTATATTCCTGGTGGTGATTAGTTTGGCTCGTAGGGTCAGTGAGCATTACGATCGTGTGATCTTGCGTACGCGTCTGACGTTTCTGCCCAAGGTTGTGACTGATTTTCATATTAACCAGTCCATTCTTTTTGTCCGCCTTCTTTCTGAGGCCTCATTCCCACCCAGGAGAACAGGCTCTTCATAACTTGGACTGTAAAAGGGCCTTGGCTTTCTACCTCGATCACACTGCCGGCCACAGACAGTCCACCCAGCTCTTCATGTCCGATTCCAACAGGTTGTGGGTGGCGGTGGGTAAACAGACCTTGTCGAACTGACTGGCGAATTGCATCGCCTTTCGCTAACCGGCAGAGTAAAGGCTTACTCTGTGCCAGCTATGGTGATGTCGGCGCATTTGCGTGCAGTCCCTGTTGTTGAGATCTGTCGGGCTGCAACCTGGATTTCTCTTCACACGTTCACGACTTATTATTGCTTGGATAAAGACGGGCACCAGGACAGCGCCTTCGGTCAATCCGTCCTGCGCAACCTGTTCCAGGCTTGAACCCAACTCTTCGTGCCTTTGTGGTAACCAGACAGTCCCCTGCTGTTACACAGCGCTGCAGTTGTGTTGTGCCTGTTGGCACCTTGTTCGGTTGCTGTTGGTCTCTCCTGTTGGCAGGGGCGGTCTGGAGCTTGGTATTCACCCACATGTGAGGACTACCATCCTGCTTGTCCTAGGAGAAAATGCAGTTGCTTACCTGTAACAGGTGTTCCCCTAGGACTGCAGGATGTTAGTCCACAGGAATCCCGCTCCCGCCTCCCCACTGAGTTGGGTTCTCCTTCAGTTTGTTTTGTTTTCTCGCTCATATTTTGCTATGTTACCAGACTGAAGGGGGGACCTCAGGTGGACGTGTTGATAGTAGCAGGCTGGGCATAGCTTCTAGAAACTTTGACAAAAGTTTTCCGTGCCAGGCTGCATTGGATGATGTCACCCACTTGTGAGTACCAACATGCTGCTGTCCTAGGAGAACACCTGTTACAGATAAGCAACTGTGCTTAATGATTAGTAATAGACATTTTTTGGTTACCCTTGGGATGGAACTTGAAGCCACTGGCCTGTTTCTCAGAGTGAGAAAAAGTGTGATGCAATATAAAATGAAAACATTTTCCTGTCTCTGAAGACAGTGGATTCAAACAGATGAAAAACTGTGGCAGGTAATTTGCTGGTAAGGCCCCACTGAAAGACAATGGGATAAATGACAATAACATTCAAAAATAAGGATATAATTATTACTTAGCTTAAACTAGAATTTAAATAGTTAATCATTTAAATAATGTAAGGTCCTCACACAGAGGCAGCATGTCTGACTGACATGAGCAGAGGCTTAGAACATGTGAACAGGAAATGACAGTCAGCCCTGGCCTGGAGTCACCCCTGCTCATCCATGCCACAGATAGAGTAGATTTTATAAAACTGTTAAATGGAGATTAAATAAGACTTTCCCTTCGAGGTTGATGCTAATACTATCATTTTTTGAAGCACAGCAGAGCAACAGACTTGCATAGTTGCTTAACATATCTGAAGAATCAAGGTCCCAGTTAAGCACTTTGACTCTGTTAGATATGTCAAGGAATTCTGGGACACCCAGCCTTCAGTGCTAATGCTTACCTGGCTTTCCAGGCATGTTTCAGCACCATCTGCATGGAGTCTCACTTGCTTCTATTTTCACTTGGAACTGAGGCCCACTGAGCTCAGTTTTAGATCTTCTATCTTTAAGCTCCAAGATTAACGCAATCCCTGGAATCAATAGAGCTTCTGCTAATAGAAGAATTGGAGTCCTGATGGTTTGCTTGTTTTTGATTCTAGTCTAGTTCTGAAGAGAGTCTACTCAAGACTTTTTGTCAGTGCTGTCTGCCATAGATAAGGAACAGGTCTCCATCTGACAGTTTCCTTCCTAAATATTGTATAGTATGGCCAAGGCTGTTTCATGTGATTTTCAAGTTAGAGGTGACCTATTCTTGGCCTTATCCAGTTTCTGGATGACCCTAAAGACGTGGCATCCAATTGGTAAGAAACGTTGATAGTATCTTATAGGTAAGAAAGTGGGTACACGATGCTGTGCCTAGATTCACGAAGAGTTTGGTAAACCTTAGTTGCCATGCCGCTCAAAAGGACTAAGAAATTAAATATTCTAGAACTTTTTGGAAGAAAGCACTGTCTGAATGCTATACTTCAGTCCTGCACAGTTTCTTAATAGATCTAAATGATGCAGTACTTATACCCAATCCTGGAAGTGTACCAAGGTTTCTCTCTGAAAAGCAGCTAGCTGAATTCCATAACCACCTGAATACTGGTTAGGATTGGAGTGTGAAAAACATCTGGTCCACATGACCAATAATATTTATTATGAAACTTCATTGAGAGCCTCTGCCATAGCTATTGACTTCATGGCTGTAGGCTTTAGACTATCTTGAAAATGTGCCTTATAGGCGCATAAATATACTATGCAGTAGAGGCAGTCTCTTTGGAGATAATGTTAGGGAAGCAATGAATCTTAGCAATAGACCATCATTCTGTGCTTCAAACCCTGTTGACTGCCACCTCTGAACCACCTTGGAAACTACCTCAAAGGTTTCATGGTGGTCCAACAAGGAATCACATTTTTCTCTCAAATGAAATATTTCTAAGACCCAACTTGCCCCAGGCAGCCAAGCTCAAATCATAAAAACATAACTGATACCAAACTGGGTCAAAGTAGGTTGGCACTATGGTGCTTAGAGAGCATATTGCCAATCAGACAAAACTAGAATCATGTTTTTGATTGGACACAGAGGAAATAGCCAGAATTCCAGTGTCTGTTGGAAGATCTCTCTATAGGAGAGGAGTTTGAGGATTTTTATCTATTGTCCTTTCATGATCTCATACAACTGGGTCTTCTACAATTTGAAAGATGATTACAGATTGCGTCTTTTGTGGATCTTTATAAATTGCTCTTCCAAAAAGAGATTCAAGCGTACAAGTTGTAAAGCTCCTTCCTCTTGTCAAGAATGATTAAGCCTGACCCACTGCAGGAGAGAGGGCATGAAGTTTACTCCATGCTCTTTCTGGTCTCAGAAAATCTGCAGGATTTGTTCATCCTTGACCTGAGTGTCTTGAAAAAATTCTTAAAAGGGAAAAGTATCTTAGATTTATTTTTTTTTTTTATAGTGAGGAAATGTACCAGCAGTACTGCATACTGACTTTTGGCCTAGATTCAGCATTATAGGTATTCATCAAATGTCTTGTACTTATAGCATATGGGTGCAAATGTGTTTCCCTGTCTGGAAGATTAACTCATCAAGGGAGGCATAACCAGCAGGAAAAAAGAGGTGATGATGCCCCTGTACAGGTCATTGGTGAGGTCTTGCCTGAAGTACTGTTCTGGAGGTCATATCTCAAAAAGCATAGAAGCGGTCCAGAAAGAAGCAATCAAATGGTGTGGGCTATGCACTGAAAGACTTAAAAGAAATATATATATAGTCTAGAGAAGAGAGAGAGGATATGATATGGACTTTTAAATACCTGAACAGTATTAATAATGCACATGAATCATTCCTTTTCCAGTGGAAAGGAAGCTGTATACCTAGGGATCATGATATAAAGTTCTAAGGGAGTAGACTCTGGAAATATTTCTTCACTGAAAAGGAGATGGATGACTGAAATGCCTTCCTGGAAAGAGGTGGTGAAGACAACAATAATTGTATTCAGTGAGGAAGATCCTGATTTCTGAATTCTTATGTGGGGCCATTTGTAGGGGTCCAGATGGGAGACATTGTCTATCATGTCTTAGGGTAGACAGTATCTACCAGGTCTTAGAATTGTTCCATGAGCGATAGTCCAGTTCCACACCAGAACTGGAGAGCTACCATCCTCATAGCTCCTTTGATTTCCACTTCTTTGGGAATTATTCCTGAGGAAATCAAGCTGAGAACTTACCCAGTTTTGATTATGCAAAACCAGGAATCATTGCTCCACTCTAAGACCCAGTCTCAGTTTGGACGTTGGAGGAAATGTAATATGGTCCCTTTGTTTTCCAGTAAAATGTCTCGGATTCTTCTTGTTTCTAAGAAGGAAACCAGTAGGTCTTAGGGCTTTATATGAGGCAGTTTGCCATCTGTTATGAAGTCAAGGCCCTAGATCGCTTTTCTTGCCTAGCATAAAAACTGTTTGAATACCTTCTACATCTTTGTCTGACCTCAGAACCATCCCTGTCAGGGGTCATCTCTGTGAACTTCATATACCATGTAGAAGGAAACCCCCTTTTCTCTACTGTCTTTAGTTGTCAGGCTCATGTGGGACTTGCTTCACTTGAAAGCGTCAATCAAGCCGCATGCACAGGTATGTCAGCCTGATTTTTAACCAGCTAATGAAAGACCATCTTTAAGCTTTTAGATTTGAGCTCTGGCATGGAATATTTATTTTTTTGTTTTGTGGAAGTCACATTACTCTGTAGACTGACTGTACTCCAGGACCTAGTGCAGGGGTGACCAACTCTGGTCCTCAAGAGACACATAAGCCTTGTTTTCAGGATATCCATAGTGAAGATGCATATGAGAGATTTCATGCACTGCAAATCTATCTCATGCATATTCATTATGGATATCCTGAAATCCAGGCCTGTTTTATGGTGATCACCTCATCCTAGTAACTTCCCCCTTCTACCAAATTTCATTTTTTATTTTTTATTTTATTTAACACTTTTTTATACCGGCATTCGTAGGACACATCATGTCGGTTTACAAGTAACTGAGAAAGGAAATTACAATGAACGAGGAAAGAGGGCTAACTGGATAATATACAAAAGTACAGGTGAAGAGAGTCAACGAGCAGAGTTACCACTTTGCATTCATGTTAGGGTTAGATAAGCAAGTGAACTATAAACAATGTGGATGGGGAGCATACCACCCCCATCACAGAAGGGGGGGTGGTATGCTCCTAAGCTCCTGCCAAGATGGTGTTGGACTTACACCTTGATGTATTAATCGCTTACACCAAAACGTACTAAGCGATTTACAGTAAATATATAAAA
Source organism: Rhinatrema bivittatum (assembly GCF_901001135.1). Classification (NCBI taxonomy): domain Eukaryota; kingdom Metazoa; phylum Chordata; class Amphibia; order Gymnophiona; family Rhinatrematidae; genus Rhinatrema; species Rhinatrema bivittatum. Next base: position 183,902,513 of record NC_042615.1, read on the forward strand.
ATATAAAAAAATAAACTGTTATATAAAAAATCATAAAAACATTAATAAAATACACAAAATAAAACTAATAAAACATAAGACTATAACGTGCTCAAATTTAACATAGGCCTGCTAGCATCCATCTTTTCAAACTGTTTTAAAATACTTAAAATTTAAGTTCCTTAGAATTATAAACTGTGTGGCCTTAGAGGCTAGGTCATTAATTTATATGTTTATTTATATTCTGCTTTTTGATACTTCAAAGTAGATTACATTCAGGGATTTAATACAACTAGCCACTCATGGACTTAATAGTATTAGCATTTAATAGCCTAGTGCATAGTCCCCAGAGCCCTCTGACCCTGTAGCCTAAATCTCACAGTATTTTATTTATTTAAAAATGCTTATATTCCGCATTCTTCCAAAACAATTAATTTAGTGCAGATTACAATTTTAACATCCACAAATTGACATATATTATAAACATAATATAAAATGCACAGTATATGATCTTCATTAAAACAGTCAAAAGCTTCTTTAAAATACATTAATACTCAGCAGCTCACTTGGCTAGTGTTTCTGCGAAGGCTGATTGCCACTTGAGTAGAAGGCTGTTGCAGGGAGATTTCAGTTTATACTGCTGGCTAGGCCTTACCTCATAGCTTATTCTTTCAAGGGGAGGAAGTAACCCCTTTGAAACCTCTGACTTAGTTTGAGTTATATTTTCTTACTAATCAGCCAAACACAAATACCCAGTTGAGGTACATTGTCTAAATCATATACCATAAATAAACAAAAAAAAAAAAATTAACTCTCTCACATACCCACCCTCTCCCTATTCCCCCCCCCCCCCCACACACACACACACGTTACCTCCCCTGTTCTGATAACATCTGCCTAAGATAACTCTCCAGCCGAATTCAGCAACCTTTTGTTAATTTCCATTTGTTAATTTACTTTTGTCTCGTTACCATTTTGGTACTCTCCAGTTGTATTATTTTGAAATCTTTCCTTTCTTCCAAAGCCCATGTTTATTCCCCTTGTTCAATGTAACTTTTTACCTTCTATATATTGTTAATTGGTTCTCCCCTAGTTTCATTGTAAACCGGTACGATAAGACCTCGTCTTGAGCATCGGTATATTAAAAGAATTTAAATAAATAAATAAATCAGAGATTTCCAACCCTGTCCTCGATTACCTGCTAGCCAGTCGGGTTTTCAGGATATCCACAGTAAATATGGATGAGATTTATATGTACTGCTTCCATTATAAGCAAATGTGTATCATGCATATTTATTGTGGATATCCTGATACATTACAGGAGGACCTTGCAAGACTGGAAGATTGGGCATCCAAATGGCAGATGAAATTTAATGTGGACAAGTGCAAGGTGTTGCATATAGAGAAAATAACCCTTGCTGTAGTTACACGATGTTAAGTTCCATATTAGGAGCTACCACCCAAGAAAAAGATCTAGGCATCATAGTGGATAATACTTTAAAATCGGTGGCTCAGTGTGCTGCAGCAGTCAAAAAAAGCAAACAATGTTAGGGATTATTAGGAAGGGAATGGTTAATAAAATGGAAAATGTCATAATGCCTCTATCACTCCATGGTGAGACCGCACCTTGAATACTGTGTACAATTCTGGTCGCCGCATCTTAAAAAAGATATAGTTGCGATGGAGAAGGTACAGAGAAGGGCAACCAAAATGATAAAGGGGATGGAACAGCTCCCCTATGAGGAAAGACTGAAGAGGTTAGGGCTGTTCAGCTTGGAGAAGAGCCGGCTGAGAGGGGATATGATAGAGGTGTTTAAAATCATGAGAGGTCTAGAACGGGTAGATGTGAATCGGTTATTTACTCTTTCAGATAATAGAAAGGCTAGGGGCACTCCATGAAGTTAGCAAATAGCACATTTAAAACTAATCGGCGGAAGTTCTTTTTCACTCAACACACAATTAAACTTAATTTGTTGCAAGAGGCTATGGTTAGTGTAGCTGTGTTTAAAAAAGGATTGGATAAGTTCTTGGAGGAGAAGTCCATTACCTGCTATTAATCAAGTTTACTTAGGGAATAGCCACTGCTATTACGTAATTGCATCAGTAGCATGGGATCTTCTTAGTGTTTGGGTACTTGCCAGGTTCTTGTGGCCTGATTTGGCCTCTGTTGGAAACAGGATGCTGGGCTTTATGGACCCTTGGTTTGACCCAGCATGGCAATTTCTTATGTTCTTAATTGTTTGGGGGCTACTCAAGCACAGGTTTGAAAAGCCCTGGTCTAACTTGTTTCAACCTTAGCAAAGATAGCAATTTCAGTCAAACTAACTTTTAAATAAAGCTAAAAGTTCATTTTAATCTATTAAATTCAAGCAAGAGAACCCCCTTTTTTCCTTTCAAAATATATAATAGTCAAATGATTATAGTATAAAAGTAAAAATGTAAGCAGCTCTCTCTTATTAAGGTGGCCTAACTATCTCACTTTGCTCTTGCCAAGGGCATGAAAGGTTTGACCCATTGCTACACAATTGCTCTTTGTAGGAGTAACTGCTGTTCAAAAACTTCAGTGTAAAATATTGCCAGTTCATTTGTTTCAAGATCTCTCTAATTTGCGAGTATCTTGTATTTTTAGTCTAGCAACGTAGAACAGAAAATGATATTTTGCTTATAGTAGTTAATCTATTATCATATTTTGCCTTCTGACTAATATAGTCTTTTTCTACAGCTCCCGAGACCCTAATGAGAGCCCTCGAACTATTGAATTATCTGGCTGCTTTAAATGATGATGGAGATCTGACTGAACTGGGATCCATGATGGCAGAATTTCCACTGGATCCACAACTGGCCAAGATGGTTATAGCAAGTTGTGACTACAACTGTTCTAATGAGATCCTATCTATTACTGCCATGCTGTCAGGTAATAGCAGGGAGAGAAATGTTGAAACAAATCTCAGATTTCCAAGTAAAGGAAGCCTCGTCAGAAGTCTAGTTAAACATTTGAGTTTTTGGCAAAGATGAATTCATTTGAGCTATATATATATTTTATAATACAGAAGTGGGCTGATCTTTCTTAACGTCTGCTTCATTGCACAGATTCTGTGTGAATAAGACAATATACACATATTAGCATTGGGTGAAGGGTTCATAATCTGAAGAGTTTACAGTATCAAGTTCAGCTGTGGATTTTTATTTTGAGTTATTTTGAGAATTTTCTTTTCAGTGTCAACAGTGAAATCCTCTTTTGTAGTCATGGATGTAAATATGCATCAGTATTGAAGATGCAGCAAAAAATATTTTTGATATTTTTGTAATTTCCTGATTCTGGGAAAGAATAAAGCAAAAGGCAGTTGTATGATTTTTTTTTCTATCCTTTTGCATCAACACTTCAGATTCTGATGGCAACATGTAGGTTGTAGCTTTTATCAAACTAATCATGCACAAAGTAAGGTTTTAAAGTCTGCATTTTGTCAGTTAAAATTATTTTAACTATAGCCACTTAAAATATTAGCTATTCTACAGTTTTCTAATAGCTGACATCCATCTATGAAACAGCACAAATTGCAGCACATAGCATGATATCCAGAACACTTGATCTGTGTACATTGCTAATTATCTCAAAATAAAAAGCTAACACTTAAATTTTCAAGCTTACAGATCTTTGATTCCATAGCATAAACCCTGTTAAAAGTCAGCAGTAAACTTAAATGTATTTTGAATGAGCATTCAGCTTTTTGTAGCCTTCTAACAAAGTGACTTTTATCGCATCTAAGTAGATGTGGATTACTTATTCGTTTCTTTGGTATTGGTGGCTAAATATCAAAATGCTATATATGATAGCAAATATGGGCCAGTCTGATCTGTATTTGAAGTAATTTGTTTCACTTCTGATCATGATTTTTCACTCTGATTCATGGGAGCAGATGAAAACATTTAATAAACCTAAATGAAAAACTATTTAACTATTGCACAGTTTGTAGCGAGTGCTATTTATTTCAGATTTGCTGTGCATAATGGGAAGTTAGAAAAAAGTGCCTGCTTAAATAGAGATAAGAAGGATTATTCTCAGAAGTAGAAAATTTGAAGGAAGTAATGTGGAGGCCGGTTTCATGCAGATTAGTTACCTTTTCTACTGTTAATCACGGAATCCTGCTCATTAAAGTGAAACCATTTTCTTACATGAACTGGTAGCAGGTTCTATAGTAAAAGCTTTACAGTTATAGAGTAGAAAATTACATTGAGCCTTAACGTGGTGATTATAAGATTTAGGCAATTATGAAAATATTGGGGACTATTGGAATTGATTACATAAGAATATAACCATTTTACTTTTATTTGTGTTTGAAATGGTTGCTGTAGAATGCCACTATATTTTGGGAAAAATCTGAACGCTGCCACTTCCATTTATTCTTGTGGCTTGTTGGTATGAATCCTTTTTTAAACTAAGAATTAGCCACAATGTTTGCAGAGTTCTAACTGAAATTGTTCAGATTCAGAGCAGATGGGCAGGGCAGACTATTCCATTTTATTATGTGAGCCTGCTTTGTGGAGGTGGTGGTAGGTGGGTGCCTGTCTTTACTATTTGATTTTTTTTTTTATCCATAAGCACTACCCACATTAGGTCTCTGTATACACTAGCTGGACATTTTGGTGGTTTTCCACTCTGCTTTCTTTGCAGATGTGACATTTTGTGTTTCTGAAGAATTTTAAACAATGAATACACAGGGACACTGGTGTGCATTTTTGAATTTAACCAATTGAGTTCCTTTTTCAGGCAAAGTAATTGTAGGATTGCTGGTGTTGGTGATCACTAGGGCTGTGTGTTTCACAGTTATGAAAGTCATACAGTGCATAATTTCAGTCATTTCCTGTAAATTTGCACAAACTTTGCTTTTCTCAGGACAATCAGGATGGAAGTCCTCACACATGGGTGACATCATCCAATGGAGCCCAGCATGGAACTTTGATTTAAAACATCAGTGTCTTACAGGCTCTAGTTTAAAAAAAAAAAAAAAGGCACGGTGGTCCTGTCTGGGAGACAGGTGACTACAGTTGCACAAGCTCAGTAGAGCATGCTGAAAGTTCTAGATTCTTTGCTATCTCTCCCTCACAACTATTGCTGTGAAAGTTCTGGAGCTGCAGAAGCTGTTTTTACTACCAGGGCCCTGTGAGTTTTTGCTTTCACCCTTTGTACCTTTGGTAGTTTGTTTCTTTGCTTTTTTTTTTTTAATTGTTTTCTCTGCTGGCCACATGGCAGGCCTAGTGGCCAGTGCAGCCTGGCAGAGGTTTTTTCTGTTAATAAATGATGCTGCACCTGCAAAATACTCATGTTCTCTTCTTCAGTTCATCTATATTTGCTTTTGTCAGTGCCTCATGGGACCTATAATCTATGTGGTCCAAGTAGGTTTCTGGCCTTGGAACCTGCCTGAATACCCATCTTGGCAGGAGTTCCATGGTATTTTGTCTGATGCTGGGCATAGACAGAAGCCCAGACAGCAAAGGAATCCAGGACTGGATCATTCCCGTAGGGAGGAGTGATCATCCTTCCTACACTCCTAGAAATTAGTCTCTATGGGCCCAAGTTAATTTTCCACTCCGGTGTCCTGGATTACCTAGTTCCCCTTCTTCCTTGCCAGCTTGCTGTGGCAGAGCAGTTTCCATGGAAGAGAAAGGTGAGCATGAGCCTGAGCATGCAACTCTGTTGCTGTACTGCCAGTACCTTGCCCCAACATTGGTCAGTTATGCACATTAGCATGCCAGCGTACCGGTCTCAGATGCTGGGCATGTAGCCTAAGAGTAGGGATTGCTCAGCATTAGCGCCAAGGGCACCGCCAAGCCAGGAGCATCATTGGCACTATTGAGCGCTATAGGCTCCATCGAGCACAGAGGGCACCATAGACTTCATCCAGTACCTTGATGTGCTTGTGGCGCTGTGGGCACCATTGATGGCATGAGCGCCTTTGGCTTCGAGTGTCATCAACACTGTTGTGCGTCGTGGTTGCCATTGAGCATCATGGGCACTGTTGAGTGCCATTGCAGCCATCGGGTGCAGTCAGTGCTGTCAAGTGGCAACAACACCATTGGCATTATCAAGTATCCTGGGCACTGTCTACTCCATAGGGTGCCATTGAGGCAGTGGAGTACCCTTGATACCGTTGTATGCCATCAGTGCCACCGAGCATGTGAGCACACAGCTTCTGCCTAAGTTGTTGGTACCACTGATGCCTTGAGCGCTATCGACACTAGGGATGCCATGGCCACCGTTGAACACGTTAAGCGCATGCTGTGGGGTACCCTACATGTACGTGGGGAGGACCAATGAAGATTGCTGGGGTGCCATTTGTTGCCCTTGAGTGCCTGACACCATGGGGTGCTTGTGGCAGCGAACACCATTCTTGAGTGCCTGACACCATGGGGTGCTTGTGGCAGCGAACACCATTGGGATTAGTGCGATCACACCCTGGCACTGGGTGACGGTTAGCTCCTTCACAGTGCACCATCGCAGGTACCAACAGCATAGTTGCCGGTTCACACTGTGGCTTAGAACAGGCTGAGATGTGAGCATGGCCTATAATGCTAACGTGAGACTAGGGGCTTGCGCTGGGGTAGTGGGCACATTTGTGCTTTCAGTAAGGTGGTGCACAGCCGAGGTTAAGCGCCATGATGCCCCTGGCACTTAGTGCTCTCTGATGTATGTCCTTTTGGGTCAGGAGGTATCACAGGCTGGTACACCTCACTCACCAGTGCACTGAGACGTCTGGCCTTTCCGGCATGTGTGGACTCCTTTTTCCTCTGGGCCACCCATTTAAGCTGGATCCTGGGAGGAGAGCATTGAGACTTGCCCCCTTTGTTTACCTCCCCCAAGGGGAGGGGACAAACTTCTGGGTTCCCTCCCATATTAGCTTACAGTCTGGATCTCCTTTATTGGGGTGCTTCCAGTGGTTATTCTACTGCAAGTTCTTTGATCTTGTAGGGACTATGCTTCTTCATGGCTAGCCATAGGTCAGAGCAACTCCTTGCAGTTCTCCTCTTGGGAGCTGGGGAGAGAAAGGAGGTGTCAGCCCGACCACTTTTTTTGGCGATCCTCCAGAGCAGGGGTGGCGAACTCCAGTCCTCGAGGGCCACAAACAGGCCAGGTTTTCAGGATAACCCACAATGAATATGCATATGAGAGTTTTGCATACATTGGAGGCAGAGCATGCAGATCTATCTCATGTATATTCATTGCGGGTATCCTGAAAACCTGCCTGTTTGTGGTCCTTGAGGACTGGAGTTTGCCACCTGTGCTCCAGAGGATTGCCATTGTAAGGAGGTGTTCAGCTCTTCGGCCTCCAGCTACTGGCTCTGTTGCTATTGGAACACCTTAGTGTGGTTGGTGAGCAACCCCCTCTCTCCATAAGTCAGTGGCTGTTTTTTCTTACTGTCGTACAGAGAGTAGAGGGTTCCAGAATAAGGGCTTGGTTGCTTGGATTCTGATGGTGCCACTGTTGGCTCCAGGTGGTCGGTTTTAATTACAAGTGTGGGACAGGGGACTGATCGCATATATACTGTTGACCTGGTGAAAGTTGCACTCTTTTCCCCCCCCCCCCCAAGAAATGGCAGTAAGACTGTTGGGTTCTGAAGGACAACCTTTGTAGGTTCCCTCTTGGTATCTTGTTTCTGCTTGGAGAAGGGAATGTTTTCACTTTCCCTTCTCTGGGTGGTTTTCCTCTAAGTGGCTGCTTTCTTCCTTGTTCTCCGTATCCTATGGGAACTCAGAAAAGAACACTCTGTCTCTTTGCGCTACATACAGCCAAGATACTTCGTGGCATGCAGGGAGCAGCCACAAGCCAAGGCTATTCTCAGTATTGGCATTGTATTCCCTCTTGCAGGAATCTACTCTTCAGAAGCAGTAAAGGATTTCTCTCATATATGGGGAGCACTTTTCCCGATACCTGCTGGGCAAAACATTCAATTTTCTCAGCAGACAAGCAGGATGTTAATCCTCACATATGGGTGACATCAGATGGAGACCTGTCACGGAAAACGTATGTCAACTTTCTAGAACTTTGACTTGCCACACTGTCCATGCCAGAATGTTTATACCATGCGTCCACACACAGTCTCTTTCCGGGGAGCTGTAGCATTGCAGTTTATGAGCTCACTTTTGGCCTCTTTTGGAAAATTTTCCATTTTTTCGCTTTAACACGAATTTTTTTTGCATGCATTTGATGCTGGGTCCCTCTCTGTCCTCCCTGGAGTGTTCCTAGTCAGGGTTTTCATCATTTTCCTAGTCAGGGTTTCATCATTTTCCTTTAGCGGTCGATTCCCCGCAGTGGCAGTGCTTCAGTGCCCGCTGGCCATTGATGCTCACTGCCATCGATTTTGATCTTGCTTCCCGTTTATTTCATCCCATCATGGCTGTGTCCTGTTTTAAACGATGCCCTCAGTGCCTGAGGACTGTGTCCATCATGGACCCCCATAATGAATGTGTCCTCTGCCTGGGTGCATCGCATGATGTCCGGGGCTGCCGCAAGTGCACCAAGATGATCCCAAAGGGACATTATCTTCAGCTCAATAATATGTAGTGCCTCTTCAGGTCGGAGAAGACCAAGCCATCAGCATTGAAGGACCAAGGAGCCACAACGATGACTACCGAGCCATTGACATCGGCGGAAGGTCTGATCACAGAGCAATGGACGCTCTTGGGAGGAAGGTTTTTCAGGGAGCCATGCTTATTGCCAGTATTTGCGGAACCTCGGGAAGCAAGTGCTGGAGGTGGCTGAGTAGTTGCCTCAGCAGCAGCAGAACACCCCCAAGTTGCTGGTGCATAAGGGCATGGAGTGCTGAAAACAAGAGGTCCGAGTGACCTACAGTATTTTCGAGATGGCATTGGGTGTTTCTGCAAAGGGAATCAGTGCCCACAGAATGGCATGGCTGCAGGCCACTGATCTCTGACCAGAGGTACAAGAAAAACTCAGTGACATGCCGTTTACTGGGGAGAATCTCTTCAGAGATAGGGTGAGAGATGCAGTGACCCAGCTCCAGGACCACCATGAAACCTTCCAACTCTCTGCCAGCAGTCCGGACCCGACATCCTCTGCTAGGAGATCCGCGAGGTTGGGGCAGAAGGTCTTGTCTTTCGCCAGAGGAAGTACTATCCTCCACTCCCTCACTGCAGTCAGCAGCTTCAGGGCTCCCGCAACTGTCCCAGGCAGCAGAGAGCCCCCATCTGATGCCTCAGTCAATTCTAGGGATGAGGTTTTGACTGGGTTGTAGGGAGCGTAGTCCAGTTACCTGTGCCCATGGCAATGGATCCGCCAGTCGGGGGCAGGCTGTGGTTCTTTGCGAACCAGTGGGCGAGTATAACCTCAGAGTAGTGGGTTCTTTCCATTGTCCGTCATGGATACTGATTGAAGCTATTGGGTGCCCCACCAAATTGCCCTCCAAGCCCATTGTGGGGGCTGGTAGCGCATCACTAGGCACTACTAACGGAGCTCTTCTCCCTCTTAATGGCCAAAGTGTTCGAGCCTGTTCCACCAGTGCAAGGAGGATTCTGTCCCATCCTAGACCTAAGGGCCTTGAAAGATTTATCAAAAAGGAGAGGTTCAAAATGGTATCCCTGGGCACCTTGATCCCCCTTTTGCAAAAAGGGGACTGGCTATACTTCCTCGATCTGAAGGACTCATACACCCACATTAAGATCTTCCCAAGTCATTAGAAGTATCTCCGATTCGTGGTGGGAAAACAGCACTTCCATTATCGGGTGTTGCTGTTTGGGTTAGCGTCAGCCCCATGTGTCTTCATTAAATGCTTGGCTATGGTGGCAGGGCACCTCCTTTTCCACCGAGTCTTGGGACCTCAATGTGGTGTTAGCTCAGCTGATAAAAGCTCATTTTGAGCCGCTTGCGCACTTGTGTCCTGAAGTACCTAACTTGGAAGATCATATTTTTGGTGGCGATCACTTCCGTGCAGTGAGTTCCAGGCCTTAGTAACTTATCCACCTTACACAAAGTTTTATTATGACAGGATGCATAAGCAAGATCACCCTAAGTTCCTGCCTAAGGTGGTAATGGACTTCCGTCTTAACCAGTCCATCATCCTGCCAACTTCTTTTCCAGGCGACATTCACACCAAGGCAACCAAGTCTTGCACGGGTTGGTCTGCAAGCGAGCCTTAGCCTTCTGTCTGGAGCAGGGACTGTGCATTTTAGGGGTCAAGTCAAGACTCATTCTGTGTGAGTGATGGCATCGTCAGTCACCCATTTGTGAGCATTCCCTGTGGAGAAGATCTGCAAGGCTGTGAGGTGGAGATCTCTCCACGCATTCATATCTCAGTATTGCTTGGATAGGGGTGGCTGATGTAACAGTAGGTTTGGCCAAACTGACCTTTGGAATCTGTTTGAGGCTGTCTCCCTAACAGCATCATTATTGTTGTGCCCATTGGCATCTGGTTTGGGTGTCTGTCTGTCCCCCTTTTATGTTAGGGAGCAGCCTGTAGCTAGAGATTCACCCATGTGTGAGGACTACAATCCTGCTTGTCCTCCGAGAAAGCAGAATTGCTTACCTGTAACAGGTGTTCTCTGAGGACAGCAGGATGTAAGTCCTCACGAAACCCGCCTGCCACCCCCACGGAGTTTGGTTTCTTTTATTTTTGATTTATATTTAATTCTATGTTATAAGACTGAAGAGAGGGGGAGCCCATGGGATGTGTGGTATAGGGCATGTTGGGTATGCCTAGTGTTGAAGTGAAATTTCTAGAAACTTTGATATAATTTTTCCATGTCGGGGCTCCATCTGATGATGTCACCCACGTGTGAGGACTAACATCCTGCTGTGCTTGCAGAACACCTGTTACAGGTAAGCAACTCTGCTTTCCCTTTGCAACCACTCCTGCAAATCAGTGATGTTTTTGAGTGGTATTCTAACCACTGACCCCTCGTTATCTTAAATAGCATATAATATTCTGATAGGAGAGCCACACTGTCCAGAAGTTCTGCAGAGGTTCTCTGGCACAACTTATCCTATTAAAGGTTGCATTCATCCTGGGATTTGTAATCTTATGTAGGAGGCTTCAGGACTGTCTTTTCTTCTTTCATGGGAGGAGAAGACATGAAACCCTGAAAACAGCATTCATTCATTTCCTGACAAGGTATTTCTTGTCCTTGCAGATGTCTTTTTTTCTACCTCATTGAACAAGAGGTTATTCTGTTGAAGAACATGCTCTCTTTAGCAGTAGATCTTGAAGCCCAATACTAAGTGGGTGAGCAGTCCGATCTAATGGTCTGACTGAATCTGAACTGGGACCTTCGGGGATCCTGGGTTAGAGAATTCTAGTTCTCTACAGATGTTGACTCTGACAACATTCCTGTTTGTTTCTTAACAGAGAGGTTTCTGTATTTCTTCCTTAGGTTATGCTCATCCTTGGCTGGGGTCTATGATTAGTACTGAATATTATTTGACTTTTTTTCTTTTTTTTTTTTTTACATTGCCATATGTCAGTAGAAAAGAGGTTGGTCCTACGGCCGAGTCAGACCCGATCAAACCGCCCTGACTGAATGCTCATTAGGGGGTTAGTTTAGTTGGGGTATTGGTATTGCTCTACACAGCTTAGAGGCTGCTTCTCTGTTCGTGCAGTCCCAAAGTCTGCCTCCTTGTATGTCTTCAAAAGGGAATGGTCTTAATGTATGGCTTCCAGGAAAGGTGCATGATCCTTTCCCTTGGCCAGAATGCTAGTTGAAATGCCTTTTGCTTTTTTTTGCAGGTCACTTGGTTGGCTAATGTGCTTCCCTTTCATCTGGGCTTATCTGCCAGATGGGGGGAATAGGCCCATCTTAGGAGTGCTTAGATTGGGTGGCTTCAGTCAAAGCTCACTACTGTGCTTGGGGTCTTGGTGTGGTGCTCCCATTTGTGAGTAGCTCTTTCATGCCTCAGCACTCTCGTTTCCACTATCTGGCAAGTGGGATCTGCCACAGACCCTGATTTCTTTTTTCACTTCTTTGAAGCAAGTTCTTGGGTTCTATGCCTGTTCATCATGGCTACACTTTAAGCTACATGTAAGCAATTTGTTCTTGCTGTTAAGATGCTAGTGATCCATAGTTTTCTTTCTGGAGGGCTCTCTAGCCCCAAGTTGTCTATTCAACTGTCTTTTTGACACCGCAAAAGCCTGTGCGGTCTTGGTCCAAGAGCTCCTTTTCTCACAGGACAAGCAGGATGGTAGTCCTCACATATGGGTGACATCACAGGATAGAGCCCAATCACGGAAAACTTCTGTCAAAGTTTCCAGAACTTTGACTGGCCCCTACTGGGCATGGCCAGCATGGCACTAACCCTGCAGCCAGCAGGGGTCCCCCTTCAATCTTCTTTTTTCCACGCAGCAGTAGCCTCACGGTTAAGGAGCTCTGCAGAGATTCCTGACAGGAATTTTCCTCACGGAATTACTATAAGTTAATTTGCCCCACCAGGGTCCCTCCTCTAACTTTTTAAAGCCGCGGTACTCCGGTAAGTTTTTACCCGTGTTTCCATCTATTACCGTCGAGTTTGGCCCTTGTGGCCTACTGGCCGTCGACCGCACCGCAGCTCAATTTTTTCCATGCCCATGGCGTCGGGGTTCCGTCTGTGCCCAGACTGTAGTCGCACCATGTCCATCACAGGCCTCCATAAAGTCTGTGTAATGTGTCTTGGACGAGAGCACGATGTCCTGAGCTGCACCAAATGTGCCTTAATGACACCAAAAGGTCGCAAGTCCAGAATAGAGATGGAACTTCTATTCCGTGCTCAAACCTCGACTCCATCCATTGCATCGACGTCGTCAGAACCGGCACCGTCAACTTCACGCCAGCATCATCCACCAACCGGTGACCATCCGGCATAGACGACCTCTTGGCCTTCGACACCCTCTACTCCCCCTCAGGACTGAGGGGATCGTAGAGACAAACATCGCCACCGGCATAGAAAGTCTCAGACCATCGAGGGAGCGAAATCATCAACCTCGCCATCGTCCAAGCCGCCGTCGAAGAAACCCCGTCCAGAAAAGGCACCAACCTTTTTGGCGACCGGGTCACCGAGGCAACCCTCCCCCGTAGGGCATTGGGAGCTGCGACTCTGCCTTTAACAATGGTCCCCTCCAGCTATGCCTCTGCCTCCTTCTTCGGTTCCAGAGCCGGGGCTGCTTGCTCCAGGGCTCCAAGAAGAACTGGACCAGGAGGCCATCGACAAGGCGATGCAACGACTCCAGGTTCCTCCGGTACCAATTGCGGAACCGATCACCGACCCAATTCCAGCAGCATTGGCACTGCTGCTTTCCAGGATGGAAGCGCTCATAGCTGCTTTTCCACCGATGGACCCTGGGTCACCGATGGCGCCGGTGCCCTCCCCGCTCATTCTGTCATTGGGAGGAGAAACACAGTTTCGCATCCCTCCTTCGGGAGTTCTGCCTCAGCCATCAATGCCAATACGTCCATCGCCACCGATCCAACCATCGGTGCCGATGCGTCCATTGGCGCCACCGAGCCATCCATCGATGCCGGTGCCTCCAATTATTCTTTCGTAGCCTAGACCAGGACGTTCAGGTATCCCACTATCCCGTCCCCCTCTACATCCTAGAGGGGCAGGTGCTGATCCCTATGATACCTGGACCGATGATTCCTCACCAGACACCGATGATTTGCCTTCACCACCTTCACCCACTGAAAGTAGAAAGCGTTCTCCTCCAGAGGACCTTTCCTTTATAAATTTTGTGAAGGAAATGTCTAAATTGGTTCCCTTCCAATTACAGACTGAACAGGATGATAGACTTCAGATGATGGAGTTGCTCCAATTCCTGGATGCTCCCAAGGTAATAACCTCCATCCCTATCCGCCAGGTTCTTCTGGATCTCCTGAAGAACTGGGAACATCCTGTCTCCATTGCTCCAGTCCACAGAAAAGCTGACACTACTTATCTGCTGCAGTCAGCTCTGGGCTTTGAAAAACCACAATTGGATCACCAATCGGTAGTGGTAGAATCGGCCCAAAAGAGAGCAAAGAGGTCAAAGCCTCATACTTCTTTTCCCCCTGGCAAAAAACAGAAGTTTCTAGATGCCATTGGCCGCCATCTCCCGAATTGCCGCTTATCAGCTCTATATGACCCAATATAATAGGGTCATTTTCAAGCAGATACAAGACTTGACAGACTCCCTGCCTCAGCAATTTCAAGATCAGCTCCAAACCCTAGTAAACAAGGATTTTGAGGCAGGCAAGCATGAGATCAGATCATCTTATTATATCTTTGATACTGCTTCAAGGGAATCTGCAGCTGCTATTTCGACAAGAAGGTGGGTCTGGCTTAAGTCTTCTGACCTTTGCCCTGAGGTACAAGACAGGTTATCCGACCTGCCCTGTGTAAGAGATAATCTATTTGGCGAACAGATTCAGCGGATGGTGGTGGAACTTAAGGATCATCATGAGACCCTAAGACAGCTCTCTCTGATGCCTTCTGACTATTCGTCCAAACAGCCCTTCAGAAAGGACTCTAAAAAGTCATTCTTCCGCCCGAAGAAGTCCTATCTGCCACCAACCAGATCCCGTGCCAGGAGACCTTTTCAAAAAGCACAGTCTCGTCAAACACGTGAATAAAAACCGCAAGCAGCTCCTCAGCCAGGGCCTGCTTCAGGTTTTTTACTACCACCTAGAGAGCAGCAGCCAGCTTCCATTGCCTGATATACCAGTGGGAGGTCGATTGTGCCACTTCCACAACATATGGTCGCCATTTCGATGGCTGTTTAAGGAGAGAGGAAACGCAGAGCATCACCAAACACCGAATTGGAACATCTGTCCCCTGATGAAGAATCAATGATTCGAAACAAGGCCCTGTTGGGACATCGACATGGACTTGATATAGGAAGACATACAGATAAGTGGCAGGGAAGTTTCCCGTATAAAGACTGTATATGAGAAAATCTGGTGTCTGTGTTTTTGGGAACTGTTCGGTGTCTCGCGAAGAAGATTTGATACAAAAACCCAATTTGGGTAGATATAATTCCAAAAAAAGTTTTAATTCTCAATTCACTATAAAATTTAATCACGTTAAAAAATAGAAAAATAATTCACAGGTTGGAGGAGGTCGGTTTATGATTAAAATTGCTATACACCGTTGGATGCGGTGATGTGAGATTGTATGACACCTTCCTCTTCTTTCTCGAAAATTTTTCTGGATGAAAACTTGGCTCTCCAATTTTTTCAACGAAGTGTTCAGAGATATTTTTCCTTTTGAAGGTGTTTAGAAAATAAATACATGATTTAATAGAGGTGATATCCTGTTTGTTTTCATGGTATTTATATCCCTCGTAAAGATGGTTGTGCATTGTTTTTGTGGTCACTTCCACAACATATGGCACTCAATCACCTCGGATCAATGGATACTGGCGATAATTGCTCAGGGTTACCATCTGATCTTTCTCTCCGTGCCATCGGACTCCCCACCTCTACCGACGTGGAGAACATCCGATCACTCCGTTCATCTGGATCAAGAGGTCTCCCTCCTTCTCCAGTCCAAGGCAATAGAAACCCGTACCTTACTCTCAGCAAGGCCTAGGATTCTATTCCCGATACTTTCTAATCCCCAAAAAGTCGGGAGGCGTTCGTCCTATTCTGGACCTACTGACCCTCAACAAGTACCTCCAGCGAGAGAAATTCAAAATGGTAACCTTAGGCTTACTTCTTCCTCTTCTACAAAGAGGAGACTGGCTCTGCTCTCTGAACCTCCAGGATGCATACACTCATATTGCGTTAACTCCATCTCATCGCAAATACCTGAGGTTTCTAGTAGGCCCCAAGCACTATCAATACCAAGTGCTTCCATTCGGCCTAGCATCTGCCCCACAAGTGTTCACAAAATGCCTCGTAGTAGTTGCAGCCTTCCTCAGGACCCAAGGTATTCACGTCTACCCCTATCTAGATGACTGGTTAATCAGGGTTCCCACTCAGCAAGCTGCTCTGTCGTCCCTCAATCTAACTTTGCACACTCTAATTTCATTAGGATTTCTCATCAACTACAGCAAGTCCTACTTAGTCCCATCTCAAACCTTGTCTTTCATTGGGGCAGACTTGGACACCTTACAGGCAAAAGCTTTCCTGCCTCGACAGCGAGCCCTCACTCTCGTGTCTCTTGCACACCAGCTGCAGTCTCAGCACTCCACGACTGCACGCCACTTTCTCATCCTCCTAGGACATATGGCATCCTCAGTTCAGGTCACACCAATGGCCCGTTTAGCCATAAGAGTCATGCAATGGACTCTACGGTCTCAATGGACTCAAAGAATTGAGCCCCTGTCGACCATTGTCCACGTAACCAACTCACTCTGTCAGTCTCTAGCCTGGTGGAAAAATCAGGTCAATCTCTTCCAAGGCTTGCCCTTCCAAGCTCCAGACCCTCAATTAATTCTCACCACCGATGCTTCCAACCTCGGATGGGGAGCCCATGGGGCCAATCTGCAGACACAAGGCTCTTGGTCTCCAGAAGAAGCCAAATACCAAATAAATTTCCTGGAGCTTCGAGCAATCAGATATGCTCTCCGGGCATTTCAGGATCGCCTCTCAAATCAAGTTATCCTGATCCAGACGGACAACCAGGTGGTCATGTGGTACATCAACAAACAGGGAGGCACTGGCTCCTTCCTTTTGTGTCAGGAAGCTGCACAGATATGGGCGGAAGCTCTCTCCCATTTGATGCACCTCAGGGCCACCTACTTGCGGGAGTGGACAATGTGTTGGCAGACAAACTAAGTCGCATCTTTCAACCGCACGAGTGGTCTCTCAACCCCTCGGTAGCAAACTCCATCTTCCAACAATGGGGATATCCTCAGATAGACCTCTTTGCGTCTCTTCAAAATCAAAAAGTAGAGAACTACTGCTCTCTCATTTGCAGCAAACACTCTCAGCCCAGAGACGCATTCTCCCTCTCATGGGCAACCGGTCTATCTACGCATTCCCTCCACTTCCTCTTCTCTCAAAGACTCTTGTGAAGTTACGTCAGGACAAGGGAACCATGATCCTGATAGCATCTCATTGGCCACACCAAGTGTGGTTTCCAATACTGCAGGATCTCTCCAATCTTAAAAAAGAAGAACCTCGACCCCTCAGACCTAAGTAACTACCGCCCAATCTCAAACCTTTCATTCCTTGCAAAGCTAACCGAGAAAGCCGCCCTTAAACAACTGAACGACCACCTTGACACAAACAACATCTTGTACCCATCTCAACACGGCTTCAGAAAAAAACATAGCACAGAATCTCTGCTCACCAACCTAACCAACACAATTTTAAGAGGATTCGACCACGGTCAACGGTACGTTCTCATCCTACTTGACCTTTCTGCTGCATTCGACACAATCGAACACAGTAGCCTAATCACAAGGCTCTCTGAAATAGGCCTATCTGGAAAAACACTACAATGGTTCTCCTCCTTCCTCCAAAACAGAACCTACAAAGTCAACCTAAACAACCACATCTCCAACCCCATCCCCCTTGATACAGGTGTACCCCAAGGTTCCTCACTATCTGCCATCCTTTTCAACATCTACTTACTACCTCTCTGCCAACTTCTATCAGGCCTCTCCATTACCCACTTCCTATATGCCGACGACATTCAGCTAATCATCCCTGTCTCAACCTCCCTTGAAAACACGCTAAAATTCGCCGCCTCAACCATCAACCGAATCAAACACCTACTAAACCAACTTAAGCTCTGCATCAACACCGACAAAACTGAATGTATGCTGATCGAAAGAAAAATCTCCGGCGATCACTTGACCCACCCCATCTTCATAGATAACACCCCCATCAAACTAAGAGAATCCGTCAAAGACCTAGGATTCTGGATCGACCCCCAACTCAACCTCAAAAAACACATCACCACTAAAACAAACGAAGGCTTCTACAAACTTTCCATCCTCAAACACCTCAAACCCTTACTCAACCACTCCGACTTCAGAACCATTCTCCAAACCCTGATATTCTCTGGCATCGACTACTGCAACTCCCTCCTGTTAGGACTACCTAAATCAGTCATACACCCGCTGCAAATTCTCCAAAACTCCACTGCACGAATCCTCACTGGACTCAAAAGAACAGATCATATCACACCTGTACTGAAGGACCTACATTGGCTCCCCATCGAAAAAAGGATAGAATACAAAACCCTAACAATCATTCATAACGCTATCCACCACAACAACGATGACTGCTTCGAACCCCTAATCCAAACCCACCAATCCCAACGATACACCAGATCAACCAACAAATCTCAACTCGAAATCCCACCAATCAGTGCAGCCAAATTAACCACCACCAGGAACAGAGCATTCTCTATAGCCGGACCCCACCTCTGGAACTCCCTCCCATCCAACATCCGGACACAAAGCAACACAACTATGTTCAAAAAATTACTTAAAACATGGCTCTTCAAACGAGCATACAAAGATGGGATTGGATAAACCACAGCACATCCCTATCTCCCCCACCGCCCTCTCCTCCACTCCCACACCTCGCCCCCTCCCACTCCTTGTATACCCCTCCTTTTCCTATTACTGCTCCCTTCCAGCCCTCCCAACACCCCTGTCCCTCCGATAACACTGTATTCTCCAACTCAGCCTCTTCATATTTAAAGACTATCCACATCTAACGACTCACATACGCTACCTGTAGATACACCTGCTCAATATTATATGTTAAAGTTAACACCTGATTATTTTAGTTAAAGTTATTTGTTTAAGATTTCATTAAATTGTTCTTTGTATCTTGTTTAAAATGTAAACCGGAGTGAAGGCCTCCACCAATACTTCGGTATATAAAAAACCAATAAATAAAAAATAAATAAATAAAATAAATTCGCAGGCACATTCCCTTGGGAAAGGACCCGCTTCTGATTACTCAAAACGATGGGTGCCTCCACCATCCCAATCTTCACGCCTTGTCCCTGATGGCATGGATGTTGAAAGGTTAATTCTTCAGCCACTTAACCTTTCTGAACCAATTTCCTGTGTCTTGATTGCTTCACGGAAGCCTTCCACGAGAAAAGCTTACTCTTACAAATGGAACAGGTTCACGTCATGGTGCTCTTCTCAGTCCCTTGACCCCTTTACCTGTCCAATCACAAAGTTTTTGGACTATCTCTGGCATTTATCAGTCAGGTCTAAAAACTTCTTCCATCAGGATGCATGTCAGTGCGGTAGCCGCTTTCCATAAAGGTATCGGGGATGTTCCTATATCAGTACAACCCCTTGTCACACATTTTCTAAAAGGCTTGCTTCACCTCAAGCCTCCACTGTGTTCTCCGGCCCCTTCTTGGGACCTTAACCTGGTTTTGGGTCAGCTCATGAAACCACCATTCGAGCCTCTTCAATCCTGTGAACTTCGATATCTCACATGGAAAGTGATTTTCCTTTTGGCAATCACTTCAGCTCGCAGAGTTAGTGAATTACAGGCCCTATTTACCTATCCGCCTTACACTAAATTTCTGCAGGACCGGGCAGTACTCCACACTCACCCTAAATTCTTACCCAAGGTAGTTTCGGATTTCATCTAAATCAATCCATCATACTACCTACCTTTTTTCCCAGACCCATTCCAACCCAGGAGAGCAGGCTCTGCATACCCTTGTCTGTAAACGGGCTCTAACGTTCTACCTAGACCGTACAGCTGCCCACAGGAAAAGTACTCAATTGTTCGTCTCTTTCCATCCTATCAAATTAGGGCAGTCTGTGGGTAAGCAGACTCTCTCCTCCTGGTTAGCGGACTGCATATCCTTTTGCTATCAGCAAGCTGGCTTTCCATTTCAAGACCGTGTTAAGGCACACTCTGTGAGGGCCATGGCGACTTCAGTAGCACACCTACGATCGGTGCCGCTTTCTGACATTTGCAGGGCTGCCACCTGGAGTTCTCTCCACACCTTTGCAGTCCACTATTGCTTGGACAAAGCCGGAAGACAAGATTCCATCTTCGACCAGTCTGTCCTTTGTAACCTGTTTACAACGTGACGTACCAACACCCTTCCGCTTGCCCGTTAGGGTTCAGGATGCCCTCGACCAAATTTTATCCTAATCCTAGTGCCTTGAGCCCCTGGATACATTTGGTGCATTTCTCGGACATCCTCAGCTCGGTACTCACCCATATGTGAGGACTACCATCCTGCTTGTCCTGTGAGAAAGCAAATGTTGCTTACCTGTAACAGATGTTCTCATAGGACAGCAGAATGTTAGTCCTCACGAAACCCGCCCTCCGTCTCGTGGTGTTGGGTTCATTATGTTTTCTTATTTTATTTTTCGGCACTGCCTGTAGCTTTTAAACAAGACTGAAGGAGGACCCCTGCTGTCTGCAGGGTTAGTGCCATGCTGGGCATGCCCAGTAGGGGCCAAGTTCTGGAAACTTTGACAGACGTTTTTCGTGATTGGGCTCCATCCTGTGATGTCACCCATATGTGAGGACTAACATCCTGCTGTCCTGTGAGAACACCTGTTACAGGTAAACAACATTTGCTTTCTCTTGGTTAATGATTTGTGCCCTTTCCTGCTCCCAAGAGGCCCTCGATCTTAAGGGGTATGTCAAAGCTCACTGTGCTAGTGCTTGACTGTTTGTTTTTGTGCGGAAAAGTGGGCTTCTCACCATGCGTTCAGATTACACACCTGCCTTCGGTGAGATCTATTTCTGCCCAACTATTTTTTTTTTCACTCGCATCTTTGACTTTCTTCATTTTTCTTGTGAAACTATTACTGCCCTAGGGATCACTAATATGTGGTTTCTGGATTATATTGGTAGTGTTCCATTTTCGTTTATACAAATACATTGAATAAAGGAGCAGTGTACAAAGTAAATCAAAATATCCTAACAAACTGCAAATTGGAAACAATGTTTTTTTACATAATAAAATAAAGCTAAAGAGTCTTATGGGTTTTGGTAATGTTCCCTTAATGATTTTATGTTATGGCAGTTTTTCTATTACCAGTGTCCCTGAACAAGTAACCATACTGCAGCAAAGATTACACCTTGTTTCTCTTTAAACTGTACTTAACTAAAGAATTGCATTATCTGTAGTATTTTGAGCAAGCCAGACATATATTGCAACAACCAGAAAAGTGTTGGTTCCTGCGATCCTTTAGTATGGCGCCCATCATTATGAATACTGGTAATAACTTAATATGTCCAGTTCAGTAAAGGCTTCACTTTAGTTTAAAGGTGTTTAACTTATGGTACATTTTCATAATTGGGTAGCATATGTTTTTCCCAAGAGATTATTTTAAAATGTTATTACATAACCCCAAAGAGGGATCTTTTATACTTTCACCCCTACCTCCACCACCACAATATTCGACTCTTAGAACAGTCTTTTGTGTTCCTGTGCTCATAGCAGTAACCACTAGTGGTGACA
This sequence comes from Rhinatrema bivittatum, assembly GCF_901001135.1. Lineage (NCBI taxonomy): Eukaryota > Metazoa > Chordata > Amphibia > Gymnophiona > Rhinatrematidae > Rhinatrema > Rhinatrema bivittatum. Next base: position 183,923,866 of record NC_042615.1, read on the forward strand.
GATGGGTGCCATAGAAGGTTTTTTATAGCTTAAGATCTGAATTGTTTCCACTTATTAGTTTTGGTATGTAATTTTTGGCAGTTTCTAGAGGCACTCTGCAAAGAAAGCCTTTTAATTGCCAGTTTGCTGTCACTGCTTCTGGATACAGCTACTAGCACTGAGTCTTGAATCAAGGTCTCTTGAACCCTGTAATATACTCTGCTGCTTGATAGCCCTCAGAGCAGAGATTTTGATGATTATTTTTAGTTCTAGCTACAATAATCAGGTACTCTGTAGCTTTGAAACCCTCTTGTCTTACAGATGTGGTTAGGTGTTGATGTACCACAGAAAGATAGTAAACAGTCCAAGATGCAGTTGGAGGCCATGAAAAGTCCCATCCTGCCCTGCCCTATGCTCTGTGAACTGACCTAGCTAGGCCTTGTTCTTCTATCTGTGAATACGTGACTCATCGATATGGGCATCTGTGTTGGGGCCCATACCAACCTTGTTTAGTCCCACAGTGTTTTGTTCGACCCACGGAAGCCAAGAAAGCGGCAGATGAGGCCAAGATGAGATTTGCCCACATAGATGGCGATCATTTGACGTTGCTGAATGTCTACCATGCTTTCAAGCAAAGTAAGTGAAGTGTTGTGGTTACCATGTTAGAAATAAAGGTCAACAGGGTTTGTTTTGCACTGAACTGCTGAACTCTTCAGTTAGTTAAAAATGTTAGGTTAGTCCTATTAAAAAAAAAAAAAGTTACATCTATGTTTGACCTTTATTTCTAATCAAAATGGAAACTGAAGTATTTGATATTAATGTATAATGTATTGTAAAGCAATAGTACCATATACTAAAATTTGTCTGAACTGAGGAAGATGTTACGAACTTTTGCCCACTGATTTGTTCCTTGGACCTTCAGAATTAGTAGAAAAATTGAAAACATTATTTTGATGGGTATCACCACTATTACAGTGCTGTTTTATTTCCCTTTGAAAATGAAAATCAGAGCTAAGAACTACAGATTTTTGTTCTGTGACTTAAAGGCCGATGCAGTACTGACTCGCTAAAAACATGTGTCCAAATTGGATGTACTTTTTTTTTTTTTTTTTTTTTAACGCACACACAGTCACCTCTTCTGGGAGCTCAATGCAATAGGCAAATGAGCCACCATGCTAAAAAGGACGCACAAGGGATAAATTGTGCGCCCCTAGTGCATCCATAGCATCGGGCGCCCAGGAGAAGTGACTGCATGAGTTAGGGAAATGGATGCTCAATTTTACGAGCATCAGTTTTCTTAACCTGTACATAGCCATGGGTTAGGAAAATGGATTCTCATTAATTGAACGTCTGTTTTCCTAACCTAACAGGACTTTTATTTAAAATTTATTTTTTTACATTACTTTTTTTTTTTTTTTTTTATGTTCCTCCGACTTAATATTGTCATGATATTAAGTTGGAAGAACTACAGAAAAAGTGTTTTCTGCTTTTTATTAACTTTTGAGCATAACCCACTGGTCCTAAGTCCATCTGTCTACACTAAGGAAAACAAAATTATCAGGTAATTTCTCCATTTATGAACAAATTTGAATGCATAAAAATTTGTATATAGAGTATATTCTCTACATATAAAATAAGCTTCATGTGCAGAAAAATTGATGTATCTAAACTAGCCCATGGACATTTGAAAATGGAATGTGTGCTTGCTGTTTTACTACATGACCTAAACATGCCCATGGGAACACCTCTGCTTAACCCAGCTAAAAGTAGACATGTAATGGAAACCTGTATGTGCTTTTAGCCAGCAGAGGTTGGCAGTTTCTGGACAGGCCATTTTACGTGGATGAACAGCTTTATAAATTGTCCTCTGTGTGGTTCTAAGCACATGAGAAGGGAGCAGTACAACTTAGCCAATGGTTGAATCTTTAATAGTCATCAGTCTTACATATCAATGTAGGTGGCTGTAATAAACAATTTCTGTTTCTCAGCCAGAATAAACTATCATATATCTACAAGAGTGAGTCAGATTGGGAAGCATGAAGGTGAGATTTGAGTTTTTCCCAAAGTTAACACATTAATTCTTTCAAAGTTATATTGCAGAATTCATCTAGCTATAATTATCCTGGGGAAAACTTGCATCTTACAAGACAGTATTTTCATTGGAGCAACAAAACATACATATAAGAAGATACTTATGTGGGCTTGAAAGTTCATGTACTGCAACACCTGATTATTATTATGTTGGTCGAATTAAAGGCATTCCCTTTTATACGGGTGAAAAATTCCCAGATCCCAAGTGGCCTAAAAATTGGTGCCTGGCGCCTCCTGTTGACTCAGGCCAGTGGGGTGAGGAGGAGCTGCCACCGCTTTAGTAGACCGAATGGGAGGAGCAGGAGCTTCTGCTTCAGCAGGCCCAATTTTTGGAGGGAATTGGGCAGGAGGGGTACTGCCACTACTGCTCCTGCTTTTGACTGGGACTACTGCTGTTCCTGCTGAAGAGAGGTGAGGAAGTGGGGGAAAGAGATGAAAAACAGTTGGGAAAGCATTAAATTAGTAGAAGACAGTAATGGGTTATTAAATTACATATTGGCTATGTCCTATGCTTAATATTTTTTCTACTTGTTAAAATATGTCCTGCTTGTTACAACCTTCCGATAAAGGGTGCGGGTGCTGAGATGATTGAGAGCAGCATGGAAGGCACTTGTGTATATGTGTGTGTGGCTTTAGGTAGATCTGTGGTGCTTGAGAGGGAGAAGCTGCAGAATATTGCAAACAGACAATTCCAAAAGTCCCTTTCTCCCCAGCCACTTGACGCAGCAAAACTGAACCAGCATTCCAGTGTGCTCAGTTAACATAAAGCTACTGATATAAGTTCAAGCTTTAGAAAGCAACAAGGAAGAGTGGGCTACGTTAAGACAGATGCACACACAAACATGAACAAAAATAACAAAAACTGCTGAAACCTTATTATTGACAGATCTATTGAGGCCTAAGACTCTTGTCTTCAAAAGCTTATATCTCAGTATGGGGCCAATGTAATAAAACCCGCAGTGAAAGCGGTGCTAGTTGTCTGTCTGTGCATATTTTGTTTAGCATGCGCAACCAAAGCAGGCACCTCCGAAGGATATAATAAAGGCCGCATGTGTAAATAAGATGTGCACAGAAAATCTGCGGTGACGTGAAACCCGCGCGGAAAAGCGCTCACAGCTCTATGTAATAAACCGTGCAGAATCCGGCACCAAAACCTGCATTAATTTGATGGGCCTGCAAGTGATTCTCAGGAGGGCTCCTTTTTCAATAAAACAGTGAAGAAATTAGTGGTCCGGGAGTGGAACTGAAATGAAAAGAGCAATGCCTATCCCCTTTATGTTCTGTCTTCCACCACTTGGCATCTGTTCTGGCAGAGGCCAGTAGCCATGGGTAATGCAGCAGACATTTTTTTCTGCCGACCCACAGAATGAAACAAATATCCAGAAAAAGTGAAGGTAATCCCTAATTACCCCAGGGCTGCACGGACAACCATACTAATGCCAGCAAAACCAATTTCCAGGTTTAACTTAACTCTTCCTCTAACCCAGGCGCTAAAATACCCGTGTTCAAAAACCTGCACTAACCGATGAGTGCCTTACTGCATAGCCCTTGAATAATTTGCCTCATTTTGCATGTCCTAGTGTGCTAAACCAGCCGCATATTTTTAAGCAGTTTTCTGGGCACATTTTTCCCATGCTGAATACATTGTTATATACCCGCCTAAGGCTAGTGTGGGAAAAATGCATGCAGAAACCCGTGGCAACTTTAGCACTGCTTATTACATCGGCCCCTATATGTTAGTCTGTAAGGTAGCACCAACTTCTGTCATTTTTGCTAAGGCACACTAGAATGATAACCCCTCTAGAAAACACATGAATAATAATAAATCTCATTTGTATGGGTCTGTACATGCATGTGTGGCTGTTTAGGTATGAAGGGGTGTAGAAATGTGTTGTGTGAGGGTTGCACCATCCCTCCTCAGATGCTTTTCTTTTTTTTTTTGTTTCTTTGCTCTTCTCTGGTTGTAGCTTCTGCAGGGAGGGGCTTTGTGGAATGCTGGTGATTATTCCATTTCAAACCATTGCTTCCCATTGTGAAAAATTGGTGATTCTTTGGAAGCATTCTTTCTCTATGCAAAAAAGACAAAGCATAAAGACAAAAAAAAGTCTGAACAGACAGAAATCCTAAATCAAAAAACAAAATGATTCCACCCAGCAAATCCAAAAAATAAGCAAAAAAAAGTAACAAGAAAAACTAAATATTAGTCCTAACCTCTAAAAATGTTGTAAATATTATTCCACCCCTGCTCTTCAAAATTAACATAATGATATTTTTGTATGAGAATGTGAAAGATTTTTAAAAATCTGCATAGTATTATCCAGAAGGGTACTAGTTTTGATTGATGAAACAGTGTTTGTCTAACCTTTAGGGCAGGGCTTCCCAAACCTGTCATGGGGACCCCACAGCCAGTCGGGTTTTCAGGATATCCACAATGAATATGCATGAGATACATTTGCATATACTGAGTCTCCGTGGTATGCAAATGTATCTCATGCATATTCATTGTGGATATCCTGAAACCCAGACTAGCTGTGGGGTTCCCAGGACTCGTTTGGGAAGCCCTGCTCTGGGGAATCACATTCTTTAGTAAGACTGTATCTTACACCAGAGCAAGCCAGAGATAAAGCACTAATTGCTGAGGTAAGATCAGTAGCACTTTTTTCTTTTTAAATGGGCTTTCTAATTATTGTCTCTTACCTCATGATAATGTGATTTCTTCTTCAACACCAGTCTTGATACTGATCTGCTGGAGAGTAGTACATTTCCAACCCAGTGCTGCTTTGGAGCGCATATTTTTATTTCTATAACCTTTGATCAAGATTCTTAGATCTTCAACCACCTTGGTGGCTTTCTGAAATACCCACATTTGTAGGATCAGCTTTGCAGGAACATTGGGCCACAGTATGAATGACCTTTGAGCCTTTAGAGCACTAACCTTTACATTTTCTCCAATTTTTGCATCTCTAACATCAGATCTCCTGGACTGAGGATAACAAGGGATTTAAGATTTCTTCTTTCCCCCTCTCATTTCCCCTAGATTAGTAGCAGCGGGGCAACATCCTGCTTCCAAGTCCACCCCCCTTTCTTGTGAAGAGGCAGTTTGACATTGGCTTTCAGAGCACTCTTCAAATCCCAGTTAACTCCACAAGCCCCTTCCAGCCTTCAGTTTTTTCTTTTCCAAACTATAGAAAGAGGCAGTTTTGTACCTCTTAACATATGCAAAAAAGGGAAGCTGCTTCTGTTTTTGAAAGGCAGATCGCTTGTTCTTCACAGGTCCACATGGAGGTGGTATTTTGTGGCCCAGCAGGACTCTCCTCTGCCTGTGTGAATATGGGCTCAGCATTTTAAAAAATGGGCACTGTTGGAACAAGTGACAGAATCTGAGAAGGGAAAATGCAACATCAGTCTCCACCCCCTCCCCAGTTTAGAAAACCTAGGCCATGGGAAAGTTTGGGCAAGATTAAACAATGGACTTAAGTATTACTTTATACCCTTGCTGAGTTCCCATCTCTGGGTAAATGTGACCATAGTGTAGAGCATTTTTGGAGCCTCTCAGGAATCCAAAGAGGAAGAAAGTGGCTTAGACTCATGTTTTCTTTCTCCACAGGCACCAAAGGTAACTAATTTTTCTTGGACAAAATGGGTTTTCATTACTCATCACTGCCCTTTGGGTTAGCATCCCCACTAAGGATCTTAGCCAAGGGCTCGATGATACTTGTTGCATTTTTTGTAACAAGAAATCTTTCTGTATATATATTATAGTAAATTAATGTTCAAGGCTTCTGGTTTCCAAGCAGACATTCTGGCAGGGGACAAGGTGGTAGAGACTTGGCAGATGACTGGGTCATCAGCTTCCTGACCCTCATAGGATCTCTGTCAATTGAAGATAAGATTCTTGACTGGATAGGTCAGATTTCTAGAGGACAAAGTTCCTGTCCTAATGGAGCAGGTAGGTGTTTCTGGCATGGAAGGAGTCTGTGGAAAAGCTGTGTCTGCAACTTTCAGAATTCATGATGAGCTAACATACAAATGCTTCCCTGGGCCAAAGCGGACATGAGAGCAATGCAGAACAAATTGCTGAAGAAGTGGAATGTGTCTAGAAGAGCAGCATGCAAAGCTGTCTTTTCTGATGACAGCCAAATAAATCTGGTCAAGGCTATTCTTGTTGGGGACTCAGGAATGGATCTTTGTTTCCAAGATATCTGTAGTAAGGAAGAACTACCCTACTGAAGTTATTGGTCCAGGACATCTGGTTACTACCAAAGAAGTATTTTTTTGCATGAATATTCTGGAAATGAGGTCAGTTTTTAAGGCTCTTGTCTTTTCTACAGGAATGTTATAGCAAAGTGTTCTGACTGTACCAGAACAAGCAAGGGGGAATATGCAGAAACAATCCACATTTCTTATTTGTGATATGGATATTTCCAGCCATGCATGGACTGCAAGGTACTGATATTCATCAAGAAAGTACCATGATACTTAGGTTCAAGGGCACTTGAGCAGTGTCTATAAACATGCTCAATGAAAACATGGAGTTTCTACTCATTTTATGTTTTTCCCATGCTTAGGTCAGTGATCAATGTGATTTTTGAAGAACAGGTGCCACCCACGCAGTGCTGACTTAGCCATGATGCATGGCTTAGGTCATCCAATGGCGCAAACAGCCTTCGCCTAGGACAAGCAGGATGGTAGTCCTCACGTACGGGTGACATCATCAGATGGAGCCTGGCACAGAAAACTTCTGTCAAATTTTCTAGAACTTTGACTGGCACACTGAGCATGCCACTATTTGCAAGGCCACACAGGGTCCCCCTTCAGTCTTTCTGCAGTGCAGTTGCCTCGTGGTGGTGGAGCTCAGCTCTGTCTTAAGAGTTCTTTGTCTCTTTGCGATTTTTTCGCCACCTTTGCATGACGTCCCCTTCCCTGGTTTCCCTCTAATCAATGGAGCAGCACAGTAAGTTTTAACCTTCTTTGTGGTCTGTTCCAGGGGTTTTTAATGTTGGTGTTGGCTTGGCTGCCTCCGGTTTCCAGCGATGCCCCCAGTGCCTGCGGACCATGTCATTGACTGCTCAGCATAAAGTTTGTATTCTTTGCCTGGGGGCATCGCATGTTGTCTGGGGTTGCCATTTTTGTGACCAGATGACTCCCAAGGGTCATCGGGCGTGTTTAGATAAAATGGAGACATTTTTTGGCCCCAATAAATAGGGGCCCTCCATGCCAGCGCCCAGCACGTCAGTGCTGCAAGGTCGAGGGGGAGCCCATGGACACCGAACCCTCGGGAGAGGGGGCGCCAGAGATAGACCGCTGTCTGTGTCCTCCCATTCCAGGACTTCGGATTCTTTGCTCTTCTCGACACCGGGGAAAGACCAGTCCGAGCACCGGAGATCAAGGAAGCACAGTCACCATTTGGGCATGGCTCCAGTTCCAGGACAGCGCCGGCATCGGCCATGTTGTCCCTGAAGCAGCCCCGTGGAGACCAGCTTTGCCCTTGGTCGAACCCAGGAGTCCAAGGCGCTCCCCACCGATACCCATGTTGGTGCCAGGCACCGATCCCCCTCATTTAAAGGGTGATCTGGTGGCGCCTGCTCCTCCTTCACCTGCCCTTCGAGGAGGAGCTGGATCATAGGATTCAGTTGGCAGTGCTCCGAGCCCTCAAGGGTATCGAGCCGCATGCCCCGTCTGTGCCTCCACCGATGCGGGAGCTCACTCCCTCGATCCTAGTACCACTGCTGGAATGCCTTAATGTATTACTCGGCGCCCTCCCTACACAGCTGGTACCCGTGAGTTCCTTGGTCCCCCAGTGGTCATCATTGCCCCCCCCCCCCCCTCTTGGAGGCTATACCTATTGCCGGTTCCTCTGAGGAGGAAGGCTCGGTGCTTCCAGGGCCCTCTGGCATCTGGTGCCTAGACTGCCGCTCCTGGTTCTGGCACCGGGCCCTTCGGGGACCTCTGCCATTGGTGCCCCCAGTACTTCTGGGGCCCAGACCATTGGCAGTTAGCACGGGTCCTCCATTGACCTCTACTGGGGATCTCAGTGAGGAAAAAGCCCCATATGACCTGTGGGGGTACGATACTTCCAAGTCCTCCGATGTCTCTGAGGATGTCCTCTCGGAACTGTTACCCCCGAAGGAACAGTGCCTGTCTCCTCTAGAGGACTTGACCTTTGCCTGTTTCGTCTGCATCATGGCAGAGTCTATTCCATTACTGCTCCTCACGGAAGAGGATGCTAGGCACCACATGCTAGAGGTGCTCCAGTTTGTGGATGCACCGAAGGACGTGGTAGCTGTTCCTGTGCATGAAATCTTCAAGGAGTTGCTCCTGCATATTTGGTAACATCCTGTTTCCATGTCTTCGGTAAACAGGAAGATTGACATAGTCTACCTCGCTAGAAGTCCCTTGGGTTTGAATGGTGCCAACTCCCCCCCCCCCCCCTTCCCCCCAGTCAGTGGTAGTGGAATCTGCCCTTAAAAAGGCCAATTGGTCCTGAACCCAATCATCCATGCCTCAAGACTGTGAGCATAGGGAATGGGACGCACTGGGTAGGAAGGTGTTCCAGGGGGCAATGTTAATAGCCTGTATCGCCGCCTACCAGTTATATGTGGCCCAATACTCCCAGAACCTCTGGAAGAAGGTTCAAGAATTTGCGGGATGCCTCCATAAACAGAGCAAGATGCGTTCCTAGCACTTGTCCAGCAGGGCTTTGAGTGTGGTAAGCACGAGGTGCATTCCACGTATGACGTTTTTGAGATGTCAGCCCGAGTGGCCGCAGTGGGCATTGGAGCCTGCAGAATGGCCTGGCTCAGAACCTTGGATCTTCGGCTGGTAGTCCAGGAGAAGCTTGAGGACCTCCCCTGTACCAGGGGATAACCGTTTTGGAGATAAGGCCCGAGATGCTGTGGCTCAGCTAAAGGATCATCATGAGACTCTCCAGAATCTTTCCACTAGCACCTCGGATTCCCCCCTCCTCGGCCAGAAGGTCAGTGAGGCAAGGGGCCAACTGTCATTTACCGTCAGAGGAAATATCCTCCAATCTCCCATGGGTGTTATCAACGAGTGCCCTCTAGAGGCTGCTGCAAGCAGCCACGGATGCCTAGACCCCAGCCAGCGCCTCAGCTGAGCCCTGCTACAGGATTTTGACTGGCGGAAAAGGAGCACAAGTCCAGTCACAGTAACCTCTTATCTGGATCCACCAGTAGGAGGCTGCCTGTGCTTCTTTCTCAATCTCTGGTTAGTGATTACGTCGGATTGGTGGGTCCTATCCATCATTCGCCAAGGGTATCATTTAAACTTCATGAGTGTGCCTGGGTCTGCTCACCTGTTACCCCTCTTGGGGTCAGTCTCCCCATCAGGAGATCCTGTTGTCCGAGCTCTCCGCCCTCATTCATTCCAGGGTGGTCGAGTCACTTCTTTTGTGGCAGCAGGGGATGGGGTTTTACTCCCGATATTTTCTGATCCCCAAGAGGACTGGGGGATTCCATCCCATTCTGGACCTGAGAGCTCTAAATCGTTTTCTCAAATAAGAGAAGTTCAAGATGGTCTCCCTCTGCACTTTGATCCCTGTCTTTCAGGGAGGAGACTGGCTTTGCTCCCTCGATCTCAAGGATGCGTATGCGCACATAGAGTTCTCCCACAGTCTCCGGAGATATCTCTGCTTCCTGATGGGCTCCAGGCATTTTCAATACAGGGTGCTGCCGTTTGGCTTCGCTTAAGTGTCGCGCATCTTCAAATGCCTAACACCAGTAGCAGTGCACCTGCACCGTGTAGGGGTGCAGGTATTCCCTTAGACGACTGGCTCATCAAGAGCAGCTCTCAACAGGGAGCGCTTCGGTCTCTGCATTTAATCATTGAGGTGTTGGAGTCTTGGGTTTGTCATCAACTTCCTGAAATGCCATCTGTCTTCGTCCCTGCGCCTGGATTTCATCAGTGCCCACATGAACACAGCGGAGGGCACGGCCTATCTGTCTTGCGACCGAGTGCTCTCCTTGGCAGAGTGGATCTGTTTACGTGCTCCACCCCAAAGCTCTTGGACTATCTGTTGCACCTGTTGGAAGTTGGTTTAAAGACCAATTCAGTCAGAGCGCATCTCTGCCATTGGGGCATATCATCATGGGGTGAATGGTACGCCCATCTCAATGCAACCAGTGGTTGGGCGGTTCATGCGTGGTCTGCTTCAGTTGAAGCTCCCTCTACCTGTATCCTGGAATCTTAATGTGGTCTTGGCTCACCTCATGAAGGTTCCTTTTGAGCCTATGTGCTCATGTGACCTGAAATATCTGACCTGGAAGGTCGTCGTCTTGGTTGCGGTCGCCTCAGCACATTGGTGACATACCCACTTTATACGAAGTTCTTTCACGATAGGGTGGTTCTCCGTACTCATTGCCTAAGGTGGTGTCAGACTTCCATCTGAACCAGTGTGTCGTCCTGCCTACCTTCTTCCCCAGACCTCATTCGCATCCATGCGAACGAGCCTTGCATACTTTGGATTGTAAGAGAGACCTGGCATTCTACCTGGAAGAACAGAGGGCTATAGTCATTCCATAAACTCTTCATCTCGTTTGATAAGAACAGAATGGGAATTGCTGTGGCTAAGCACACTGTCTACCTGGCTAGCGGACTGCATCTCATTCTGCTATGCGCAAGTGGGATTTTAACTTAAGGGCCATGTTAAGGCTCACTCTGTCCGGGCCATGGCAACTTCAATGGCTAACTTGTGTGAAATTCCTGTGGCGGAGATCTGCCAAGCTGCAATGTGGAGTTCTCGCCATTTGTTTGCAGCTCACTATTGCTTGGACAGACAGCCGCCAGGATAGTAGTTTCGGCCAGTCTGTCCTCCGTAACCTTTTTCGGATCTAAACCCAACTCTTCTGCCTGGGGCCTTGTTTTTCAGGTTCATGCTGTCAACAGCACCTAAGTAGTTGTGCCCATTGGCATCTGTTTGGTGTCTGTTAGTTCGCTCTGTTCGGCAGTAGCTTGCAGCTAGGTGTTTACCCATACGTGAGGACTACATCCTGCTTGACCTAGGAGAAAGCAGAGTTGCTTACCTGTAACAGGTGTTCTCCTAGGACAGCAGGATGTTAGACCTTACAAAACCCACCTGCCACCCCATGGAGTTGGGTTTCCTTTTAATTTATTTTATTTCCTAGCGTGTAGCCAGATGAACTCAGGATCAGTGGGTTATGTGCGCCTCTCCTAGCAGATGGGAGACTGAGTCAGATTTCAAAGCTGACGTCACCCTAGATATACCCCTGCAGTGACCTCAGCTCCTCAGTATCTCTCTGTCTCCTAGCAGATGCGGACACTATCCCACACACCAGCACAGTTTTAGGAAAATTACAGCAAGAAGACAAAATTACCTTAAAGAAGATCGAGCCCTGCTCTCCTGCGGTGATACCTAAGTGTCCCTCAGTCAGTTGAGAATTCATAAGGTGATTTCCAGTATCCCTCAGAGGTGTTCCTTTGTCCGCTAGCCAGTTCCAGGCATGGACTTAGCCCCCTGAGTGGCTGAAATGCAGCAGGTGCATAACCGAGCGCGGCGGTGAAGGCTATCCTTAAGATGTTTGTATTTTATTGCTAGTATAATTTGTGTTTAATTTAAATGTTATCGTGTGGTGGTCATGTTTCTTGCATTCATGTTTTCCATGGAATCTGCTTAGTATAGTCCTATATAAGCAGAATATAAAAAATGTTACATAGACTAAAGGGCTTATGAGGCAGCATATGTGTGGGAACTACCCACACATAGTAAGATGTTTACTGAGCTTTGAGCGTAGGGTTTGTTTGTCAGATGTGACTCGTGTTGTGGCTAATTCATCCTGCTTTATGTGAACAAAGTATTTTTTTATTCTTTATCCAGTTTTACAATGCAACTAAATATTTGTATTGAAGAAATATCAAAACCCAGTATGAAAATACAATTCCAGAAAGAAAAAAATATAATAGAAATAACTAAACTGGATTTTTATAATCTCAAATCCACAAATTGAGGGGTCCAAGATGAAAGAAAAGAAATAAAAGTAAATTATATCAGATAGAGCCAAGCACAGTGTTGTAAAAGATCCATTTTACAGTTATTATGTTATTAACTTAGCTAATTGTCTTTTTACCCTCATTAATTGACAGTCTGAAAATTGCCCTCTGGTGCAATTAAGTCTGTGCATTCTTCCAAAATTGGTGTCCTTTTAGCTGCATTGAAAGCAAGCATTCCCAGGTGCGTGTTTAGGTTGGGGGAGAAATATTACATGCATGGTTTTCCTGTAAAATTCTATCCTCAGTAAAAGCAGGTGTAAGTGGCAGAGGGTACTTTTGTACCTGGAACAGTTGTCAATGAGAAAGTACACGCATACTTTCACTTTGAAAACTTTTACAAAGCTTGCAAGTAAAAAGTATGAGTAGTCTGTTCCAATGTAGAACATGTGAAAATTGCCACATTAGTAGGAAAAGAAAGAGAAAACAGAGTGGCACACAATTTTTTAAAGTTTGTATTGATAAATTACATGTTTTTTTCATTAATTTGAGTATTCTGATATCATTGTTTAACTGTTCATATTTTGTATTTATTGATAGCAAAAATAACTTCCTTTTTGCATGATTACAAGTATTTAAACATTTTTGTTTTACAGATCATGAGTCGGTCCAATGGTGTTACGACAACTTCATTAACTACAGGTCCCTGATGTCTGCAGACAATGTGCGCCAGCAGCTGTCACGAATCATGGACAGATTTAATTTGCCTCGTAGAAGCACAGATTTTACAAGCAGGGATTACTATATCAATATAAGGAAGGCTTTGGTTACTGGGTATTTTATGCAGGCAAGTGTTAAAATTACATACACATGTTCATAAAATGAAAGTATAACATTTCCTGTTGTAATTCCATGCATATTCTAGGTTATAATCTGCTAAATTGAACAAGAAATAGAAGTTTATGTAATTCATAACAGGCCTAGTGGAATTGCTCTGTATAGTCATGCAGCTACAGCTTCCCCAAGGAATTCTTATTTATCTGGAAACTGAAGGGATTCAGAAAGTTACAAGCAATTAACCCAGAGTAAACGGCAAAGTCAGCTTCACTAATGATATACATATTTAAGGAGTCAAGCACAGTATGACTCATGCTCATCTGACTTTGTGGTTAAATTAATCTGAAATTAACTTAATAGGGCCAAGGCAAACTATATCTGGCTGTGTATCTAAACTTCATTTGAAAAAGACCACATTATTCATCAGAAAAGGATGAATCAAAGTTTATGCTCAATAAGAATCTGTTGTAAGACTTAAGCTTAGCTATTGAATTTGTATTTCTATATTGCACTGTATAAATTACCAACAACTGATTCCCCAGAACATAGTTTACAACTTGATCTGTATATTGTAAAAATCATTTTAATATTTAATTGTGCAGATTGCTTGTGTATAATTTGTTTTGTCAAGCATTTGGTTAGCTTATAATCAGGTATGTATAACATTAAAGATAATTGCCTACATAGGATAAAAAGGGTACTATTTTCAAAGGACTTCTACCACAGACACAGAAACATAAATATCTTTGAAAGTAAGATACCAAATGGCCATAGCATGATCTGTTAACCTCAGGAGGATACCTGCTGCAATCTGAATTATTCCTCTATTTAAAGAAACAGACATTTTGTAATTGTTACAGACTGACCAAATAGAAAATCAGAAGGCAGTTTTTCAGTGTCCAGATTGGTTAAGGGCTTTGCTTTGCATTGGAGTCCCAAATCCTTTTTCAGAGCATTAACTGACAGTGCTCACTAGTTTGATCAGTTGGTACATTAGTATGCTGCTTATGTATTTTATACTCCCAGCAGATCTAATAGTGCAAGTGTCCTATGTCTGTCTCTGTTAATAATTTACGGCTCGATACTGTAAGGCCGCGGTAGAAACAGTGCGGCAGTGTCAGGCGCACCCTTCCTCCCCGCACGCACAGTTCTCTTGACCTAGCGCCTGATACTCTCTTCTAATTGCATGCAAATGCATGCCGCGGCTGTGAAGCGTTAGGGAAGGGTTATGCCCACGCAACCCATTTTACTGTATAGGCGCTTAATACAGCGCCTATACAGTAACCTGGGTGCGCTGGTACCTGTCATTTCAAATGACATTTGAAATGACAGGCACCAGGAAGTGTAAAAAACAAAATTTTTAAATACCTGTCGGAGGGCCGCGTGGGTCCAGGCGGGCGGCGGGATCCGGGGGGCGGGTGGTCGCGTGTTAAATCTAGGCCGCGGGCGGGTGGGCGCCTGTTCCAGGCGGGGGCGGGTGGACACGCGTTAGTTTCAGACGGCCAGCGGCGGGAGCCGGGGGGCGGGTGGTCGCGTGTTAAATCTAGGCCGGTCGCACAGACGCGCATTCATCCAGGCGGAGGAGCCGGCGGCGAAAGCCGCCGGCTCCTCCGCCTGAATGAATGCGCGCCTGTGCGACCCCTGCGATTCGGTGCTCAAGGCAGTCACATGCCGTGACGTCGGGCGTCGTGACGTCACGCCTTGAGCGCCGAATCGCAGGGGTCGCACAGGCACGCATTCATTCATCCAGGCGGAGGCCTCCGCCTGGATGAATGCGCGTCTGTGCGACCTGGCCTAGATTTAACACGCGACCACCCGCCCCCCGGCTCCCGCCGCCGGCCGTCTGAAACTAACACGCGTCCACCCGCCGCCGCCTGGAACAGGCGCCCACCCGCCCGCAGCCTAGATTTAACACGCGACCACCCGCCGGCCGCCTGGACCCACGCAGCCCTCCGACAGGTATTTAAAAATTTTTATTTTTTTTTCTGACAGGTTTTATGTGTCCCACAGCATTACATTTTCTCGATCATCTCTGTATCGCTTTTTTTTTTTATTGTGTTTTATTGTTTTTGAGTATCTTAAGCGGTGTCGATGGATTTGTTACTAGACTCACAGTCCTAACACCTACTAGGGGGAGGCGGTAAACTAACACGTTAGTAACCCGCTGTTTTGCCGCGGCCTTAAGGAGATAATATCAGCGCCCGTTACAGTATCGGAGGGGAATAGCTAATTCCTTCATTATACAGCTAATTCGTTCATTTACACATCATATACATGCTGCGTGCGGAAAGGGTTATGTGTCTATTTTACGAAGCGCTAAGGACGCGTGAAACTGGAGACTGTATCGCTGGATCGCCTTACTCGTCTGTATTGTGCGCTCCCAGCACGTTACAGACGGGGAATCTTTAACCGCACGTTACTGTATCGACCTGTTAATAAGCTTTCTTGTCTTGCATTTGGCTGTCTGCAAGTTTACATATAGAGAGATTCATCATGTAGAGAACAAAAAGTATTTTTTAAGTTATTGTTGCTAGAGTTCATTAAGCAGCCCTGTTGAAATTCCCAACTACTTTGATGCTTCAGCAAAAATTAAGTGGTAACATGTGGCATTGACATGTAGGATTAAATTGTCTGATATTTCATGTCACTTCATAAGCATGGCAACTCCCATGGGAATAGATAAGCTGTTGAGAGAAATTTAATAATAACCTAAAATTTTTAAAAATGTGTTCAGGTTTAGCATCACTGCTCACTGTGCCATTTTGAGCTGCACATAATACATGAAACATGGAATATTTATTGTTTTTCTTTGGCTTGTAATTTGCCAAAAAATGGCTGTGGCAGTTATCCATTAAAATGTACATTTGAATTCTTTATTAGCAGTAAGGTAATGGCGGTAATACTCAAGACTTTATGGTTAACATTTTCATGTTGTAGGGGAGAGGTGTTATGACTTGCCATTTATTTATTTATGGTTGCCTATTAGGACAGACTAGGATCTTGAGAAATACAAAGGAAATTTTTCACTGAATGAATTTGAGTCTTATGCAGAAATTGAGAGCTCTGCATAAAATAAGTGTATGGCATGTACAAATACTTGTCTCCTTTTCTTCTATTTGCTCATGCTGGATTCATTATATCAACTATATATATTTTAAGAATGTGCTGTTTTAATGGTCAAGTGTTCAAGCATTCTTTTGTTAGAAATTGATTGCTTTATTTTATTACCATACATCATGTATAAACACTTAAACATAAGGTTATGGATGAATTAGGCTGCTAGGATTTCTATGAAATGTTTATTTCTCAAACATCTTTTTTTCTTCTAAGCATATATATCTTTCTATTTAAGGTGGCACATTTGGAACGAACGGGGCATTACTTAACTGTGAAGGACAACCAGGTGGTGCAGTTACATCCATCTACTGTTCTTGACCACAAACCTGAATGGGTGCTATACAATGAATTTGTGCTTACCACAAAGAACTACATCCGAACATGTACAGACATTAAACCTGAATGGTTAGTAAAGGGTGTTTTGTTTTTTTTTTGGTTGATTTATAATTTAGGTAGAAACTAAGGCCAGGATTCATCATTCTGTGCGGAATGATGAACGCTGCCGGGGGGGGGGGGGGGCGATAGCCTGCAGCCGGCCGTACTGCGGAAGGCAAAACCGCACCATGGTGAGGCCAGCTGCAGGCTAACACGGGCATAGCACCACTGTAAAAGGTGGTGCTATTCCCCATGCTACTACCAGCGATAATGTTTGAAACATTGCCAGCAGCGGTGCAGCCGATGATTACCGTAATTCCCTCCTTAACTCCTCCCCCTAATTTAAATCTTACCACCGCGATAAGGCCCTTATCGCAGCTTGTAAAATAATCCCCTAAGTGAGAAAATCAGAATATCGGATTATAAATCTGGTATTTCAAATAATATTCAGTATTAATGTTATGGTTATACACTAGCACCACTATAGTTATTCCTATGACATTTCTATGTTTAACCACAAATTGCATTTCCTCAGAATTCTGCTAAGAAAACAAGTTTTTCCTTAAATTTGGCGCACAGCCTTCCAAGGTTCTGTTAGTATTTCAAATGTCATAAAAATTAAGTAATACTAGTTGGAATATACAAGGGCTAAATACTGAAATACTCAAGTTGAAACATTCAAAAGAATGTTATGCCTGTCCAGTTCATAAATATCTTTGCATTTTAAAACCAAATTTCCCAATTTAAAATTGCATAAAGGTAGTCTTCTAGTTGTCAGACCTAGTTGTGTTTGGCAAAGTTAATTTAAAATCTTTTCTGCGTGTGCAGAATTAAGAGGAAAAACTGAGACACTGACATGTAAGCAAAATATGAAGGGCAGCATGCTTTAGGCACTCAACATAAATATTAATATCTATGGTATGGTACTGGTAGGTATATCTATGTAAGGGATGTTCATATTGGTAAAGTTTATAGTAATAACAGTAATTGTTGACAATGTTAAATCTGCACATTGCCATGGATAACTACATCAACAGTAATAATCCATGAAGCAAGGAAAGGTACTTGTACACATTCTCATGTATATTTAGTTGAAATAGACACCCAGTTTCTTCTCCCCTTGCTTCAGTTCTCAGATGCCAACAATGGCCCCTTAATCAGGTATATTTTGTAGCAGCCATAAGGGTATCTGATTGGCTGTCAGATGGTAAATTACAAGATCATAGAGGGGCTGATATAATAAGCTCTGCATTAAGACTGCAAACTAAAATTCAGCACACTAAAAATAAATTTAACAACCAGTGCAGTGAGGAAATAATATATTTATTTATTTATTTATTTCAGATTTTTATATACCGACATTCTCAATACAAGTATCGAATCAGGTCTGTTTACATATAACAAAACTTTCGCACAAAATATATACTAATACATCAGGAGTTAATGTGTGCAAACACAAAAATGTGTGCACAAAACAGAGTTAAAATGTGCGCTCACCACAGGCTTATCACACATTTTAATTTGGGTGACAGGATTTAAGCACATAAACATCGTTTTGTACACATTGGACTTCTATGCACACAAAACCTTTGTGCATATAAAATATGATTTATGTGCACAAAATTCTTTCAGCACAGATCACCTTTTTTATGCACATAAGCATGTTTTCTGCGCATAAATCCCAACTACAGGTTCCAATACCAGAACTCCTACATCTTTCAATAGACTTAACACTGGTGCTGGAAACTTTATTCCACCTCTGAAGAGGAATACAATTTCCAGTATTAAGAAAACTTGAGTGAAGTCAGTACATCTCTCTGCATTGTGGAGTAATAGCTAATTCCTTAATTAGCATGATATTTCCATGCAAGCATACTAGGCTGCAGATTGTGCACAAAATGCGCACAACTGCAGGTAAATCTGCGCGTTCTGCTGACCATATCTTTATTTTATATTGGTAAGCAGGCCGAATTAGCCATGCTCGATGGGTGGCGGCACTAGGCGGAGCTGTCTCTCAAAGCTGACAGAGCGTTCAGTTCTACTGGGCATGGGTGGCAGTTCCCACACACTCCTGTGTCCCAGAACTCACTCTCTTTGTCCATACATTTAGAATAACAGCATATAAGCAAAGGTCATTTTAAGCAGCTCATTTGAGGCAGCATCCCATTTAAGCAGCACATTTAAGGCCAGGCAGTTTCTGTAATCATTTAGCATCTTTGTGTTCTGGGTTGAGCATTTAAAGACCTGACAGAAGATACAGGCTTTTATTGGATCCCTGAAATAGGAGCAGTCATGCATTACATCAGCCCCAGAGTTAAGAAAAACATAGTTCATTTTAAAATGTTATGCACCTGTTTGAAGGAGTTGGATTAAATCCTTATTGTTTGAGACATCCAATTACTCAGGGTTGTCAGAGGAATAATAAAATTTGTTTTTGTGTGCTCCTCCAACTCAGCCACTAACAAGGATTTTCAGGGCCTTTCATTGGGCAATAATAGAAAATGACAATGATCTTTACACCTGATGCCCCAAAAAGCAGGAAGATTCAAACCTATCCTGTACCTATCCTCCCTGCCACCTGTGCCTCTCCTACTTCTTAATTCACCCAAGCTTTTCTTCCCATCTCCACCAGTTTGGCTAGTTATCTCACCAACCCTGTAAATGAAGATGTCTCCTGCTGTTAGTGATCACCTTCACTATTCTAGCTGTGACCATCACCCTTCTGGAAGGTTGGTAAAATTTCAGGATGACATTGTCCCATGGACAGAGCACCATGAGAGCTCTCCCCTGCACAGTGCAGTAAGTCAGGTTCTCAGTATTCCTGCGGGTACGGCCATGGCTCTATGGATGTCTGAGGAGATGTCCATAGTCTCCAGATCTCTCTTTTTCACCAGATAGAAGGAAGTCCCCTTCTGAGGGCTTCCTTTTTGCAGGCTTTATAAGGGAAATGGTTGAGACCATTCCATTTATGTTGCAGACGAAGGAAGAGCCCAGAAATAAGATGCTAGACATCCTCCAGTATGTGTAGTCCCTTAAGGAAATCATGGCAGTCCCAGTTCATGAGATCCTTCAGGATGTGGGAGAAACCCCTCACAGTGGCTCCCATCGACAAGAAGGCGGACATGATTTATCTCATCCAAAAGGTTCCCGGATTCAACAAGCATCAATTGCACACCAATCTGTAATTGTCTAATCCATTCAGAAAGACCAAGTGTTCTAGGACCTGCTCCTCTGTGCCCTCTGGGGAGGGATTCTAGTGCCATGAATACTATTGGGAGAGAGGTTTCCCACATACAGCCTACCAGCTCTTCATGAATCAATATATGTAGAACATCCTGAAGCAGGTGCAAGGGGGTAGCCAAGCTGCTTCCTCAAAAGCAGCAAACTGCCCTCCAGTCACTGGTGATCAAAGGGTTAGAGCACAGAAAACATGGGATCTGTTCAGCTTACGAAGTTTTTGAAGTGGTATCGAAAGTCTCTGCTGTAGGGATCAGGGCTCACAGATTCACTTGGCTGCGCACCTCAGATCTCTGCCTGGAAGTGCAGAAAAAAGGCTTGCTAACATATATTGTGCACTGTAGAGAATTCTTTTGGAGACAGGTTAAGTATGCAGTGGTAGAGATCCAGGATCATTGTGCATCGCTCCAGCAGCTCTCCCTGGCTACTCCAGACCCGGCCACCTATTCTAAGAGTTACCCAAGGACAAGGCAGAGGAGGCAATACCCTCCACCCTCCCTCGGTCCCTATCACAGCAGGCATCTTGTGCCCATCTAAGGCAGTAGAAGGTGCCTAAGCTCCAAACAGTATCCCAGTCAACACCTGGAACAGGGTTTTAACTGGACTACAGAGAGCATAGCCAGGATCTCAGTACCCATACCAGATGACCTTCTGGAAAGGCGAAGGCTACGGTTTTATGTAAGCCAGTGACCCAGTATAACCTCAGACAATGTGGGTCCTCAGCATCATCATCAAAAGAGAGTACAGATTGAGTCTATTGGCTATTCTGCCAAATTGGCCCCAGACACATCTTGGGGTCAATCATCACATCAGAAAGTGCTTCAATTGGAGCTCTTCTTCTCCCTCTTGATGACCAATGCAGGTCAAGCCTTTTTCACCAAAGAAAGAAGGGTAGGGATTTTACTCTAAGTATTTACTGATTCCAAAGAAACCAGAAGGACTCTGTCCCATCCTAGACCTAAGGGCCTTGAAAATGTCATCAAAAGAGAAAAGTTCAAGATGAATTCCCAGGGCATCTTAATACCCTTAATTCAAAAAAGGGGACTGGCTCTGCTTTCTCAGTCTAAAGGAGAATACTTACACTCGCATAGAAATTTTTCCAGGTCACATGAAATATTTCCGTTTTGTAGTAGGAAACAGTCACCTCCAGTATCATGTTCTATTTTAGGCTAGTGTCTGCTCTACGTGTCTTCAAACAATGCCTAGCCATGGTAGTGGCACACTTATGCAAACTGGGGGTGTACGTATTTCCTTAATCTGGACAAATGACTGGTCAAGAACATGTCTTGGGCTGGAGCTGATGAATCGATGCGCATGACATCCGGGTGTTCGAGTTACTAGGGTTTGTTATCAACTGCACCAGGTCTCACCTCAGCTCATCAGCTCAATTGGAGTTTATTGGAGTTCTGCTTGACACGATTCAGGAAAAAGCCTTCCTTCTGCCACTTTGATGGCCATAGCAGAGAAGATCCAGATGAGTCAGCAGACAGTGTGGCACGTGTCAAGGCTGTTGAGCCATATGGTGTTAATGGTGCATTCAACTTCCCTGGCTCATCTAAACTTAAGTGCCCAATGGACCTTGAGGTCTCAGTGGTTACAGCCACACAGGATTTCAGGGGTAGCATCTGGATCACTCAGCCACTCAGGCATTCTCAGTCATGGTTCAAAGACAGTTCCAATCTGGTCAAGAGTATCCTTTTGCAAAAATCTCCAATCCAAATTTTCTTCATGATGAATGCATTCAATCTATGCTGGGGAGCTCATGTAGATGGACTTGGCACCCAGGGCTCTTGGTCTGCCCAGGAAAAGCTGCATTAGGTAAATTTCCTGGAGCTCCAGGTGATTCGGTACACTCTATGGGCTTCAGAGATCGGCTAGTCAACCAAGCTTTCTTTTATAGATGGGCAATCAAGTGATGTATTACATCAAGCAGTGCGATATGGGCTCATATCTTCTGCGTCAGGAGGCTGTCCATTTGTGGGGCTGGGCCATCTCTCAAGGGATTGTTCTCAGATCCACTTACTTCGCCAGTGTGAAGAACGTGTTGGTGGACAGACTGAGTCAGTCCTTATAACTAAACAAGTGGGCCCTGAACCAAGGGATAATTAATGAAGCAAATCTTCCACCGCTGGCAAACTCCAGAAGTGGATCTATTCACATCTCCTTAGAACAGAAAGGATCCATTATTCTGTTCCAGACAGAGTGCTCATGGCAAACTGGCCTCGGCCACTTTTGCCCTGTATTGGATCCACTAGAGGCAAAGGTTTTGCTGTGGCTGCCTTTTGGCCAAGACTGGTCTGGTTTCCACTTCTCTGGGAGATGTCCATCTAGGAACCAATCAGGCCGGGAATTTCCCCAGATCTCATCTCTCAGGATCAAGGCAGGTTGTGCCATCACAACTTCAAGTCCCTGTCGTTCACTATATAGATGCTGAGAGGGTGATTCTGCAACTCCTCAATCTCTCAGAGGATGTTTCATTCTTTTACCTTCAGGAAAAGCTTCCACTAGTAAAAGAGAAGTGATTATCCCCTTGTACAGGTCCTTGGTGAGGCCTCACCTGGAGTACTGTGTTCAGTTCTGGAGATCTATCTCCGAAGGGACAGAGACAGGATGGAGGCGGTTCAGAGAAGGGCGACCAAAAAGGGTGGAGGGTCTTCATCAAATGACTTATGAGGAGAGATCGAAGAATCTAAATATGTACACCCTGGAGGAAAGGAGGAGCAGGGTTGATATGATACAGACTTTCAGATACTTGAAAGGTTCTAATGATCCAAAGACAATGACAAACCTTTTCCATTGCAAAAAAATCAGCAGAACCAGGGGTCACGATTTAAAACTCCAGGGAGGAAGACTCAGAACCAATGTCAGGAAGTATTTCTTCACGGAGAGGGTGGTGGATGCCTGGAACGCCCTTCCAGAGGAAGTGGTGAAGACCAAAACTGAGAAGGATTTCAAAGGGGCGTGGGATAAATACTGTGGATCAATAAAGTCTGGAGGATGTGAATGAAGAGAAGAGGCATGGGGGTGGCTTGCGGGAATGACGGCTACTACCTGGAGATGAATATCCTTATTTAATAAACATACACACGGTTAATGCGACTCCAACATTGCTCTATGCTTCAACGGCAGGAGGAAACATGGAAAAAAGATTTGCATCCACATAAAAGCAGGGGAGTAGCTTGCTTGTTACGGCGGTTACTACCCCAAACCAAAAATACCTGATACTTCACTTTCAGTGCATAACCAGCATAGCTCTCTGCTTCAGTGGTAGGGGGAATGAAGAAAAGATGTTTTATATTCAGACATATACCAACAAGGACTGAATTACATAGTCTGGGTAAAATAAATAAGCATAGGTGTAGCTTGCTTGTTACGGCGGTTACTACCCCAAATCAAGCCTGATACTTCACTTAGAATACAGATCCAGCGCAGCCCACTGCTTCAACGGCAGGGGGAATGAAAGGAGGATTTATATCCAAACAACCAACAAAGACTGAATTCACAGGCTGGATAAACAAGCATGGGAGAAGCTGGCTTATTACAGCGGTTACTACCCCAAACCAATTAGCTGGATACTTCACTCAGATGCAGCTCCAGCACTGCTATCTACGATGGTGGGGGTGGAAGGGAAATAGAACCAAAAAAGTTATTTAAAGGGACAAGAGAGACAGAAAAGTATGAAAAAAAAAAGTGTGAAAGCTTGCTGGGCAGACTGGATGGACCATTTGGTCGTCTTCTGCCATCATTTCTATGTTTCTGTGTAAGTAGGTCCTGTGGACTGAAGTGGAGGTTTACTATGTAGTGTGAGAAACAGGTGCTAGATTTTCTCCTGCTCCACACAAAAAATGCTTGATTATCTTCTACATTTATCTGATGCTGGTCTCAAGACTAGCTCGGTAAGTGTCCACCTTAATGCGATTGATGCATACCATCACCATGTAGAAGGTAAGCCCTTCTCTATACAACCTTTAGACCTCATAACAAACTTCCTGCTGTATCATGGGACCCCAGCTGATGAAAGCTCCTTTTGAACCACTGCACTTCTGTGATCTGAAGTGCCTGATCTGAAAGAATGTATTTTTGGTAGCAGTCATTTCAGTATGCAAGATCAGTGAGCTTCAGGCTCTAGTTACTTATCTACCTTATATCAAGTTTTTCCATAATAAGGGTGGTCTTGCGCACCCATCTTAAGTTCTTGCCTAAGGTGGTGTCGTAATTCCATCTTAACCTGTCAGTTGTCCTTCCAGCATTTTTTCCCAGGCCACATGCTCACTTGCAATCAGTCCACATTGAGGAGATCTGCAAGGCTGTGATGTGGAATTCTCTCCACTCTGTACTGTCTGGTTAGGGATGGCCACTGCAATGACAGCTTTGATCAATCCATCCGTTGCAATTTGTTTGATATGTAAGACCTCTTTTCCTTTTGTTCCAAAGAATACTGTATCTTTGTGCCCATTGTTGTTTTTCCCCTTTTTTAAGTTGGGGGTCAGCCATATGTGAGGACTGCCATCTGCTTGTCCTCTGAGAAAGCAGCATTCCTTCTCTGTAATAGGTGTTCGCCAAAGACAGCAGGATGACAGTTCTCAAGAAATCCACCCATCTCCCCATGGAGATGGTTTCTCCATTTGTCATATCTTTTTGTTAAATGCAAGACTGAAGGAACCTTGCATGGATGTGTAGTACATTAGCATGCAGTGGGCATGCCCAGTGAGGCTCAATCAGAATTCTAGAAATTGAGAGATTTCTGTGCGGGAAACCATCGGATGATGTCACCCATATGTCAGGGCTGACATCTTGCTGTTCTTGGAGAATACCTGGTATAGGTAAGCAGCTCTGCTTTTTGTCTATTCCATATGGAAATTCTGCTGCAGATCTTAGTACTGGCCAAAAAAAAAAAACATTTTCTACTATTCCCTCTATCATTCCCTGTTAAGCCGACTGGCTTAACACGGCACTGCGCGTGCATGTACCACAAAGAAACCTGAGATCTGCAAATAAAGCTCTACTAACTGTCCCCTCTGTCAAATCAGCACATCTCTCGCAAGTAAGGGAAAGAGCACTGTCACTGGCTGGTCCTGTACTCTGGAATACCATGCCACTCGAAATAAGACTACCGACAAATCTGAAATTATTCAAAACTAATCTGAAAACCTGGCTTTTTAAACAAGCATTTTATAAAGATAAAGAAAAGGAGAAAAATAGTTGAGTGATAAGGATGCACCAAGCTACAAGTTTTTAGTAACCTACATAAGCATATTAATGTTAAAATCAAACTGCCTAATTTGTTCCTAACAATCAGGTTTAATTTACACACCTAGTTTATTATTTTACATTGTTACCGTACTATGATGGCACACGAGTAATTTGTAATCAATACCACCCATATTTCTCTTTATCGTGCCCTTCTGTAAACCATTGTGATGGTATTTAACTTAACGATGGTATAGAAAAATTTTTAAATAAAATAAATAAATATCACTGATGAAAATATAGAATACTGGCTGAAGTCCTTTTCAAAATTCTTGCATCCAGTGCAGATGCACCAATTTCACCTCCCTAGTTACAACCCTCAGAGGAAGAGAAAAAGACAGGTACAAAGAGGATTTGAAGAAAGGGAGAGCATTTATTTTTGGGGGGTTTATTACCTGCTTTTCTGAATAAGCAATTCACCCAATAGCAGCATACAGTCAGAGATAAATAGTAGCTTAACAATTCTAATTTGAAGAAGGTGCATTTATGGCTAAACTTGACTGACTACCATAATATAAATAAACAGTATTTAAGTTCTTTTGTTTTGTTCCTTTTGTCACTTCTTTAATTTGCTTTAATTACTTTAAGCAAGTGCCTGAAGTTTTACATATACTTATATCTGTAAAATCATTCTTTCTGCACAAGAAAAGACTTGTGTGCATTCAGCAAATGAAACATAACATATAGAGTTTGGGGAGATAAAAGATGAAAGGCAGAAAACAAGGGTTGAAGAGATGGTAGGACATGTCAAACAAAGATAAAGGCATGAGTGCAAGAGAAAAAAAATGAAATCTCAGCCAAAGACGAGGTAGAACTAAGACGACAAGGAAAAAGGCTATACAGATTTCACTAACTGCTATACAAAATTCTCTTTGTATAGAGCTATCAGTGCATGTTGGATTTTGTCAGAAAATACTCCTTGGCGTTCTTATACACATAATTGTGGCAAAGTCATGTTTCCAAACAAGATACCTATTATCTTACCCATGAAGGTAATGTCATCAGATATTATCCAGCTTCATGTTGAAGATGCCACAACAATACATAAACATATGGCATATCTTTAGATCATAAGCTTAAAAGTACATTGACGTGTCTAACTTCTTAAAGCCTCAAAGACTGCAAGAATGTTGCAGATGAGCTATTGATTAGTTTGATTTGGTGGTAGTTTCATGCCAATTCCAAATCCTTAGATTGTTCCAATCACATCTCAGGCCAAAGAAGGATGGTGTCCCTAGCCCCTTCAAAGATCAGATTGCCATAACAACCTTTTGAAGATTGAGGGGTAGCTACAGAGGCTATCATGAATGCATTAAAGTTCTCCAGAAATTGGGCGGCCAGGGATATCAAGCACGTACAAATGGACAACCAAGTTATCAAACAGCGATAAGTATGTTGTAATCTATGTTAGGAAAACCTCAAGGTATGAGAGTTGATTTCCCTATAATAGGACTGATAGAAATTTTGCACTGTTAAGATACTTGAGTGCAATTAATATTGAGCATAATTTTTGACTCCATATTGATAATTTTACTCAAGATGCTTATTTGCATTGTAGAAACAAATTGCAAATGTAAGTAATTTGTAAAGCGCTTAAATATCTTTGACATGAACTTTTTTTTCTATCTCAGGTTGGTAAAAATTGCTCCTCAATATTATGACATGAGTAACTTCCCCCAGTGTGAAGCAAAGAGACAGTTGGAACGCATCATTGCTAAACTTCAGTCCAAGGAGTACTCGCAATACTGATTTGTATGCAAGTTTGTGCTGAAGTTTTGAGGACAGCTTTGAAAGAGAATGAGCTCTCTTGAAGATGTGCTCTACTTGGCAATACAGTGATGGCCTTTATTTTTTTTTTTAGAGCTTTTTAATTTTTTTCTTTTATGGTAAATATTACACTCTGATTTAATAAATAAAACATTTATTGCTCCCTTTTGTGTTGACACTGTAGCTCATACTGGAAATGTCGATCAATGTTTTGCAGTTTATTGGAAGTAGTTCAATACATAACAATGTTATAAGCATTTCTTTAGAAATGTTTGAAAATGCTTCTGAAATGTGATTATCGACCATGTTATGCATGATCGTTGTAATTGTTGACATTCCTTTTAGAAGTTGTGAAATGTTACAACTTGTGCTTCTGTAGACACAATTCTCGGCCTCCGTACAGAGGCACCAACTTCAATAAAGTCTATTTATACTAATTTTCTGTAATGTTTCCACTGTTTCGCTCTAGGAAGAATGAAGAATCTTATGCTCGTGTGTCCCATATCTTCTCTAAAGCTGTTAGCCTTACTGTGTTGATAAATACTGTAATTAGTTCTGGAGGACAATGAAAAACAATATCAGTGATGCATAGTAGATGGTCTATCTTACAGCTTTGATAGAACTGAAAATTATATACACTTGTAAAGTGATTATATTTTCAATATGTTGAGGGCTATAGTATCCAGAATCTAGCCCTTACCACACATTTGGTTGGTGCTTGCAAATTTTTCACAGGAGACCAGGAACTCGGTCAGGGAGGTGGTGGTTGGCCAGTGCAAGTATTTGTAACATACCCACACCCACTTATCCTGCTACACTGATCCAGAAGACCTCTAGCTGTGTCGTCCTCTGCCTCCCAAGGCCCAGCAGCTGCTTTGAACCATGCTGGACACCTGTAGTACCCCTTGTTGAAAGCAGCATTCCTGTACGTACCCGGATCAGTCCAGACAGTGGGTTGAGCCTCCTTTCCAGCAGGTGGAGACAGACTAAAACCTGCAGGATGCCCTATATCAGGACAGAGCCTATCCTCTCACCCTTCAGTATTCGTCTGTCTCCCAGCAGGTGCAGCATATCCCCTTCGGTTCTCTGCTGTAGGCTTGTCAGCCTCTTTATTCTCTTTAGGTTCAAGCAAGTACTTCTTTTGGTTCTTGTTTTTAAAAAAATTATAGAAAGTGAATCTCTGAAGGAATTTTTGCCGCCTTTAGTGCCTTTTTGCCCGGCTCAGGGGGGCTTGTCCCCTTTTGCAGGAGGGGGTTCCCTGCTTAGTCCTGAGTCCGTTTACGCTTCCAGCTGTGGGGACCGACGCTCTCTGGGCCTCGTTCCCCCTCTGGCTGCCGAGAGGGTTTTGAACCCACTGCTGCGCTCAGTAAAAAAAAAAAAAAAAAAAGAGTTTCAAAGTTTTAACTTTCAATAAGTTGCAGGTACTCACCTACCTCTAACTTATCTGCAGCAGTTGACCAGCTTTTTTAACTTTTTCTGGTCAGTTTAGGATTAGAACCGGCAGTCAGAGAAGCAGAAGGCAGCAGGTTCCCGCCTGCTCTCTCCTGCTGTGCAGGCTGTCAAGCTTTGTTTTTTTCATCTTTTTTTTCCTCAGCCGAGGTTGCTATGTCCCGGCTGACAGCCTGTGTTTCTTGTGGGCTGTCCTCCTCGCGTTTTTCGCAGCAGGACCTCTGCACTGCTTGTCTGCTGGGTGGGGAAGGTCCCTCCTCGGCAGGAAAAGCAAATTTAGCCCGGGGCTCCACTCCTCCCGGCATGGCTAGGCCTTTCCTGGGTCGGCAGAGCCTGGGAACGGCCGCCATCTTTGGTTTTTCGTCGGGGCAGATTTCAGTGCTCCCTGGGGCTGGGGGGCCGGATTTTTTCGATTTAACTCCCGATTTGGCCATCGTGGCTTCCCAGGAGGGGCGTCCTGACCTTCCCTTGCCTCCCCCGGGTAAATCCAGGGTCCCTTTTTCTGCAGATTTCGTCCTCATGCATAAATCTTATTTAGCTAGCCTGCATGAGATGGATGAAAGCGCCCCCCCCCCCCCCCCCCCCCCCCCGTCTAAAATCCCTCGCTCAGCGCCGTTGACCTCTGGACCGGCTGCGGAGCCTCAGGGACCAGTGTGGGTGGTCCCGGGGGTGCTCCCCTCCCCCGGTGTCTCCTGGGTCCTCCGACCCCGCTGCTTCCTCGGATTCGGCAGATGCCCCCCCACCCCCCTAGAGGGGGATGACCCCAAAGCCCTTCGTCTTTTTCGTAAGGAGGAGCTAGAGCCCCTCCTCCCTTTTGTTTTGGAGGAGCTGGGTCTGGAAAGTCCCTCCGTGGATAATCTCATGGCCTCACTTCCTAAGGATATGAACCCGGTTTTGGGAGGGCTCCGGGCTCCGGCCTCGGCCTTTCCCTTCCACCCCATGCTTAAGCTCCTTATCCTACGGGAATGGGAGACTCCTGAGGGCTCGCTCCGGGTGGGGTGTGCGATGGATAAGCTCTATCCCCTCCCGGAAGAGGGCTTAGAGCTGTTGCGATATCCATCAGTGGATTCTGATGTTTCTGCAGTGGCCAAGCACACCACGATCCTGGTGGAAGGTTCCACGGCCCTAAAGGATTCGCAAGATCCGTAAGCTGGAGGCTCACCTGAAACGCATCTTTGATGTTCAGGCGTCTTGCTGTAGCAGCCTCATGCTGCGGGCAGGCCTCCAGTGGGTCCAACAGTTACTCTGCGCCCGGGAGCTTCCGCCAGATGAGGCAGAACAGGCCGAGCGTCTGGAGGCGGTAATCGCTTACGTGTCGGACACCCTCTACGATTTGGTCAGTGTCCAGGCGAAGGCGATGGTTTCAGCAGTGGTTGTCCGGAGGCTCCTTTGGCTTCGCCACTGGTCGGCTGATCAGTCCTCGAAGACCCGGCTGGGCACGCTTCCCTTCAAAGGTAAGATGCTCTTTGGCGAGGACCTCGACAAGCTTATGGACTCCTTGGCTGACAACAAGGTCCATAAACTTCCAGAGGACCGCCCTAAGGCTTCTCAGTCCTTCGCGGCCTCTCGCTTTCGCTTCAGGGGTCAGCGTCGCTTTGCTTCTCGAGGGCGGGGCGGTACTCCTAGGTGGTCTTCTCGTGCGCAGTCCTGGTCGCAGTCCTTTCGTGGCAGGCGGCCCTTTTGCGAGGGCCAGCCCGTGCGTACCCCCGTTAAACCTGCCACACAATGAAGTTCAGCCGGCCCATCCCTCAGTCCCTTACCTTGGTGGACGCCTCTCCCTGTTTTTCGAGGAATGGGTCAAAATCACTTCGGATCAGTGGGTCCTCGACATTATCAGAGACGGGTACGCTTTCGACCTCGTCAGGGAACTTCCAGATCTCTTTCTGTTCTCACCTTGCGGCCGGGCCAAGAGGGACGCGGTGGTCTAGACTCTCTCCAGGCTTCTGGATCTGGGGGCGGTGGTCCCAGAAAGGGAAATTGGCGCCGGCCAGTATTCTATTTGCTTCACCGTGCCCAAAAAGGACGGGTCCTTCCGCCCAATCCTGGACCTCAAGAGGGTCAATCGGGCCCTCAAGATCCCCCACTTTCGCATGGAAACCCTGCGGGCGGTCATTGCGGCGGTCCATCCAGGAGAGTTCCTTGCTTTCCTCGATCTTGCAGAAGCATATTTTCATATCCCCATCCACCGCGACTACCAGAAGTTTCTCCGATTCCACATCCTCAACCAGGACTTCCAGTTTCGAGCTCTCCCCTTCGGCCTCGCGACCGCTCCTCGCACCTTCACGAAGGTAATGGTAGTAGTGGCTGCGGCCTTGCGCCGGGAAGGGATTCTCGTCCATCCCTATCTGGACGATTGGCTCATCAGGGCCAAATCGGAGATCTCTTGCCGGCGGGCGGTGGATCGAGTCCTGGAGCTCCTTGCCTCTCTCGGGTGGATAGTGAACTTTTCCAAGCGCAAGCTTCAGCCCTCCCAGGAGTTGGATTTTCTGGGAGCACACTTCGACACCCGAGTAGGCAAGGTTTTCTTACCTCGGGCGTGAGCCCTCAAACTGATTGGTCAGGTTCAGAATTTGATTGCGCTATCTTCACCGACGGCCTGGGATTATCTCCAAGTCCTGGGTTCCATGGCTTCTACCATCGATCTCGTCCCCTGGGCTTTTGCTCATATGCGTCCATTACAGAAAGCTTTGCTGTCTCGTTGGCAACCAGTGTCTGAGCAGTTCCACGTAGTCCTTCCCTTCTTGGAGTCTACTGCCGACGAATTACAGTGGTGGCTGTCCCTTCCTCATCTCCTACAAGGGATGCCTCTTCAAGTTCCACAGTGGACGATAGTAACCACGGACGCCAGCTTGTTGGGCTGGGGTGCGGTCTGCCTATCTCGGTCCACCCAGGGGACATGGTCCCAGGCTCAGTCGCGCTAGCACATCAATCGACTGGAAACTTTGGCGGTTCGCCTGGCCCTTCAGGAGTTCCTTCCTCTGATCCGCGACAAGGCGGTCGAGTCCAGCCCGACAACTCCACCACAGTCGCCTACATCAATCGCCAAGGGGGCACTCGCAGTCCCCTGGTAGCCTTAGAAGCCAGCCGCCTACTCGCTTGAGCGGAGCGTCACCTACAGTGCCTTGCGGCCTCTCACATCGCCGGAAAAGACAATGTTCAAGCCGACTTCCTCAGCCGGCAGTCGCTCGATCCGGGAGAATGGGAACTCTCGGACGTGGCCATGGCTCTGATCGTGGACAGGTGGGGTCCTCCTCATCTCGACCTCATGGCGACTCTGCGCAATGCCAAAGCCAATCCGGTTCTTTAGCCGTTGGAGGGAACATGGCGCAGAGGGCGTGGACGCTCTGGCTCTCCCTTGGCCGGCGGACGTGCTTCTGTATGTGTCCCCCCCGTGGTCTCTAGTAGGGAAAGTTCTCAGGAGAATCGAACTCCACCAGAGTCCGGTGATTCTCGTCACTCCCGAGTGGCCACTGCGCCTCAGTCATCTCCCTCGTCTCCTCCGGCAGGGGCCTGTATTTTTCGACCAAGCCGATCGCTTCTGTCTAGCGGCCTGGCTTTTGAACAGCGTCGCCTGAGGCGCAAAGGTTATAGGGAGGAGGTCATCTCCACCTTGCTGTGAGCCCGGAAGCAGTCGACTTCTCTGGCCTATATGCGCATCTGGAAGGTCTTTGAGTCCGCATGTACGGAGGCGGGCGTCCCAGCGCGCTCCGCCTCGATTCCTTTGGTTCTTTCTTTCCTTCAGAGGGGTCTCTCTAAGGGTCTCTCCTTCAGTTCCTTATGCGTTCAAGTCTCTGCGCTTGGCTCTCTCCTGGGTCGGGTGGATGGTCATGCCTTGGCTGCTCACCCGGACGTTATTCGTTTCCTGAGGGACGTCAGACACCTCCGCCCTCCCTCTTGGGCCACGTGTCTATCTTGGAGTCTCAACCTCGTCCTTCGTGCCCTTTGTGCAGCTCCCTTTGAGCCTCTTCGCCACGCTACGCTCAAGGATCTTACTCTTAAGACGGTCTTTCTAGTCTCTATCTCCTCTGCTCGTCGTATTTCCGAGCTTCAGGCGCTGTCCTGTCGGGAGCCCTTCTTGCGTTTTTCTGATTCCGGGGTCTCTCTCAGGACGGTTCCTTCTTTCTTGCCTAAGGTTGTCTCGGCTTTTCACGTCAACCAGTCGGTGGAACTCCCCGCGTTCTCTCCGGAGAAGATTGCGGGTACGGCTGAGGGCGACCTCCGTCGACTGGATGTCAAGCAAGTCTTGCTTCGTTATCTTCAAGTCACCAATGACTTTCGAGTTTCGGACCAGCTCTTCGTCCTTTGGAGTGGTCCCAACCGGGGTAAACAGGCTTCTAAGACCACGATTGCGCGGTGGGTGAAGGAAGCCATTTTCTCGGCATATCTTTGTCAGGGTCGTCCTCTTCCTGAGGGTCTGAAAGCCCATTCTCTGCGTTCTCAGGCTACTTCTTGGGCGGAGAGTCAGTCTGTCTCTCCGCAGGAGATTTGCAAGGCTGCCACTTGGACGTCTCTGCATACTTTTGCTCGGCACTACCGTCTGGATGTACACGCTCCGGTGTTCGGTTCCTTTGGGCGGCACGTGCTTCGAGCGGGACTGTCTCTGTCCCACCCAGTTTAGGGAAGCTTTGGTACATCCCACTGTCTGGACTGATCCGGGTACGTACAGGAAAGGAAAATTAGTTCTTACCTGTTAATTTTCGTTCCTGTAGTACCACGGATCAGTCCAGATGCCCTTCCCTGTCTGTCTTCTGTCCTCCCGAAGCTTGTTTTCTTGCAAGTTTGCAGATTTCTTATTTTCCTTGGTGCAAGATTACTGAGCATTTACACCGGAGGCCTTGGTGGTTATTTTATACCAAGTTTATGCAAGAGTGTATAGGTATACTATGCTTCTACATTAATCTCTGGTTGCTCTGTTGAGCTTTTGGTTACTTGCTTTGATCCTATTCTTGGTTTTATTGTTTTCTGCTTTGACATACGTTATACTGAAGGGTGAGAGGATAGGCTCTGTCCTGATATAAGGCATCCTGCAAGTTTTAGTCTGTCTCTACCTGCTGGAAAGGAGGCTCAACCCACTGTCTGGACTGATCTGTGGTACTACAGGAACGAAAATTAACAGGTAAGAACTAATTTTCCTCTCGAGTCCCAGGGCAGGAGCAGTAGTGATCTGCATGGGTCAGAAGATCAGCAACATCACAGCAAGCCAGCAGATTAAGGTGAAGGGGGAGGGAGGGAGGGGGAGTTATTGGAGACAATTGGAACTGGGAAGAGTGGGGTGTCTATCTCAATGTGTTGTATTTTACTACTTTAATAGTATTACTAATGCAATACATATGCAGTGGATTGTGTGTAAAAAGTAAACCTCTTCAATCTCAAGGTCCTTTCCCCTTCCTGGACAGTCCTGCAGCTAGTCCATGTCAGTGTGGGAGTTCACTCCTTACCTTGTACCAGCCTTTCTCCCTTCTCCTCCATCTTGCACCTGCTTACCTCCCTTCTTTGTCTTCTCTACCCCACCTCTCTTCCCACTTACTGCTGATGTCTCTGTGCCAACATCTGTGAATAAATCAGACCATCATCACAGCTGCTGTGCAAGCCCTCTAATATTTTTGCTGTCACCAGCCTCCATGCTGATCCCTATATGTGCTATCGCACCTCCCCTCGTCCCTTCTCTCCTTCCCTAACTTCTTCCATTTGTCTCTCTTCCCCGTTGCTGCCTCTGCCTTCATGATGGCCCCTCTAAGCCAATCATCTTTAACCTAAGGACTGCCAAACTGAGTCAAACCAAGGGTCCATCAAGCCCAGTATCCTGTTCCCAACAGCACTAACCCAGGTCACAAGTACCTGACAGGATTCCAAATAGTAGATACATTGGGGTAGATTTTACAAATCTACGCGCGTGCATTTGTGCACCTTGCGCACGCTGCCCGTTCCCTCCAAGGCCGCTCCGAATTCGGAGCAGCCTCGGAGGGAACTTTCCATTCACCCCCCCTGCACCTTCCCCTACCTAAACCCCCCCCCTACCTAACCCCCCCTCCCCGGCCCTATCTAAACCCCCTCCCTACCTTTATCTTAAAAGTTACTACTGCCTCCGGGCAGTAGTAACTTGCGCGTGCCGGCGTGGCAGGCCCCAACACAGGCCGCTGTGTGGGGGCACTCAGCAACGCCCCCTGAGCCGGAAACGCGCCCCGAAAACGCCGCGTAACTCCCAACACGCCCTACCAGGCAAGCCCCGGGACTTACGCGCGTCCCGGGGCTTGCGCGCGCCGCCGAGCCTATGCAAAATAGGCTCGGCGCGCGCAGGGGTTTTTTAAAATCCGGCCCATTCTGTGCTGCTTTCACCCAAGAAAAAGCAGTGGCTTTCTCTGAGTCTGCCTGGTTAATAACTGTTTATGGCTTTTTCTTGCAGGAACTTGTCCAAACTTTTTTAAACCCACCATGCTAACTGCCTTTACCACATCCTCCAGTAATGAATTCCAGAACTTAATTATGTGTTAAGTGAAAAAAAAAATATTCTCTAAATAGTTTTAAATGTGCTACTTAATAATTTCATGGAGTGTTCACAAATATATTTTTATATATTTATTTTATTTATTAATTTTTATATACTGAAGTTTCATGAGAACATATCACATCGGTTTACATTAGTTAAATATTCATTTAAAAATATTTGCATTTCAGAGAAAGAAATACCTGTGTTCTCGAAAGTCTTCTACTTCTCCAAAAAAATTGGAGGGGTGGAGGAGCAGAATCCAGATACTTCAACTATCGGAGTGTCTACTTTCCTGGAAGAATCAATTGATATCATACAGAATAGAGCTACTTTATTTGTTTCTATGTTATTAGAAAGTGACAAGGATACAGTGTTTAGGGATTTCCTTAAACACAGAGAATTCAACTTTTGTGGGCAATGGATCTTAATGTTTCCAGATGTGTCTCGAGCCACACAGGCTAAGAGGAGGCACTTCCTCTCTCTAAAAACTAAAGTAGTAGCCCTAGGGGCTACCTTTTTTCTTAAATATCCATCTGTATGTTATATTAATTTTAGGGGGAAGAAATATAGCTTTGTTGACCCGTTACAATTGGAAACTTTTATTATAAATAAAGATACAACTGGAGGAAATAATATAGAAGGTCAATAGAAAAACTTTCTCTCTCTCCCTGCTGTTTATTTTATGAATTATTATATAATTAAGATCCCTTATAATATGGGTTATGTAACTGAGATGTATATGATTATGGAAAATATATGTAGTATTGATAACATCAAAATTACTTCTTGATATTTTTGTTTAAAAGATTTAAATGAAAATTTAATAAAGATTAAATTAAAAAAAAATATTTGCATTTCCAAAATTAAATGAAGAGAAGTAAATACAAAGTTTCATAATAAACTAATAAAAACAAATAAAATAGTAAAATAATAAATCATAAAATTTAAAGTTAAAGAAGCAGAACAGTAAGAGCAGAGAATACAATTAACTAAATATTTTAAAGGGAGTATATAATCCTTAGGTTAAAACTCTTGGAAGGCTTGTTTGAATAGCCATGTTTTAATACCCTTTTTAAATATTTTAATGTCAGATTCCATCCTTAATTCCTGTGGTAGAGAGTTCCACGGCTGGGACCCAGCAATGGAAATAGCCCTTTCTCTCACATTATTTAAAGTCTAAACAATCCATTTGCATTTATCCATTCCTCTCATGATTTTATAGATTTCTATCATATCTCCCCTCAGCCTTCTGTTCACCAAGCTGAAGAGCCCTAACCTCTCTAATGTTTCCATCCCCTTTATTATTTTTGTTGCCCTTGTTTGTACCTTTTTTAGTTCTGCTATAGCTTTTTTTTTTTTTTTTTTTTTTTTAATTGCAGTGACCAGAATTGCACACAATACTCTGGATATGATCACACAGAGCAATAGAGGAATTATAATGATATTCTTTCCTAATAATTCCTAACACTTTCTTGACCACTGCTGCACACTGAGCCTCATGTATTGTCCTCAGTGATGCCTAGATCCTTTTCCTGAGTGCTGACTGCTAATAATAAACCCAACATCATATATCTACAGCTTGGATTATTTTTCCCTAAGTGTGTAACTTTGCATTTGCCCACATTAAATTTCATCTGCCATTTGGATGCCTTGTCTTTAACTTCTCGCAATCAGATTGTCATTTAACAACTTGGAATATTTTTGTTTCGTCAGCATATTGATCACCTCACTTCCACAAGATACATTTTAAAAAAGCCAGTCCCTGTACAGATCCCTAGAGCACTCCTCTGTTTTATCTTTCTTCATTAAGAAAACTATCTTGTCCTATTCTGTTTCCCTGTCTTTTAACCAGTTTGCAGTCAATAATAAAACATTGCTACCAAACTTCCTGAGGAGTTTCTCAGATTTTGTCAAATGCCTTCTGAAAATACAGATACACTATATCCACTGGCTCACCATTATCCACATGTTTATTTACCTCTTCAAAAAGTGTAGCAATTTGGTGAGGCAAGACTTTCCATGAGTAAATTCACATTTTCTCTATCCCATCACATCATTTGTACATATAAGTTCAGTAATTTTGTGTTCAAATTTTTATGATTTTTCCCAGTGTTGTCAGGCTCAGTGTTTATAGTTTCCCACATCACACCTAGAGGTCTCTCCAATCAAATACAATGGACAATTTAAAGGATAGATTAGAAATTACTAGTCATTCTGCAATTTCACTTTTTAGTTCTTTTCAGAATTCTGGAATGTATACCATGTGGTCCAGGTGATTTGCTACTCTTTAGTTGTCAGTTTGTCCTATTTGTGAATCAACAAACAAGAGTCTAAGCTTGAATGCACCAATTATAGATATAAATTAAGCATTCAATATCTTTAGTATTGTTTCTAACAAACACGCAGTGTAGTACAGTGGACCATCATAACACCCATGGACTGGAAGCTTCAATTTTTACTCCCATGTGGGCCATATATAATCATCGGTCCATGACATCTTGATTTGTTTCAGTTCCTCCATGTCATCACTATTAAATACTGTTTCTGGCATTAGTATCTCCTCTGTACCGAAAATATAGAACCCCAAGGGTGATAAAAGCCTTGTCCGGTATAGATGCACCCTGATTCTTAGTGAGAAATTTAAAATATATGGCTATCATATAATGGCAACATTGACTTGTTAAAAAAAAAAAATTTGTTCAATCAAACTGCCTTAGGGTTTAAACATAGGTCATAGATTCCATAAAGACAATTTTTGATTCACTTTTTAAAAATTGCATATAAAAAGTCTTCTATTGAAATTAAACCAATCACAAGTACAGGGATACACTTATCTGTGAAATAGATTGCAGTTCATGAGCAAACATCTTGAGACTATTGTAGTTGCAGGAAAAACTTGCTAAATGTCTCAACACCAAATCAGGATTTTGAAATGTGCATATCTGCTTCAGGGACTCAAAAATGTTAAAAAGGGGACTGTGCTTGCTTTCACTGATACTTGCTTCAAACCTTTGATCAAAATATATGTAAATTACACATAGTAAAAACTTCATTTTTCTGCTAAGTACATCTATTTTATACAAAGGAATCTAGAGGGCTTCCACAAGTTATTAAAGTTCACTATCCATAAAGGTACTCAAAGGTGAACTTTTTATAAATGCAACATAACATCAAACAATGAGCTGGTCTCTCCAAGTAAATAAGAACTTCTTACTGTCTGGCTAGTATTGCACTGAGCTGTTCTCCAGATGCCATTTTTAAAGAAGTTTATGATGGGAAACAGGCTGTCAATGTCTCCCAACAAAAAAACTAAAAATAAATTGTATTGGAAATACAACAGGATATTGAAAACTTAAGAAAATATTTTTTCTAGAGATTTTCTGGACAATATTTAAAAAAGAAGAAAATATATAAATTAAAGGAGAAAAGCTGTCTCCTTAAAAATGGAAGGAGGTATGTAACCATATTCATCATAAACTGTGCATTATATATCACGAGTGCCAAACGATCTTTTCATTTAACCTTGCAGGAGCGATCGTGTTCAGAGAAAAGATCCAAAAATGTTCATATCTGTTCAGGAATTGTACAATATCGCTACCTGTTCCAAAACAGTTCACTGTAAATTTGAAAATGAATGTCCATGATAAATGCAGTGTTCAACAATGGGCAGGGGTGGCTCAAGGCAATCTGCTGCCTGAGACAAGGAAAAAGATGGTGCTCCCCCTCCCCCCCCCCCCCCCTGTAGGCACGACTTGGGTCAGATCGGGGGGAGGCAGGTAGGTCACTTTGGAGTCTAATCTTTTTGGTGATTTGAAATGCTGGGGTCAAAGTTACCAGAGGAGCAGCAAATAGTATGCTATTCATATTTCTAGGAAGTTAGTAACCTTTGTCACACTCCCAGGAACTCTACCACCTTCTCCTACCCTTCACCAACATTTGCCCCCTGGGGAAGTGGAAAATGAGTGAATGATGTGCTTATGTGAAGCACTCTTTTTCCGCAGATAAGCAGTCTGAATTAGCCATGATGTCTGGGAACATCCTCTAAGTGGCAGAGCTCCTCAAAGCACACAGAGCTTTGCCCTGTTTGTCTGTGGGTGTCATATGCCATGTGACTCCCAGCCTGCCTCAGTCTTGTTCTTCCGCGCTGCATGGTGCACGCAGAGTTCTCTCTCTTACTTCTTACTACTTTCTTCTTTACCACAGCTCCACATAGGAGGATTACCAACGTGGCCTCGGGCTTGGCCCGGGATCACTCATGGCTGGATTTAAACCAGCATCCCATGGAGGAGTAGGAATCCAGGAGACCTTCAGATGATTCCCAGGGTCGGCAGTTCAAGATCCCATCGATTCTTAGAGTTCTCCCTCCCAAACCAGGTGACCTCCGAAGGGGAAGAAAAGAGCAGCCCTCACATTCTTATACCAGGGCAATCCTCCGGGCCCCAGCTGGGATACCCGAGAGAGGAGATGGGAAGAGCCTCCTCGCACAGCCCTTTGGTGACAAAGGGGGAGGCCCACTCAAGTGCCCCCAATGTCACCATGGCGCCAAGAGCGTCTAAGACACACCGTCTTATGTCTCAGCACAAGTTCCGGACACGCATGATGTCAATGCACGATGCCGACGCATAGAAGAACATGCCATACTGAGTTAGACCAAGGTTCCATCAAGCCCAGCCTCCTGTTTCCAACAGTGGCCAATCCAGGCTATAAGTACCTGGCAAGTACCCAAAAACTAAGTCTATCCCATCCTACTGATTCTACATGATTAATAGCAGGTAATGGACTTCTCCAAAATCTTTTTTAAACCCAGCTACGCTAACTGCACTAACCACATCCCCTGGCAACAAATTCCAGAGTTTAATTGTGCGTTGAGTGAAAAAGAACTTTCTCCAATTAGTTTTAAATTGCAACATGCTAACTTCATGGAGTGCCCACTAGTCCTATTATCCGAAAGAGTAAATAATACTGATTCACATTTACCCATTCTAGACCTCTCATAATTTTAAACACTTCTATCATATCCCCCCTCAGCCGTCACTTCTTCAAGCTGAACAGTCCTAACCTCTTTAGTCTTTCTTCATAGGGGAGCTGTTTCATCCCCTTTATCATTTTGGTTGCCCTTCTCTGTAGAAGTGTAACTCCTGTACTCAATAGCTTGGCTCCCTCTTGCTACTACTTGCCATTTTGACAGCTTCTCTCAGATGATTTTGACATTGCTTCATGCTGCCCCTGTGTGTGCTGAAATTACAGCACCTGTATGTACCTCCCTCAGTCAGCGACTCAAGGGCTGGGGCACTGTGCTTTTTTATGGGACTGTGATACAAACACTAATACATAAGTTAACTATGCTGTCGAGTCTGTTATAAAGTTATAGTCATATATTTCATATGCTACTGTACCTTGATTATGGGCAGTTTAAGAATACTGAACTCTGACAATGTCATGCTGCTGTGCATTTTCACAGCAAGATTCCTCTGGATATTACATCACCTCAGTTTTGTAATTTAAATGGAAATTCAGCACACATTTTCTCATGTCACTTTAGCAACTCCCTATTAGGTAAAAACAATATTTGCTCCATTGATATAAAGGTAAAACATTTATTACATTATACACTAGAACTACTAGAAATTATCCCTTAATTATTTAATGGAGCACAATTTTATTGCTGAAGGTGTTACAAGTAATTAGTTAACTCAAATGTCATCACAACACAAAGCCCCCTGAAATTACTCACTGAGGCAATCCCAAAAATAAAGTTGCCCCAAGAGTCCAGGCTCCAGGAATAAAGTCGCAAATTGGTAGAATAGAGTCGGTAGAGACATCTGTCCTATCTCAACCAAAGCCAGCCTTAGCCTATGCTGGAAGCCTCACAATCCTGCTGCACGAGTCTGCACCATCTGCTGGAGACAAAATACTGGCATCTCACGGTGCTGCACTACTGTGTCATCACTGGAAACACATTCTTCTCTGTCTCCATCTGCTGGCAGAGTGACAAACCCATGCATCTGGACTGGTGTAGCAAGAGAAAGAAATTGCATTTTTTTTTGCCTGATAGGACTCTGCTCAAAGGGCACAGGAGATTTGCTTGAAGAAACTTTTCTTCTGATTTTTTGTTTTTCATTGTTCCGCTACCCCACTTTGTTTGCTCCCTCCTCCTTTGGGCCTTTGATGCAGGAAGAAAGCTGCTGATAATTTTGATATTTGAAAAAAAATAGAAGAGGCTGCTTTTCTTTCTCCAGCCCCGGAATGAGGCTTTCCAGTAGCAACCCAGCTGGAGAAGGGAGTAGGAGTCCAGGCATGTTCTTGAAGCGCCTCTTTGCATGGCCAATAGCATCTGAGGGGGAGGGGAGGGGGAGCTGAATTAGCAATAAAGCCACTAAGTTGTTTTTTTTCCACAGGGAGAAAATCAGAATGCTGGACCACAGCTAGTGTTGTGTATGGTGCAGCTGATGAATGGAGAGTACCTGGGAGCTTCCTGCCCTTTTTACAATGCTGAGCCAGAAGCAGGTTCCTCAGCAGTTGCACATTTTCAGATAGACCTTGCAACTGCACCAGCAGGATAGAATTTTTAGTGGGAACATCCGCCATTTTTTATGTTTCATGCGCTCAGCCACAGCAAGCAGTAGGGAGCTCTGAGGACCCTCAATGTTTACTCCAAAGGGGGGATGATGATGGCTAATTTTGGTATGGGCCCCTTCTCCCAGCAGGAAGCTGCCTCTATAGAGTTCATGCAAGTCATGTAAGATTTTTTTTTTTTTAAATCTAAGCAGAAGGGTCCTAGTGTGTGTGGGGGGGTGTCCGTTGGGGTCTACGGGTTGGTGGACTCGGATGGTGGCTCAGGTTTCTCAGTCTTCTAGTGGTGTGGGGCACAGCACTTTATCCCCTAAGTGATCCAGGCTAATCAGGGATGTGCTGGGTTTTCATTCATATCCTGAATTCTCCCTCAGGGTCAGTAGGGGACCTGAAAGAGTTAGGGAAGGAGGGTTGTCTGATGAATTCCTTGGAAGAAAGAGAGTTGTTGAAGGGTGAAGATGCTTTTTAAATGGTTAGACTTTGTTCCAGGGAGCAGATGTCTTTTCTTGTATCTCCAGTGGCCTCTTGTGGATGTCAGATTCCAAGGTGTAGGAGACTGAGGACAGTGATCCTATTCTAGAAGGTTAAGAAGCCAACTAAGGCTTTCCCTCTTCACAAAGCCCTAAAATATGTGGTTGTGACAGAATGGGAAATGTTAAGGGAGATCTCAAAGAAGGCAAGACCATGAATAGCTTCTATTTTGCCTGCAGAGGGAGAGGGAAGTGTTATTGAGTTCCTAGAGTGAGTGTGTCTGTGTCATCAGTTACCTGTAAATCAACTATTCCTGTGCAGGATGACTCAGAATTTGATTCACAGGATAGGAAAATGGAATCCCTCCTGAAGCAGGCATTTTCATTCTCCTTTTTGGCCATCTGGTCCCTAGATTTTGGGGGGATATGTGTTATGGGCCATAGTATGCTAGGCTCAATAATTGCCTGAAAGCATAGGGATAATCAAGTTGAAATCTTGGGCTGCATTTATGGTGGATGTGATATATGATCTGGTTAGGATTTCTGCCTAGGCAGTGGGCGCAGTGGTTTCAGCACTGCAGATTGCTTTGGCTTCATAATTGGGCCACAGAGGAGCCATGTAAAGCTAGACTTAAGTTTCTTTTCAAGGGAAGACTGCTGTTTTGGAGAAGCTGGTTAATGATTTGTGTGAGACCAAATCTGGAAG
Organism: Rhinatrema bivittatum; assembly: GCF_901001135.1. Lineage (NCBI taxonomy): Eukaryota > Metazoa > Chordata > Amphibia > Gymnophiona > Rhinatrematidae > Rhinatrema > Rhinatrema bivittatum. The sequence continues at coordinate 183,966,167 of NC_042615.1, forward strand.
GTTGGCAGAAGATAGGCCTTGTCTGCCTTTTAGAGCTAGCAGAAATTGTTAGTTTTCAGGAAGTTAAGAGATACCGGCTGTTTAAACAGTCTTCGACTCAGTTAAATAGATCTCAGGGCAAGATCAACCCTTTTGGGGGAAGAGAGACCCAGGAATTATGATGCTAAGTGCTTCCAGGGCACCATGAGTTTCTCAAGAGCAGCAGGTCTTTCCCCAAGAAGTTCTGGTAGTCAGACACAATATGGTATTACTGTGTGTCGACCCAAATCACATCAGATCAGTGGGTCCTCAATACAAAAATATCTACAGTATGCCCTTGATTTTACTATATTGCTTTTGCATACTGAGAGGAAAGCACTAAGGTCCATTCTGGACAGGTTCCAAAAGTTGTAAGCAGCGATTCCTATGCAGTTCAAGGATCAGGGATTGGACTTCTTTTCAATTTATCTAATAGTTTTAAAGAAGGATGGTTTCTCCTGACTCATCCTCCATTTCTCAGCCATCAACAGATGTCTCTAAGATCCCTGTTTCCAGATGGAAGGCCTCAGTTCAGTCATTGTGGCAGTCAGAAAAGGGAAATTTCTTTGTTCCTATGACTTCTTGGAAGCTTATTTTCACATTTATATTGGGGAAGATCATCAGAAGTACCTTTGATTTTGTGTTCTGGCAAGCATTTTCCATTCAGAGCTCTTCCTTTTTGTTAGACTATGGTGCCAAGAATCTTTACCAAAGTAATGGTAGTGGTTGTTGGATTCCTCTGAAACAAGGGGATTTTGGTTCATCCATACCTGGGCAACTTGCTCATTCGGGCCAAATTGTTTTGGGAAGGCCATTCAGCCTCTGCCAGGATTGTGCAGTTTTTTGAAAGGCTTAAGTTAGGTGGTCAATTATGCAAAGCGCAATCTTTCCCCTTCTCAGTTTTCGGAATACCTGAGAGCTCACTTTGACACCAGGGTCAGGCAAGTTTTTCTCATGCAGGAAAGAATGGTCAAGATTTTAGCACAGGTGCAGGCCTTCTGGTCTTGGAGTTCTCCCAGAGGGTGGGATTATCTACAGCTTCTGGGGTCGATGACGGCCTCGTTGGGCCATAGCACATATGTAGCCGCTTCAGAAGTCTCTGTAGTTTCGGTCTGCTCAGTTACAGGATTACATCATTAGTTTCCCCTTTCCTTGTTATGGAGGTCAATGCGACATCATCTGTCAAAGGAGATGCCCCTAGAGACTCCGTGCTGGATAGTGGTCACATCAGACATGAAAGAACAAAAAAAAAACAAGACCGATGCCTTGGAAAGTAAAATTTATTCTAACTGATGCAGGTTAAAAATGAGAGTGCCTGACTCTGGCCGAGTTTCGCCTTTTTGGCTGCAACATGGGCTGTAAAAATAACAATTTAACATTTAATAAAAACATATATATAAATATAAAAATCTTTTAAGGAGAATAAATTACAAAAGAACATCACAAAATCTATTTAAATATGTAATAAAAATAAAATTGCATGATTAAAGATATATATATATACACATAAAATACCACAATTGGAAGAAAGAGGGACAACATAACACACATGGTCATTAAGAACAGGGAAAAATTAAACAACACACATAGTTGATAAGATCAAAACTAAAAAAAGGACTGACAGACTAATAAGATATTAAAATATTAAATTAATTTCCTCAATAATCTTTATTATACAATGTATTTAACCTACACATTTGTATAAAATGTTACTCTGTTAAAAATAGAAGTCAATTTAGACTCAACTTTATAAGGCATAAAACTAATAAATCTCATTGATCTTAAAATATATACACACTATTACAGAATTGTACAATTACATGATGAAACAACCGATTTCTGCATATGAGTATTTTTGATAATATTTTTTGCTCACTGCATTCTAATGTATACACCAAATTTAAAAAAAATTCTATATATTTAAGTCATAAATCTATTAATATATTTTTAAATGATTATTAAATATTTCTGAATTGATACAGACATGGTGTAAAAGTGCATTAATCAATGTTGGTGAGTCCTAATCTTAAATCCTTCTTTCTGTTTTAATCCTCAGCTATTTATTTCTATAAAATTTTTTCTATGGTTCTAAATTTATTAACTATTAGCATAATTTTATTTGGAATTAATATTATAATTACCTGCTTGAGGTCACTAAAATATTATCTCAACAGACACTTTTCATTCATATCTCATAAAATTCTCAGATTCTAAAACAAAAAATCAATGCAAAAAAATGTAAACACCTTTTCTTTCAAACTTCTTTCAGACATGAGTCTGACAGGCTAGGGGGGCCCATTGTTGCAATCAAGTAGCCCGGGGTCTGTGGTCAAGAGAGGAAGCGATCTGGTCGATAAACAGGTTGGAGTTCAGAGTAATTAGGCTGGCATTGATTCAGTCTCTTCTGTTGCTGAATGGAAAAGCAGTCCAGGTCCTTTCAGACAATGCCACATTGGTGGCATATGTGAACAGGCAAAGGGGCAGTGAGAGTGTGGCAGCAGCTCAGGAAATAGCTCTCCTCTTTGGGCAGAGAGGTTTCTTCTACAGTTATCAGTGGCCCACATCACAGGTGCAGAAAATGCCCAGGTGGACTTCCTCAACAGAAACATATTGGACCACGAAGATGAGGAATTCAGCCAAGAGGCATTTCTGTTAATTACAAGCCATTGGGGAATTTGTCATATGGATTTTATGGCAACTCTCAGATTTACCAAGGCGAACAGATTCTTCAGTCGTAGAAAGGTATGGGGTTCCAACAGATTCAATGCTTTGGTTCAAATCTGGCTAAAGGACAAACTTTGGTTTACTCAATGGCCTCTGGTAGGAAGAATGATATAATAGAGGATCACAGGTCCATGGTGATTCTCGTGGTTCTAGATTAGCCAAAAAAGCTCTGGTATGCGGATCAAGTGAGGATGACATCCATTGCTCTCTGGCTTCCTTTTTGATGTGGCCTGTTGTGCCAAGGACTAGTGATGGAGGATCCAGCTTCTGTATGTCTTACGGCCTGGCTCTTGAATGGGCTCGCTTGCACAAGAAGGGAAATCCAACAGTAGTGATTTCTACCCTGTTGAAGGTTAACAAGATTTGATGATTTTGGTCTGTTAGGGTGTGGCACCATTTTGAGAACTGTAGGCGAGAGCTTTCATTTTCACTTTGGCTAGCCATTGTACCAACTGCTTAACCTTCTTGCAACAGGTCTTAGATAAGGGCTTAGTCCTTAATCATCTCAGAGTTCAAGTAGCAACAATATCTTGTTTAAAAAATTGGTTTGAAAGAGCTTTGGTGAACTCTCATTTGGCTGTGGTGTGCTTTTTGCATGCTACAAAAGAAGCTTCATCTTTTAAGCCTATATTTCATCAGTAGGATCTCATCTTGGTCCTTAGTTTTCTTGTGATTTCTCCCTTCGTGTGTCTAATGCATACTTTTTTAACAGATCTATCCTTGAAGACACTTTCTGGTTGCCATTTGTTCTGCTAGGTGTATTTCATAATTTCAGACCCTTTCATGTGGAGACCCTACATTTGTTTTTAGATGAGGTGGTTTCTCTGTGGACAAGCAACAACAAAACAATCACACAAGTGAATAATGTCATCTGACAGAGCTGACTCGGAAAAAATTACTCTCTCATAGCCCTGAAGCAGAAAGTATTTTTCTAAGCATGTGCTGGAGTTCCTGTGCTGATGTTGCTTTAGTTGTTTCATCAGTCTTTTTTCATCTGCCTCTGCATTTGTTCAAAAAATTTTAATCTCTCTTTTTGGTTATCGTGAATATTCTTTTGGAAAATGAATATTTCTGCTTCATTTCACTTCTCTTTCATTAAAAAAAAAATATATATTTGTTTAAATTATGGAAATGAAGGAAAAATCTCCAAGGGACAGAGAGAGCATATTCAAGCTGTGTTCAAATTCCCACTACAAGATGGGGAGCCAAGACCTATCTGACTTATGCCTGAAGTGCCTTGGTCCCATGCACAGTCCAACTCAGCATAAGTACATAAGGTACATAAGAACATGCCATACTGGGTCAGACCAAGGGTCCATCAAGCCCAGCATCCTGTTTCCAACAGTGGCCAATCCAGGCCATAAGAACCTGGCAAGTACCCAAAAACTAAGTCTATTCCATGTTACCGTTGCTAGTAATAGCAGTGGCTATTTTCTAAGTCAACTTAATTAATAGCAGGTAATATACTTCTCCTCCAAGAACTTATCCAATCCTTTTTTAAACACAGCTATACTAACTGCACTAACCATATCCTCTGGCAACAAATTCCAGGGTTTAATTGTGCGTTGAGTAAAAAAGAACTTTCTCCGATTAGTTTTAAATGTGCCACATACTAACTTCATGGAGTGCCCCCTAGTCTATTATCCAAAAGAGTAAATAACCGATTCACATCTACCCGTTCTAGACCTCTCATGATTCTAAACACCTCTATCATATCCCCCCTCAGCCGTCTCTTCTCCAAGCTGAAAAGTCCTAACCTCTTTAGTCTTTCCTCATAGGGGAGCTGTTCCATTCCCCTTATTATTTTGGTAGCCCTTCTCTGTACCTTCTCCATCGCAATTATATATTTTTTGAGATGTGGCGACCAGAATTGTACACAGTATTCAAGGTGCGGTCTCACCATGGAGCGATACAGAGGCATTATGACATTTTCCGTTTTATTCATCATACCCTTTCTAATAATTCACAACATTCTGTTTGCTTTTTTGACTGCCACAGCACACTGCACCGACGATTTCAATGTGTTATCCACTATGACGCCTAGATCTCTTTCTTGGGTTGTAGCACCTAATATGGAACCTAACATTGTGTAACTATAGCATGGGTTATTTTTCCCTATATGCATCACCTTGCACTTATCCACATTAAATTTCATCTGCCATTTTGATGCCCAATTTTCCAGTCTTACAAGGTCTTCCTTAAGTTAGGCACACAATCTGCTTGTGATTTAACTACTTGGAACAATTTTGTATCATCTGCAAATTTGATTCTTACTCGTCATATTTCTTTCCAGATCATTTATAAATATATTGAAAAGTAAGGGTCCCAATACAGATCCCTGAGGCACTCCACTGCCCACTCCCTTCCACTGAGAAAACTGTCCATTTAATCCTACTCTGTTTCCTGTCTTTTAGCCAGTTTGCAATCCACGAAAGGACACCACCTATCCCATGACTTTTTACTTTTCCTAGAAGCCTCTCATGAGGAACTTTGTCAAACACCTTCTGAAAATCCAAGTATACTACACATAGGACATATATGGTAAGATGTCTTGTGCTAGAGCCTTTAGGAGCACACTTTGAAGGGACCAGAACCAAAACGATCAGAGTCCCAAAGAAGTGCAGGATCCTCTTCCCACTCCCAAGATGCGGATACAAAGAGACGCTCCCCTTCTTCCTAAGAACATGCCATACTGGGTCAGACCAAGGGTCCATCAAGCCCAGTATCCTGTTTCCAACAGTGGTCAATGCAAGTCACAAGTGCCTGGCAAGTACCCAAACAATTAGTTCCCTGTACGTACCAGGATCAGTCCAGACTGTTGGTTGTCTCCCGCTTCCAGCAGATGGAGTCAGAGCAAAAACTGAGAAGGCTGTCCCTTATTAGCTAGTGCGCCCTCTACATTCCCTCAGAATTCCTCTGACTCCAGCAGATGCGGTTTGCACCTATGGTTCTCCCTCTAACTTTAGAAAGGATAATTCTTTTACAGTGATTTCTATAGCCTTTCTCCTTATTCTTTCTTGGATGGATCTTTAAAAAAGAAAAAAAGTTGAAGAATTTTACAGACTCTTGTTCAATTAGCCCAGGCTGAACTTGCAGGCAGGGCTCCTGTCAGTGACATTCCTGTCAAACTGTCTCTTTATTATCTTTTCTGTAATATTGGGGTAAGTTGTAATTTTCTTTTTCAGCTCTGCCCTTCTTGCTGCCCGGGGTGTAAGCTGGTGCTCCAGCCTCTCCCCTCCTCCCCCCCCCCCCCCCCCCCCATTCTTGCGACCCGCTGCCCTGAGATGTCATTTTCCTCATGAGCAGCTTAATAATCAGACGCGACATCCCTCTGATTAAATAAATAAATACTAACTTCAGTCAGGTTCGTTCCTGCATGGTGGGGTCGTGAAGGTTAGAAGCAGTGTTGATTTATTACCGCTCCGCTGCCGGCAGCCTCAGGAGGTTTATTTTTTCATCTTTTACTTACCTCCATGCCGCACTCAGCATGATGCTCCGGGTGTGGAGAGTCGGGTTCCCGGATCTCACAGGACAGATTTTGTGCTGGGTGCCTCCCCAGCGGGTAGCCTCTTCCCTCTCAGGTTGAGCCCTTGGGTTCTGAGCCCAGCAGGACTTAGACAAGGGTCCTGTGGAGAGCGGTCATCAGAGTCAGTAACCAGGCCAAGGTCAGGGCAGGTGATTAAGCAACATCTGTATCCAGGCATTGGTCAGGACCCAAGAGGCATTCAGAGAAGGGAAGGAAGTAAGGCAGAGAACTAGGCCAGTGAAGAATGGAGAGAAATAGAGATGGTTAGGAGCAAGGCAGGCACTATAGGCAGCAAGGTAGCAAGAGGAACTTTTGCTGAGGCACTGGTTGGCTGGATGGCTTTGGATTAAATACCTAGTCTCCTATGACTTCATCTCCTGGCACTGCAGCCAGATTCCCTCCGCGAAGCCCTTAAGCTTGGGATGAGTGTGTGTACACACTCCTAGGGAATCCAGCATAGTGGCGTTCTGCTAAGGAGATGCCAGCCATGATCCAGGGGTGAATAAGGCCATCCACAGCACTGCACTGTGGTTGTTCAATCATTACGGTACCCCCCTTTCTAAGCTCCTCCTCAGCCCTTCAGCTTTGGCTTAAGAGGAAAGAGGTGGTGGAACTCCCAGGTGAGACAGGGAGCTTGAACATTCAAAGCTGGTTCCCAAGTGTTCTCCAGTTTGAAACCTTCCCAGAAAATAAGGTAGCCAGATAGTCAATGAAATTATAGAAGAAAGTAGAGACTCCAGTATCAATGTTGTTATCCATCTGGGGACTAATGAACTCGTTAGACATGGTATCCATGTAATACAGAAAGATTTCCAAAATCTAGGGAACAAGATTAGACATGTTGCAAAGACCATAGCCTTTTCAAAAGTATTACCTGTTCATGGAAAGGAAAAGGAAAGGCTCTGCCATATAGTTTATTTCAATGTCTGGCTCAAAACATGGTGTAAAACAATTGGTTTTGGTTACACTGGTAGCTGTGGACATGTATGGATCAGTAAAAGGTTGTACTGTAAAGATGGTCTACATTTATCCTCGGCCGGAAAGAGAATGGTAAGCGAGAAATTCAGAGCATACGTTATCATGCATTTATGTTTTTTATTTTTATTTTTTATATGCATTTCACAAACATAGACAGCAATTCCCGCATGTCACAGAATGGGTACAAATAATATATTACAAGTAATAGAACCCTAAAGCTGTACTTTATTTAAACCAAAATATATAGAATACATTTTCATTCAATTATTTTCCAAAAGTACAACCATAGAAAAGTAAAAGGAGATCCAAAATGTTATACATGAGCAAAATAAGGCAAATATAACTAGACATTAAGCAGGTTATGCAGCGCCTTTAACTAATCCCTAAACAGATTTCAGCAAGCTCTAGGTAATTTTAGCATCAATAAACTTACGCAGCTCAAGCGGCTCTAGGAACACAAACCTCTCATTCTGAAGTTTAACCACACATTTACTGGGGTAATAAATCATAATCTGAGCACCAAGGTTCTTCACCTCTTGGCACATTGAAAGAAACCTTTTCCTACATATTTGTGTGGTTTTGATTATGTCGGGGTATGTCCATATTTTTTGACCCAAAAACATCTTATCTCTGTTTTTAAGAGATAATCTTAATATTTTATCTCTGTCTGCTGCATTTATGAATTTCACACATAAAGTTCCCCGCTATTCGATTTGTTCAGTCATACTTTGTTCCAAAAAAGCAGTGATGTTATCCATCTCTTGTTGTTGCAAACCATTTTTTCCTTGATCTTTATTCTCTGTTTTTCTTGCCTCTCAATTGAGGCTTCTGCTCAGTCCTTGCTCTCCTCCGGTGTTGAGGTTAGAGGGTCTCTCTCTCCTCTGGCTTTCTGGCTCGCCTCCTCTCCCTGCGAATTTCCCTCGATGGAGTCTGGTAAGTCCGGCAACATCGGTCGGGCTTCCGTTCCCAAATCCGGGGACAGGGCAACGGCTTAAAGGGAGCCCCGGGGCTCAGCGAGATGTTTGGGCCCTGCTGCGTCGGCGTTTGCTCTTCGTCGACGCCAGCGCCGGCCACTTCTCCCGGAGCATTCGCACTACTCGGTGAAAAGAAGTTTCCAATTGAGAGCTGTGTAGAGGCGGGGGTCAGGGCTGTCGGGGTCTCTACCCTGACTCTCCCTTTCCTTTTGGTATGCGGCATTTGATAGGAATCGAGGAAATTTATTTCAGCTCGGGAGCTCACTTCTCACACGACCTGCTTCTAAGACGCACATTATCATGCATTTAAACTAGAAGATGGGGTGGAAGGAGGTGGCCAATGAAATTGCCATGTCACCCCCAAGCAATACAGGAATTGGGAGAAGTAAGCAAAATCAATCATTTCAAAATAGCAGAAAAGGTGATTCGGATTAGCAGCAATCCAAGGGATAAAAGTTGGAAAGCTATGACCATAAATGCTCATAGTCTGGGCAATAAAATCCCAGACGTGCAGGCCTTAATGGTGGAAGTTGCTGTTAGAAAGACCTGGTTCACTGAGTCTCATAATTAGGATAAGAATATAAGATTAAGAACATAACATAAGACTTGCCATATTGGGTCAAAGGGTCCATAAAGCCCAGTTTCTTGTTTCAAACAGTGGCCAATCCAGATCACAAGTACCTGGCAGGATCGCAAGGGCTAGATGAATTCCAAGCTGCTTATCCCAAGAATAAGCAGTGGATATCTGCAACTCCACCTTAATAATGGTTTATGGACTTTTCCTCCAGGAACTTGTGGAAACCGTTTTTAAATGCAGCTACACTAATAGCTTTCTCCACATCTTCTGGCAATGAATTCCAAACTTAATTATGTGTTGAGTAAAAAACAAAAAGTATTTTCTCATATTAGTTTTAAATGTAATACCTAGTAACTTCATTGTGTGTTCCCTAGTCTTTGTACTTTGTGAAAGTATAAACAACTGATTAACATTTACTCTTCCATTCCACTCATTTTATAAACTTGTATCAGCTCCCCTCAGCCATCTTTTCTTCAAGCTGAAGAGTCCTAACCTCTTTAGCCTTTCCTCATAGGAGAATCATTCCATCCCCTTTATCATTTTGGTTGCCTTTCTCTGTACGTTTTCTAAGGCCTGGATTTATCAAAATGCACTAAATATTGCATGCGATAGAAAAAGGGGCGTGTTTTATGGTAATAGGCAGTTTATTGTAATTTGTGCTAATACCTATGTGAAGCGCTTACCACAAATTGCGATAACTTTTTTGCACTTTGAGATAAGTGCCAGAATTGTGATATTTCCTACATACAACCACTGTGGGGGACCATGTTTACTATCAGGGCCACTGGGGAGAGAGAGAGGGAGGGAGGGAGGGGGGGGAGAGAGAGCAAGTGAGCCTAGCCATAATGCCCTAACACTAGATAGGTATTTATATCTCTATGGGAGGCTCACCTAGTAACTCGAGGTGAGGTTTAGGTATTAGTGTAGGGATTAGGGGCCGCTTTTGCATTCAAAGTGAGATGTACGAACAGAACAATGCTCTCTTGTGAAGATCTGATGACCCTCGGAGTGAGGAAACTCACTCAAAGATGAGATTTGTGCAATGTTCTCTCAACCTAGCTTGATAGACTCTCTACCTGGGTAACATCAAGCTAGGTTGAGAGAACACTGCACAAATCTCATCTTTGAGTGAGTTTCCTCACTCCGAGGGTCATCAAATCTTCACAAGAGAGCACTGTTCTGTTCGTACGTCTCACGTTGAATGTCAAAGCGGCCCCTATCCCCTACACTAATACCTAAACCTCACCTCAAGTTACTAGGTGGGCCTCCCATAGAGATGTAAATACCCCCCCCCCCCCCCCCCTAGTGTTAGGGCATTATGGCTAGTGTCTTCTCTCTCTCTCTCTCTCTCTCTCTCTCCACTACTGAAAAAGCCATGCGATAGGGCTTCGCAAAATGGTAAGCCCAGCCAACTCCTCCTCTTTTTCAGATTTGCATCGCACCATACGTTATGGTGCTATTGCATGCCTTAAGGGGTTTTTGCATGTGAAAACACCTTATAGAATTTTGATAAATGACCCTATAAGTTTGCTAAATCTTTTTTGAAATGTGGCAACCAGAACTGCACATAATACTCAAGATTAGGTTGCACCATGGAGCGATACAGAGGCATTATTGATATCTGTTCTTCTCCATTCCTTTCCTAATAATCCCCTAGCATTCTATTTGCTTTTTTGACTGCTGCTGCACATTGAACAGAAGATTTCAACATCTTATCAACAATGACACCTGGATCCTTTTCCTGAATGGTGACACCTAATGAGGAATCTTGCATTGTGAGGCCATCCCTGACTATAACTTGATAAGGAAGGATAAGAGAAAATGGAGGAGTAGCTCTTTATGTCAAAAACAAAATCCAAGCAACTGAAATGCATGGGATATGGAGTAGGATAGAAACATTATAGTTGGTCCTAAAAAAAAAGAAGATGGTGGTCTGTTTGTATTGTGTGGTCTACAGACTTCCAAATCAAACAAGAACTGAACAAGGATCTGGTTGAAGATATCCAAAAGGTGGAAAAGAAGGGAGATGTGTTGCTTGTTGGAGATTTTAATCTGTTGGATGTGGATTGGAGTATCCCTTCTGCAGAATCTATAAGAAGTAGAGAGAAGGTGGATGCCTTTCAATGGGCTTTGCTTAAACAAATGGTTTTGGAGCCCAAAAGGGAGGCTGTGATACTCATCTAGTTCTGACAAATGGGGAAAATGTCTCTAATGTCTGGATAGGTGCCCACCTGAGCACCAGTAATCATCAGGCAATATGATTTGATATCACAAATAAGTTACAGTGAAGTCATATGAAGATCTGATTTTGAATTTCAAAAATACTGACTGTCAAAATGGGAATGTTCCTGGAGGAAGAACTAGAAGACTGGGAGATAATGGGTGAGATGGAACAGCAGTGGGCCAAATTAAAAGGAGATATTACAAAGGCAACAAATCTATATGTTAGAAAAGTAAACAAAAGTAAGAGGAAAAAGAAGCCAATCTGGTTCTTAAAGGAGAGGTGGCTGAAACAATAAAGGCAAAAAGTACAGCATTCAAGAAGTATAAAGGATCCCAAAAATAGGAACACAGGGAAGAATACCTGGTGAAACTTAAGGTAGACGAAGAAAACAATCTTGAAAGCAAAAGGTTAAGCAGAAGAAAGGTTTGCCAAAGAGGTAAAGCGAGGTAACAAACATTTTTTTAGATATATCGGAGAAAGATGAGAGGCCAGAAGTGGTATAGTGAAACTGAAAGGTGACGAGGATCATTGTGTGAAATGAGATGACGAAATGGCAGAAATATTAAACAAATACTTCAGTTTTCACTAAAGAAGACCCGGGAGAAGGATTGTTCCTTATAGACAAGACTGTAGATGGGGATGGGGTAGATGAAACTCCCTTTACAGTACAGAATTTATGGGAAGAGCCAGGAAAACTGGAAGTGGACAAGGCCATGGGGCCAGATGAGGTACATCCCAGGATATTGAGGGAGCTCAAGAGATGTGCTAGTGGATCCGCTAAAGGACCTGTTCAATAGATCCCTGAAACAGGAATGGTGCCACGGGATTGGGAAACAGTGATGGTGGTCCCGCTTCACAAGAGTGGTAGCAGAGAGGAGGCTTGAAACTACAAGCCGCTTAGCCTCAACTCGGTGATGGGAAAATTATTGGAGATGCTAAAGGAAAGGATAAGAAACTACAATCAGGTGGGTTGCTGGACCGAGGCAGCATGGATTCACCAGGGGAAGGTCCTGTCAGACAAATGTGATTAGTTTTTTTTTAATTGGGTGACTAGAGAATTTGATCAAGGAAGAGGCTTGATGTGATCTACTTGGATTTCTGCATAATAGCCTATGCCTCCGCTGCTCTCCACTGACATCAGGAGATCCTTTCGGTTATCCTGCTACTTGCCTGGACAGTATTTCCACTACTCAGCACTGTTTCCCGTGACCTCAGCCAGATCGGCTTCGTCTGGCCTCGCCCCCTTCTGCTGACATCATCCTGGGCGACGGTTAATGGACCAGCGGCGATGCCAGAGGCACAGCACGCTGAAGGAGCATGACAAAGGGGTACGCCCCTTCGCTTCTCTCCAATCCACAAAGTTCCCATCCTCTGGACATGCAATATGGAGATCCCTACTATATCGGGCAATGGTAAATACAGCTGGCTTACTCATCCAAAAAATTTTTGTCATGCTTCAAAATTGATTCACAGAAGTTCATTGAGTCCTATCATGCCAACCTTAACTGCTGCTATGATAGTTTTTTCCTCTATTTAGATTCAGTATTGTAATGCTCAGTCAATACGGAAGAAAACACCTGTTATCTTTGACCTGATTAACTGCAAAAAAACCAGATTGCTTCCTAATTACAGAATCTTGGCTCACTGACTCAGATAATGTTACTGTAAATAACTTATGTCCAAATGACTACATAGCTTTTTCAGAACCTAGACCTAATCGTAGAGGAAGTGGCTTGTTAGCAATTATAAATTTCCTAGCGTGTAGCAGATGGACTCAAAACAAGTGGGTATAGTGTGCTCGTGCTAGCAGTTGGAGACGGATCTGACGTCACAGGAAGTGCAGCCAATCAATAATTTCAGTCTCCAAAGCAGTTTGGAGCTACCTCATGCTCGCTGAGCGTGTTTCCAAATTCTAACGACTAAATTCCTAGAAGAAACCTATTGAAGACAAGCCCCGCACTCCTGTGGTGATACCAGGCGGTCACTCACCCAGTTGAGTTTCCCGAGCTGACTTCCGTGGTCCCTCGGAAGCGAGAGCCTCGGTCCGGTGGCCGGTTAGCGGCAGGGACCTAGCCCCCGAGTGAGAAGGGCTCGGGCGCGGCTTGGCCCCCGAGCGTGACGGGTTCGGGAGCGGCCTAGAGGCAGCGGGCGCACTTCCTTATGCGCGGCGATGAAGGTACTCACCCTCTCCCCCCGCAGCCGGAGACCCGGGTCGCAGCCGGGAAGCGCCGAAGACAAGGTAAGGCGTATATCTTTACTTGGTCTCCGAGGAAGTGTGGATTAACTGGGCCTGCCTACGAGGCAGCACGCCAAGGAGGTCGCCATTTTTTGCCTGCCTACTCACCTTCGCCGATAGGCGCACGTTGCTAAGCGCACGCGATAGGCGCATGTTAGCGCACGCGATAGGCGCATGTTGTTAGCGCACGTTGCTAAGCGCACGCGATAGGCGCACGTTCGCACATTGTAAGCCGCCCGCGTATAGGCGCACATTTATAAGACGCCCGCGTATAGGCGCACATTTATAAGGCGCACGTGTACAGGCGCACATTTATAAGATGCCCGTGTATAGGCGCACGTTATTAGACGCCCTTTCTAGGCGCATGCTGTTAAGCGCTCTTGTTAGGCACACCTTATTGGGCGACACCGAATTTCAGGCGAATGGAGCATAAGAGAGCCCATGCGGCCGCAAGGCCGGCACCTCCAGAATCTGGCATGAAAGCTCTAAGCCTCTGCTCAGCATGCAACTTCAGAGCCACACAGAGCGAGGGAGCAGACTCACTATGTGCCCAATGTGAGGAGGCCATGGGAGTTCCAGGACAGGACCGGCCCCAGCCCAGCGGTTCCTCAGGGAGCACACCGGACTTAGCAGGCCGCAGCGAGCAACCAGGGAACCCGAGAGACCTGGTGCCCCTACGGCCAGATCCGGCTTCGCTTTCCTGGGTGGAATTATTCAAGGGGATTCACGCCTTTGTCCAGATGCAGTCTGCTCCTCGAATGGGTGGATCCGGTACCTGGCCCCTCGAGACTTAGGTGCGGCCACTCACCTTCTTGACAGCCCCGATTATGGGGATTCGGATTGCTCCCAGGACAGTGAGGAGCCCCCCGAGGAGGGTGAACTTCCCTCGGAGATAGAGCCATATCGGACCATGAGGTGCTTCTTTCGGAAAGAGGATCTTTCAGGCCTGGTCTCACAATGCCTATCGGAACTGGCCATTCCGGGCCAGGACACCCCAGGGGACCCTAAAATGAACCCCCTGTTAGAGGGCCTGCGCCAATCGGCTCACCATTTTCCCCTCCTACAAGCAGAACAGCAGCTAATCGATCTGGAATGGAAGGCACCGGAGGCCTCATTCAAAGGGGGTCGGGCTTTGGCAGGCATGTACCCTCTGGATCCGACGTCCAAGGAGCTGCTGGCGTGCCCCAAGGTAGACGCCATAGTTAATGCAATAGTGAAACACACCACCATTCCGGTTGAGGGGGGAGCGGCCCTCAAGGATTCACTTGACCGACGCATGGACACCATTCTGAAACAAGCTTTTGAGGTAGCAGCCATGTCCCTACGAATCGCGACCTGCTGCACCGTGGTGACGTGTTCCTGTTTATCACAGGCGAGAAACAACACCCAGGGAGCAGACATGGAATCAGCTCTCGCATTTCTCACTGACGCAGCCTACGACCTCGTCCGTACGGCAGCCAAGGGAGTGTCCTCCTCAGTGGCAGCCAGGAGACAGCTTTGGCTACGTAATTGGGCGGCCGACTCGTCCTCCAAAACACGACTCACAAGAATGCCCTTTAAGGGTTCCTTACTGTTCGGCAGCAATCTCGAGAACTGGGCTACTAAATGGGGTGCCTCTCCATTACCCCGTCTACCAGAAGACAGGGCGAGGAGGAGCCAGCGTTCTTTTTCTAGACCATCAAGAGGTAGAAATTCTCAGCGCCTCAACCCTTACAGGACTCGCTATCGTGCGCCTCGTTCCCAGGCCAGGAACCAGCCCTTTCGGACCAAGCACAACAAGAAGAGAAACGGCTCGGGTTCTGGCCCCGGCCGCAACCCACAATGACAATCAGCCGACCCATCCGGAGATAGCAGCCATAAGGGGCAGGCTAGCCTTCTTCTACCGCAGGTGGGTCGAGATCACTTCGGACCAGTGGATTCTCGCCATCATCCGAGAAGGATATTACCTGGATTTCCTTGGGCTTCCGCCGAACAAGTTTGTAGAATCTTCTTGTTCACCACTCAAGGCAGCAGCACTAGAAGTGACCTTACAGAGGCTCCTGGCCTTAAAAGCTATAATCCCAGTACCTGCAGGAGAGAGAAATTCTGGGCATTATTCCATTTATTTCATAGTACCCAAGAAGGAGGGCACTTTCAGGCCCGTCCTGGACTTCAAGTCAGTCAACCGACACCTACAGGTCCCCAGCTTTCGCATGGAAACTCTACGGTCGGTCAAGAATTCAATACAGCCAGGGGAGTTTCTCACCTCCCTAGATCTGTCGGAAGCCTATTTACATATCCCAATCCATCGGGATCACCAGCGCTATTTACGCTTCAAAGTCCTGAATCAGCACTTCCAGTTCCGAGCTTTACCCTTCGGGTTAGCCACCACGCCGCGGATCTTTACCAAGGTCATAGTAGTAGTGGCGGCGGCACTCAGGAAGGAAGGGATTCTCGTCCATCCCTACCTGGACGATTGGCTGATTAGGGCAAAGTCACAGGAGGAGAGCCACCGGGCAACCAACAGTCATAGCTCTTCTGGAAAACCTTGGATGGGTAGTCAACATAAACAAGAGCTCTCTACAGCCGTCCCAGTCGCTGGAATACCTAGGGGTCCAATTCGACACCCGAGAAGACAAGGTCAGCCTGACCTCCAAGAGAAAGTCAAAACTCCGGAATCATCTGCAGGCCTTGCTGAGCGCCAGCCGGCCCACAGCTTGGGATTACCTACAGGTCCTCGGCCTTATGGCATCCACTCTGGAGGTGGTGCCATGGGCACGGGCTCATATGAGACCACTGCAACGCGCCCTTTTATCTCAATGGAGCTCACGATCACAGAACTACGCCGTACACCTATCTCTACTGGCCAGAGTGCGGTATCAGCTACGGTGGTGGTTGCAGCCCAGCCACATGAGCCGGGGGTCAAGGAGAGGGCTAGACTGAAGAAAAGGGGATACTCAGAGCCGGTTATAGATACACTCCTCCGAGCACGCAAGTTCTCCACATCCCTAACATATATCAGGATCTGGAGAGTTTTTGAAGCCTGGTGCGACTCTCACGGCACCAATTCGCATACCGCTAAGATTCCTATCATTTTGGACTTCCTACAAGATGGACTTCAGAAGGGTCTGTCCCTCAGCTCCATCAAGGTTCAGGTAGCAGCGCTGTCTTGCTACGGTCCCAGGAGTGACGGCAACGCCATTGCCAAACACCCAGACGTCTCACGTTTCCTGAAAGGAGTCAAACACATTCGCCCGCCACTGCAGTGGCCAGTGCCTTTGTGGAACCTCAACCTAGTATTGGAATTTTTGGCGGGATCAGCCTTCCGGCCCCTTCGAGGCCTGCCCCTCCGGTTGTTAACCTTGAAGATGGTGTTCTTGCTGGCTGTGTGTTCAGCACGCCGCATCTCAGAGCTACAAGCACTATCCTGTCGTGATCCATTTCTCAGAATCACTCCAGAGGCTATCAATTTTCACACAGTTCCATCCTTTTTACCCAAGGTGGTCTCACACTTTCACCTCAACCAAACCATATCCTTGCCTACCACGGAAGGTTTGAAGAAGTCAGGAGGAAGGTCGAATGCTACTCCATCTCGACATCGGCAGACTGCTGTCCAGATACCTGGAAATGTCAGAAGCAGTACGAAAGACGGACCACCTGTTCGTCCTGCACAGTGGGAAGAAGCAAGGGGAAGCGGCCTCACGGCCAACCATCGCCCGCTGGATTAAAGAAGTTATCAAGGCAGCTTACATAGAGGCGGGAAAACCACCGCCTCTACAGGTCAAGGCTCATTCTACCAGAGCACAATCGGCCTCTTGGGCAGAAGCTAAGCTGCTGTCGCCTGCAGAGATATGTAAAGCGGCGACGTGGTCCTCCCTCCATACCTTCTCCAGATTCTACCGTCTGGACGTCCAGGCCAAGGAGGACACAGCATTTGCGAGGGCAATCCTAAACGGCCCTCGGGCAGCCTCCCGCCTAGTCCGGGAGTAGCTTTTGTACATCCCATTTGTTTTGAGTCCATCTGCTACACGCTAGGAAATGTTGAGATTACTTACCTGATAATCTCCTTTTCCTTAGTGTATGCAGATGGACTCAGCATCCCGCCCGGCTGCCGGTATACATGGGGATTCACTGACTCACGGTAAGCCATGTTTTCTTATATAGGGCATCCACCATGCCGGGTGTCGATGCCTTCCGGCTGAGTACACTGGCGATCTCCAGCTACCATCAATTGGTCAGGGTAATCATGTTGCTTAATCGATCGGTCAGTCACACATATATCCATAAAAGCTTTTGCAAGGAAGATTACTGATTGGCTGCACTTCCTGTGGGGGTATATGTACCCGTGCTGACGTCGGATCCGTCTCCAACTGCTTGCACGAGCACAATATACCCATTTGTTTTGAGTCCATCTGCATACACTAAGGAAAAGGAGATTATCAGGTAAGTAATCTCACCAATCTTCGCTCTCCCCTGTAAAAAAAAAAAAAAAAAAAAAGAAATACCATTAACACCACTGTACAAAATTGTACTCATTTCCACTGCTGTCTTAAACATAGTTATAATTTACTGTCTCCCAGGATCATTGCAATCAGATTTATCCAATTTTCTCAAAATAATCTCTACACCTCCTTTAAATCTTGCCCAAACTATTCTAGTTGGCAGTTTCAATTTGCATATACACCTGTCTCCCCCCTCTCCTGTCACTGTCTCTTGGATGCAATGTCTAATTTAGGATGGGAACAGCTTATTAAAGACTCTACACACTCCCAAGATCACTCTTTGGATATGGTCTTTTATAATCCCCTTCACGTCACAATTCTACCCATTAAAACCCAAATTCAGCCTATTCTGTGGTCAGACCACTATCTCATTTCTTTTTCTCTTACCTTAACTAATCCTACTCCGATCACCAATTCATTTACCGTGGTAAAAAGAAGAAAACATGTTTCTTCTGAGGAGTTCATTACTGCATTTATTCTAAATATGCCAACTTCTCTCTCACAAAACATAAATGAGTGTGTGTTAGCTTGGAATTCAACTATTTCTGAAACATTACACTCTGTAGCTTCTATTAAAGTTTTTCCTCAAAAGAAAAAACCTAATGCCCCTTGGTATTCAAATACACTACGCTTGTTTAAAAACAACTCTATGATGGAAAGAATGTCTCTGGCATAAAAAAAGAAGTTCCAAGTCAAAAACCAACTACTATTGCATGTTACGAATTTATAAAAAAGAAATTAACATGGCAAAATTATATTATGCAGGTAAAATTTTTTCCGCAAAAGGAAATCCTTCAGTACTTTTCAATATAGTAAAATCATTAACTACTTCTCATCAGAACTACAACTTAACCATTAGTCATTCTATCTGTAATCAGATAGCCGACCATTTCAAAAATAAAATAGTTAAAATCTCCAAAGAATTGTCTAATCTTCCAGACCCAAATTTTTCTAGCTCCGCACTCAGTTGTTTCTGGTCTTCCTTTTCACTAATATCTAACACAACATTGTTGCAAGTTCTCCAAAAACAAAAAATTTCAAACTCTCCTCTAAATCTATGTTCAGGAACTTTATTTAAATCTATTGGTGAAGTAGCCTGCGATCACCTCTGCAAGTTAATTAACCAATCATTACAATCTGGAATCTTTCCTGACGCCTTAAAACAAACTTCTGTTCTTCCCATATTGAAAAATAAATCACAAAATTTCATAGATTTCAGTAATCTACGACCAATAGCTTCTATCACCTCTTTAGCCAAACTCATAGAATCAATTGTTCTACATCAGCTGAGTGATTTTCTTTCAGATCATGACATCTTACATCCTTGTCAACATGGTTTTCGAAAAGGACACTCAACTGAGACACTACTCATCTTCCTTTGACACTTTTCTACGTGGTTTTGTCTCGAATACAGATTTCATACTGGTTTTCTTAGATATCTCGGCAGCTTTTGACACTTTAGATCACCAAATTCTCTTGTCTAGTCGTCTTTCTATACAAATAAACTCAACAGTGCTTGAATGGTTTAAAAGTTATTTATCAAACCATATCTGTCAGATTAATATTTGTTCACACTCCTCAACTCCCTACATAGTTAATTTCGGTGTACCCCCAAGGATCTTCACTTTCCCCAATCCTTTTCAACATTTACTTACTCCCGCTTTGTCATATTCTTTCTGCTCTGAACATTCAATTTAAAATATATGCTGATGACATACAGTTTTTCATACCTTATAAATCTTCTTGTTCAAATACACTTTCTACTGTAGCTCTATATATACATGCGATTGATAGATGGTTATCTCACAGCCGTCTAAAACTGAACCCCTACAAAACTGAAATATTTTAAGTTCGATTGCAAACCCTTTAAATGGTCCTCTGGCACACCTACTACTAAACGGCACTCCTATACCCATTCTCATCAAAGCTCCAAACCTAGGAGTTCTACTAAACTCAGATTTGTCAATGTCACAACAGATTTCTTCAACTGTCAAAAACTCTTTTTTTAAACTGCACTTACTCAAGCACTTATGTCCACTTCTATTTTTTCGTGACTTACATTTTGTTCTTCAATCCTTCATTTTTTCTTGCTTGGACTACTGTAATAGGCTTGGGTCTTCCTGACTCTCTGATCCGACCTTTACAGCTTATACAAAATTTTGCTGCTCGCATTTTACTTGGCTCACCTGTTAAAAGTCACATCACTTCAACTCTATTATTCATTCACTACTACATAACCCATCTTCAATCTGGCTTTGTTCCATCCTTTGGATTTATAAACCATCTAGGCACTTAAGATCTCTAAACAAAAACTTATTAGACATACCTTCAATACATCTGGCATGTTTAGATATCACCAGAAAAAGAGCTTTTTCAGTAGCAGGTCCACTATTATGGAACTCTTTATCAACTCCTCTTCGTTAAATCTCAAATCCTAAGGAATTCAAGAAATCATTAAAAAATACCTATTTTCAAAAGTTTTCGCCATCTCTGACACAAACCACATTTAATTCACTATACACAGTTGTTACCATGATTTTACTCCACTTGCTTTTTCTCCCTTTTCTTTATTTTAATATTTACTTTGTACCATTTTTATAATTTTTATGTATGCAACTTTCTTACCTTCGATTTACATTTTCTTTGTCTTTTAATTTACTCTAAACCGTTTTGTTCAATATTTTATTGCAAAAAGGTATATAAATAATTTTAAATAAATAAAGCTTTTGATACAGTCCTGCACAGTAGCTTGTGAATAAAATTAGAAGCCTTGGAGTGAGCGCCAAGGTGACGGTGTGGATTACAAACTGGTTGATCAATAGGAGACAGCGTATAATGGTAAATGGAACCGATTCTGAAGGGAAAACCATGTTAAGTGAAGTGCCATAGGCATCGATATTAGAATCAGTTCTGTTCAACATCTTTGTGAGCAGGCTTTGTGGAAGGGATAGAAGGTAAAGTTTATCTATTTCAGATCATACTTAAATCTGCAACAGTGTGGCATACCTAAAGAAGTAGAGAGAATGAAAAGTGATTTAAGAAAGCTTGAAGAGTGGTTGAAGATTTGGCAGCTGGGATTCAATGACAGGGAGTGCAGAGTCATGCATCTGGGATGCAGTAATCCAAAAGAGCTGTGTGGGTGAAAGACTGATGTGTACAGACCAAGAAAAGAATCTTGAGGTAATAGTGTCTGGCAACCTGAAGATAGTGAAGCAATTTGAAAAGGATTGCTAAAGCCAGAAGAAAGGCTACATAGAGAGAGAATCAGTAAGAAAAAGGAGGTGGTAATGCCCAATTTACAGGTCCTTGGTGAGGCTTCACCTGGAGTACTGTGTTCATTTCTGGAGCATATATCGCAAAAAAGATAGAGACAGGATGGAGGTGGTCCAGAGAAGGGCGACCAAAATGGTGTGAGGTTAGTATTGAAAGACTTATGAAGAGAGGCTGAAGGATCTAAATATGTTTCTCACAGGACAAGCAGGATGGTAGTCCTCACAAATGGGTGACATCACAGGATGGAACCCTGTACAGAAAACATTTCTGTCAAAGTTTCCACAAAGCTTTGACTGACACTGGCACACTGAGTGCATTGAGCATGCTCAGCCTGCACTTATCCCTGTGAGCCACAGGTGTCTCCCTCAGTCTTCTTTTTTCCGCTCTGCAGTAATCATAGCTGTTGGAGCTCTGTGAGGAAATTTTAACTTTTTTCCTCATGGAAACACTTTACTTTTTACTTCAATAGACAATTTTCCCTGCACGGGTCTCCCTCCACTTACGTTTTTGCGACACTCTGTGAGTACTTTGACTTACTTTTTCGGTCGGTTCCTGTCACCTTCTGGCCTGCTAACCGACTGAGGCCTTCCCTCTCCCTATTTTTTCAGTTAGCTACACATAGCCTGCGAGTGTCTCTCTGTGACACTCTACTTGGTTATTAGCGCTAGTGGGACAGGGACTTCAACGGTTTCCGTTACCGCCAGGGCCCCTTTAGTTTTGGGTCCTTTGTTCCCCGGTACCCTCGCGCAGTCGATGCCCCATTACTACCGTAGGTACCCACCCCCCCTCAGACCGCCCTGGATTTTTAGGTGCCATCAGTACCCCTCCCCCGTGGTACTCTGATACCATCCTCCCTGCATCGTTTTTATCGGTGCTGCCAGGTATTTTACTCCTTCGCGCTGTTTTTTTTCTTGGGCTCCTTCGGTGCCGCCTTACCCAGGTGAATGCCCTCGACGCACACCTTGTCTCGTCGCTGCCATCCATACTCGGGTCGATGCCATTGTTGCCCGGGACACTTCCATCGATGCCGAGGTCACTTTCCTCGATGCCATCCCTTAAATTATGGATGCCATCGATGTCCAAAGCCTGTCCATCGATGGGCATTGATGGACATTGATGCCAGATGGTTTCCATCGATGGACGTCGATGCCCAGGTGGTTTCCATCGATGGATGCGATGCCCAGGTGGTTCTCCATCGATGGCCGTCGATGTCAGATCGATCCCATCTGTGGAGGTCGATCCCCAGGTCGATTCCATCGATGGGCATCCATGCCAGGTCGATTCCATGGATGCCAATGCCAATTTCATGGCTGGCATTGATGCCAAAATGGATCCATCGATGTCTGTGTCTCTTCCATCCATGGGGTCCATGCCAACATCGATTCCATCGGTGCCCAGGTCGGTGCCAGCCTGTCCTGGGCACCCCTAGGCACCCGCCCTGGCATGCACCCCTGGGCACCCGCCCTGTCCATGGCGCCGATTCCACACACACATTTGCTACCCAAGTCGGTCCAATCGATACCGTCAACGTCCGTAGCCATACTGTCGATGCCCGTGGCTATGCCACTGAGGACGTCGGCGCCCGCCCCCATACATCGATGCCCTCGACACCCACATCGTTCCCATCGGTGTCCTCGACGTTCCTATCGATGCAGTCACAGACTCCATCGATGCCCGTATCTCTTTTCGATAATGACGATGTTTTTCTCGACTATTCGATGCCACTTCGTTCCCATAGATACCTATGCCGATGCTGTCAGTGCTCCATCACTGCCATCAATACTCTGGCCAAGTCATTGATGTTTTTTCATATCCAATTTTGACGATGCCCTCGAGGCCACTTCGGCTGCCATCGATACCGTCAATACTGACATAGCACCGCCACGTAATGCCCTCGCCTGTATACAATGCTCCATGCTTTGGGTTCTTTTTCAAGCCCCTTATTAGCAGAGCAGGCGTACTGACAATCTGTCATCGATCGCCATCCAGGACAGCGAGGGCTTCCATCTCTGCACTGAGGAAAGACCGGGCCGAGCACCGTGGCACCCAACGTCGCTGACGCCATCCAGCACATCGGTGCCATCCTTCTTGATGCTGGACAATCCTCGGGCAGAGCAACATCACCACTGCCATCAGCACTGATCCGTACAGTTTTGGCAGCCCTGGGTGATCCAGAAACACCGGATCGAGGTCTGACAGATTCTGCATTGGCGTCATGGCACATCGAGCCACTGCGATGAGGGAGGGGATCATGAGCTCGTTAATTGGCTCCCCTGTTCCCGGCGTGCCCCACCGTCACGTGGTGTGGGATTCTGGCCCTCTGTTTTCAATAGCAGTCGAAATGTCAATCACTCCCGGCCTGTCTCCACTGTACCTGTGCCACCATACCAGGTTTCAGAGTGAGGGAGACGTTTACATCCACGGCCTACCCCTCGAGGACTCCGGAGATCGACGGAGCCAGCAATCTTCTCCAGCTCGTCCTGCGGCGATCCATGTCGGATGGTAAGTACCCACTTCTGCAGCATTCCCTTTGAGATGTGTTCTCTAATTCGGACCACATGGTTCGAAAAGTTCTGAGTCATGTGCCTTTCAAGAACTGTATTAGTGTCACATATCGCTATGCTAGCTATGTTAGCCACAATACCAAGAGAACCTCTCTTTCATTTCTTTGGGATTGCGTCCGGGCTTCCTCCCCTTTCCAGCAATGAGGCTCTGTACTGATTAATGCTCTGTCCTCTGGTTCCTGCTTCAAAACCAAGGTTCAGGTGCTTTCGCTGATCTGCTAAACACGAGCTTCAGCAAATATTGCCTCAAGTACAAGTCCACCTTGAAGCCTGACGTCAGGTCTTAGTGTCGCCTTGTACAGCACACAGAAATGCGGGTACGACTTTACCACTCACACTCCTGTGGAAGCTTACATGATATCCAGATTACTTCAGCCATTCCACTGGGACACCCCCCCGGTCTCCATCTGGCCGGATATCAGAGCAGCCACCCCACCTTGTACCAAAGTCCCGGTACACTCCCCCAAGCGCTATGAAGCGCATAGGGGGGAAGGGAGGGGGGTCGGGGAGTTTTAATTACACTATTCTTTCTTTCAACAGAAAGTAGTTATTCTCCGCACATCCTGGACCTCAGAAGTACCAACTTCCTTCAGAAGTCACAGGTAAAATGGTAACTCTCGTTCTCCATGCTTCCAGACTGCAGTAAGTACATTACTCTAATCTTTCTAAGTGCTTTATGGTGAGTCAACAACTCTGCCGCTGGCATCAGCTTCGGCAGCCGAAGTTTTTCATTGAATCACTATTGGTGAATGCTGTTTCTCTGCAGACTGCAACATCATTCACTCTTTTCTTTGCATGGACAACTGCACAACCACAGTCAGTCAATGCAAGGAGCTCTAACTTCTTCATGACTCACTATACATTTCCTAACTGGGATTACTGTCACTGCCATAAATCCCTTATACAACACCTCTGGACACCACAGTCATAAAGACCTTCCTGTCCAGTATAGGCGCAGACATTCTAATAAATTTTTACATGTCCCTGCGTGCATTTTCTCTTACCTCAGGCCCTCAATTCTTCATTGTCGGGCCATGGGGTTTTTTCACTATGCACTTTCCTCATAGAAAACTGCTATGGGTTACATTCAGTGACATTCCAATATTAGTGGGTCTAAGCTGTGCAACTGCTTCGTCCCTCATCCATATTGCAGATCTAGAATCAAAACCTAGTCTGATTCTGCTCATGCTCGCATTTACTTAGGGTTGTAAAGTTTGGCCAAAAAGCTTCCCAACCCTATATGCGTCTATCCACTCCAGGCACAGTTTTCTCATAAACTTCCTGAAGCTTATAGTCATGAGTTATACCCTTATGCCTTCCAAAACTGCCTCTGCAGCAAACCTTTGTGCATACAGACAGACAGCATAGGGACAATGTGCTTTCTAACACACAAGCACGCATTACCTTAGCTGCCCTGCTGAGAAGCTGCGCAGCTCTATCCTTGGCCCTTGCCCATTTCATGCATCCTCGGGCCACTCATCTAAGAGATTTTCTGAACGCACTAGCAGACCTTCTCCATGTAGGTTTCTATCCTCTCGAATGGTCTCCGACTGCACGTGTACAGAGAAAAATCTTCTAATGCTGAGGTCAACCGAACTTGCCCTCTGCGTCTGAATCGAACCATACGGTGCACAGATTGTACTCCCTACACATGTTTCCAATGCGTTCCCATAGATGCCTTTCTTCCATCAAGGGCCTCTTAAATATATCTCTTCTGCTGCCTCTCATAGCCAGCACTCTTCTAATGTTGAACCAGGATGGGGTTCACTATTCCTCTAACCCTCGCCCTGACCGAGACCAGTATGCTTCCCATACTTCTCAATCTATCACACCAGTAACCAATCTACCCTCTCACCAGTCAGTCCCAAATCGTAGACTAACTGGTGTTCTCAGGTTTCTGGTAGTGTCACAAAACCTTCCACACATAAATCCTATTCAAAATGGCAAGATTTACCACATGACACATACAAAAGGGTATTACCCTTTTTTCTTTTTCCACACCACTCTTTCTCTTGCTCCCTCGGATTCAGCTCCCCAGACATCCTTCACATACGTACACCTCTGTTTCAATTGGTGTATCGTTTGGGAGTGGGGATACCCGATTTACGGTACATCCCTTCTGAGTCAGCTTACCATGGATTATCCACTGATCAAGCCGCCTCTATTTTCACTAGTCACGGAATGGAACATATATTTCATGCTTATAAGTCTCATACGTTCTCTGTTCGAGCCTTTCCATTCCTCTCATTTCACAGTTTGGCATGGGAAATTCTTCCCTCATAAATGTCATTTCTGCCAGCAGTGTCGATGAGTTATACACTTCTAGTTACATACTCATCTGACCCTGCGTTCCTCCGTCACTGAGTGGTTTTCACATGTTCAACTTTCTATCTTTCTTAAGGTAGACGTTGCATCTCACCTTACTCAGGATATACTCTGCCCATTTTTTCCCAACACCTCTCTCTCTCCAGAGCGAGAGGATTCTTTCCATTTCTTGGACAGAGGCTACGCTTGCATTCTATCTAGCTTGCCTACTTTCCATAGGAATTCCACCTAACTCTGTCCTTCTGTGGCAAGAGCCAAGCTGCGAGTTCCAGTTGGCAAACAGACCTATTCCTCCTAATTAAACGGTTTGTATCTCTTTTCCTACCAACAAGCAGGCATTTCACTACAACACTGTGTGTAACCACACTCTGTTGCATTCGCCTCAGCCTTAATAGCTTCCCTTCGGCCGCTGCTGCTTGTACACATATCAGGCTGCAACCTGAAGTTCTCTCCATACCTTCGCAGCCCATTATTGCTTACATACAACTAGCTGGCATGCTCCATGTTTGGCCCGTCCATCTACTCCTATTCCTTTCGGGTTAACTACCCAACATCCTTCCACCAACCCTTTAAGGATTTCAGGATGCCCTCTGTTCCAAACTCCACCCACGTTATCGCGCCCTTCGGGCGTCTTGGGTGCATTTGGTGCACTCTCGGGCATCCTCAGCTCAGTACTCACCCATTTGTGAGGACTACCATCCTGCTTGACCTGTGAGAAAGCAAATGTTGCTTACCTGTAATAGGTGTTCTCACAGGACAGCAGGATGTTAGTCCTCACGAAACCCACCTACCACCCCGCGGAGTTGGGTCTCTATACGTTTTCACTTTTATTTTAGTTTCGCTTGCGCTTTTAGCTATAAGACGAGACTGAGGGAGACACCTGTGGCTCACAGGGATAATTGCAGGCTGAGCATGCTCAGTGCACTCAGTGTGCCAGTGTCAGTCAAAGCTTTGTGGAAACTTTGACAGAAAAGTTTTCCGTACAGGGCTCCATCCTGTGATGTCATCTATATGTGAGGACTAACATCCTGCTGTCCTGTGAGAACACCTGTTACAGGTAAGCAACATTTGCTATACCTTGGAAGAGAGGAGGTGCAGGGGAGATATCATACAGACCTTCAGATACATGAAAGGTTTTAATGATGTATGAACTTCAAACCTTTTCTGATGGAAAGCAAACAGTAGAACTAGGGATCACAAAATGCAACTCCATGAAGGACAACTAACAACATCAGGAAATATTTGTTCAAGGAGAGGGTGGTGGATGCCTGTGGTTAAGACAAAAACAGTCAAAGAATTCAAAGGGTCATGGGATAAACACTGAAACCATAAAGGCTAGAGGATGAAAATAAAGAAAAGGGTGCAGGAGGGTAACTTGCTGGTGTGGCGGTTATTGCCCTTAACCAATAAGCCTTGATGCTTTTGATGCAACTGCAACAATGCTCTTCTCTTCAACGGCAGGAGGACAAAGGAAATTGGTTTTAGACAACAATCATAGAAAGCCACAACTTTTATGGTCCAGGAAACTGATAAGCATGGGTAGTAACTGCTGTTCCTGCACGGAACAGAAGTTATTCCATCCCTTTACAGAAGGGATGGAATAACTACCCTTAATCAGTCTTGATGTTATTTGATGCAACTTCAACATCGCTCTCTGCTTTGACAGCAAGGGGGTGGTGAGGAAGAGGACCGACGGATGCAACACACGCCAGCAGCTGGTGTGAGGATGTCCATGACTAATTGGCTGATGTCCCTTGTTTAGGAAACAATCTCTTTGAGGTCAAGGTCAGGAAAACAGTCAACCAGATTAAGGATCAACATGCTGCCATTCTGTTCCTATCGATGGGAACCAAACAGCCTTCTTCCTCTAGGTAGCCTTACTTCACTTTTAAATGTGTCTTCTTCCAGAGATGCCCCTTCCTCTAATTTTAGCAGTACCACGCACCATCTGCACTACCACAACAGCAACTTCCAATACATAAATGTCCACATGAGAAATTTAATCCAAAGATACCTCAAAAGGCCCAGCCTAATCCTGGGCCTAGGTTTTGTCGAGACTTGACCTTCAGGCTGCAGCCCTGCATGACTGAGTTTCACCTATAGCTCCCCAATGATGTCTGAGGCTGCTCCCTTGGTAAGGCTATGAACCTTAAAGGAAATTGTTCTCAGCAGGAGCTTCTAGAAGCCATTTGGGAAACTTTAAACCAGTCAATTGGCATTGGCACTGGTGGCATCAACACTGAGATGTACTGGCCATCAATAGTGCTTTGATATCGGGGTGGCATTGATCTCCTTCCCCCTTGTCTCCAGACATTAGGAAGGAGTAAAAGGCCTAGACATTGGGTTGATACACGGTGCCTGGAGAGGGGACATCCTGGTGGCAGTAATGAATCTCCCCCATATGTTCCTGGAGGGAGGAGAACTTTCCCCCACCATAATCTCTGAAGTAGCATCAGTCTCCAAGGGTCCAGCTGACCAATTCACTTCTGGTGCCCAGGTAGACATGACCTTCCCTTCTGCCTCTGAGTCTGTACTGGTATCTGCAGTTTTCAGGAGAAGCTAGACAGCTTCAGAAGGCCTGGAGTGTAGAAGCAGAACATTGGTGCATGGTCATCAATATTGCTGTTGAGGTAGATTGACATCCGGTCCCTTCTATGCTGTTACACTGAGAGTCGACATCGGATGCCATTTGACCAATGGGAATAAAGATTAGGTGCAGATGCATTTTTCCTGTGCATTGATGAGAGAAGCTCCCCAAGTGCTCAGAGGTTCCGGCTGGAACCCATTGGCAACTGAGTACTTGCTGGGGATTGCCTGCTAGCCAAGTGAAATCCCGATCTACACCCTGTCATCAGGGTCAAATTTAGGATTTTGCAATCCCTAGGCAGTTCTTGTGCTTTCATCCCCCCGCTACCCCACTTCTTATAAGGTTCTGTTACAGGGTAGCAGAGGGCTGATCTCTGCTGAATGAGATACAGCAAAGCTGGAAGGCAGCAAATCTTAGCCAGTCTGGTGCCCCTAAATATTTCCTGCCCTAAGCACAGGCATAATGGGTACCTATTGGCAGTCCAGGACTGCCCATCATATCTATTGGATTCGGACAGGGTAATTCTGGGGATAAGACTATGATCAGAGGGGTCAATGGCCTGTGAACCATCTCCACAGAAGGGAGATGTACTGGGGCTAGTGCTTTTTAATATATTTATAGATGATATGGAAAAGGGAGTACAACATAGAAATGATGGCAGAAAAGGGCAAAATGATCCATTCAGTCTGGTAGTTTCTGCTGTGCCGTGTAAATTACCCCATGCTTATCTGTTTCCCAGACCATAAAAGTCAGGTCCCTCATTAGTTGCTGTTTGAATCCAGTTCCCTCTTACCCCCATGCTTATCAGTTTCCCACACTAGTCCTCGTTGATTGCTGTTGAATCCAATTCCCTGTTATGCCTTGCTGTTGAAGCAGAGAGCAATGTTTGAGATCCATCAAAGTATCAGACTTATTGGTTAAGGGTAGTAACCGCCCCATCAACAAATTACCCCCATACTTGTTTCTCCAGACTGTAAAGGTTGGGGTCCTCGGTTGCTGAATGAATCCAATTCCCCTTTTTCCCCTGCTATTGAAGCAGAGAGCAATGATGGAGTTGATTCAACAGTATCAAGGCTTATTGGTTAAGGGTAATAAACACCGCACCATCAAGTTACTCCATGCACTCTCTTTTTATGTTTAACAATTTTTATTGCATTTTCCAGCATGTTGAATGCATTGATCCTTATGCCTTCAACACATCAGTGCAATAACATAGAAAGATACAAATAACAGGTCTCTGACTAGGACCCAATCTCCCTCCCCCCACCCCCCCTTCACCCCCCCTTGCCAACCAAGAGAGAACCATGCTGTGACTATGAACGTTGAATTGTCCAAAAAAACCCAAAAAACGACACAACCACCTGCGTCAATCAATCATTCAAAATCTGACTTCTTGCTTTATGTGGTAGAGCTTGAATGTAGGGGTCCCAGATCTGTAGGAACTTTCTGCGAAGCCGTGGGGAGGTATGAGCCGCCATCTGCTCCATGTTCATCATATGATGGAAGTGATTATGCCAGGCCCAAAAGGACGGCGGCGTCAGTTCCCTCCAATGCAGGAGTATCAATTTCTTCCCTACGAAGCAGGCTTTCATGAACAGCAGTTGGGAGCCCGCCGCCCGAATCCGCCGAGGAGAAACACATTCAAAAAGAAGAGAAGACACGGGCAAGGGAACACCCAACATATCAGCCATATAGTTCACAATGTGTTTCCAAAACTGTTTAATCAAAAGACAGCCCCAAAATAGATGTGAAAGAGTGCCTACTTCCCATTTGCATTTCCCACACGTTGCCACCAGTACCAAGGCAGAGTGAAACGATACTTGTGTAGAAACGTAGGCTCTCCATAAAAACTTATATTGCATTTCTCTATAATATGAGTTAGGGGATATCACAGCTATACACCTGAAACATACACCCAACTGGGCGGCCGTAACCCGGAAAGTGCCCTCCTGGTTCCATTGTTCCTCCAATACAGAATATGGGTTTTTAAATGCAGCTCTCCGTAACTGTTTGTAATAGTATGAGAGGGAAGGTATAGTCACCTTGTCCAAAAGGAAAAATTCCGCCACCGCGTTAAACATGGCGGGCCGGGAATAGGCACTCGGTACCGATTTGACGTAATGGAGGATTTGCAAATAGGAACACACTGAGATATTCGGAAGGCCAATCAGTTCAGTCATCCGCTGTGGGGTTAGTATTTGCCCGGTATCATCTAAAAGATGGTCCAATTGCGTGATACCCCGCGCCGCCCAAGTCCGAAACACTGCGGAAGAGGAGCCAGGAGAAAAATTGAGATTGCCCTTCAAAGGCAGAAAATAGGCACACACCTTTGGTAGTGACAGAAACTTAGTGAGCTGCAGGCACACTTGCCGAATTGGCGAAACCAAATTGGCCAAGCTCCCAGGTAAATTCAAGTTATTCACCGAGGTCTGTAAGGCAAATCGTAAGTCCAAGGAGCCCAGGAAAGTGCACTCTGCCTGCAGATTATTGTAAAGGGTGTCGCCTACCATCCATTCCCTCACCACCCTTAAGTTACTGGCCAAATTATATAGCCGAAAATCAGGGATGCTAAGACCCCCCACACCCCATTTTTCCTTCAGTCTACATAGTGCTATTCTAGATTTCTTGCCCTTCCAAAAGAACCTCCGCATCCCCTGTTCCAACATCTTTGGCTTTCAGAATGAGCAGCAAATTTTGGAAAACATAGAGCCACTTAGGCAAGATGACCATCTTGAAAAGCTGTATTCGACCCCCCATGGATAAAGGCAAAGACTGCCACCTCTGTATACGGTCCAGTGTAAACTCCATCAAGGGAAACACATTCAACTCATAAAGTTTAGAAAGCCCAGAGGACAACTGAATACCCAAATACCGAATCTGGTCTGGGGTCCACAATAAGGGAAAAGTACCCTCCCATCTGTCATGTAGCACATCCGGGAAGGCCAAAGCTTCAGACTTCTCCAGAATCAGTTTAAAACCCGAAAAGGATCCAAACTCCAATACAATGGACAACAAAGGGTGTAGAGATTGGCTGGGATTGGTTAGAAAGACCAAAATGTCATTGGCAAAAGCCGCATATTTAAAGGTATCATTTGGAAATTGGACACCTTTTACCCGCCGGGTGGACTGGATAATTAGGAGGAGGGGCTCCAGTTGCAATACAAACAATAATAGAGATAGAGGACACCCCTGCCTAGTACCCTACATATGGAAAAGCGCTCTGATTGAGAGTGGTTAGCCACAATTAACGCGTAGGGGTCTCGATATAGGAGCTTTATAGCTTCCTGAAAGCATCCAGTAATGTTCATCGCCTCTATAACATAAAATAAATACTGCCACTCCACCCTATCGAAAGCTTTTTCCACATCAAAGCTTATTGCCAAATATGGCTCTTCCATCTGCGTGCATAGAGCCATGGCAGCCACCACCTTCCTAATATTCATGAGCGCGTAACGTTTCCTCACGAAACCCACCTGATCCGGTCTAACCAAGGCTGGGATAATTGAGGCTAACCTTTCAGCCAAGATCTTGGCTAATAGTTTCTGATCTACATTCAACAGGGAAATAGGGCGATAGGACGCCGGAGATTGTGGATCCTTCCCAGACTTTGGAATTAGTGTAATGTGGGCCTCATTACTCTGGCCAGGGTAGAACCCCATGTCAATCAGAGCATTGAAATTATTAGTGAGTGGGGCTACCATATTATCAAGCAGGTTCCTATAATATTCGGCAGTGAAGCCATTGGGTCCTGGGGCCTTATAGCGTTTCGCCTGCCAGATAGCGCGCCTGGTCTCCCCTTCCATGATTGGGTGATTCAGTATGTTTTGCTGCTCATGGATTATTTGGGGTATGTCAATCCTATCACAAAACTGCTGACAAGCCTCCTGGTCCCATCGCTCTGCTTTGTACAGAGTGGCATAATAGTCCCTGAACGTATTTAAAATAGTACGAGTGTCTGTCACCAATTGGCCCATCGTAGCTTTCAGCGCCGACACAAAGTGAGACACTGGCCGCACTCTGATTAAATTTGCCAGGATTTTCCCGAATTTATTACCCATTTGGAAAAGCTTATATTGAAAATACATCAAGCCCTTCTTTGCCCTCTGATGCAATAGGGAATTGATGGCACTCTGTATAGACAAATAGCTATCTCTATGGGCCTGAGAATTATCCTGTAGCACCGTCTGCTTTGCTCGCTGCAACTGGGAGCTTAGGCTAAGGATCCGTTTACTATCATTTTCCTCCGGTATGTTACATAAAAAATGATCTCCCCCCTCATGAGCTTTGGAGGTGTTCCAATATAACACCGGGTCCTCAGCATGTTATGTAGAGCATACTCCTTCCACCTATCTTGAAAGTGAACTTGAAACCCCACGTCTCCGTCTAAATAGTAGGGGTATCTCTACTGCCGCTGAGCAAGGTTCGCTGCCGACCAGGTCAAATCCACCCAAATAGGCGCATGGTCCGAAAGTATATCATCAATTCCCACATCAGTGAGTTTAGAGAACAGGCTTGAACTGAGCAGTATATAATCTAAACGAGAGTGAGTGGCATGCATGCATGAGAGATGGGTAAAGTCCCTGGCCGTGGGATTAAGGGTACGCCAAGCATCCACTAAATCAAGCTCGTGCTCCAGGAGTGAGATGGCCTTGCCCCAAGGGCCCCTGTCTTGATTCGGTGCACCCCCTCTATCCAATTGGGGGTCCTTAACATGAAGTCTCCCCCCCACTATGATGGCATGTTCCAGGTAGGGCACCAACTGATCATGAATAGCCTGAAAAAAATCTAGCCGTGGATTCTTGGGAGCATACATGTTGTATAATACCACTGTGGTCTGAAATATCTCAATAACCAATATAATGAAGCGGCCCATGGGATCTTTAATTTCCTGCTTGGGAGAAAAGGGCAATCTCTTGTTTATCAAGATAGCCACCCCAGCGGACTTGGTGGTAGCCGAGGCAAAGTGCATGGACCCCACCCAATTTCGACAGAACTTCTGATGTTCCAAATCTGCTGACTTTTTCTTAAGAAGTGTGAGAAATTTTGTTCTTTTAATTGGGGAGTTAATACCACATATGTCCCAGGAGATCAATCGTATCTTTTGACTAGCCATTTACCACATCGCCCTTGAATTGAGAAAGACTGACAAAAAGAAATTGTAGGACGGGGACCCTCCCAGCTGAGATCCCCATCCGTGGACTCCCAGGGACCTGGGACAAATTAGTACACAGGTTGTTGAGATGAACATCTTTCTCACAGCATGTAATCCAAGTAAAAATGACAATAAACCACAGTCCCTGCCCTCCACCCTTCCCTTCCCTTCCCCCACCCTCTTCTAACATAGAATTTCATCCCTTTATCAATCAGAGATCACTTCTGCGCAAACGGTACCCCCCCCCCCCCCCCCCCCCCCCAACCATCTTGAAACAGTTAGTTTGATCCACATAGTGTAACGCTCGGGCTACAGAACAAAGAACACAACACAGATATTTGAAATGCTGAGGATGTTAGCATGAAAAAGACATTCCCTCTGTACTGTGTCCAAACCACTAGATCCCAACAATATGATAAATAGTGGACTGCCCAAGCAACATGAGAGCGGGCCATTGAAAGAAAAAAAAACCAAACCACCAGGCAGGTATGAACAAGTATCTGTACACAGTCCAATCAAAAAATAATGTACAATAAACATGAAAGAACCAACCACAATGTCTCACCACATATCCCTGATGGGATAATGCCGGGTGCAGGCAGCGACTTCTCCGTGTAGAAAAAAGAAAGCAGCCGCTCTCTAAACACCCGATTCAATTCAAGAAGCCCCTGATGCTTGCATGGAGGCTGCTTCAGTAGTCTTTAGAAACTCCTGGGCTTCTGTGGGGTTATTTAGCCAGCGAACACCCTCCGGCCACTCGCAGATGGGCAGGATACATGGGGGCTGCTTTCACATTTAAAGCGTAGAGCCAGGTGCAAAATGGCACTAGTGCCCTCCGTTATTGAGACACGCCAGCTGAGAAATCTTGAAAGACTAGCACTTTTTGATTTTCAAACTCCAGCCCCTTCCCGGTGCGCATAGCCCGAAGGATCGCGTTTTTGTGCTGAAAATTTAAATTTTCGCGATCACGACCCTCAGCTTCGATGCAGCGTCATGCTTGGGGCCTAGCCAATGGGCCCGCTTGATACTCAGTGGCCCATGTGACAGCGGGAGTTCCAGTACTCACGGCAGCCAGTCTTCCAAAAAGACAGGTAATTCGCGCTCCGCTACCATTTCTGGCAGGCCAACAAAGCGCAGGTTTCACCTGCAAGACCTATTTTCAAGGTCTTCTAAGCGCTCGAAGTGTTTGGCGACCGTGGCTTTGAGAGACTCAAGCTCTGTTTGCACCGTTATTTGATCATCCTGCACTTCAGAAATTCTCTGTTCTATGGCCACAAATCGGGAGTCAAAACCATTAACAGAAGCGGCTAATTCTGCCAGCTGGGTAGAAATTGTAAGCAGTTCAGGCCCTAAGGCATCTTTTACTGCTGACCTGATTTCCGCCAGTGCCACAGCCGGGGCTGTCTCCGCCAGACTGCTCTCCTCCGAGGCCTCCTCCGGTGCGCGGTTCTTCTCCTTGTCCCTCTCTTTCTTAGAGGGTCGGGAGGTCTTTCTACTCCACTCCAGGTTCAAACTTGCTGGCACTAATGTCCCGCTACGGATGGGCTTTGGCTAGCGTTAGATATTGCAGTGGGGCGCTTTAGATGGTTAGATGGAGGTGGAGAGGCCGAGAAGGGAATCTCATGTCTGATCCCCTTCACTGCATCACGTGATCTCCTCCATGCACTCTTTTCGCCGCACAATCAAGTTATTCGTGCACTCTTGCTGAGTGAAGTTATCAAATATGCATGTAGCAATCTACTATAAAGCAGGTTCCTGCACCCACAAACTTATCATGTCTTGGAGTCTTACAATGTGGACAGAGCTGCATCTGGATCTGAGTGATGTTTTTTAACCTTTCAAAAAGGGGTTTGATTATAAAAATACTGTTGCGGTTCCGGTCGCGAGGGTCGCGACCGGATCCTTACCTTTCCGGGCCAGGGGAACACCGGCGGGACCCGCGAATCCTCCGGGCCTGTTTAGGCCTACACAGCTGCGTCTCCACGAGGGAGACGCCTCCGAACACTGCACTGACCCCGCCCCTTAGGCTCGCGCGCGCAGAGGGACCCCTTTTAAAGGGCCTCTGGCGCGAAAGCAGAGCTGGCCTCCTGCGCTGACGTCAGACGCCGGGGGTGATTTAAACCCGGCGTCTGATCCCGGATCCTCGCCTTGCAACACTGTCGACTCTTCGGAGTGGTGAGTTGCGTTACTGTTCCTGCCGTGCCTGTTCCTACCTGCCTGCCTACCTGCTTGCCTGCCTGTTCCTGCCTGTCCACCCGCTTGTCTGTTCCTGCCTACTTGTTCCTGCCATCCAGCCTTGGCTGACTGCCACAGCTGTTCCAGCCCAGGTTCTGGAGATTCCTTGGATTGCCTTCTGTTTCTGATCTCGGTCTGTCTCCCGGTCTTGCCTTCTGTTGCCTGCCTCGATCCTGGTCCGTTCTCCCGCCTACTCCTTTTGTCACTCTCCTAAGTCCCAGCGGCTGACTCCTCACGGGCTCCTCCTGGGGGGGAGGTCGGCTTCCAGGGCGAAGACACCTAAGTCCCAGAGGTCCGGGTCCCCACAGGCTCCTCCTGGAGGGATCGCGGACTTCCAGTGTGAAGCGCCTCTACCTTCAGCTGCCACGCCGCCTTCCGACCGGACTCTACTAGCGGAGACTTCCTTCATTCAATTGCCAATCGGTCGGACCAAGGATCCACGTCCCAGTTCTCAACAAATACATCAAAACCCCTGTGTGCTCTACTGTGGATGACAAATGTTCTGCACCAGTATCCAGCACTCACAGCATTAGCAAGTTAGGAAAAAGGCTGTACTGTTTAGCCTGCTCAGAGAATAGCACTACATAGCCAGCAGAGGAGGAAGCCAAAGGAATGCTGGAAGACCATTTAAGGAAGAATAGGCACAATTTAGCTGGCTCTGTCTTTGTGTGAGGGGCAGGGACAGCCAGGAGTTGAAGCCAGGAGCCAGGAAGAGAGGAGTGTATCTAGCAACTCTGCAATCATGGAGAGACAGAATTCTGCATTCTGAGGAAATAGAGAGATAGACAACTGTTCTTGCTTCACAGCAGAGCTACATGTAAATCCCAACATTCTTTTCTACTCGTTGGAGATCGGAAAATCCAGATGGAGTGACTCTTTGACAAGATACATTGCTTAAGATAAGTTTACCTGATGCAGGAGATCCAAAACACCAGATGATATCGGGGTTTGGATTCTCTTATATCATGCAGAATTTTCTCCAAGCTTTGCCTATAGGCTTTTACTTGCATTTTTTTAAAACTATGCTTAAAATGTAGATTTTACTATTATGTTTAATAATACAGCCTTTTTTCGGCCAGAGGTGGATGATTGAGAGGTCCGGGTAACCCTCTATCCTAAGGGGGTATTAAACACTCACCTGGATTGCTGACACCCTTTAACATAGAAATTCTTTGACTTTTTGCCTGTTTATATAGGGGCAGATTTTCAAAGGGTTACGCGCATAACCCCTGAAAAGCTGCCCCTTCCACCCCCTGTGCATGCCGAGCCTAAGTCCCGGGGCTTTCCTGGGGGGGCGTGTCGGGGGGCGTGTCGCAACCGGCGCGTCATCGGGGGCATTCCAGGGGCGGGGCCGCAGGCGTGGTTCTGGCCCTCAGGCAGGCATAACTTTTGAAATTAAGGTAGGGGGGAATTAGTTAGGGCGGGGGGGCGGGTTAGTTAGAGGAAGGAAAGGGAAGGTGGGGGGCGCCGGAAAGAAAGTTCCCTCCGAGGCCGCTCTGATTTCGGAATGGCCTCGGAGGGAACGGAGGCAGGCTGCGCGGCTCAGCACGCGCAGGCTGCTGATTTTGCACAGCCTTACGCGCGCCAACCCCGGATTTTAAAAGATATGCATGGCTAAGCGCGTATCTTTTAAAATCCGATGTACTTTTTTTGCACGTGTGTACTTCTTTAAAATCTGCCCCATTGTGTTTTGGCTGTTCCTATTTTGCTCAATATATATTTAAATCCCAACAAGGGACAGAAGAG
Organism: Rhinatrema bivittatum; assembly: GCF_901001135.1. Lineage (NCBI taxonomy): Eukaryota > Metazoa > Chordata > Amphibia > Gymnophiona > Rhinatrematidae > Rhinatrema > Rhinatrema bivittatum. The sequence continues at coordinate 184,003,787 of NC_042615.1, forward strand.
CCAGGAGCTGAGAGATTGAAAGACTTCCTTTCCAGAGATATCCAGGCCCAGGAGCAAATGGCTGGATCACCATCCTAAGAGACTGAATTAAGTAATCAAAACTTTGTACAGAGAGTATCTTAGCAGAGAAGGGAGAAGGTTTATTTCCTTGCTTTTTGTCACAAATTCAGTATCTCATCTTAAATGCTTCAGCCTTTCAGCAGAAGTCAAGTATAAACCCTTGAACAACATCACGAGATAGGGCAGGGAAAGAGAAGTTGATGAACCGTGGTCTTTCTGTACGAGACTGAAACCAGACCCACTTTCTGTTTAGTACCAAGTAAACCATTTGGGGAAGCTCCCCAGGAGTTAGAGACCTTCTATATACTGCAGTACTCATCTATTTGATTTGTCATCTTGCCAGCTCCACCATCAAGAGGGACTTCTTCATTTTCATGATTTATTTTTTTTCCACAAAATTTTGTGTTTGGGACAGGATACACCCTTTGTAAACTGGTGACATTGGGGTGGATCTGTTCCCCCACCCCCATTTGAGTACTCAGGGTTAAGACAATTTTTGAAAGCTGTATGCTTCACTGCTTTTAAGAACATAAGAGCATAAGAACTTGCCATGCTGGGTCAGACCAAGGGTCCATCAAGCCCAGCATCCTGTTTCCAACAGAGGCCAAACCAGGCCACAAGAAACTGGCAATTACCCAAACACCAAGAAGATCCCATGCTACTGATGCAATTAATAGCAGTGGCTATTCCCTAAGTAAACTTGATTAATAGCAGTTAATGGACTTCTCCTCCAAGAACTTATCCAAACCTTTTTTGAACCCAGCTACACTAACTGCACTAACCACATCCTCTGGCAACAAATTCCAGAGCTTTATTGTGCGTTGAGTGAAAAAGAATTTTCTCCGATTAGTCTTAAATGTGCTACTTGCTAACTTCATGGAATGCCCCCTAGTCCTTCTATTATTCGAAAGTGTAAATAACCGAGTCACATCTACTCGTTCAAGACCTCTCATGATCTTAAAGACCTCTATTATATCCCCCCTCAGCCGTCTCTTCTCCAAGCTGAAAAGCCCTAACCTCTTCAGCCTTTCCTCATAGGGGAGCTGTTCCATCCCCTTTATCATTTTGGTTGCCCTTCTCTGTACCTTCTCCATCGCAAGTATATCTTTTTTGAGATACGGCGACCAGAATTGTACACAGTATTCAAGGTGTGGTCTCACCATGGAGCGATATAGAGGCATTATGACATTTTCCATTTTATTAACCATTCCCTTCCTAATAATTCCTAACATTCTATTTGCTTTTTTGACTGCTGCAGCACACTGAGCCGACGATTTCAATGTATTATCTACTATGATGCTTAGATCTCTTTCTTGGGTGGTAGCTCCTAATATGGAACCTAACATCGTGTAACTACAGCAAGGGTTATTTTTTCCTATATGCAACACCTTGCACTTGTCCACATTAAATTTCATTTGCCATTTGGATGCCCAATCTTCCAGTCTTGCAAGGTCCTCCTGTAATGTATCACAGTCTGCTTGTGATTTAACTACTCTGAATAATTTTGTATCATCCGCAAATTTGATAACGTCACTCGTCGTATTCCTTTCCAGATCATTTATATATATATTGAAAAGCACTGGTCCAAGTACAGATCCCTGAGGCACTCCACTGTTTACCCTTTTCCACTGAGAAAATTGATCATTTAGTCCTACTCTCTGTTTCCTGTCGTTTAACCAGTTTGTAATCCACGAAAGGACATCGCCTCCTATCCCATGACGTTTTAGTTTTCGTAGAAGCCTCTCATGAGGGACTTTGTCAAACGCCTTCTGAAAATCCAAATACACTACATCTACCGGTTCACCTTTATCCACATGTTTATTAACCCCTTCAAAAAAACTTCAGTGCCGGGAAAAATAGTGGAAACTATTCTCAAAACAAAATTGTAAAGCATATAGGAAGACATGATTTAATGGAACATAGTCAACATGGATTTACCCAAGGGAAGTCTTGCCTAACAAATCTGCTTCATTTTTTTGAAGGGGTTAATAAACATGTGGATAAAGGTGAATCGGTAGATGTAGTGTATTTGGATTTTCAGAAGGCATTTGACAAAGTCCCTCATGAGAGGCTTCTACGAAAACTAAAAAGTCATGGGATAGGAGGCGATGTCCTTTCGTGGATTACAAGCTGGTGAAAAGACAGGAAACAGAGAGTAGGATTAAATGGTCAATTTTCTCAGTGGAAAAGGGAAACAGTGGAGTGCCTCAGGGATCTGTACTTGGACCGGTGCTTTTCAATATATTTATAAATGATCTGGAAAGGAATACGACGAGTGAGGTTATTAAATTTGCAGATGATACAAAATTATTCAGAGTAGTTAAATCACAAGCAGACTGTGACTCCTCTTGCAGGAGGACCTTGCAAGACTTGAAGATTGGGCATCCAAATGCAGATGAAATTTAATGTGGACAAGTGTAAGGTGTTGCATATAGGGAAAAATAATCCTTGCTGTAGTTACATGATGTTAGGTTCTATATTAGGAGCTACCACCCAGGAAAAAGATCTAGACATCATAGTGGATAATACTTTAAAATCGTCGGCTCAGTGTGCTGCAGCAGTCAAAAAAGCAAACAGAATGTTAGGAATTATTAGGAAGAGAATGGCTAATAAAACGGAAAATGTCATAATGCCTCTATCGCTCCATGGTGAGATCGCACCTTGAATACTGTGTACAATTCTGGTCGCCGCATCTCAAAAAAGATATACTTGCGATGGAGAAGGTACAGAGAAGGGCAACCAAAATGATAAAGGGGATGGAACAGCTCCCCTATGAGGAAAGGCTGAAGAGGTTAGGGCTGTTCAACTTGGAGAAGAGATGGCTGAGGGGGGATATGATAGAAGTCTTTAAGATCATGAGAGGTCTTGAACGAGTAGATGTGACTCGGTTATTTACACTTTTGAATAATAGAAGGACTAGGGGGCATTCCATGAAGTTAGCAAGTAGCACATTTAAGACTAATCGGAGAAAATTCTTTTTCACTCAACGCACAATAAAGCTCTGGAATTTGTTGCCAGAGGATGTGGTTAGTGCAGTTAGTGTAGCTGGGTTCAAAAAAGGTTTGGATAAGTTCTTGGAGGAGAAGTCCATTAACGGCTATTAATCAAGTTTACTTAGGGAATAGCCACTGCTATTAATTGCATCAGTAGCATGGGATCTTCTTAGAGTTTGGATAATTGCCAGGTTCTTGTGGCCTGGTTTGGCCTCTGTTGGAAACAGAATGCTGGGCTTGATGGATCCTTGATCTGACCCAGCATGGCAATTTCTTAAGTTCTTACTGCTATACACTCTAACTCTCTCATCTTACTTCTTAGACTTCTGGCATTTGCATACAGACATTTCAAAGTGCATTTTTTGTTTGTATTAACAACCTACTTTTCAGCTGATAGGGATAATTTGGAAATCATTAGCTCAGGTGATTTTTTACGTATAGGCACATGGACTACATTTGCTTTTATTGGAATCTCTCTGTTGGAATGCCCTGATTCATTAGTATCCTGCAAAGATACATTCCTCCGAACCATGCACTGCTGAGTGACTGTCAGCTTTCCTCCTTGTTCTAGTTTAAAAGCTGCTCTATCTCCTTTTTAAAATTAGTGCCAGCAGCCTGGTTCCACTCTGGTTAAGGTGGAGCCTAAACTTTCAGAAAAATCTTCCCCTTCCCCAAAAGGTTCCCCAGTTCCTTACAAAACTGAATCCCTCTTCCCTGCACCATTGTCTCATCCACGCATTGAGTCTCCGGAGCTCTGCCTGCCTCTGGGGACCTGCGTGTGTAACAGGGAGCATTTCAGAGAATGCTATCCTGGAGGTTCTGGATTTCAGCTTTCTACCTAAAATTCTAAATTTTGCTTCCAGAACTTCTCTCCCACATTTTCCTACATCATTGATGTCCACATGTACAATGACAGCCGGCTCCTCCCCAGCACTATCTATAATCCTATGTAGGTGATGCATGAGGTCCGCCACTTTTGCACCAGGCAGGCAAGTTACCTGGTAGATAGCTGGGTGGCTGGTGGATACCAGCCACCCAGCTATCTACATTTCTAATAATCAAATCACCAACTATGATGGCCAACCTAACCATTCCCTCCTGGGCAGTAGCCATGTTTGCAGAGCACTGTTGACCAGACACTGGGCATATAGCCCAGGAGTACTAGAGCTGCTAAGCATCGGTGCTGTCAAATGCCATTGATGCACCTTCAAGCACCAAGGATGCCCTCAGGTGCCAAGAGTGCTATTGATGCTGTCAAGTACTAAGGACACTGTTGATGCTATTGCGCACTCTGGGCACCATTGACATTAAGTGCGTTAAGCACTGCCGATGTCATAGGGCATCACTGAGGTAGTGGAACATTACAGATGCGGTTAAGGCCATAGAGCGCAGTTGGTGCCATGGATGTTGGCAGGAGTCTATTCCACTACTGAGGCTGATGGCACCATAAAGTGCCTTGGCATCATGGATGTCTGCATCACTATTGGCACCATCGGCACCATTGATGTGGCGGATACTAGAGGTGCCTTCTCCACATTGACAACATCGAGCACTGTCAGCCCTTATGTCATGGGGGTGCTTTACAACAACGTTGGGCTTCCCAGGCCAAGTGTCCCAATTCGAGGCTGCTGATCGCCATCAGGGGCCACCGACAGGGCCTTTGCATGCATGACAGCATGGGGTGCTGTGCAACACTGATGAGATTAGTGCCGCTGCATACCTCACGATGGTCAGCTCTTTCACAGTACAATGCTGTGGGTACCAGCAGCGATGTTGCTGATTCACACCAGGGCACGGAGCATGCCATGGAGTGGGTATAGGCTGTAATGCTAATGTGGAACCAGGGCTGGCTCTGCAATGTCCAGTACCACCGGCAGCAAATTGGAGCACTGCTGCATTGTTGCATAGCATTGCAGTCACAGTACTGTGGTTAAGTACAGGGTGCCCTCATTGCTTGGTGCCCTCTGTTGTGTGTATGTCATCTTGTGACAGAAGGCATCATGGGCTAGTGCACCATAGTCATCAATGCACTAAGATGTCTCTGGCCTTTCAGGCGAGAATGTACTCCTATTTATTCTGGGGCCATCCATTTGGGATGGGTAACAGAACTATAGTGTTGGCATGGGAGAGGGAACAGGCTGTTACAGGTCCTCTCCTATATGGTCTTATACTTTTGGATCCCCTTTACTGGGAAGCTTTCAGAGCACATACTATCATAAATTCTTTGCTCTTGTAGGGGCATGGTGGCGCAGCCTTCAATTGGTATAAATCGGAGCAGTTCCTTGCAGGTCCCCTCTGGGGAGATGGGGATGAGAAGAGCAGTAAGGGTTGGCTAAACCTCTTTAGCTGGCAACCCTTTGCCTGGTTGCTATGGTGTGCATAGTGTTCAACTGTTCACCAATGACTTGCTCTGTGACAAATAGAATACTGTGGTGAGGGAGGGCCTGTTGGAGAGGAGCACTCAATCCACTGCTTTGCGCTACCCCACAGGCAAGATACCTTGTAGCATGCAGAAAGCCGTCTTGAACTCTGACTTTCTATAGTATTGGCATTGGATTACATTGTTTCTCCTACTGATGAAGTGAGATCATTAGGAGTCAAACTGGATTCATCGTGGATTCATGTTCTGTTCTACTCATGGCTTATGGCCAATTGCACTTAGTGAGACAATTAAAAATATGTTTAACTTTTACCGCATTGATATCTGTGGTATACTCACTTGTCATTGCTATCTTAGACTATTGCAATGCAATTTATTGGGGTCTCCCAGGATGTCTGATCAGAAAGATGCAAATGGTGCAGAATATGGGAGCAAGGATAGTAATGGGTCTCTCTAGACGTGAGTCAACTGCCCCTTTACGTCTGAAATTACACTGGCTCCCAGGAAGACTTAAATGTAAATTTAAGTTATTGGTACTTACTTTTAAGATTTTACATGGCTACAGCCTGACATATATTTTCTTGACTCTGCTGGAAATCATCAACCAGGGCTTCATGTTCATAGCATAATCATCAGCTTCAGATTCCTTTGCCAAAACTTTTTTAACATGTGAAAATACAAAAGGATCTTTTTCTATGACTATGCCCATGCTGTGGAATGAACTTCCAGTGCATTTGAGGGAGGAAACAGATTTACTATGCTTTCTCCGTAATCTGAAGACCTGGTTGATGATCTCAGATTTATGAATGAATTTATCTTGACAGCAACAAAATGGGTCACGATTGTTTATTATGTGTTTTATTATTATTATAATTTAATTGTTTTAATTCTTTTTAATGTAATGTATTGATTTTTTGTACATCACTAAGAAAGATCTTATGGTAAGATCTATATAGCGATTCATAAATTTTATAAATAAATACATAAATTCCTTTTCATAGGAATCCGCTCCCCAGCAGCAGAAGCAGATAAGGATTTCTCCCATGTGATAGCTGATAGCTGCTGGGCAAAACATGGTTCCATCCCCTCTGCATCCCAAATGGCATTTATTCATTCAGAAAGGTCCGGGTATTTATTTATTTTTAATATTTATATTTCACCAATCCAAGGATCTTGGAAAAGCAGAATATAAAAAAAATAAAATAAAATATATATACATAATTTAAACAGATAATTTCAAAAACAATATTTTACACATTGAATTGAACATCATCAATAGCAGACCTTAACATCTTACTTATAGAGCTAGTTTATATACACAGGCCACTACCATTAAGTCCTCAAAGGCGATGGCATCAGACATTTGACTATTAGAAGGAAAAGGCTATGGTGAAAAAATAGGCCTTAAGGGTTAAGAACATAAGAAATTGCCATACTGGGTCAGACAAAGGGTTCATCAAGCCCAGTATCCTGTTTCCAACAATGGCTAATCCAGGCTACAAGTACCTAGCAAGTACATCCCATGCTATTGATGCTAGTAATAGCAGTGGTTATTTTCTAAGTCAACTTGATTAATAGCAGTTAATGGACTTCTCCTTCAAGAACCTATCCAAACCTTATTTAAACCCAGCTACACTAACTGCACTAATCACATCCCCTGGCAACAAATTCCAAAGTTTAATTGTGTGTTGAGTGAAAAAGAATTTTCTCTGATTAGTTTTAAATGTGCTACATGCTAACTTCATGATGTGTCCCCTAATCCTTCTATTATCTGAAAAATAACCGATTCACATTTATTTGTTCTAGACCTCTCAAGATTTTAAAGACCATTATTATATCCTCCCTCAGTCATCTCTTCTCTGAGCTGAACAGCCCTAACCTCTTTAGTCTTTCTTCAGAAGGGAGCCGTTCCATCCCCTTTATCATTTTGGTTGCCCTTCTCTGTACCTTCTCCATCACAACTATATCTTTTTTGAGATGCGGTGACCAGAATTGTAGAGTCAAGAAAATATATGAGTCAGGCTGTAGCCATGTAAAATCTCACCAAGGAGCGATACAGAGGCATTATGACATTTTCCATTTTATTCACCATTCCCTTCCTAATAATTCCTAACATTCTGTTTGCTTTTTTGACTGCCACAGCACACTGAGCCGACTATTTTAATTTATTATCCACTATGACGCCTAGATCTCTTTCTTGGGTGGTAGCTCCTAATATGGAACCTAACATCGTGTAACTGTAGCATGGATTATTTTTCCCTATATGCATCACCTTGTGCTTATCCACATTAAATTTCATCTGCCATTTGGATGCCCAATTTTCCATTCTTACAAGGTCTTCCTGCAATTTATCACAATCTGCTTGGGATTTAACTACTCTGAATAATTTTGTAACTGCAAATTTGATTACCTCACTCATCGTATTCCTTTTCAGATCATTTATAAATATATTGAAAAGCACAGGTCCCAGTACAGATCCCTGAGGCACTCCACTGCCCACCCCGCTCCACTGAGGAAATTGTCCATTTAATCCTACCCTCTGTTTCCTGTCTTTTAACCAGTTTGCAATCCACTAGAGGTGTGCATCCGTTTTCCACGTATTTGTAATCCGCAACTTATTTTTTGCTATCTGTTAAATACGTGGGGAGGCGAAACGCATCGCGACTCCCCACTTATTAAACAGATTTCTGTTTTATTTGGCCTCCTAAATAAAAATTTAAACCCCCCACCTTCCTGACCCCCCCAAGACTTACCAAAACTCCCTGCTGGTCCAGCGGGGAGTCAGGAAGCCATCGCTGCACTCATTTGCCGGTTTCATCACGGCGCCGATAGCCTGTGTCACAGGGGCTACCGTTGCCATTGGTCAGTCTGTATCACATGGTCACCGGTGCCATCTTGTGCTCCTACCATGTGACAGGGGCTGACCAATGGCACTGGTAGCCCCTGTGACATAGTATGGGCAAAGGCTATCGGCGCCATTTTGAATCCTGGCGTTTGACGGCAGGTCGCTCCGGGACCCCCGTTGGACCCACAGGGACCTTTGGCCAGCTTGGGGGGGCCTCCTGACCCCCACAAGACTTGCCAAAAGTCCAGCGGGGGTCCGGGAGCGACCTCCTTGCACGCCGGCGTCCGATCCCAATACTCAAAATGGCACCGATCGCCTTTGCCCTCACTATGACGGCGATCGGCGCCATTTTGAGTATTGGCATCGGACGGCGATTTTGAGTCTCAAATTGGCACCGATCGCCTTTGCCCTCACTATGACGGCGATCGGCGCCATTTTGAGACTCAAAATCGCCGTCCGATACCAATACTCAAAATGGCGCCGATCGCCGTCATAGTGAGGGCAAAGGCGATCGGTGCCATTTTGAGTATTGGGATCGGACGCCGGCGTGCAAGGAGGTCGCTCCCGGACCCCCGCTGGACTTTTGGCAAGTCTTGTGGGGGTCAGGAGGCCCCCCCCAAGCTGGCCAAAGGTCCCTGTGGGTCCAACGGGGGTCCCGGAGCGACCTGCCGTCCGACGCCAGGACTCAAAATGGCGCCGATAGCCTTTGCCCATACTATGTCACAGGGGCTACCGGTGCCATTGGTCAGCCCCTGTCACATGGTAGGAGCACAAGATGACCATGTGATAGGGACTGACCAATGGCACCGGTAGCCCCTGTGACACAGGCTATCGGCGCCGTGATGAAACCGGCAAACGAGTGCAGCGATGGCTTCCTGACTCCCCGCTGGACCACCAGGGAGTTTTGGTAAGTCTTGGGGGGGTCAGGAGGGTGGGGAGTTGTAGTTAATTTTAATTTTAGCTGGGACAATAATTTAACTCGCCGTAGTAACGTATTTACAGATCGACAACTTATTGAATTCTCCATACTTCCGCATGAAACGGAATTGATCCCCTACGAATACTTATCACATACGCAACGAAAACTTTTTGCCTGCACATCCCTACAATCCACAAAAGGACATCGCCACCTATCCCATGACTTTTGTATTTTTCCTAGAAGCCTCTCATGAAGAACTTTGTCAAATGCCTTCTGAAAATCCAAATACACTACATCTACCGGTTCACCTTTATCTACATGTTTATTATCCCCTTCAAAAAAGTGAAGCAGATTTGTGAGGCAAGACTTGTCTTGGGTAAAGCCATGCTGATTTTGTGCCATTAAATCATGTGTTTCTACATGTTCTGTGATTTTGATCTTTAGAACACTTTCCACTATTTTTCCTGGCATTGAAGGCAGGCTATAACTGGTCTGTAGTTTCCCGGATCTCCCCTAGAGCCCTTTTTAAATATTGGGGTTACATTAGCCACCCTCCAATCTTCATGTACAATGGATGATTATAATGATAGATTACAAATTTTAACTAATAGATCTGAAATTTCATTTTTGACTGGAGTAATAAATCACCCTGGTCCGGGTGATTTACTACTCTTCAGTTTGTCAATCAGGCCCATGATATCTTCTAGGTTCACCGTGATTTGGTTCAGTTCATCTGAATCATTACCTATGAAAACCTTCTCCGGAACAGATATCTCCCCAACATCCTCTTCAGTAAACACTGAAGCAAAGAAATCGTTTAATCTTTCCGCGATGGCCTTATCTTCTCTAAGTGCTCCTTTAACCCCTCATTCATCTAACAGTCCAACTGACCCTCTCGCAGGCTTTCTGCTTTGGATATATTTTAAAATGTTTTTACTGTGAGTTTTTCCCTCTATGGCCAACTTCTTTTCCTAAATTTCATGATGTCTTTCTCAGTTCTTATTTCCTCTGGCAGGGTATTCCACAGGGTTGGACTTAGGACCCTGAAGATCAGAATTCTGGATTCGACTAACCGCATCTCTTATACAGAGGGGATTTCCAGGAGAAACTGAGAAGCTGAGCAGAGTGAACCTGAGTTATACAGAGGTTCTCTGGCACAACGTACCCTATCCATGATTGGGAATCTTGCAGTGTTGCCTTTTCATAGATAAGGTTGTTAGAGTTGTTTTGGTATGGGAGATTTACTATATTACTGTTTATTCACGGCTTTCTGATGGCCCACACCCAACATGTATTACAAAAAGTCTAATTTCATAGGAGTTCCAACTGTCTTTTTTTGCAGATTTTCTGGTTAGCACCACAGCAGTGCATGTAAATATAGTATGCATGTTGTAAATTATATTTTTGCCTCAAAAGACTGTACTTTTGAATGTTCTTTTTCATGTAAAATTTGTTATAAATGCATAATTTGTGTGTGGCCTGTAAAGGGTATGGAAGTGTGTGTGTGTTTGGGAGGGAGTGGCATGTGTGCAAAGCTGTAAGGTTTACCTAGGGTATCTAATACCTTTCCTTATCCATGGGTTCCTGGGGAAGGGGGCATGTCAATTTTAAAAATATAGATTGCAGGAGGGAGCTGAGCTTTATTTGATGGGCCTGGGAGAAGCAACTGTAGTGGCTCATACACACAGACCTCTGTGCCAGGCCAGAAGATACAATATCCCTCACCCCCCTCAGCATGAGAAATCCTTTAGAGCTGAATAGCCCCAGGCCTTGCACCTTTCCCAGGGAGTGCCTTGTCCCCAGTCCAGAACTAAAACAACATACATTCTGTATGACTAGCTTTATATTACAAACTAATTTATGAGGAGGGAGTCCATTGATGTTGGGTGAGAAACTCTATTGGATGCAAAGGTTGGCGATTCTCGGGGTTTTTTTCTTTTGTTTTCTTTTTGCAATAAATCATAGGTTTAATGGGAAAACTTTTTTTATTTCTAGCTTTTCTATAGATATGCTTATTCTGAAAATTTGGTTGCTGGAGGTTGAATGCTGCAGATATAGCATTAAACTGCTTATAGTTTTGGGACAAGAAAATACCTACAGAAGCAGAATGAAATCTGCTTTGAACTGTTACAAAAGGCAGAATATACATTTTAAAAAAAATCTGCTAAAATGAAACATTAGTTCAATGTATTACATAATTATTAAAAGTTAGGTTTAAAAATAATCTTTTATAGCACACTATCTCCCCAAAATAATTCTGTCTCCAAAATTGTTTATCAAATATATCAAAATGGTTTCCTTTAAGACTGGTTTTTGTTTGCATGTTCTTTCCTTTATACTCTTTCACCATGGCAGCCCTAAGAATTAAACCCACATGGTTTTGTTTCTCAGTTAGCCATCTGTGCACTGTAATATCAGATATACTACTACAATCAAGCTCCAGCTGAGACCTGAAAGCCTTAGGAAAAATGCGCTGATGGTAAACAATGCTGCCATCATGTGTACAGACACCAAATTTTGTGTAACATTTTACTTATGGTACATTTTGTGAACAAAAGATCACAATTGGTTGATAATATCAGAACTCACTTTTGTGTTATATTCCCAAGGTCATGATTATTTCTATTGTATATTTAAAAGGAGGCATATAGTGAGGTTTTAGGTATCCCTAATACCAGGGCTTCTCACTTCTGTCCTCGGGGACCCCACAACAATTCAGGTTTTCAGGAAATCCACAATGAATATGCATAAGATATATTTGCACATAATACATCTCTGGCGTATGCATTTTAGCTCATGCATATTCATTATGGATATCCTGAAAATTCAGGACAGGTTTGGGAAACCCTTGGTTTATACACTCAGCCTGTGAAAGCTATTCCTTCGGACTGAAGCATTTAAAAAATAGGCAAGATTATAGGTAAACTAGTAGGAAAGCCTGTCATTAAATGACGGGAAACGTTTGTAACCCTGTACTCTTCCTCACCTCAGTGAGTCACAGGGTGCACACTCAGTTCCAGGGTTAAGTCTCTGGTATCAAATTGTCTTGTCTTTCCCTAGGGAGAAAGGATAAACATGTTAAGCTCTGGGCATTAGGGGTATAGTCAATAAACAAACTGTATGCAAAACTGGTGTTCCAACATAACTTTACTGTAGCAATAGTTCAAACATGAAAATATGACACAAAAATGAAAATTAGTAAATCTGTGACCCTTCCTTATTCTTGATTAGAATGGGTAAACTGTAAAAAAATAGAATCCTCTTCCCAATTAGTTCCTCAAACAAATACCTAGGATCCAAATGCTTGATTTTGAATTTTCCAACTTCTCCTTTTTTCTCCTTTCTGGTGTACGTTATAGATACCTCCTTATCTCTTTTCTGGAGAGGTAAGGGATTCTGTGTGTGTAATTTTTATGGAGGGATTTATAGCAGTCTAGCTTTTTCAGTTTCACCAACAGGAGGTGACTCTGTCAGTATGACCTTGTGTGTAATATTTGTAGTGTTGCCTTTTCATAGGAAGAGTTCTTGTTGTTTGAGTCCTAGTGTTCGGATGCATTTTGGAATTTTATATGCACATCTACCAAAAGAGGATGAATCTCAGCAAGGCAGACTGCATGAGCCATTTTGGTCTTCATCTGCTATCATTTACTGTGTACCAGATAAGTATCTATTGTGGTTAAAACATTGTATAGGTGCCACTCCTTTTCCTCTCTCTTTTACTGATGATTATACTTTCTCCTCCTCCTTTCATATTTGCCAGATGGGCAAGAGAATTACTTGGAGTAAATGATACCATTATTTATTCTGTTCCTTACTCCTCTCTTGGTGGGCAGAAGGGATGGATAAAAACTTCCTCCCAAAACAAACATCACATAGGATACTTAACAGCAAAACATGATAGGAGATGCCTCATCAATCACTGAGTGTGAATTATCTTTCTAAAAATCCTAAGCCAAGCCTTGGAGAAAATATTTTTTTTCACTCAAAGCACAATTAAGCTCTGGAATTCATTGCTGGAGGTTGTGGTAAAGCCACTTAGCATAACTGGGTTTAAAAAAGGTTTGGACAAGTTCTTGGAAGAAAAGTCGATAAACAGGTATTAACCAGGTAAACTTGGGGAAAACCACTGCTTATCCCAGGCCATAAGCAGCATGGAATCTATCTACTACTGAGGATTCTGCCAGGTACTTGTGACCTGGACTGGCCACTGATGGAAACAGGATACTGGGCTTGATGGCTCCTTGATTTTATGATTTGACCCAGTATGGCAGATCTTATGTTTTATGATGTGAGTGGTGGCCAGAAAGTGTGAAACATAAATCTGAAAATCAAATGAAATAATTTAAATAAAAAATGAGCAATATGCCAGATTGCTAAATCATCACTTAAATCTATTATTTTAATATAGATATATAATTCTACAATATTTTAATAATAAATAGTAAATCAATAATGAAAATAAATAAGAGATACTAACAAACACTCAACATGGCAATGTTTTGGCAAATTCCTTGCATCGGGGTAAAACCTACGTACTTTTATTATATTAAAGTTGTGCACAACAAACACAAATGGGTACATTTAAAAAAACAGCGCGCGCATACGTTTGTTCGCGCACCAGGCGCAAAAAAAAAGTACGCTGGATTTTATAAGATACGCGCGTAGCCGTGCGTATCTTATAAAATCCGGGGTCTGCGTGCGCAAGGGGATGTACATTTGTGCACCTTGCGCGCGCCGAGCCCTGCGCGCGCTGCCTGTTCCCTCCACCCCCCCCCCCCCCCGCACCTTCCCCCCCCCCCCCCCCGCACCTTCCCCTACCTAACCCACCTCCCTGGCCCTATCTAAACCCCCCCACTTACCGTTATTGTAAAAGTTGCGCCTGCCTCTGGGCTGCTGGCACGCCATCTCCCGATCCAAGTGCTGTTCCGGAGGCCTCGGCCGCGCCCCCGGAGCACCCCTGGGCCGGCACCATGCCCCCCGACCTGCCCCCTGGAACACCCCGAACGTTGCGCCGCCCACCCGACACCCCCCCCCCCTAGTGAAGCCCCGGGACTTACGCGCGTCCCTGGGCTTGCGCGCGCCACCGAGCCTATGCAAAATAGGCTCGGCGCGTGCAGGGGTGTTTTAAAAGGGTTACGCGCGTACCTTTATACGCGTAACCCTTTTAAAATCTACTCCAAAGTGCATAGACAAGGGGACAAAAAAGCAGAAAACATATCTGAAAGCATCAATCCTTAGAGGTAGATTTTAAAAGCATTGCTCACGCAAACTCTGCCAAATACATGCTTATGCGTGCCACGCCCAAGCAACGCAAATTTTAAAAGACGCAAAGTGTGCACATACATACCCATGCATGCATCAAGTACAAGGGGGCAGAAAAGGGGCAGGGCATGGGCATCCCAGGGCAGAGCCAAGACTTATGCCTTAACTCCGAATTTAAAAAAAAAATGACCATGGCGCGCATTCACGTGTTATCCGCATAACTTTACGGCTGGTCCTGATGAGAAGCAAGTCTGGAAATCTCCAGTTTTAGGGCTTTCAGCACAGTGTGAAAGTTTGAGGTCAAGTGGGAGGCTTACAGGATGAAGAACCAGAGGTGTCTTGAAGATCTCAATGTGGACAAATTGGTGGACTAATTTGAAATTGGCTTTTCCCTCGCACGAGCATGTTTTAAAATCTGCCTGCACACATGCATAAAAGCCACTAAAACCCTAGTGGAAATAAACATGGGACATTTACTCAAGCCGCCTCTTAAGATTATGCATACACATATGCGCGACAGGGGTATTTTAAATGATATGCGCGTATTTGCACACACGATATAAAATTGCAAGCATTTATGGGCGCATGCACATTCCTTTTAAAATTAGCCGGTTAGTGTTCAACGTCCACCTTTAGAGTTTCACAAAACTTCTTAGTCTGTTAAGAAGTTGGTTGCCCACTTAGGGGTAGATTTTAAAATCGCCATCGTGCGTAAATCCCGGGGTTTACACGTGTACCCGGGTCTTATGCATGCCAATTTTCAAACAGGCTGGGCCATGCACATAAACCCCGGGACACGTGTTAGTGCTGGGGCTTTAAAATGGGGTGGTCCGGGGGTGGGGCTAGAGGCACCTGGCATAGTGGCCATTTGCTGCTGTGCCGGGGGATCGTGCGCCGGCAGGGTGCTGGCGCACACAACTTGCTCCTGCTCCTTGGCAGGAGCAAAAGGTAAAACAAAAAAACCTGGGGTAGTTAGGATAAGGATAGGGGGAGGGCAGGATAGGGGAAGGGGAAGGGAAGTTAGGGTAGTGGGTTGGGAAGTTCCCTCCCAGTCTGCTCCTTAATTGGAGTGGACTGGGAGGGAACTGGGAAAGGCCCCGATGCGTCACCATGCGTATTAGCAAATTTATACCCCCCCTTGCATGCGTCAACCCACAATTTTATAACATGCGCGTGCCAGCATGCACATGTTATAAAATCGTGTATCCATGTGTGTGCGCCGGGTAGCTCGTGCACATAAGTTTAAAAAATCTACCCCTTAATGTATTCCTCCTTTGACAGTGGCAGTATGTGGAGTCGTGCAGTCTGTTATTGCAAACATACAGTCAAATGTTGTTAGTAAGACAGTGTCCCTAAAAAGGCTCCCATTGATTGCAAAGCTTTGAGTTCCTGCATAAATGATACACTGTGGGGATGCTTCCCAATACGGGAAGGTAATTTCAGAGGTGTATGCACTTCTTCTTTTGCTTTCCAAATCATCTATTCATGGATTGGTACTTTTTGGAGTCATTGCAGAAGAGCTAGACAACAGCAGCATGGGCAACACTTTCCAGGTGTGCCGTACAAATGGTGCAATGGTGTAAGTGCAATCCAAAATCAGAACCGTCTGCACAAATGCTCTATGGTAATGAATTGTAGATCCACCAATGTTGCTAGCAGCTTTTGGATAATTTTATACTTGCTTTTTGCTTTGTATTTGTCTGTTGTGCACAAGTTTAGTATAGCTTTATCTCCTTTATGAAAGGAGATGGTTTTCAGTGGTGATGAGTCAGACGAACTGAACGAAATCACTGTGAACCTGGAAGATGTAGTAGGCCAGCTTGACAAACTAAAGAGTAGCAAATCACCTGCACCAGATGGTATGCATCCTAGGGTAATGAAGGAACTAAAAAATGAAAATTTCTGATCTATTATTTAAAATTTGTAACCTATCATTAAAATCATCCATTGTACCTGAAGACTGGAGGGTGGCCAATGTAACCCCAATATTTAAAAAAGGCCCCAGGGGCGATCCGGGTAACTGTAGACCAGTGAGCCTGACTTCAGTGCCGGGAAAAATAGTGGAAACTATTCTCAAAATCAAAATCATAGAGCATATAGAAAGACATGGTTTAATGGAACACAGTCAACATGGATTTACCCAAGAGAAGTCTTGCCTAACAAATCTGCTTCATTTTTTGAAGGGGTTAATAAACATGTGGATAAAGGTGAACCGGTAGATGTAGTGTATCTGGATTTTCAGAAGGCATTTGACAAAGTCCCTTATGAAAGGCTTCTACGAAAACTAAAAAGTCATGGGATAGGAGGCGATGTCCTTTCGTGGATTACAAACTGGTTAAAAGACAGGAAACAGAGAGTAGGATTAAATGGTCAATTTTCTCAGTGGAAAAGAGTAAACAGTGGAGTGCCTCAGGGATCTGTACTTGGACTGGTGCTTTTCAATATATATATAAATGATCTAGAAAGGAATACGACGAGTGAGGTTATCAAATTTGCGGATGATACAAAATTATTCAGAGTAGTTAAATCACAAGCGGACTGTGATACATTACAGGAGGACCTTGCAAGACTGGAAGATTGGGCATCCAAATGGCAGATGAAATTTAATGTGCAAGGTGTTGCATATAGGGAAAAATAACCCTTGCTGTAGTTACACGATGTTAGGTTCCATATTAGGAGCTACCACCCAGGAAAAAGATCTAGGCATCATAGTGGATATTAGTTTAAAATCGTCGGCTCAGTGCACTGCAGCAGTCAAAAAAGCAAACATAATTTTGGGAATTATTAGGAAGGGAATGGTTAATAAAATGGAAAATGTCATAATGCCTCTATATCGCACCATAGTGAGACCGTACCTTGAATACTGTGTACAATTCTGGTCGCCGCATCTCAAAAAAGATATACTTGTGATGGAGAAGGTACAGAGAAGGGCAATCAAAATGATAAAGGGGATGGAACAGCTCCCCTATGAGGAAAGGCTGAAGAGGTTAGGGCTGTTCAGCTTGGAGAAGAGATGGCTGAGGGGGATATGATAGAAGTCTTTAAGATCATGAGAGGTCTTGAACAAGTAGATGTGACTCGGTTATTTACACTTTCGAATAATAGAAGGACTAGGGGGCATTCCATGAAGTTAGCAAGTAGCACATTTAAGACTAATCGGAGAAAATTCTTTTTCACTCAACGCACAATAAAGCTATGGAATTTGTTGCCAGAGAATGTGGTTAGTACAGTTAGTGTAGATGGGTTCAAAAAAGGTTTGGATAAGTTCTTGGAGGAGAAGTCCATTAACGGCTATTAAACAAGTTTACTTAGGGAATAGCCACTGCTATTAATTGCATCAGTAGCATGGGATCTTCTTAGAGTTTGGGTAATTGCCAGGTTCTTGTGGCCTGGTTTGGCCTCTGTTGGAAACAGAATGCTGGGCTTGATGGACCCTTGATCTGACCCAGCATGGCAATTTCTTATGTTCTTATGTTCTTAACTTCTCCCAAACCTTTGAAAACCAAACTGAAGACATTCAAAAAGCATCTTGGATGCATTGTCATCATCTTTGGGGGAGGGGGGATAGTTTGAGAAATAGGATCCTGAATGAGGAGTGGGTTTTTGGAGCCAGGATATCAACAGGAGCAATAACGTCTTGCAAGAGCATTGGCATATAAGAAGTGCCATGCTGGGTCATATCAAAGGTCCAAAGAGCCCAGCATCCTGTCTCCAATAGTGTTCAAATCTAAAAGTAGATTACATATCTTGCTGCTTAGTCCCTATGACAAGTGGTGGGTCTCCCGGAGTCAGTATTTATGGATTTTTCTTCCATGAACTTGACTAAACCCTAATTGCCTTGACCAAATTCAACAGCTTGATTATGCAATGAATGAAAAATAATCCTTCTCCAATTTGTTTTACATCTGCTGTTTGTTAATTTAACGTAGTGTCCTTAATTCTAGTGTTATTTGAAAGGGTAAATAGCTGTTCTCTATTTAAATTTTCTACTCCTCTCATAATTTTGTAGATCTTGGTCAAATCTCCCCTCAGTCAGCTCTTCTCCAAGCTGAAGAGCTCTATCCTGCTTAACCTTTCTTTATATGTGAACTGTTCAACCCCTTTAACTGTTTTTGTTGCCCATCTCTGTACCTTTTCTATCCCCACTATATTCTTTTTGAGATGATGTGACCAGAACTGCACACAATACTCAAGGTGTGGCCATACCCTTGATCTATACGGAGGCATTATGATGATCTCAGTTTATTCTCCATCCTTTTCCGAATATTCCTAGCATTGTGCTTGCTTTTTTGGTCGCCATCAAGCACTGAGTTCAAATTTCAATGTACTGACAACTACCATTATGACTCTTAGATCCTTTTCCTTTTCCTAGGTGATTACTTCTAATATATAGAACCTAACATCACATAATTATAGTTTATTTATTTTTATTTAGCATTTTTTATATACCGAGGTAGAGCAGAGTAGCCTTCACTCCGGTTTACAATTATAACAACCTGTTACATAAAACTATTGAAGACATTGAAGAAAAACAACATTTAACATTCTGAGAACTGTCATGTCAAACATATGGACAAGGCAAGCTATCCCAAAGGATAGGCACATTGAAAATAAACCAGAAAAGGTGTACCAAAGGAAAGGTACATTGAATAGACTGAGATCAAGTATAATGATAAAATAGTCTTAGATATCTGTAGGAAACAGGATGATTAGACAGAGGGGGGGAATAAATGACAAAATATAGGAAGCTGTGGGATTAAGTTTTGAGATTGTTGAGCAGGCTGTCAGTATGAGATTGGCAGAGTAGCCAGGCTTTTAGTTCTTTCTTAAAAGATTTTGGGTTTTCTTGAGAGGCGAGGAACTGAGGTAAAGAGTTCCATAGTTTTGGGCCGATGATAGAAATGGCTCTGTTTCTGGTGGAAGAGAGTTTAGCATAAGGGAGTGATGGAATCACTAGCTGTAGTTTACTAGTTGATCTTGTTGTGCGTGGAGAATACTGGATATGAATGATGTCATCAAGTGCGGTGTAGTCTGCTTTGTATATTGCTTTCTGTAAAGTTGAGAGGATCTTAAATTCGATTCTTTGTTCAATTGTGAGCCATTGTAATTGCTTGAATACGGGTGTGATATGATCACATTTTCTTTTACCCGTCAGAACTCTGGCAGCAGCATTCTGAAGAAGTTGTAAGGGTCTTAGGGATGATTTAGGTAAGCCAATTAGTAGAGAATTGCAATAGTCCAGACAAGAGAAGATTAGGGTTTGAAGGACGGTTTTGAAATCATGGGGGTGAAGCAGTGGTTTTAGGTGTTTGATTTCATGTAATTTATGAAATCCTTCTTTTATTTTTGAAGAGATGTGTATTTTATAGTTTAGATCGCTATCAATCCAGAAGCCCAAGTCTTTAACGTTGTCTTTGAGTTGGATGGTGGTATTGTCGAATTGGAAAGGTGGGATAATTTTTGGTCTGGCATTATTTCTGGCGATTAGAATGCATTCGGTTTTGTTCATGTTTAAGCATAATTTGAGCTGGAGTAACATGTTTCTGATTGAATCAAGGAGTGAGGCAGCTCTAGACATAGAATCTTCAATGGAGGAGGAAATTGGAATGAGAATTTGAATATCATCGGCGTACATGTACTAGGTAATATCAAGTTTGGATAGGAGATGGCATAGCGGAATAAGGTAGATGTTAAACAGAATGGGAGAGAGTGCTGATCCTTGTGGTACACCTGTATTGAGGGGGATGGCATTTGAAGAAGAGTTGTTGTAGGAGACTCTGAAAAATCTATTTTTCAGGAAGGATGAAAACCAACTTAGGGTTTTTTCAGCGAGACCGATGGCTTCCAGACTAGAAATAAGCAAATTGTGGTCCACCGTATCGAAGGCTGCGGAGAGGTCTAGAAGAATCAGTAAATATCCTTTTTTGTTGTCAAGACCTCTTAGTATTGTATTGGAAAGGTTGAGTAAGAGGGTTTCAGTGCTGTGGTTTTTCCTAAAACCAAATTGGGTGGGGTAAAGGATTTTGTTGTCATCTAAATGATCATTGAGTTGTTTCAGTACCGCCTTCTCAGTCAATTTGGCAAAGAAGGGTAGGTTAGAAATTGGGCGGTAATTGTTAAGGTCGTCAGGGTTGAGGTATTTTTTCTTTAAAAGAGGTGTGATAGTGGCAATTTTAAGCATGGGAGGTAGCTCGCCTTCTTCTAGGGATTTGTTGATGATTGCTGCAATTGTTGGGGCTAAAGGATGAGCAATTTCCTTAAGAACTCGAGTGGGAATGGAGTCTAAATCATGTCATGCAGGGTTGATTTTTTTAATCATTTTTTCAGTTTCCAAAATGGAGATGTGTCTGAATTCGAACCAGGGAGAGATGTTATTTGTTGAGGTATGCATTTGCATATGCAAGTTTGATGTAGAGTTGAGGGAGTCTATGATTTGGAGATTTTGTCGTTGAAAAAGATAGCTAAGTCTTGGCTTAGGTTTTTTTTGGAGACAGAAACAGTAGAGATGCCGTTATCTGTGATGAGGTTGTTTACAATGTTGAACAAGGATTTTGATTTATTAGTGGAGTTTATTATTTTTTTACCATAGTAGTCCCGTTTTGTGTTTTGGATAGATTTTTTGTATGCAGCTAGTTGAGTACGGTACTTCTGTAGTGTTAAGGGGAGCTTGTTTTTTTGCCATTCTTTTTCAATTTTCCTGAGAGCATTTTTCATGTTTTTTAGAGTGGAGTTGTACCAAGGGTTTTGATTTTCTTTTTTGTTCTTCAGACGTTTGATTTTCTCTGGGTTAACGATATTGGCAGTTTTTTCAGTGATATGAGACCAGGATTGAATAGCGTTGTTTATGTTTGATAGATCAAGATTCGCTAGTTGATGTCCCAGCTCACGAAGGAGGGGATTAGTTTGAAAGGGAGGACGGTATTTGAAGATTTTTTGTTTGTTATTATCGTTAGAAGGGAGGTTGTAGTTCAATTGAGACTTGCAAGATAGAAGATAGTGATCAGACCAGGGAACTGGAGTGTATAAAATAGAGGTGTCCGTGAAGAAACTGTTAGTAAAAATCAGGTCGAGGGCGTGTCCTGCTTTATGTGTGGGGTGGTTTACTTGGGGGGTAAAATTTAGACTTGAGAGCAGGTCTAGTAGGGTTTCGAAGCTTGGGGAACTGGGGATGGCATCAGAGTGAAGGTTGAAGTCACCCAGGATGATGGAAGGTTTTTTCGTGTTGATGTTTGTAATGAGGAATTCCAGGAGTGGAGAGATGTTGCTGTTTAGTAGTTTGGGTGGACAATATACAAGGCAAACTTGTAGGAATTGAGAGTCGAAAAGAGCTACTTCATATTGTTTTGGGAGGTTATGCGGAATCATTTTCATTGAGAGGTGTTTTTTTATATGAAATAAAAGGCCGCCTCCTCTTTTGTAGTTACGAGGAATTGAGAAGGTGTCATAGTTAATGTGAACTAGGTGGTTCAGAAGTACTTGATCGGTGTTTTTTAGCCAGGATTCTGTTATGGCGAGGAAGTCAGGGTTATTTTCTTGTAATAAGTCGGAGATTAGCATGTGTTTTTTTGATAGGGATTGAGCATTGATGAGGAGGAAGGTGAGACATAATAGGTTTTTGTTATTTTTCAAGAGGGGGATGTTAATAAGGTGTTTGCGCCTGATTTGGAATGGAGGGTTGGTAACAGACATCATCTTAGTGGAGGAAAAGAACTTTGTTGTGGTTTGATTGAAGCTTGCAGAGGATGAATGTGGAAGCTGGAGAGATGTCCGAGTGAGGCTAGCAGAGGATGAATGCGGAAGCTGGAGAGATGTCCGAGTGAGGCTAGCAGAGGATGAATGCGGAAGCTGGAGAGATGTCCGAGTGAGGCTAGCAGAGGATGAATGCGGAAGCTGGAGAGATGTCCGAGTGAGGCTAGCAGGGGATGAATGCGGAAGCTGGAGAGATGTCCGAGTGAGGCTAGCAGAGGATGAATGCGGAAGCTGGAGAGATGTCCGAGTGAGGCTAGCAGAGGATGAATGCGGAAGCTGGAGTTTAGATTATTTTTCCCTATGCGCATCACTTTGTACTCGTCCACATTAAATTTTATCTGCCATTTAGATGCTCAGTTCTTGCAAGGTCCTGCTATAGTTCCTTATAATCTGCCTGTGTTTTAACTACCTGAATATTTTTGTGTCATCTGAAGATTTGATCCCTTCACTTGTCATGCCCCTTTAAGAACATAAGATTTGCTATACTGGGTCACACCAAGAGTCCATCAAGCCCAGTATCCTGTCCCCAACAGTGGCCAATCCAAATCACAAGAACCTGGCAAGTACCCAACATTAAATAAATCCTGTGCTATTAATGCTGGCAACAATCAGTGGCTATTCTCTATTGAATAATAGTATTTTATGGACTTCTCCTCCAGGAACTTATCCAAACCTTTTTAAAACCCAGCTACACTAGCTGCCTTAATCACATTCTCTGGCAAAGTATTCCAGAACTTAATTGTGCGTTGAGTGAAAAATAATTTTCTCTGATTTGTGTCATCTGCAAATTTGATCACCTCACTCGTTGTAACTCTTTCCATATCATATATATATATATATATATATATATATATATAGCTGTTATATATATGTTAAAAAGCAGTAATCCAAGTACAGATCCTTGAGGCACTCCACTGTTTACCTTTTTCCACTGTGAAAACAGACCATTAAATTCTGCTCTCTGGTTTCTGTCTTTTAACCAGTTTGCAAACCATAAAAGGACATCGCCTCCTATCCTATGAATTTTGTTTTCGTAGAAGTCTCTCTTGACTTTGTCAAATGCTTTTTGAAAATCCAAATACACCACATCTGCTGGTTCACCTTTATCCACATGCTCATTCACTCCTTCAAAAAAGGTGATAGATTTGTGAGGAAATACTTCTCTTGGGTAAATCCATGTTGGCTGTGTCCCATTAAATCATGTCTATCTATATGTCTGTGATTTTATTCCTTATAATAGTTTCCACAATTTTTCTTGGAACTGAAGTCAGGCTCACCGGTCTATACTTTCTTGGTTCACCTCTGAAAAAGCTGAAGAGCACTGGTCCCAGGATAGATACTTGGCACTCCATTATTCACTTTTCTCCACTGGGAAAACTGACTATGAAATCCTATTCATTGTTTCCTGCTTTTTAACCAGTTACCAGTCTACATTGAGACACCTCCTCTTATCCCATGGCTTTTGAGTTTACTGAGGAGTCTCTTATGAGGGTCTTTGTCAAACCCCTGGAAATTCAAATACACTGTATTGATTGGCTCTCCTTTATCCACATGCTTGTTTCACCTCTAAAGAATTCTAATAGGTTAGTAAGGCATGATTTACCTATCCAAATACACCTTTTAACGTGTAGTTCATGATGCCATTAACATAAGAACCTACATGGTGGCTTATGTGAATGCAAGTCAAACTATCATTAAATGAACTATTTTGCATGACTTCGATTTTAGCAATCTATATAAATATTTCACATGTTAATGTGCATTAAAGGGAAAATCTTCAAATTAATGCTTTTACAGCTTATCAGTCCTAGAAGGAGGAGTTGCCTAGCAACCTGGGACATGTTAATCACTTCTTGCATAGATAACCCATAATCTGAGTAGCTTCCTTCCTCTATGTTGTTCTTCATTTCCTTCAGCCTTCTACAGTGTAATGATCCTGTTTTCTTTCTCAGATACTGTAGTGAAGTTTGTTAGTTACAACTTTCAGCTAAAGATGCTAATTTCTTAAAAGTGATAGCTCTGCTAATAAGTATAAACTCATTAACATGCATTAATTCCATTTTAATGTGAGTTAAGCAGTAACTTCAGGGATTAACTCATGTTAAATGCCTATTTTATCACTAACAGTCTTTAGTAAATAGCAGGGATGTGGTTTTGTTTGAAATGAAGTAGGAAATATAAAAATAAATTCCTATTTTGTTTCATTTTAGAATGGAATTTTGTTCATGTTTTCTTTCTAATCTGGCCCCTCCCCCCCCCAGCTAAATATGTCTCCAGAATTTAAAAAAAAAAAAAAAGCTTACCCCTAGGCTTTCTTCCACATCTAGACTTCTCCCCAGATTATATGTATATTCCAGAGTCCAAAGAGGCTCCTGCTTTGCTGATGCCATATTTCAAAACATCTCCAACCTTTTTTATTTAGGTGTTGTATGTTTTGATTTTAGTGCATGCTATTGTAAAACAAAACAAAAAAACAAACAAACCTGAAATGAAACAAAAATATCTCCAAGAATTTCTCTAGTAAATAGACCTCTTCAGGGGCAGATACATAACATATACTCCCCTCCCCTCCCCAAGCATTCCGAAGTTTTACATTTTCTAAAGAATAGTGTTATGCTCTCCAACTGTAGGAGCTCACCCATTCTCAGCTAAAGTGGGGAGGCCACAACTCTGCTTGTGTTTCACTTCTGGATCTGGGGTTAGGGCACAGGCAGGGGGCAGACTGCTCACCAGTCTCTTCTTTTGGTGGTTTTATGGTAGGGACTCACATCCTCTGTTCCCCTTTTTCCACTCTGTCGTTGTGGCCTATCTTGCTTTGTTTTCATTCTTGAATGGGAGCCTTTTGACCATTCAGTACAATTAATTAATTAATTTATTTATTTATTTATTTATTTAAACATTTTTATATACCGGCATTAGTTGTGGACATCATGTCGGTTTACAATAAACAGGTTAAGCTTGGAAATTACATTTTAACAGGGATGTCAAACTGGGAGAGGGGGTAATGAAAGGTAGCTGAGAAAAGACAGGATAACAAAACGTGGTTCCTCAAGAAGAGGAGAGGGAGAATAACAAAACATAGTTCCTCAATATGAGGAAAGGAGTAGATGTAAAGTTGTCTATTTTGGCACGGAATGGTAGCTTTTATTCTGGGTAAGCTTGGTTGAACAACCATGTTTTCAATTTCTTTTTGAAGTTGTTCATACATGGTTCGAGGCGTAAGTCAGGCGGTAATGTGTTCCAATGAATAGGACCTGCAATCGAGAGAGCACGGTCGCGTGTGGAGGAGAGATGGGCTGTTTTCAGGGAGGGCACGAGTAGGGTGCCTGAATTGGCTGTTCTGGTGGGTTGACTGGACTTTGGAGTTGTAAATGGGAAGTCTAACCAGTTGGAGTGTGTGAATTGCTTTGTGAATTATGGTGAGGGTTTTGTAGATAATGCGTGATGCTATGGGGAGCCAGTGTAAGTCTCTGAGGATGGGGGTGATGTGATCATATTTGCGGGAGTTTGCAATGAGTCTCGCTGCCGCATGTTGTAACATTTGTAGAGGTTTAATGGTGGAGTAGGGGAGCCCTATGAGTAAAGCATTGCAGTAATCTAATTTGGATGTGATGGTGGCCTGGATAACTGTACGGAAATCATGGGTGTGCAAGAGAGGTCTAAGTTTTTTGAGCACATTAAGTTTGAAAAAGCAGGCTTTGAGAATGGAGTTTACGTAGTTCTTCATACTTAATTGATGGTCAAGGTAACTCCAAGGTCTCTCACAAAGGGTTGTGTTGAGGGGAGGTTGAGTTTGGTTGTATTAGACAGAGGGGGGGAGGAGGGTGAGTGGGGGGAGATGAGTAGAAGCTCAGTTTTTTTTGTATTGAGGGCAAGATGAAGGTTAGAGAGAAGGGAGTTAATGGCTGTGAGGCATTTTTCCCAATGTTCTAGGGCGTCAGAGATAGAGTTCTGTATGGGGATGATGATCTGAACGTCATCAGCGTAAAGGTAGAACTTAAGTTTGAGGTCAGAGAGGAGGTGGCATAGGGGGGTGATGTAAATGTTGAAGAGGGTGGAGGAGAGTGAGGAGCCTTGGGGGACTCCCTGCTGGAGGGGCTGTGGGGTAGATGTGGAGTTCCCGATTTTAACATAGAACTTTCTGTTAGAGAGGAAGGATTTAAACCAGGCAAGAGCCAGGTCTGAGATGCCAATGTTTTCCAGGCGTGATAGTAGTTGATGGTGGCTAATGGTGTCGAAGGCTGAAGA
The DNA here is from genome assembly GCF_901001135.1 of Rhinatrema bivittatum. NCBI lineage: Eukaryota > Metazoa > Chordata > Amphibia > Gymnophiona > Rhinatrematidae > Rhinatrema > Rhinatrema bivittatum. The sequence goes on from NC_042615.1 coordinate 184,030,243, forward strand.
AATGTCGAGGAGGGCAAGGAGGTAGCTGTGGCCTTGGCCCATGCCTCTGAGGAGATGGTCAGAAAGGGAGAGGAGTAAGGATTCAGTGTTAAAGTGTTTCCGGAATCCAAATTGTGATGGTGGAGGATCAGATGGTCTTCAAGATATTCCATGAGTTGTGAGTTGACAACTCTTTCCAATAGTTTGGCAATGAAGGGGAGGTTGGAGATTGGGCGGAAGTTAGAGGGATCTTTAGGGTCAAGTGAGGGTTTCTTGAGGAGGGGTGTGACTACTGCGTGCTTTAGTGCATCTGGGACAGACCTGTGCGCAATAGAGCAGTTGATGATGTCTGCTATGGCTTTGACTATTGCGTCAGGAACTGTTACGAGCGCGCGCGGGGGCGCGGTCGTCTCGGGCGGGTGGTGAGCCCTTGGGCCACGGCAGGACTCAAGGAGGGCCCCCAAGCCACACCGTGGGAAGTGAGTTGAGCAGGCATGGGGAGCCAGGCGGGTACAGAAGCAGGGAGTCCGACCCTCAGCCGGACCTGCTCGCCCATGGTAGCCAACACGGGGAAGTTGACTAATGAATGGTCCTCCGACTGTTCCCGGCCCTTTCGGACCTGCCGCAGGGAACGGCAATGGGCAGCAGGCCGGACAGAGGCGAGGGCAGACAGAGTCCTTTACACTGAGACGTCAGACGGGGGCTAAAGCAGACATCCAAGACAGGCTGAAGCAAGACGTTGGAGACATCAGGGCAAGGGCTGAAGCGAGGCAGGTAAGATCCAGGCGAACAGGAACTCCGATGCTGGGATACTGACATCCGAAGCCCCTTCGGCTGGCAGGAACAGAAGCTCAAGAGCCCGTGGGAACGAATCCCTCCTGTTGGCCACTCCAGGGCCCAACAGGACAGAAGGCTCAGGAACCAGACGAGGACATAGGGCAGAACAACCGGAACTGGAACAGGAACAGGATCAGGCAGCTGCAGGCACAGACATCAAAGCAAGGTCAGGAACATCAGGAAGCAGACATCCGGACAGAGACAGAAGGCAAGGTACCATCTAGACAAGGCAGACCACGGTGGACCTGGATCAGGCAAGGTTACAGGCAACTGTATAACCCTGATCGAAGGCCAGTTGCAAGTGAACAGAAAGTCCCTAAATACTGGAGGTAGAAGGCAACTCCCTGGGAGGAGCTTGCCAGGACCGCCCCTCACTGGTCCTATAAATAAGGTGGAGAGCTGCAGGCCGACCCCTAGGGAAGGGTGTCGCCGAACAGGAAGTCCAAACGCAGAGGCATGCAAGCCACAGGCACAGCTAGGCCTCTCAGGCCCTGGAGCAAGTCCCGGATGGAACACAGGCGAGGCCCTGGCTTCAGAGCGGCCTCTGGAGGAAGGTAAGATACCTCCTGTAGCGCAGCAACAGGGGGGATCGCAACAGTACCCCCCCCTCAAAGAATCCCCCCCCTCTCAGGGGAGCCAAGACAAAAAAAACAAGCAAACAAACACGCACCACAACAAGCAAGCAAACAAACACGCACCGCAACAAGCAAGCAAACAAACACGCACCGCAACAAGCAAGCAAACGACGAGAGACCAAGTAAACGGGACCACGCGAACACGAGACTGAGGGAGCACGGGACCGCGGGAGCAGCGACCGAGCGAACGGAGACCGCGCGACCGACACACACAAATACAAAAGAGGGAGCAAGGGAACGGAGAGCAAGGGAGCAGAGAGCGAGGGAGCAGAGAGCGAGGGAACAGAGAGCGAGAGAGCAAGGGAGCGGAGAGCGAAGGAGCGGAGAACAAAGGAGCGGAGAGCAAGGGAACGGAGAACAAAGGAGCGGAGAGCAAGGGAACAGGGAGCGAAGGAGCGGAGAGCAAGGGAACAGGGAGCGAAGGAGCCCAAGAGAAGGAGCAACGAGCAAGAGAGCGGAGAGCGAAAGAGCGAAGGGTGAAAGAGCGAAGGGCGAGAGACAGGAAGCGGGGGAAACAAACGCGGGAACGAGAAGGACGGAAGCCCACAAGCGGGAAACAACAAGCGGGAACAGAACAGAACAAACGAAGGACAGAAAACAGCACAGACGAGCAACACAGGGAAGACAGCACAAACAAGCACCCACGCGGCACACAGCACAAACAAGCAACCCCGCGGCACACAGCACAAACAAGCAACCCCGGCAGAAGCAAGCAGAAACAAGTAAAAGCAAGAAGCAAGAACAAGAGGGGGGGAGGGCGGGCAGAAACTACAGCAACATCAGGAGGAGCGCAGGCGCCTCCTGCAGGTCGTGGAACTTCATCCTGGGAACAAGGAAACGATGGTTTGGGCGCAGGCGCCTCCTGCAGGTCGTGGGAACCCAAACGGCTGGCGCCTCCAGCAGGTCGTAAGCAAAGCAGAAGCTGGCGCCTCCAGCAGGTCGTGAAACAAAAGCAGACGAAGAAAAAATCCTGGAACCAGACAAGACCATCACGAGCACAGCTCACCGAGCTCATGGCCTTCGGATTCTGTTACGAGCGCGCACGGGCGCGGTCGTCTCGGGCGGGTGGTGAGCCCTTGGGCCACGGCAGGACTCAAGGAGGGCCCCCAAGCCACACCGTGGGAGGTGAGCTGAGCAGGCATGGGGAGCCAGGCGGGTACAGAAGCAGGGAGTCCGACCCTCAGCCGGACCTGCACGCCCATGGTAGCCAACATGGGGAAGTTGACTAATGAACGGTCCTCCGACTGTTCCCGGCCCTTTCGGACCTGCCGCAGGGAACGGCAATGGGCAGCAGGCCGGACAGAGGCGAGGGCAGACAGAGTCCTTTACACTGAGACGTCAGACGGGGGCTAAAGCAGACATCCAAGACAGGCTGAAGCAAGACGTTGGAGACATCAGGGCAAGGGCTGAAGCGAGGCAGGTAAGATCCAGGCGAACAGGAACTCCGATGCTGGGATACTGACATCCGAAGCCCCTTCGGCTGGCAGGAACAGAAGCTCAAGAGCCCGTGGGAACGAATCCCTCCTGTTGGCCACTCCAGGGCCCAACAGGACAGAAGGCTCAGGAACCAGACGAGGACATAGGGCAGAACAACCGGAACTGGAACAGGAACAGGATCAGGCAGCTTCAGGCACAGACATCAAAGCAAGGTCAGGAACATCAGGAAGCAGACATCCGGACAGAGACAGAAGGCAAGATACCATCTAGACAAGGCAGACCACGGTGGACCTGGATCAGGCAAGGTTACAGGCAACTGTATAACCCTGATCGAAGGCCAGTTGCAAGTGAACAGAAAGTCCCTAAATACTGGAGGTAGAAGGCAACTCCCTGGGAGGAGCTTGCCAGGACCGCCCCTCACTGGTCCTATAAATAAGGTGGAGAGCTGTGGGCCGACCCCTAGGGAAGGGTGTCGCCGAACAGGAAGTCCAAACGCAGAGGCATGCAAGCCACAGGCACAGCTAGGCCTCTCAGGCCCTGGAGCAAGTCCCGGATGGAACACAGGCGAGGCCCTGGCTTCAGAGCGGCCTCTGGAGGAAGGTAAGATACCTCCTGTAGCGCAGCAACAGGGGGGATCGCAACAGGAACGGCTAGTAGTGCTTTGGAGGGTATGATGTCTTCAGGATGGGAGGAGGGTCTGAGCTTTTTGAGGATAGATTGGATTTCTATAGTGGAGGTAAAGTCAAGAGCGGGCATTGAAGGTTGGGTGGGGGTGGAGGGAGCAGGCAGGATGGGTGAGGGACTGTTCGAAGAGAGGGGGAATCTCTTTAGGAGGGTTGTGATTTTGTTGAAGAAGTAGTTGGCTAGTTCCTCGCATTTGGCGGAGGCATCGTAGTCAGGTGTAGTAGGAGGGATAGGAGTAGTAAGACTTGAGACGTAGGAAAAGAGTATTTTGGGGTTGAATCTGAAGTCATGGATTTTTGTAGCGTAGTAATCTCGTTTATGTTTTTGGGTGGAGATTCTGTAGCTGTGGAGAGCTGATTTGAAGATGGCGGAGTTTTGAGGGGTCTGGTCTTTGCGCCATTGTCTCTCCTTTTGCCTTAGAGTAGTTTTTAAGCTTCTGAGTTCTGGAGTGTACCATGGGTTGGTGGGTTTTGAGGAGCTCTTTATGACTTTTTTGGAGACTGGGCAGAGTTTATTGGCGATGTCTCCTGTGAGGTTATTCCAGGATGCAAGTGCTGTATCCGGATCTGAGCAATTTAGATTGGCTAGTGAGGTGGTTAGTGCATTCGCTAGGTCGGTACTAGGGGCGAGTTTTCTGAATATTATGGTCTTGCTATTGTTGTTGTTGCTGGGGGGAGGGGTGTTGATGGAGAAAAGGCCTTCTATCAGGAAGTGGTCAGACCATGGTATAGGGGTAGGTTGGTTGGTGGCTCGGATAGCAGAGTTGATAAACAATAAGTCTAAAGTGTGTCCGGCTTTGTGTGTGGGGGATGTTATGATTTGCCGGAATCCTAAAGCATGTAAGGATTGTAGTAGGGATTCGCATGAAGCAGTTTGAGGGAGGGAGTCAACATGGAGGTTAAAATCTCCAAGGATAACGGAGGGGATGTCAGGTTTTATCCAATCTACGATGAATTCGATTAGGGGAGAAGGGTTAGCTTCTAGGCAAGTGGGAGGGGCATATATTAAACAAATTTGCAGGGTGGCTGATCTGAAGAGGCCTATTTCTAACCTGGGCGGGGTGGCTATGGGGATAGGTTTGAGGTTTAGACATTTCTTGGCCGCTAGCAGGAGGCCGCCTCCTCTTTTTTTGGGTCTGTGGATTGAAAAGAATTCGTATGAGGAGGTGGGGAGTTGGTTGATGAGGACAGTATCGGAGTCTTTAAGCCAAGTCTCCGTAACTGCACAGATGTCGGGCTTGCAGTCGATGAGCAGGTCATTAAGAATGGGTGTCTTTTTGGATAGGGATTGTGCATTAAAGAGTATTATGGAGAGGGTGGTGAGGCCAAGGAGTTGAGTCAGAGGAGAGATTAGAATGGGGATTAGGGATTTGCGGGGTGGGGGTGGGGTGGAGAATGTTGAAGGGATGGCGTCTGTAGAAAGGGGTGTGAATGCACGGGATAGGGTAAGACTCCATGGGGTAAGCGGAGCGGGTTCACTGAGGGGGTGAGGTGGGGGAGAGCCACAAGGGGATTCAGGTAGGGTGCACAGGGAATGCTAATGGTAATAAACAGTGTTAAATGGTAATAGACAGCAGTAAATGGCAATAAGTAGTGATCAATGGTAATAGACAGCAGTAAATGGCAGTAAGTAGTGATCAACAAAAGCTACTAATTGTTATAGACAATAGGTGCAATATCTAAAATGCTGAGTAGAGACGCTATGAGATGCGGGAAAGGAGACAGTAGGTATTCGTATCAGCAGTATTAGCTACAGAGTCACTAGTTCAACTGAGCAATGATGAAAGTTACAAGCTGTGGAGAGTAGTCCTGAAGTAAGATCAGTCAGTCTTTCGGTGAGATCTGGATGAACTGGATGGTGCGGGTCCCTGGCCCTGGTGAGTCTGCGACGGCGGTGTCGGGGCCGCTGCAACTTCGGCTTCGTGGGCGGTGTTCTTGTACTGCTGCTGGTTCGGGGCGAGGGCTCAGGGCCCGGAGAGTGGTCGGCTGTTGTCGTGGGCTCGCAGCCCTGCAGGTAGGTCGGACGGCTGGTTAGAGGGGTCGGCGATCGGCGAGGGAGCCCGATAGGGGTGATCGGAGCAGAAGGTCTTACCCCCGACTTCCTGAATCAAACACGGTACTTCTTGTATCATAAGGGGGAGCCCTCAGGGGGTGCATGACGCCTGGCGCGCGGCGCCGCGAAGGGTAAGCCGGATTTAAAGGCCTTTTTCCTTCCCCCCTCCCAGGCACTGATGTCAGCGCGGCTCCTGACCTGGGATTGACTCCGAGTGGCTGCGAGGGCGGGAGCTCAGGGAGGGTCGTCCGTGCGGTCTCGGCGTGGTTTTGGCGGTTGGCGGCTTGCTCGACGGTCCGGAGGGCCACGGGGCTTGAGGATGCAGGTCAGCAGGCAGGATCGGTGGTGGCCGGCGAAAGGGAAGACGCCGCAAAGGGTAGGCCGGATTTAAAGGCCTTTTTCCTTCCCCCCTCCCAGGCGCTGATGTCAGCGCCTGGGAGGGGGGAATGTCAATGATGTGTGGAATGTCAATGATGTGTGGCTAGAGCCGGGAGTGTGAAGCTGATGGCGACTGGATATCCAGCAGCAGCTGTGGGTGCAGAGGGGGAGCAGCTTGATTTTGGCCCATGGTGGGGAGCGTGGTGGGCTTTATAGCCTACTCTTGCTTATGTCCCATTCCTAGAGGGAGGCTTTAGGTTTCTTGGAGAATTGACATTTGGCAGGATGTGAGTAGACCAATGGTTTGAGGAGCCTTGCCTGGCTCCAGGATAATTCCTCCCTCTGTGGTGGCATGGCTCCCCTTTCACTGCTCCCTCAACAAGGACTCTGGTGGATTGCTCTCCTCCTGTCTTAATGGCTGTGACCCCCAATGTGCATATGCCTACTAGTGTGGTTGGTAGCTTTCTTCAATGCTGGATGGGTGCTGCAACCCTCTCTGTGTGTGCAGCTGCTATGAGTGGCTTCTTTTTGTGCAGCCCTCTGTTGGGGCCGGGATGGTTGTGCCTTGGGCATCGTGGGTTGCAGCCTGTTAAGGCTTACTTTGTGCTCGCACAAAATAGTCAGCGCAAAATTAACAGGACCCAAGGGCTCATGACCTCATGTCGTGGCATTAATTTGGAAAAATGCCACAACCTGAGAAAATCCTTGGTGAGGAAAGAAGGATGGCCTTTAGAAAACTGCTGATGCTTCGGAAACCTTAGACAATGTTTGAGCTTAGGGTAAAATTGATAGCTTTTGCAGTGTGATGTGATGAAATAATATTAGAGGATTTGTTATAGTGCTTCCTGTTTTCCCCTATCACTGCAATATATACAAATTGGTGCACATGTGACTTGGCCTTTCTGACAGCAACACTGGGCCATACCATTTTAAGCTGTCCGTTACATCATTTCATCAAGTTATTCACTGCATCCAGGTACCTTTGTGGTCGCTAGCCATTGGTGGCAGGGCTCATATCCAGTGCTTTTATAAGATCTTATACACGTTTGGCTTTCTGTATAAGGCGAGATCTTTAATTGCCCCCATCATCAGTGTTGCTCAGTAGTTGGTCATTGCATTTGGGAAATGAGCAATTACTGAGCAACACCGATGGCAGTTTTGGTTAGCCAGGATAGCTGCTCATAGAGGATCCTTTGAAACCATTGTGCCTTTAAGCTTGCCTTTTCCTGCTGGTATTTCTTATGGAAGGACACTGAAACACCCTAACCTTTTTTTTCTAACCTCACTCTGCAGCCAGCGGGGAGAAGACATGCTACTCTGGCACACAAAATGTTCCCAAATAAAATTCTGGAGTTCACCAAGCAGTTCTCTGGACATGGTTGCCTCCATTTCCTCAGTGGATGACTGATCGCTATCAAATTTCCATGTTGAGTTGCATTAGGTGCCTGTTGTGCCACTCGGTTCCGCTCGACGCGGCCGAGCTTGTTCACCTCACAGCCGGCCAGACTTCCTGCTTCTCTGGAGGAGGGCAGAGCACCTCCCAACATTTTGCGGCATTTCACGGCCTACCCCTCGGCAGAGGGCCTGGGCTCACGCCCAGGACGCTACTGTCTCCCTGAGCTCCACCTCCTGGATGTCCCTACGTGCGCGCGCCTGCGCAAGATGTTTAAAGGGACCAGGGCGGGAAGCCCTGATCCCACCCCGTGGATGACGTCATCCAAGGCGGGTTATTTAAAGCTTCTTCTGTCCTCCATTCCTTGAGTTAGCATAGTCTTCTCTGTTGACTTCCCTTGGCATCTCAAGCTGTTCCAGGATTTCTTTATACAAGCATTACCTTCTTCTGGACTTCCCTTTGCATCTCAAGCTGTTCCAGGATTTCTTCATACAAGCATTACCTTCTTTTGGACTTCCCTCTTGCATCTCTAGCTTCTCCAGGATTTCTTCGTGCGATTCCCTTTTTTCTCAGATTCGCCTCCTATGCTGGACTTCGGTTAAGCTACTCTGACCGCTCTAAGCTGCACGCTTAGACGCCGCTCTACACTTCAAGGGCCTCGCTCCTTCAGAAGCTCAAGACACCCGCTCCTCGGGGGTCTCTCACTTCCATCTCCCTTTGGGGCCTTACTAATTGATACATCCGCTCCTCGGGGGTCTCTCTCTCTCCTATTCCTACAGGACCTCTGGACTACTAGGTACTCGCTCCTCGAGGGCCTACCGTTCTAGTATACCGTACCACGGACCTTCAATCCCACCATCTCTACCAAGAAGACGCCTACACTCCTGTGAGTACATTAATGATCCGGTGCTCCAATTCCACCCACTAGGCTTGGCGTTGCCCACCCCGCGGGTCCCTGCCTCTCTGAAACATCAGGGTGAGAATCTTCATCTGAGACTGTTGAACGTATTGGCACCTCGAGGACCTCAGTGCCTTACCCTTCCTGCTTCATACCATCTATCTACAGCAGTACAATAAAGCCTTCCTTTCAATCTGTGTTTGCTATCTGAGTTTAGCCAATCTCTGTGGTTCCCCATGGGGCTCATCCCCATGGACGGAGTCATCTCCACAGCGACCAAGGGTCCACAATGCTACAAATACAACAGTGCTCTACCTTCACCATATGTATGTCAGAAAGTTTCCAGCATATCATCATTATTTCTTTCATCAACAAGTCATTTATGGGCATCCTGGCTGTGGTTATATGCTGCAACTTGACTTTGGCAGTAGGGTGGGCATCACTTGGCCTTCAGGAAACATGCACATGCCAGCATCTCTATGCATGGCAGCATTTGAAATCCACTACTGTTCTTTAGCTGGTAAGTTACTTCTCTCATTTGGGCATCTGGGCTTCAAGCACCCGTTTCTATGTTGCTGCAGTTCAGGAGTGAATTGGTCAGCTATTTTAAATTTTCCATATCGGTAGAGATTACTGTATCCCTCTTAGTGCTTCCATGCTGGCTGCATATGAGAGGTGCAAGGATAATTCTGGCTTGTCAGGTGGATCATAGACAGCATGTACCTGTTTAGAATTGGATGAAAACAAAGCAGACTCTTCTTTTTATACTAAACAAAAATGAGAAGAAGGAAAAACCTCATTTACTACCTTGTACTAAATTGTAGATGAACATAGCATCAGATCATTTGTGCTAAAAAGTTCAATAAACTGTCTATTGCCATGCAATGGGCTGCAAACAGTCTTAAAGACATAGCACTATAAATATCATTCATTTGCTTATTCATTACATTCACCTGATGACTAAACACACCCCATCACAATCTTAAATATACTTAGCTTATATTTTTTTCTCAGGACATCGATTTAAAAATTCACTAGATGCTGTGTCATCTAAACTCTTCTTAAGCAACATTATTTCACAGCCTGACCCAACAAAGGCCCATGTTTCGATGACTCACTCGCCTGCCTTAGGGGGTCATCATATCTGAAAATGTAAACAGCAAAATTCAATATCAACTCTAACACTGGCAATACCAACACCTAAATAAAGTAAAATAGAATTAACATCCCCCAAAACTAGAACACTCACATACCTTACCTTATGTAATGTGTCATTCATTAACGACTTGACATTCAACCACGTACCCAATGAAACGCATCTAAAAATTTGTGTACTCGATATGGTTCATTTGGTAATTATCAGTCATACCGTTATGTGCTGTTGAAGTGAATGATCCTTGTATCGCATTGAAGATTTTGATTGAGTATTCCCTTGAATTCTTGAATTGTCTGAAAGTTTGGATTGATATCCCCTGAAGAAGCCCATGGGGTTAAACAAGGGACCTTGTCGGGTCACAATAAGGAGTGAGAAGGAATATTATAACATTTCGGATAGAAGACTAATTGTGGGGAAATAAGAATATTAGTGGGGGATTTTTATTATTATATTAATGATGTTTTGAGTGGTGGTTGTATGGTGATGTGTAAATGTGGTGTGTTATATGAGTGATTTGATATGTGAAGAATAAAATGTTTATAAAATATTTATATCTTCTGTATTAGTGTGATAATATGGATTTAAGATTATGTAACAATATATATTTTAGTAGCATATATTGATTATATAAAAATTTTGTATTGAAAACATAGTAATATGATTAATAAAATGTATTTTGTATTGGAACAATTTGATATTAAATAATTAGTCTGAATGTTAAATATTTTTAGAAATTAGATGATAGTAATTTTGATAATATTGATCTATCTCTATATGTATTTGGAAGTTAGTACTTTATTGGTAACCTTCACAGTAGAAACAGATCAGGATTGGGTTCTCAGATTAATAAAGAGAAGGTGTTTGTGTCATAAAATCTGCATATTCCCAGACACTGAAGAAAAGGAAAGACATTTTAGCAAGCTTCTGCCATAGGTGGGAATTTTTACTGAAACATCTTTGTAAATATCTGATAAAACATGGTAGAAACAGCTTTTTTATGAGCCTACTCAGCTAAGAGATTTTCTCAATTCTCATGTTCCAGTTGCTCATAGACAGGTGTGATAAATGGAGTCTGATTATATAGGAAAGTCAGATATCGGCATGTTTGTAACAGCAGCAGAAAAAGAAGATGAAAGATAAGATTGAGGTAACTTGATCACAAAACTCCCAGCAAAGAACAAGAGATCAACTGATTGGGTTAGAAAGTTCCTATTCATTTGGGTAGCTAGGCAAAGGCAGATGTATTTTTGTGGATCGGCTATGTCAAAATATCTAAAATAACTGGAGAAGCCTCAATAAAGTGCAGCTTCCTCGGAGATCTGTGTCTGTCTCTAAATTTCAAATATGCTTTCCGTAACACAGGTTATTCTCAGCTTCATGATTTTGTAGACAGCATCAGCAGCTCTGAGGTAATGAATATCTTTTGATTATTCTTATGTTGGGTGAATAAAAATTATCCCAACCTACCATGATCTAGTTTTCGCCAGTCTCAATGCAAGTACAAGAACTCTGCACTACCAGTTCTACCAAGAGTCCTGGAAATTAGGCAGTTGATATTTGTGAATATCTAAATACTGGTTTATTGTAATTTTATACCCTCCACATAATCAGCCTTTTGTACAACTGCAAATGGAATATCCTATTTGCTGTACTCAACTGGCACAGAGCAGCCATGCTTACAACCCTAACATCAGTGGTATGGTTGTATTAGGCTCCCAAGAAGGCTGGGTTAATTCTAACAACAGCAGTGCAGTAATATCGAGCTTTCAAAATGGTTGGGGTAGACTGCAGAGCCACAATGATCATACCCTTAACAACAATGAATGTACTTGGGACACATATAGAGGGCAACGGTGGAACACGGTTGCAAGGCTCAGTAAAAGACTTGTTGGGGGGAGAGGGGTGTTAATGGAATTGGTATTGGTTTAAATATGGGTATTTATTAGAGATGTGCATAGAATAATTCATTTATTCAGTTTGTTTGGCTCCATAATTTGTTTTATTTGGTTTAGGCCAAAACATTATGTTTGTTTCTTCGTGTCCAAAATGTTTATCCATTTTCCAATAGCCAGGGGCGAAGCAATGCATCTTACTTTGAGCTCTGACATTGGGGGTTTTTTATCCAGTTTTAATGAAGCTTGCAGGTAGGCATCAGCAGCAAAGGAACAGCACTCCAAGACACCAAGAGCGGCAGGAATAGCCCAATGTACCGTGACAGGGTAAACAAGCAGAAACAGAGGCATGAACAGACCAAGGCACCATGAGATGGACGAAGCATCACAAACAGTGATAAGAAATAAATAATTTTTATTTATATTGCACCTTTTCTGATACTTTGAAGCAGATTATATTCAGGTACCGTAGGTATTTCCCTATCCCCAGAGGGCTTGCAATTATAAAATCACTGTATTTTTGGCATAAATTAGAGTAAAATCATTTGGGCAGTCATTAAACATCTGTAAAGTGCCTAATAAACATTTTTAGAGGTGAAATTTTTTTTAAAATGCAAATTTTGAACTTTTTGACTCCTGTCGGACAGAGAATTCCAATCCAGTCCAGGTTTTTAGCACTTTGAAGCATAGCTCGGTAGAATTCTATGTTGTTTCAAACATCTAAAGAAAGCAATGTAGAGTAACCAGGCTGCTTCATGGCAGATACAGGCAAAACCAATAGGTTGATATAGCCAGCGAAAGGATACCTAAGATGCACTGTAACTGGCTTCCCTGGGGTTCTGAGGGACAAAATAGCTAAAATTAAAGACATCAAAATTCTTTATTTGTTGATACCATCTGTAGCATGTGGGTACCAATAGGTACAAAATATCTTAAATACAACTTGGCACTACTTTTGCTGATGCCATGACAAGAGTAGGAATAGCTTGGTAACAGAAAAGTGTGGCAATCCTATGGGTTGGCCACTAGATGTCATTAAGTCCCTACTTAGAACTTTACAACTATGAGTCTTCCATCCCTATCTGCCCCCTCCCAACCTAGAGGGTCTGGATTGGTTGCCTGCTCCTATTTAGTCCAGCCATTTTAGTGATCCTTGGAGCCATTTTGATTTAGATTCAGAGCAGTGAGGATGTAGCTTTTATTTATTTATTTATTTAAGTTTTTTTATATACCAACATTCAAGACGATAGTCCCATCATGCAGGTTCACAAGAAACTGGGGTGCAATTAAAATAAACTTTACAATTTGAACAATAGTGCAGAAAAGCAGTTACATGTAACAGGGAAACAATAACTTGGAGTAAGAAGGAAAATGAAGATCAGATAATTATATATATTTATAATAACATTATAAGGGGTGGCTATTAATGCTATTACTAGCGAAGTATGTTGATTGAAGGGAGTTAAGTAATGTTGGAGTTAGGAAAGGCCTGCGTGAACAGCCATGTCTTGAGTCTTTTCTTGAATGTTGAGATGCTGGGTTCCATACTAAGATCCGGGGGAATGGAGTTCCATAAAGTTGGACCAGCTGTGGAGAAGGCCCGATCTCTAAGCGTGATGTGTCTGGTAGTTTTGGCTGGAGGTACTTGAAGTGATCCTTTGTAAGCATCTCTTGTCGGTCTTGTTGAGTAGTGTAATCGGAGGGGGATATGGAGATCGATTGGGGCTAATTGATGGATGTTTTTGAACATGGTGAGAATGGCCTTGTAGATTATTCTGAAGTGGATAGGCAGCCAGTGGAGGCCCATCAGGATAGGTGTTATGTGTTCTCTTCTCCTGGTGTTAGTGAGTATACGGGCGGAGGCATTTTGGACCATTTGCAATGGTTTGGTGTGTGATGAAGGGAGACCAAGCATGATGGTGTTACAATAGTCCAGCTTTGCGAAAATGATTGATTGTAGAATCGTTCTAAAGTCATGAGTGTGGAAGAGAGGTCGTATTCTTTTCAGCACTTGGAGCTTATAAAAGCAGTCTCTGGTGGTTTTGTTGATGTTGGCTTTCAGGTTTAGGTGATTGTCAATTAGAACTCCTAGGTCTCTCACTTGTGTAGTGTTTGGTAAGGTTGGATGAGTGTGTGTGAGGGAGCTGTTTTCTGGTGTGATGATTAGAAGTTCCGTTTTTGATGAATTTAGTATCAGGTTGAGACTTGTGAGAAGCTGTTTGGGAGGCCTCACTCTCTGGTGAGGCCTCCCATCCTCATTAGGAACTTTATATTTTTTAAGAGGTTTCTCTCTGTGCACACCCCGCCTCAAGGCTGTCTTGTATTTAGTTGCAGTGAAATAGATTTTTGCCTGATTCCTTTTGGGGCAAAAGGGCTCTCATCCCAGAGACCTGACGACCTGTGAGCCCCTCTCCAGCCTAGATGGGGCAAGCACCAGTGACAGATCCTTCTGAGTAAGAGTTTTGATGGCCAAGATGTATCCTGACTTTTTTTTCAGAAGGGATTCCTGCTTAAACCTTGCACCCTTTGGAGAAGGCAAAGGACAAGGACCTGTGAGCCTTAATCTACACCCTAAATGGGGCAATCACCAGTGACAGTAAAGCAGCAGCCACTGAGAGATTTTTCTGAAAGCAAGTATTCAGATTTTCTTGTGGGAGGTTTTTTTTTTTTACTCACCTTCACCTGCCAGAGAAGTCACAATATTGAGACGTAAAGGATCAAGATTCTGGGAGTTCTCACTCGGATCTCACTCCATGAGACCAGGTTAGGTTGGGTAATTGCAAATAAACTAAGGTAGAACTTTTCCATGTTGAGGGGACTCCTCCAATAGGATTCCCATTTGATCTTCTGGGGAAGCTTTTGTGCACTTTAAAATCACCATAGGAAGGTTTACCCAGATACCTGAGATAAAGGACACCTACCCAGAAGAGAAAAACACCTTTGTAGATCAGTCAGCTGGAATTTCACCTTTATTGAAAAATGGACTTTGATGTAATCATTACAGAATTTGTAAACATTTAATTTAACTACCGGTGCCTTGTCCTTCCTGGTTTGTCCCAGCATCTCACACCCTGGGGTGCAGCAGCTAACACAGCACAGGGAGAAACACACCACTGACTGGGCTATAAGTGAGAGCTTCCCCTCACTAAAAGAATCCACCCTTGAGTGAAAGAGAGTAAAAACAGGGGAGAAAGACTGCTTTATATGGGAGTAGTGCTAGCTGGAGCAGCCCCGAAGAATAAATATGTTTGGGAATAAAACCCCCATCAAGGCTTACAAAAGCTTCTATCAGTTTTAGATTCATGGGAGAGAGAGGGATGTTTACTTAGGAGTTTGTCAAGTTCTGAGCCCTTACTCTGACTCAGTAGCAGAGAAATAGTTAAAACGCCTTTTATGATTGAAGGAATAATTAAGGATTCGTATGTGTTAGTGGTACTCGTATGAATGTGAAAGTTTTGAACATTTAAAAAATCTTTGAAGTAAAAAAAAAAGTAAGAACAAGTTAGTTAATGGTAACAATAATAGCTGGATTACAAAAAAATATTTTTACAGCTTTAGTAGATTTATGCGAGACCAAGGGCAGATGCAGGAAAATATCAGCATGGGGGATTTTTTCAAAACCGGCCCACAGGGTATATGACACCCTTGTGCACGTTCCCTGCAGCACATGTGTCAACAGCCCCCAAAAGCACGCCAAGTCAAAACCTGGCAGAACTGACCCAAAATATCTCCAAAATAAACTTCACATTTTTTTTCTAAATAACTAAGAAGTAGAGCACAATCTAGACCAGGGGTGAGCAATCAGAGCCCTATTCCATTCATGCAAATTGGTTGGACCCCCACAAGTCTGCTTATATCTCTATAAGAGTGTAAGTGAAGTGGATCCTTGCTGCTGTGGTGAGGTTGATGCAGCCTATGGGGTGAGCCCTATAGGCTCTCATCAACAGCTGGCAGAGGTTCTCTGGTGGGAGACTGGTCTAGGGCTTCACTTTTACCAGCCCCTTTCCCCACAGGTTGAGCCCTTGGGTTCCAGGGGCCGGCAGGACTTAGGCGAACTGATAGGCGGTAGTCCAGGGCCAGGCAAGGGTCAGAGGCAGCCAGCAAGCAAACAAGGTCAATGTCCAAGTGAGGGGTCAGTGGCAGGCGGCAATCCAGAGTAGTTGGTGTCCAGGCAAGGGGGTCAGTTCTAGTAGTCAATCTGAAGAGAATACAAGGATAATGCAGGACAGGCTCGAGAGATGAGGCAAGGCTGGAAGGACAAGGCAAGGCTGGATGAGGCAAGACAGGCTGAAAAGATGAGGCAAGGCTGGAAGGAAGCAACATACACTACATTGTGTAGAAGGACCTGTTGCTGAGGCAAGGTAGGGATGTCTGCTGGGCCCTTTCATGGGGCTGAAGAGGATGATGTCATCTCTGAGCACCATGGCGGTTGAAGCATCAGGCACATGTGCACCTGGGCAGAGACTGGAGGCGGCAGTTCTGGCAGCGTCCTGCCATGCACGAGAAGGTCAGTGGCATGTGCCACGAAGGAGGATGCTGGCCACATCGGGGTAAGTGTGGCAGCTTGCAGGGGCATGCCGTAAGCCACTAAATGTAACAAAGAGATTTTATATAGATAGATAGAGATATAGATCTCTCTCTCTATATATATATATAGCTTCCATGCCAGGTCTGACCAACCAATCAATTCTTATATCATTTGCAAGTAATGAGACAAACACACTGCCAGCTAGTGTCAGACACACACACACGTGCTCAGTCACACAAACAAATTCTTAGATTGCAGAAACTTTAATGGCACATACACACTGACACACACAAAGACATACTCTCTTTCTCAGACACTTTCTCACAGACACACTCTCTCTCAGACACACCCACGCACTGATAGGGATGTGCAGGGAAAACGTTTTTTTGCTTACGTGATACGTAATCGTGGGGGGTCAATTCCGTTTCATGCGGAAGTATGGAGAATTCCATAAGTTGTCGATCTATAAATACGTTACTATGGCGAGTTAAATTATTGTCCCAGCTAAAATTAAAATTAACTACAACCCCCCACCCTCCTGACCCCCCAAGACTTACCAAAACTCCCTGGTGGTCCAGCAGTGGGGTCCGGGAACTCACTCACACCCTCGGTGCTAGTTTCATCATGGCGCCGATAGCCTTTGTCACAGGGGCTACCGGTGCCATTGGTCAGCCCCTGTCACATGGTCATCGGCGCCATCTTGTGCTCCTACCATGTGACAGGGGCTGACCAATGGCACTGGTAGCCCCTGTGACATAGTATGGGCAAAGACTATTGGCGCCATTTTGAGTCCTGGCATCGGACGGCAGGTCGCTCCGGGACCCCCGTTGGACCCACAGGGATTTTTGGCCAGCTTGGGGGGGCCTCCTGACCCCCCACAAGACTTGCCAAAAGTCCAGCGGGGGTCCGGGAGCGACCTCCTTGAACACCGGCCATCCGATGCCAATACTCAAAATGGCGCCGATCACCTTTGCCCTCACTATGACGGCGATCGGCGCCATTTTGAGTATTGGCATCAGAAGACCAGCGTGCAAGGAGGTCGCTTCCCGACCCCCGTTGGACTTTTGGCAAGTCTTGTGGGGGTCAGGAAGCCCCCCCAAGCTGGCCAAAAGTCCCTGTGGGTCCAATGGGGGTCCCGGAGCGACCTGCCGTCCGATGCCAGGACTCAAAATGGCGCCGATAGCCTTTGCCCATACTATGTCACAGGAGTTACCGGTGCCATTGGTCAGCCCCTGTCACATGGTAGGAGCACAAGATGGCGCCGATGGCCATGTGACAGGGGCTGACCAATGGCACCGGTAGCCCCTGTGACAAAAGCTATCGGCGCCGTGATGAAACTAGCACCGAGGGTGTGAGTGAGTTCCCGGACCCCACCGCTGGACCACCAGGGAGTTTTGGTAAGTCTTGGGGGGGTCAGGAGGGTGGGGGGTTTAAATTTTTATTTAGGCCGAATAAAACAGAAATCTGTTTAATACGTGGGGAGTCGCGATGCGTTTCGCCTCCCCACGTATTTAACAGATAGCAAAAAATAAGTTGCGGATTACAAATCCGTGGAAAACGGATGCACATCCCTACGCGCTGACAGTGAGAGAGTGTGTGTGCATCTGTGTCAGAGAAAAAGATAACTATACTCTTTCTCTTCTCTCAGGTAAAGTTCTTGCTTGCTGCCAGCCTTTCCCCATTCTGCAGCAGCCCCCTCCCTTTCCCTTTCCCAAGCCTCCCTTCCCCTACCTAACCCGCCCCCCAGCCCTACCTAGAACCCACCCCCTTACCTTTGTTGAAGAAGTTACGCCTGCCTCCCGGCAGGCATAATTTACACACACCGGCCAACGGCCAGCCCGCAATCCCAGGCACAGCGGCAAATGGCCACTGTGCCTGGAGGCTCAGGCCATGCCCAGCTAGGCCCCCGGACTGCCCCCGCCCCACCCCTTTTTGCAAGCCCCGGGGCATACGCGCGTCCTGGGGCTTGCGCGCGCAGGGGGGGTGTTTAAGGGTTTCGCGTGCAACTTACGCGTGTAACCCTTTTAAAATCCGCCCCTTTGTGAAGTAAGACAAATCCCTACAAAAAAATAAAACACCTAGAACCTTGCTATACTATTCCGTAACAGCAGTAACTCTCAAGACTCAAACAGCAGCAACCTTATCTACAAAAAGGCAGCAAAGGTAAGCATTACAGTAAGCCCTAAAACACTAATATACAACCTAGTGGGCAAACAGAACAAGCCAAACTACTACAAATCCTTACAGAGAAACTACATGCTAGTCAAAATACTGTACCTCTGTTACACATGCTCAATATAGACAGATCCCTACCAATACAAAATAAGGGACTACAAATTAGAAACAATCATGCAGACAAAACTGAAACGAAAAGCCTGAGAAACCGGACTCTGAACACTGAAATACTGAAGAAACAGCAAAATGCAAATATATAAGAAATTCATTCCCAAAGATGGCATATTTCAATTAATGAAGGTCAAAATATTTTTTTTTTTTACCTTTGTTGTCTGATCTTATTTTCTAATTGGTTGGTCGAGTGTCTTTGTTCCCCCTTGTCTGTCTTTTCTGAATTCCTTTTTCAGGGTCTTTTTTATTCTTTCTGTTTCTTTTCTTTTCTCTTGTCTTCTTTCCTTCCTCCTTCATACACATATACACATGCACAGAAACTCTCTCACATGCGGTCTCTTACATACATGCTTTCTCTCATACAGGCTCCCATTCTTGCATGCTTTCTCTCACATACACACAGGCTCCCACTCCCACACACTCTCTTTCACTCAGGCTCCTACTCCCATATGCTCTCTCTCACATGCAGGCTCTCATTCCCCTCACAGTCACACACAAGCTCTCACTCTTACATTCTGTCTCACACACAGGTTCGCATTCCCACACAAACCCACAGGCTTTCACATGCTCTCTCTTACATGTAGGTTCACACAAATATAAGGTCTCACTCTCACAAACAGGCTGCCACTTCAACACACATTCACTTCCTCACACACACAGGGTTTCACTCCCAAATGCTCTCTTTTTCAAAATACATGTTCTTGCTCTCTCTTACACACAGGCTCTTACACCCACATGCTCTTTCTCCCTCACACACACACACACACACACACACACACACACATAGACACAGCTTCTCCACGCCCGCATGTCATCTCTCATACACACATACACTCGCCCAGACAGGATCCCATTCATACCTCCCCCTCAGAAAACCTCCCATTTATATCCCCACCCCATCCCACTACAGGCTTCTGTTCACACACACACACACACACACACACACACACACACACTCCCATTCACACCAACACCCCCTACACACACACAGGTAGACGCCCATTCACACCTCCCACTCCAGGCAGCCTCCCATTCATACCCCCAACCAACACTCCAGGCAGGCTCCCATTCACACCAACCCCCCCCCCCCCCCCCCCAGCCAGGCTCCTATTCACACACATACACACCCCAGGCAAGTTTACATTCACACAAACACATACCCAGGCAGTCTCCCCATGAGGAGCAGAAGGGGAAGCCTGTTCTGCTGCTCCTTCTCGTGTGCCGGCCTATGTGCTATACAAAACTCTTGCGGCTAGCACTTCCTCTATGCTGGTCTCGTGCATCGCGAGATCAACATAGAGCACACATTAGCTGCAAAAATTTTGAATTCCATAGGGCCGGCACATGTGATGGAGTAGGTGAATGGGCTCTCTCTCCCGGCGGTATTCTCTTCTCAGCTGCTAGTGGGATGGGGCCTTTTGTTTGTCCCGGATACCGGTAGGGTGGAAACCACCAGAAGCCTCACAGACCACCTCCTCTCTTTGGTCACCGGTGGGAAAAGGGTCCACCGGCTGCCTCCTTGTCTACCTCCTCTCTTCGGCTGGCTATGCATGTCTGGCAGTGCTGGGCCTGTTCACGGGGGCCCTGCGACAGGGCCTCTCTTCTTAGGCCACTGGGAAACACTAAGTGGGTGGGTCATGGCCCACCCAGGCTCACCCGTGGCAATGCCACAGGTTGCAAGTATTTTTGCCGGATTGAATTTTCATTTTTTGGGAAGGAAGTATTTTTGCTGCTCCTTTCTTGCCCAGATCTGGACTGTAACACAATTGTCCCTTCCCTCAGGAAAGTCAGCGAGCTATTCTTCCAAAGAAGAGTTGGAGAAGAAGTCCAACAGGAATCCCCATTCGGAATTTCCATCCTGGAACTCGGGACACAGGTAGGTGAAGATTGTGAGTGCCCTTCTGGAATTGGGAAAAGGGACATCTGTCTTGGCTAGGATACCCCAGCCCCTTGGGACCGATATTCATTCCACATTATGGATGGATTACAAGTTCCAAGTTTCAATAAAAAGGGACACTTCCATAGAGGGACACATCAATTAAATTTGTACTACATCAAAGGCAAGGAATCTGGATGTATTTGGACATTTTATTTATTTATTAATTTTATTGATTTTCTTACAATCAATTAATTTATTTATTATTTATTTATTTATTTAACATTTTTATATACCGAAATTCATGTAGCAAAGTTACATATCAATTCGGTTTACATTATAACATTAAACAGGCATGACCAAAAGCAATGCAATTACATCGAACAGGAGATTAAACTTGGGTCAAGTAAACTGGGGGTTAAATAAATAACAAACAAATAAAGAATATATTAAATAGAGAATACATTAAAGAATGAGTGGGGTTTTAGAGAGGACCTGGCTAAATATGAAGTAGTCACTGTACAAGTAAATATGAAGTAGTCACTGTACAAGCTGAAGATATTTGGAAAGCTTGAGCGGAATTGTCGTTATGGATTGAAAGCTTGTTCAAATAGCCAAGTTTTGAGTCTCTTTTTAAACGCGATAGGGCAAGGTTCTTTCCGGAGCAATGGTGGTGGAGAGTTCCATAGCGCGGGGCCTGCTGTGGAAAGAGTACGTTTATTTAATGAGGTTTTAATGGTTGGGGTGAGGAGCGTATCCCTATAGGCTGTTCTCACCGGTCTGGTGGGTAAATGTGGCTGGAGAGGGATATTGAGTTCCAATGGAATGAGCTTGTGTATATTTTTGTGTATGATTGTTAGTACTTTGTAGGAGATTCTAAACTTGATTGGGAGCCAGTGTAGGTTTTTCAAAATGGGGGTAATATGATTTCTTTTGTTAGATTTAGTCAGAATCCTGGCTGAAGCGTTTTGAAGCATTTGTAATGGTTTTATGGTGCTGGTTGGGAGGCCGAGTAGGAGGGAGTTACAATAATCAATTTTTGAAAAGATGATTGCTTGGAGAACTGCCCGGTAGTCTTGGAAATGGAGGAGCGGTCTAAGTCATTTCAGGACTTGCAATTTGTAGAAGCCGTCCTTAGTGGTATTATTAATGAATCTCTTAAGGTTTAGTTGACTGTCCATGATGACTCCGAGGTTTCTAACTTGCGAGGAGAATGATAGTTGACCAGTAGGGGGTATGTTAGCTGTTGCATGGTTACCATCCTGTGTGACAAGGAGTAGCTCAGTTTTCTTGGAATTAAGGATCAAATTAAGGCTCATGAGTAGGTTGTTGATGTCTTGGAGGCAGATGTACCAGAATTCTAGTGTTTTTTGTAGTGATTCCGTAACCGGGATGAATATTTGTACGTCGTCTGCGTAGATATAGTGTGTGAGTTTTAGTTTGGAGAGAAGCTGGCAAAGCGGTAATAAATAAATGTTGAAGAGGGTGGGGGATAGGGAGGAACCTTGAGGGACTCCCCAAGATGAGTGAACTGGGTGTGATTCGTCATTGTTGACTCTGACCTTATAGAATCTGTTATGTAGGAAAGATTTGAACCAGTTGAGAGCCGTGCTTTTGATGCCTATGTCAGATAGCAGATCCAGGAGTGTTGCGTGGTTTACCGTGTCAAATGCGGCGGATAGGTCGAGAAGGATGAGTAGGCCGGGTTGTTTTTTATCTAGATTCAACAAAATTGTGTCCATTAGAGAGATTAGGAGATTTTCTGTATTTCGGGCTTTTCGGAAGCCAAATTGAGAGGGGGCTAGTATTTTGTTATCTTCTAAGTACTCCAAGAGTTGCTTATTGACTATTTTTTCTAAGGTTTTGGAAATGAAGGGGAGTTTGGCGGGGTCTTCTGGAGACAGGTTGGGTTTTTTCAGGAGTGGTTTTAGGATTGCGAGTTTCAGAGGGTCTGGAACTGTACCTTGCATTAGTGAACAGTTAATTATGTCGGCAATTGGTTTGGCGACTGTTTTAGAGATGGCGATGAGTAAATTGGCGGGTATCGCATCTGAGGGGTGCGAGGCAGGTTTGAGCTTCTTTAGGATTGTTTCAATTTCTAAGGATGATGTCGGCTCGAAAGTTTCAAGACTAGTGTTCTCTTGATGAAGAGAGAAGTGGGCTGGGGGCGGAAGAAGAGCGTTATTGGCTTTTAAAGGTCTGATCAGAACGGTGATTTTTTTCTTGAAAAATGTGGCTAGCTCCGAGGCTTTGCTGGCAGCTTGGTTGTCCGGAATGGTTGTGGGGGCAGGTTTGGTGAGAGATGATACGAGAGAGAATAAGGCTTTAGGGTCGTAGATGAAATGGTGTATTTTCTGTGTGAAAAAGTCCCTCTTTGTTTGGAGGATGGATATCCGGTAGCGGTGCATGAGAGATTTGTACGCTTCCAGGTTTGATGGGGAAGGATTTTTCCGCCATGTATGTTCGAATCTCCTGATTTCTTGTTTCAAGGTTTTAAGCTGAGGGGTGTACCAAGGTTTCCTGTTGTTCGCATTGGAGTGGAGGGCTTTGGTGGTTAATGGGCATGTTAGGTCTGCTATGTCCTTTGTTATTTTTATCCAGGAGGTTGTGGCTGAATTGGCATCCTTGAGGTCTAGTTTGTTTAATGCAGAGGATAGGTGTGGGCTGAGGATTTCTGGGTTGCATAACTTCCTGAATTGGATTGTGGTTTTTTGTAATGTTAGGAGGATGAGTTGGATGAATTTGAGCGTTGTAGAGATTAATCTGTGATCTGACCATGGAACTGGGGAACACGTTGTGGGTGATGCGGTGGTGAGGCTTTCATTAATGAAAATTAGATCCAGAGTGTGTCCCGCTTTGTGAGTTGGATCTTTGATAATTTGTTTGAATCCCAGATATTGAAGTGAGGTTAGAAAGGTTTCATAACTGGATGATTGAGGGGTTTTATCCACGTGGAGGTTGAAGTCTCCCATTATTATAGCAGGGGTATCGGTGTTGATGTGTTTGGCTAGTAGTTCAATTAAAGGAGATGGGTCCGATTCTAGGCTTCCTGGAGGGGCATATGTAAGGCCTATTTGAAGGTGTTTAGATTTGAAAAATGTGAATTTGAGAGTGGGTGATGTGATGGAGGTCTGTAGAGATAGTCCTAGCTCTTTTTTAGTGGCTAATAATAGACCGCCGCCTCTTTTTTTGAGTCTGGGGATGGAGAGGATGTCGTATGAGTGTGTCGGGAGTTGGTTGATTAGAGCCGTGTCTTCAGGTTTCAGCCATGTTTCGGTGATTGCGCAGCAGTCCGGATTTGATTCTGTTAGATAGTTGTATAGGAGGTGAGTTTTTTTCGATAGTGATTGTGCATTGATCAGGGTTAAGGAGAGTAGCGTGAGGCCTAGCAGTTGGTTCAGTGGTGAAGTCATGATTGGTATAATTCTTTTTTGAAAGAGGTTGGGATTGGTGTGGTTTTTTACAGAGTTTCTCCTTTGGTTGTAGATGATCGGTATAGCGACGGTGTGCATGATGAGTGGCGTCTAGGGGCATATCTGTAAGACTCTGAGAGTGCTGTGGAAGACTGGGTGAGAGACTGGGCGTCTGAGGGAGAGACGGTGGAGTCTGGACGGGTGCTGGAGAAGTCTTGATGAGTGCTGGTGGCGTCTGGAGTTTGGTTGAGTTTGGATGAGAGTTAGTTGAGTTTGGATGAGTGTTGAATTCGTCTGAGTGAGTGCTGGAGTTATCCGAGTGTTGGTTGAGTCTGGATAAGTGCTGAAGTCGTCTGGGTGAGAGCTGGAGATGTCCGAGTGAGAGCTGGAATCGACTGAGTGAGAATTGGAGTTGTCTGGGTAATTACTGGAGAACTTCTTGCTGCTTGCTGAAGGCTTTTGGGTGGAAGTAGGAGTCGTCTAGGAGGATGTTAGGGGTTAAGATGATGAGAGCAATGGCGAGGAAGGTTGGCAAGGAAGGTACTGGGGTTTGAGAGGGAAGAGAGAGTTGCGCGGGTTCTTATAATTCTTTTATGAGTTACTGCACTTCGGGTCGCAACGAAGGGGCGAAACAAAGGGGCCTGCCCCTTTGTCGCGCTCCTTCGTTGCGTGGCGCCTGGCGCACGGCGCCTGGGAGTGGTTACAGCTTTTAAATCCCCTCTATTTGTCGCTAGTGGATGATGTAATCGGCGCGACTAGAGAGGGGGAGGAGGAAGTCCGATCGTGGCGAGCGTGGTTCACCTGCGTGGCAGACGAGCTGCAGATTTTTTGTGAGGCAAACGAGCTGCCTAAAGACCCGTGGTCGGCGCTGGGGGCGCACCGTAAATATTATTTTGAATACCCATCCAGTGAGTCCTGCTTGTTTTGTCCAGGTGCCTGTCCCAAAGAGCAAGGGTAAGACACACACAGAAGGTTCCCTAAGCCTGGGCCCAGAAGGTTATCCTTCCCCCCTTAGGGAAGAATTCCCCGCCCCCCCCCCCCCGGGAAATAAAAGAGTTGGGGAGAGGACTAAGAAGCTAGCCCATGTAAAGAAATTCTTTTATGGCCCTTTGGAATCATCACTATTGCCTGGAAAAGAGTTACAATAGTAAAACCAAATTCATAAAAAGAATAAATGTTTCAAAGCAGCTAATGAATAGGTCATACAATGATTATAAATATATAACTTTTTAAAATTTACCAAACATCAATAAAATATTTCAAAACAACAGAGACATCAAATAGCACCCAGTAATTAAAACAAAGGCTAACAAAAATCCCCTGATCTCTATACCTGGGAGCTTTATAGATTCCAGTCTCCCTGAGATTATCATGGATTAGTCAGGGATAGAAGGTATGCATACACTTCTCACACAAATTCCCTTATATTTTCTCTCACACAAACATGTTCACTGGCTCATATGCTCTCTCTCACACACATACTCACTGTGTCACACACGGTCTCTCATGCTCTCACTCACACACATGCTCACTGTGTCACACACTCTCTCTCATGCTCTCACTCACACACATGCTCACACTCTGGCTCACACAAATGATCAATGACTCACTGTCTCTTACACTCACACACACATGCCCACTGGATCAAATAGTCCTCTTGCTCACACATATGCTCAATGGCTCGCTCGTTCCCTCTCGCACACACCCATGCTCTGGAAAGCACAATAAGCCCAACTGTATTATACAGTGCATCAATGGAAAAATAGAAACAGCATCATTACTCAGAAAACATCAAGCAATAATAATATGACAAACAGCCAATAATTAAAAAAGTTCACATATATTTTTTCTAATATTTCCCAAACACCAAATATAGAAACATATATAGAAACATAGAAATGACGGCAGAAGAAGACCAAACGGCCCATCCAGTCTGCCCAGCAAGTTATGCACTTTTTTTTTTCTCATACTTATCTGTTACTCTTGGCTCTTAGTATCCTTTTGGTTCTATTTCCCTTCCACCCCACCATTAATGTAGAGAGCAGTATTGGAACTGCATCTAAGTGAAATATCTAGCTTAATTAGTTAGGGGTAGTAACCGCCGCAATAAGCAAGCTACACTCATGCTTATTTGTTTAGCCAGACTATGTAATTCAGTCCTTGTTGGTTGTTGTCTGTATATAGATCCACTTTTCTTCATTTCCCCTGCCGTTGAAGCAGAGAGTTATGCTGGATATGCATTGAAAGTGAAGTATCAGACTTTCTCCCCTGCCGCTGAAGCAGAGAGCTATGCTGGATTTGCGTGAAGTATCAGACTTTCTCCCCTGCCGTTGAAGCAGAGAGCTATGCTGGATATGCGTGAAGTATCAGTCTTTCTTCCCTGCCGTTGAAGCAGAGAGCTATGCTGGATATGCGTGAAGTATCAGACTTTCTCCCCTGCCATTGAAGCAGAGAGCTATGCTGGATATGCGTGAAGTATCAGACTTTCTCCCCTGCCGTTGAAGCAGAGAGCTATGCTGGATATGCATTGAAAGTGAAGTATCAGGCTTATTTGGTTTGGGGTAGTAACCACCATAACAAGCAAGCTAATCCCCGTTTTTTTGTGAATGCAAATCCTTTTTTCCACATTTCCTCTTGCTGTTGAAGCTTAGAGCAATGTTGGAGTCACATTAACCGTGTGTATGTTTATTGAATAAGGGTATTATCTCCAAGTAGTAGCCGTCATTCCCGCGAGCCACCCACTCTTCATTCACATCCTCTAGACTTTATGGATCCACAGTGTTTATCCCATGCCCCTTTGAAGTCCTTCACAGTTCTGGTCTTCACCACTTCCTCCGGAAGGACATTCCAGGCATCCACCACCCTCTCCGTGAAGAAATACTTCCTGACATTGGTTCTGAGTCTTCCTCCCTGGAGCTTCAAATCGTGACCCCTGGTTCGGTTGATTTTTTTCCGAAGGAAAAGGTTTGTCATTGTCTTTGGATCATTAAAACCATTCAAGTATCTGAAAGTCTGTATCATATCACCTCTGCTCCTCCTTTCCTCCAGGGTGTACATATTTAGATTCGTCAATCTCTCCTCATAAGTCATTCGATGAAGACCATCCACCTTTTTGGTCGTCCTTCTCTGGACCGCCTCCATCTTGTCTCTGTCTCTTTGGAGATACGGTCTCCAGAACTGAACAGAGTACTCCATATTTCAAATATTTCAAAACAGAAATCACATGAAATAATACCTACAAATTTAAACTAGGATTAAAAAATCTCCAGCTGTCCAAACTTGAAATCTTTTGATTTCCAGTCACCTAGAGATTGTTGTGGATTGGCAGGAGGTGGGTTGCACAAACTTTATCTTCTCTCTCTCATTCACACACGCATATACTGTCATACTCAGGCTCTCTCTTTCTCTCACACATACACACACACACTTACATATATGCTATTACATACACTATCTTGCTCTCTTTCATAATATACAGAGTGGTATAATCAATGTAAAACAAAGAATAAACAAAATTTATAAAAAGTTTTTTTATAGAGATATTCAACCATAAAAATAATCTAAACAATTTAGAAACATGGAAATATTATGGCAGATAAAGACCATATGGCCTATCTAGTCTGTTCAATTACACCAACTATTCAGCTTCACAATCCTTATCACCCCCCTCAGGGATGCTCTGTGTTTATCCCATGCTTTCTTGAATTCAGATACTGTCCTTGTCCCCACTGTTGCGGTTCTGGCTGCGAGCACCACGGCCAGGCCCTTACTTCCGGGCTCCCGGACCTGCTCCTGCTTCCAGAGGCCTGGTTTGCGGCCTGTTTGGCAGCGTCCCCGCTGGGGCTGCGCCGCTGCGAGGTCTCCCATGGATGCCCAGCTCCTAGGCACACGCGTGCACCACTTGGGCGCTTTTCTAGGCCGTTTCCCGCCAGTGGTGACTCTGCCCAACTCCTGACTAGAGATGTGAATCGTGTGATCGATCGTCTTAACGATCTATTTCGGCTGGGAGGGGGAGGGAATCGGATCGTCGCAGTTTGGGTTTTTTAAATATCGTGTAAATCGTGTAAATCATGTAAATCGAAAACCGGCACACTAAAACATCCCTAAAACCCACCCCGACCCTTTAAAATAAATCCCCCACCCTCCCGAACCCCCCCCAAAATGCCTTAAATTACCTGGGGTCCAGTGGGGGGGGGGGAGGGGAAGGGGGAGGGCGGGAAAACCGGCACACTAAAACAACCCTGAATCCAAGACAAGCCTGGTGGTCGCTGTTATTTGACCGGTTTGACTTTGTTACGCTACCGACCCGACTCGAAGAACGTTTGAGCTGACGTGCTCTCGCACTCCTCTGAGGTCGAAGACACTCCTGATACACCCCAATATATCTTGGACCCTGAGAAAGTAAGTCTTGCTGCAACCTCAGTGTCCTCCCAAGGGAAGACCGTCATTCCACGTCGCTCTCGGAGAGCAGTTCTCGCTTGGGCCCATGACTCCCTCACTGGGGGCCATGCTGTTTGGAAAGGGACTTTAGCCTTGTTAAACCGTTTCTACATGTGGCCAACGGTGAGACAGGACGTTCAAGCTTTTGTGGGCTCATGCCCTACCTGTGCTGTTCAAAAGCCGCTCATTGGGAAGCCCAGGGGCCTGTTGCAACCATTGCCCATCCCTGTGGAGCCTTGGACACAGATCTCCACTGATTTTGTCATGGACCTTTCTGCTCAGGAGGTAATTCGGTCATTTGGGTAACCGTGGACTGATTTTCCAAGATGGCGCACTTTGTCCCTTTGCCTAAGCTACCCTCTGCACCTGACCTGGCCGGACCGTTCGCCCAGCATATCTTTAGACTTCACGGTCTCCCGCAGGATATAGTCTCCGATCGAGGACCACAGTTTACAGCTCGTTATTGGAAAGCCCTATGCAAACGCTTCAATGTACAACTTAGTCTTTCATCAGCATTCCATCCTCAAAGTAATGGGCAAACGGAACGAACCAATCGAACTTTGAAGACTTTTCTTCGTGCCTTCGTGAACGAACGACAAGATAATTGGGCTAAGCTACTCCCGTGGGCGGAGTTCTCATATAATAATCACATGCATGCTGCTACTGGAAGTTCGCCGTTCCTCGTTGTTTATGGGAAGCAACTTCGTCCGCCCCTACCTTCGCCTGAACCTAGTGCACTCCCGGCAGTGCAACTCTCAGCTCGCTAGTTTCATTCCTTGTGGATCTCTACCCAGGAAAAGATCTGTAGAACCGCCCTGTCTGCCAAGAGGTGGGCAGATAAACATCATCAGCCAGCACCCATCTTCCTCCCTGGAAACCGTGTCTGGCTTATCACCAGAAATCTACAGCTACGTATTCCGTCTAGAAGACGAGCTCCGAAATTCTGTGGGCCTTTTCGAGTCACCGAACGAGTGGGAGCAGTCTCATTCCGTCTGTGCCTACCCTCCTCAATGCACATATATGACGTGTTCCATGTGTCATTGCTGAAGCCTCTTGTGTTATCCAGGTACCACTCCCGGGCTCCTGAACCATCGGATCCTTCAGTATCGGACGAGGTCACGTATCAAGTGCGTGAAGTTTTGGATGTCCGGTTTCATCAACGCCAATGGGAATACTTGCTTGCCTGGGAGGGTTGCGGACCCGAGGATAATTCTTGGGAACCGGCCCGTAACATCCTCGACAAGGACTTATTACTGCAGTTCCATCTGGACCACCCAAGTAAACCCGGACCGGCTAAGAGGGGGCGTAAGAGGGGAGGTACTGCTGTGGTTCTGGCCGCGAGCACCGCGGCCAGGACCTTACCTCCAGGCTCCCGGACCTGCTCCCGCTTCCAGAGGCCTGGTTTGCGGCCTGTTTGGCGGTGTCCTTGCTGGGGCTGCGTCCCTGCGAGGTCTCCCATGGATGCCCGACTCCTAGGCGCGCGTGCGTGCCACTTGGGTGCTTTTCTAGGCCTTTTCCTGCCAGTGGTGACTCCACCCAACTCCTGACGTCAGACGCCGCGGCCTTGATAAACCAGCCGCGGCCATCCAGTCTTTTCTTGCAAAGGGTTAGCCTCCCGGTTTCCTGTTGCTCTGTGCCCCAGAGTGACTCGCTTTGTTTTGTTGCTCCGTTCCTGCTACAATACCTGCCTGGTTCCTGCCTGCCAGCTACAGTACCTGCTTGGTTCCTGCCTGCCTGCTACAGTACCTGCTTGGTTCCCGCCTGCCTGCTACAGTACCTGCTTGGTTCCTGCTTGCCTGCTATAGTACCTGCTTGGTTCCAGCCTGCCTGCTACAGTAACTGCTTGTTTCCAGTACCCGAATCCTGCTACAGTTCCTGCTTGGTTCCAGTACCCGAATCTTGCTACAGTTCCTGCCTGGTTCCAGAACCCGAGCCCAGTTACAGTATTGCTACTGTCCTAGCTGGTTCCAGTTACCTGTCCTGATCCACAACCCGCCTAAGTCCCAGCGGCCGGGCTCCTCCCAGGGGGGCTTCAGCTTCCAAGGGTGAAGCCACCTGTCCCAGCGGTTGGGCTCCTATGGGCTCCTCCCGGGGGAGTACCAGCTTCCAGGGTGAAGAGCATCTACGTCCTGCCTGAACATCTGCCTCCTGGCCTGCTATTCATTAGAGACATTGACCACCTTTCCCAGTCTCCAGCAGGTCGGCCCAAGGGTCCACTAAACAGAGACTCCCACAACATCCACTATCTCCAAGGGGAGGTTGTTCCATGCATCTACTACCTCTCTGTAAAGAAATATTTCGATTATACTTGAGTCTACCTCCTTTTACTCTCATCCCATGACCCATTGTTCTAGAGCTTTTATTATACTTTTTTATTGGCAATGCAATATATAAATATTTTAAATAAATAAATAGAGCATCCTTTCCTTTGAAAGAGTCCTGTCTGCTCTGCAAGGAAACCTTGGAAGTTTGTCCCCATATGCTTTAGAATGAAGACTACTGATCACTTTAGTAGGTATCCTCTGGACCAACTTCAACCAGTTTATATCCTTTTGAAGATATGATCTCCAGAATTGTACACACTATTCCAAATGAGGTTTCACCAGGGACCTATACAGGGGCAATATCTCCTTATTATTTATTTATTTATTTATTTATTTATTTAAGAACAAAAGAATGGAAAATATATTTTTTCTGCTGATCATTCCTCTCCCTATGTAGCCAAGCATCTTTCTGGCTTTTTCCAATCACTTTATCCACCTGTTTGGCTACCTTAATGTAAACCACTCTGATCAGGAACTATCTATTGCACAATCATGGTGTTTAACTGGATGTTAAATGGGGTTTCCTAAAAGATGTTGATTATTTAAATTAGATAGTTCCTTAGTTGGTAACCCAGGTGAGTTTACATTTGAGGAAGAATTTAGAGAAAAGACACTTCAAAAACAATTGAATTTTTATTCACAAATTTTTTCAAGAGAATTAAGCTTTTATTTTAAAAGCAGATAACTGGATGTAATTACTCTTTAGTAAATAATTATAACACTAATGAGACATTGCATAGTACATTACCCTATTACTTATTCTCAATAAGTTCTATTGTCTCAACAAATTTATAGTGACTTCAAGTCAAGCAAGTAGAAGAGAACAATAAAATCATAAGAAATAACTGGTTCTTTAAAAGATTTTTATGCAGATAAGTAATAATTACTTTTCTTTATTTAAATTACTCCGAGTTGCCAAGTATAATTAATGCCAATTCTTAAGGAATCGATTCTTTGTTTTTGGTTTGTATCTTTCAGGAGTCTTTAAAGAAGACTAGGCAACATTAATTCTCAGATAAGTGTTATTTTTTTTTCTTACTCTGCTTTTGATTTTTTTTCTTTTCTGTTTAAATGTATTTCTATTTTCTTTGTGAATATTTCTATCTGTAAACTTGTATTCTTCCTATCTCTAATGTGTGTTTATTTCTATTTTTTCAGTGCTCTTTAACATGTCTCTATTAATGTATATATCTTTAATCACTTAAATCTGTCTCCCAAATCACAGTTGCTTAGGGGCGGGACTAGCTAATGTTGTTAACATTCAAACTTGACCAGGAAGTAAATGTAGAGAAGCTTTAAAAGATAGAGACCAAAGCTGGCTTCCAAGTCAGCTATCATTGGTTGATGCAGCAGGAATTCCTTGACACCATTGATCTCGTATTCTTAGTAGCAGTCCCTACTATCCTGACTTTACAAAATAAAAAATAGAATACTGACTCCCTTGCTCTGAATATCTTCCGCAGACTAAATAAGGTCTTGTATGTTGTCCTAAAGTCTTGTTGTACTTTAACCCTAACTATTCAAAATAGTGATAATTAAATTTCCCTGTCTAATGAGACAGAGATATGGATTTCTCTGGGATATGAATGAGATGATAATCTAGCATATGAGTATATGAAATCAGCCTAGTAACTGCATAGAGAATGTATGCTTGAAAGAGTCACTTCTACAGTGTGTTAGGGATGTGCATTCATTTAAAATGAATGTCCAGTCTACGACAAAAATGCCCCATTTGTTTGATTTGTTGGCCCCCGAAAATGAATGAGCGCATCCCATGAATGAAACATGTCATTTGTTTCATTCATTTCCATTTCCCATAGAAAAGCATTGGCTACATTGTAAAGGATAGAGTCTGCCTGTCTGAGACTCAGGCTGGTCATGTGGGAGTCTCCATAGCAACATTAGCTAGTCCCGCCCCTAAGCAACTGTGATTTGGGAGACAGATTTAAGTGATTAAAGATATATACATTAATAGAGACATGAATCATGAGCCTATGAATCATGTATGAGGTCAGAGAATAACCGGGATCTGTTGTCAAATAAAGGAATGTATCAAAGTGAACCATTTTTCTAAATCAGCGAATTTTTTCTAAATCAGCGAATCACTGCTCTGTCTATTCTTCTTATTTTATGTGCAGACTATTTATGTGCAGACTATTTATGTGCAGACTATTTAAACCTGCATTTGATTCTTTCTTTCAAGAGAGAAATATTGTTTTTGCTTTTGGGTGAGCTCTGTATTGTTCCATACTCCACAGCGTTCTGAATTAGCAGTGCACTCTTGTTCAACATCAGAAACATTCAATTCTAATCCTTTTGGCTGCTGTGTTCATCTGCCAGATTTTTAATTTTTTTTTAATTTACTGTCACTGCCACTGACTGAGAGGAAAGCCCTCTTTCCCCTTCTGGGGAAAGGCTTTGGCTGCTGGCTGCAATGATCTAAATTTGCACTAATTGCAGTGAACTAGCAGCAGCGCCAGCTAGGGCTAATGCTACGCTAGCTAGCTGTGCCACAATGCCCAAAATAGAGTGAGGCTTTTTTTAACTCTCTCTGACTGAGTCCGTGCAAGAGAATCAGTGTATCTACAAAGAAAGTAGGTAGTGCCAGTCACTAGTCAGAGGTACAGCCAGCCACTTTATGGATTAATTTTTTTACTGCATTTATTAGTGCACAGCTATGTTACATATTCATGCAAATCACCATTCTTTGCTTGTTGTGTGTATGTGTGTGTGTGTGTGTGAGTGTGTGCAGTGTAATAGTCAGCAGAGCAAAATACTAAAATATTAGTGTAGTGCATTCTCTCTGTGTCTTGTTGTGATCACTTTAGTTAGTGTAAAACACACATCCAATTCATTGACAATAATAAAGATAAAAACATTTTTGTCCATCATTTAAATCCTAGTAAGCAGACACTGTAGCTGATAAAATCCCATCATGTCACAGAAAGGTACTAAAGGCTATGGCAAACCTGCAGTTGGTAGGGGATTTTTTTTTTTTTTTGTAAGACAGCAGTGAATCCCCCAACCAAAGTAAAGAGGGATTTTTTTTCAAATCCAATATATCAGCAGGAGAGGCAAGCATGTCAAGCTGTAAGACATTGAAATTTGGGAAAGATATGTTAGCACCATCTGTGTCTCTGCCAGACCCTGTTGTGTTGGAGGAGAGGGAAAGGGCAGGCACTAGCAGTTGCAGGGTACCAGTACCTTTGGAAGTATAAGTGGAAGTGGTAAATCTAAAGCACCAGCACTGCTTAGTATAGCACAAGCTACAAAAGTAGTTTTGCCATCCTCCTCCTCTGAATCACAATTTGAAGAATCTCCCTTTAGAGAATTTTCTGAAGTAGAGATGGGAGAGGCGTTAGCTGAAGACTCTGTATTAGAAGGATTAGTCAGTATTGTATTAGCCTCCACTTCACCGACTGATGAGAGAGAGGTAGGAGCTGATGTTAGTGAGGGAGAGCAGACCACACTGACAGTGCAGGAACAGAGGATGAGTGAATCCTCTTCCCCAGTTCCTCAGGCTCCATCTATCTCCACTGCCATTTAAGTGCCAGAATCATCCACCCCCAAGGATACAGACAGATGCAAGGGATCATGAAAGAAATTTATGTTCTGGAGCCATTTTCAAATCAGAGAGGACCCACTCTTTGCGCATTGTAACTATTGTGTGAAGGAAATCAGCCGAGGGAAGCAACGGGGCCGTTTAAGTAATTCTGGGATGGAGCATCACTTGAAGAAGCAACATTCCCTTCAATATGCACCTGGGGATGATAGTAGCAGTAGTCAGGGGGCCCCTTCTGCAAGCCTCCCTCAAAGTATTTTTGTTTAGTCATGTTCAGCTGATGACTCACATAAGCATCATCTATGGAGCGTAACATGTCTTTAGCACATAAGAGGCAATTATAAAGCGCAGGCGACCCGGAAGCAGCATCCAACACCAGTGAGCAAAGTCCAACACCAGTGCCGACCTTTTGCCCTCTCGTTCCTTATTGCAAAAAGTCGCTCGAGAGAGTAAAAGCCCTCGAGCCACTGCTTTAGAGCATTCCCAAAGGGTGATGTCAGACATGCCGTCTGTTTTATTTAAACTAAAGTATTCTCGTGTGTGGGAGTCTAACTGCTTAGTAAAGTCCGTGTCTTTCAGCAAACTGCTATTAAGATACCAAGTGCGCAGGCCTCCATCTGTGTCCGTTAAAGTCAGGGTAGCCCAAACAGGCGCATGATCGGACCACGTTATGCTATCAATACCCACCGCCCTCACCAGGTTTTGAATATGAGCACCAATAAAAGGATAATCAATATGGGAATAGGAATTATGTGGTTTAGAAAAGAATGTATAGGATCTCGAGGACGTGTATCTGTCCCGCCAAATATTAACTAGATGCCAGCGAGTCAAGAAGGAGCGCCACGCTTTGCGCAACCCAGAGAAGGCAGTGTTGGTCTTGGAGGAATTGTCAACCTTAGGGTCCATGGACAAATTAGTCTCCCCCTAATATAATATCTCCCTCTGCCTGACTAAACAATAACTGGTCTACCTCTTTCAGGAATGATGCTTGATTCACATTAGGGAAATAGACATTAACCAGGGTCAGGACACGGCCGCCCACTCTCAATTTAAATAATAAATACCTGCCCTGTGGATCCAGAACCTTATGTATCAGGTTATGGACTAAGGTGTGAGAAATAAGAATCCCCACCCCTGCGTATCGGGAGATTTTTGTGCTGGCTGCCCAATAGGAGCTGGGGTAAGAGGGAAAGACTAGCAATTTTTCAAAACGCTTCCAGATATGCGTTTCCTGAACGAAGGCTAGGGCAGCTTGGTGCAATTGTAATTCTTTTCTGAGAAGCACTCTTTTCTGGGGAGTATTTAGCCCCTTCACATTTAGGGATATTAATTTAGAAGCCATGGTAAATCAAAAAGTAGTACACTAGGTGGATTAGGTGCGCATCTGCCATTCCCAAGGCTCTCCAGGTTCTGGATCCTCACCCAAACAGGAATATATATGGTCGCCCCACACAATCAGTATATGCCACTCATAGGTCACATAGCAATAGTAAGATACCCTGTTGTCAACCCCAGGTAGTGGGATGCATTCCACCATTCCTAGCGGAAAGCAAACCTTCAAGAGGCTTCATATATACCCGGCACACTGGGAATTCCCCGTGCTGAGACCGTCCCCTCCTATAAACAAAAATGTAGCATAACAATATGAAAACACCAAAAATGCAAACAAGTACAGAACCCCGTATAACTCAATAGAGCAGAAAAAATATCCACCCAAGCATCTGTGAAAAATGGAGATACCCCTTGAGAAAAGGGTGCTATGAGAATCAAACTCCAAGACCATCTCTGTGCGAAGAATACTGGTTAGAGGAACCAGGAGGGAGATCAGCAGTTCAGCCCTGGTCGGACATGGATGCTCCGGCATCTCCCGAATGTCGGCGGAGGCGGCGTCCTCCCTTTCCAGCCCTGTGCCAGCGAGGCATGGTGTCCGGTTTGGTATGGGCCATGGCCTGCTTTGGTACCTGGAACGGGACTGGTAGCTGAGCCTGCTGGAATGCCTCCGCCGCTTCCGGTAGAGTCTTGACACGGTATGTCATGCCTTGAACTTGAAATTGCAGTCCGAATGGGAAAGTCCATCTGTAACGTATCCCTCCCGATCGCAGAGCTGCTGTGGCTTCGCGCAGGTCGTATCAACATTTAAGAGTCACTGGCGCCAAGTCTTGAAAGATTGTTAGGGAGTGAGATTTCCACATAATGTCACGCTGCTTTCTGGCCGCTTCATAGACCTGTGATTTCTGCAGAAAACAGATGATAATGTCCCGTGATCTCTGCTCTCTTCGTTGTCCCAAGTTCCGAAGAGCTCATTCCAGCCGGATTGCAGGGGCCTCCACTGAGTTGTTATCCTGGTCCGTGGACTCCGTTTGCAAAATGAAAATACAGATTTGCTGTGCAATGCTATGGGCATCCGCATACTCCGGACTGTCTGGCATGCCTCTGATTCGGAGATTACATCTCCTATTTCTATTTTCCAGGTCCTCCAATTTTTCAGAGAGTTCAGAGAGATCTTTAGTAAACTACTGCTGTTGAGCCGCCATTTTGTTCATGGTCTCCCCATGACCATCCACCCGCACTTCCATGTCATCCACATGGTGTCCTAAGGCAGCTAAGTCCTTCCTAATATCAGCAATGGAGGACATAAGGTCTTGTTTATGCTGCCTCATGTCAGCGCGAAGCTCCATAAACCACCCTCTCATCTCCTCCTTTGTGACTGCTTCTCCCACGGTAAGCTGGGTCTGCTGGGTGAGGGCTCCGATCGCATCACCTGAGGCTTTGGCGGCATCAAAATTGAGGCGGGTCTGGTCCGTGCTCGCAGGCCCCTCAGCAGCGCTCAATTTCCCATAGGAAAATTGTTTAAGGTCCGCTGGGTTTTTTTTCGCAGGCACAACGTGGACAGCCGCTGCAGCGTGAACCGGAATGAAAAGTCTGGGGAATCAAGTAATTAGATGGTGTTTTCAATGCGTAGGGGATGGAGCTCTGCATTCACACGTCCTGTCCCATCGGCCGTGGATTAGTGCCCCCCGACCAAGGGTTTTAAGAGCGAGATGTGAAACATGTTGTGAACTCCCAAGGAAATGGGTAACTGTGGTTAGTAGATTGCTGGATGACTGGAAACTGTTGCGGTTCCCGGATGCGGCAGGCCCCGGCCGGCTCCTCCTACCTGCTCCTTCATTCCTCCTCGCTGCAGCCCGGCGTGGCGCGTCCCGCTCTGCGGCAGGCCGACCACAGCCTACAGCATGGTTGCAAACGCTGTCCTCCTCCATCTAGCGGGGGGGGGGGGGGGGGAGGCACTCCCTAGGCGCATGCACATGGGAGCCCCGCCCTTTAAAGGGACCGCGGCGGGAAAACTCGGCCCAGCCCCGGAAGATGTCATCACCAGAGAGGGGTATTTAAACTCCACAGCAGCCTGCAGGACTTTGCCTTTGCAACAGGTCGTCTCCTCGGAGTGGTAGTTGCTGTTCCAGATGTCTTCATTCCTGTTCCTGCCTTGATCCTGTTCCTGGTTCCGTTCCTGCTGCTCCAGTCCTTGTGTTCCTGATTCCAGTCCCAGAGTTCCAGTTCCTGCTTTCCTGCCCATGCCTTCATTCCAGTCTCTGGTCTTCTCCTTGCTCCTCAGTTCCTGTGACCCCGGCCTCGGCTTGATCTCCTGGTTTGACCTTGGCTTGTCTTCTCATCTCTGCTTGTCTGTTGCCCATCTCGACCCCTGGCTTGGTACTTCGTTCTTGCCTGTCTACTGCCTGCCCCGGACCTTCCACCTGGACTCCGTTCTGCTCCTTCACTGCTAGCCCAGACCTGGACCTCGGATCCTGTCTTCTTCTTCCGCTTCACCTGCTTCCCTGAGGCATCCGCACCTAAGTCCTGCCGTCCCCAGAACCCAAGGGCTCAACCTGCGGGGAACGAGGGCTGGTATAGGTGAAGGTCCTGCCGGGTTGTCCTCACCAGCGCCACCTCCCGGAGATGAGACCCATTGGGGGCAATCCCTCAGTAGTCAACATCACTTGCTTAGTCTCAAGTGTCCACAACCACAACAGAAACGGCCCGATGTACTGGGGAGCAGGCCACATGAAGGGCACTCGGAGTCTGATATGGCGAGTACTTAGCCATACCTTTTCACCAGGTTTGAACTGAGGCACAGGCCTCTGGTGAATGTCGGAGCCTTTCATGGTTATTTGGGCTGCCTTTTGAAGCATCTCATGGGTGCAAACCCACAGGTTCTGGAGCTCCTGAGCAGACAGTTGTGCAGCTGGTGAGGGGACTGACAATAGAAGAGGTAGAAGAGGATGTGGCTGCCTTCCATAGACAAGATGCAAGGGCGAGAAGCTCGTGACTGTGCAGACATGTGAGTTATGAGCAAACTTCACCCAGGGCAGGAGGGGTACCCATTTATCCTGTCATTCATTTGGGTATGCTCTGAAAAATTTCTTGTGGATATGGTTAGTCCATTTGGATTGTCCATTACCCTGGGGGTGGTATGCTGTCATGAAGTCCAAGAAAATACTGAATTTCTTGCACAAGGAGCGCCAATACCTGGCCGTGAATTCGGTTCCTCAATCAGAGACAATGTGTCTAGGCAGACCATGCAGACAGAAAACATGCTGCATGAACAGGCAGGCCAAGTTGGGTGCAGAGGGAAGCTCAGGAAGTGGAATGAAGTGGCCCATTTTTGAGACGCTGTTGACCATGACCAAAATGATAGAGCAGCTGTTAGAGAGAGGGAGGTTCACTATGAAATCAGTAGACAAATGGGTCCAAGGTTCCCTGGGGGCTGGCAACAGCTGTAACAGAACTCCTGGGTCACCCAATAAGGGTTTCTGCTGCGCACAGGTGGGACAGGAGTCCACGTAAGCTCAGACATTTCATTGCATCTGTAGCCAACAATAACTCTGTTGAAGAAGGGTGAGCATCCGAGCCCGGCCAGGGTGATCTGCGACACGGGAATCATGGGATCATCTTAATACCTTTTCTGTGAGTTTGCGCGGGACAACCATCTTCCATGGTGGGACGGCACTAGTTGCACCCAGAAGAACCCTAGGCAGGCCAGTGATGTGCCTGGGAGGTTCCAGGATATCCTCAGTCTGGAAGAAGCGGGAAAATGCATTCGCCTGGGCATTCTTGAGTGCGGGCCGATATCTTAGCTCAAAATCAAAATGGGCAAAAAGGAGAAACCAGCAGGCCTGTCAGGAGTATGGAGATGCTGCAGATTCCTATGATCCATATAAATGGTTATGCGGTGTTGAGCACCCTCTAGCCAGTAGAGCCATTCCTCCAGAGCCAATTTGATGGCCAGGAGTTCTTTATCACCGATTCTGTAATTGTGTTCAGCTGGAGAGAACTTTTTTGAAAAAAAAAAAAAAAAAGAACGTAGGTGGAGAACTCCCTTGGAGGAGTGCTGGCTTAAGACAGCCCCTTCCCCCACAGGACAGGTATCCACCTCGACAAAAGGGGCGCGCAGGGTCCGGATGGTGAAGGCATGGTTTCCGCAGGAAGGCATCTTTCAGGTCTTAGAAGGCCTTCATAGCCTCTGGTAGCCAGAGCTTGGTGTTAACTCCTTTCCATGTGAGTGCAATGAGAGGACCGGTGATCTTGGAGTAGTTAGCGATGAAGTGTCAGTAATAGAAAGCCAGGAACCTTTGCAGTGCCCATAACCCACTTGGCTGGGACCAATCCTGGATGCTTTTGAGCTTGTCTTGATCCATGCTGAAATCTTTATTGGAAACAATGTATCCAAGAAAGGGAAGACTTTCCTTTTCGAAAAGGCACTTTTCCAGCTTGGCATATAGCTGGTTGTCACAAAGGTGCTGAAGTACCTGGCGAACATCCTACCAGTGTGAAGCGAGAGCCTTGAAAAAGATGAGGATATCATCGAGGTATTCCAAAACACAGATGTAAAGAAGATCCCGGAAGATTTTGTTCATCGTCTTTTGGAATACTGCTGGAGTGTTACACAAACCAAAAGGCATCACTAGGTATTCATAATGCCCATACCGTGTATTGAATGCCATTTTCCACTAGACATCGGCAAGAATTCAAATTAGGTTTAGGCCCCTTAAGGTCCAATTCAGTAAATATCTTCGCCCCTTGCAGGCGGTCGAACAGTTCCGAGATTAAAGGCAGTGGAAAACAGTCCTTTTTGGTAATGGCATTTAGCCACCAATAATCAATGCAGGGACAGAGCGACCCATCCTTCTTTGAAACGAAAAAGAAGCCTGCGCCAGCTGAAGAAGTGGTGTGTCAGATGAATCCCCTCTCAAGGTTCTCTTGAATATAGTCAGACATCACCTTCGCTCTAGGAGCGACAATGGATATACCCAGCTGTGGGGTGGTTTGGTATTGGGTAGCAACTCGATCGCACAATCATATATTCTCTGTGAGGCGGTAGAGATATGGCATTTTCCTGAGAGAAGACTTCTGAGAACTCAGTGTGGTACAGAGTGATGACTGATGTAGTGGCCGCCACCAGAAGGCACTAAGGGAGCTCCTCTGTCATGAAGTGTGACAGTTAGGCACCCACTTGGAGAGCTGCAAGGAAGCCCATTCAAACTGAGATGAACGGAGTTGAAGCCAGGCTAGCCCCAGGACCATGGGGTGGATGGCCTTGTTGATAATGTGGAATGCAAGCTGCTTGACATGGAGAGTATCAGTTCGCCCTGTCACCAGTGCTGTAGTGAGAGTATCCCTATTTGGTAATAGGTCTCCATGGATGAAGGAAATGATTAGTGAAACTTTCAGGGAGGCGGTCGGAATGTGTACGTGGTCCACCAAAGGTTTCATTATGAAGTTTCTTCCAGCTCCGGAATCCACCAAAGCCAAAGCAGAGAAGTTCAGATAATCAATAGAGAGTGTAATAGGAAGGGTCAATTGGAAAGCTGGAGTCGTGAAGCCTAGGGTCAGCCCCCCACTGGACCCTAGGCTCGGGAGTTTCTCAGCCTGATCGGGCACTGGTCTATAAGATGCCCTGATCCACCACAGTAGAGGCACAAACCAGACTGGCAACACCAGGAGTATTCCTCCAGAGTAAGGCAACTTCGCCCGAGTTGCATCAGCTCTTTGGTGTGTGCCCCTGCAAGAGGATGTGCGGCAGGCAGAGATGGAGGCTGTTGGAGTGAGGAGTCACTGTAAGGATCCTTTGCAGTGGTCGGAGCTCCCTGGTTCATTCCTGAAGGCGATGGTTGATTCTGCCTACTAGGTCAATAAGAGCCTCTAAGGATTCCGGGAGTTCGTCTTTTATTTGGGAAGACAACCTCTCTAGGAACATAAGAACATAAGATGTTGCCATACTGGGTCAGATCAAGTGTCCATGAAGTCCAGTATCCTGTTTCTAACAGTGGCCAATCCAGGTTACAAGTACCTGGCAAGTACCCAAACATTAAGTAGATCCCATGCTACTAATGTGTTGTGCTTGGTGGTGGACCCTTGTCCAGGAGCAGTGTAGAACAGCTCCCTGGTAGGGACCAGGAAGCACCTGCCCCCAGGGGACGGAGCACAGGAGGAGACAGAGGCTAGGATGAGCTTCACCACTGGAAGCTCGCGGTCCCCCCGGGTGGAGCCCGTAGGGACTCGGGCTGCTTGGACTTAGGTGGGACTCGCAGGGTCTCCCGAAGAGGTAGTAGAGAGGCATGCCCACGAACAGCAAGGGAGCGCAGTCGGTCACTAGGCTGTAGGTCTGGAGAACCAAGGAAGACCAGTACAGTGTAGGCGATGATAAGGCAATGGACAAACTTAGAATCAGGAGACGTGGTCAATGGCAGCTGGGGTCAGAATCCGAGGATCAGTCCGAGGAGTAGTCAACGAAGCAGGGGTCAGGATCCAGAAGTCAGATGAAGTCACAAGGCAGGCAGAGGTCAAGATCCAGGCAGCGAGCAGAATGGTCAAGGAGCAGGCCGAGGTCAGTACCAGAGAGACAGTCTGAGGGTACTACCTGGGGAGACAGGATAGACAGACACTGGAACAGAAGGACGCTGGAACAGGAGGATGCTGGAACAGAAGGACGCTGGAACAGTAGGACACTGGAACAAGGCTGGAACAAGACTGGAACAAGACTGTAAACGCGGAGGCAAACTAGTACACTTACAGTGCCGACTCGATTGCCAAGGCAAGGAAGTGCAGGCAGGGACTTCCTTATATCATACATTAAATCAGGGCGCGCTGCGGAGCTAGGACCCACCCCTAGCCCTACAAGAGGCCGGGCGGTCCGCGCGCATGTGCGTGCGTGTGTAGGGGCATGGCTAACACCACTGAGGATGCCAAACTCCGGCATGAGGCCTGGTGCGCAGTGGAAGGCCTGGCGACCACCGCCACGGGACACCGAGGCCTGGGGGTGCTCGCGGCTGCCGCTGGGGAGGCCAACCCATGACCTGCAGAGGAGTTAGTGAGGTGAGCAGGCCCATGAGCGGGCCAGGTGCAGACGGGGCGCTCAACATAATGCCAGTAATAGTAGTGGCTATTCCTTAAGTCAACTTGATTAATAGCGTAAATGGACTTCTCTTCCAAGAAATTTTCCAAACATTTTTTAAATCCAGCTATACTAACTTCCCTAGCCACATCCTCTGGCAATAAATTCAAGAGTTTAATTGTACATTGAGTGAAAAAGAAATTTCTTTGATTTGTTTTAAATGTGCTATTTGCTAACTTCATGGAGTACCCCTTAGTCCTTCTGTTATTTGAAAGAGTAAATAGCTAATTCACATTTACCTGTTCTAGACCTCTCTTGATTTTATAGACCTCTATCATATCCTCTCTCAGCCATCTCTTCTCCAAGCTGAGCAGCCCTAACCTCTTTAGCCTTTCCTCATAGGGGAGCAGTTCCATCTCCTTTATCATTTTTATTGCCCTTCTCTATACCTTCTCCAATGTAACTATCTTTTTTGAGATGCGGCAACCAAAATTGTACACAGTACTCAAGGTGTGGTCTTACCATGGAGTGATACAGAGGCATTATGACATTTTCCGTTTTATTCACCATTCACTTCCTAATAATTCCTAGCATTGGGCTAGATTAATCAAACTATTGCATGCGATAGGGGCATGTTTTATGGTAATAGCCTATTTATCGGGGGGGGGGGGGGGGGGGGGGGGGGGGGGTGGAGAGAGACTGACTAGCTATAAGGCCCTTCTAGTAGTTAGGTATTATACCTCTATAGGAGGACCACCTAGTAACTCGAGGTGAGGTTTAGGTTGTAGTGTAGGGGTTAGGGGCCACTTTTACATGCAGAGTGAGACATATGAACAGAACAGTGCACTCTTGTGAAGATTTGATGACCTTCAGAGTGAGGAAACTCACACAAAGATAAGATTTGCACAATGTTCTCTCAACCTAACTTGATGGACTCTCAACCTGGGTAATTGGTAGCTCCTAGTATGGAGCCTAACATTGTGTAATTACAGCATGGGTTATTTTTCCCTATATGCATCACCTTGCACTTGTCCACATTAAATTTCATCTGCCATTTGGATGCCCAATTTTTCAGTCTTGCAAGGTCCTCCTGCAATTTATCACAAACCACTTGTGATTTAACTACCCTGAATAATTTTGTAAATTTGATTACCTCACTCATCATATTCCTTTCCAGATCATTATAAATATATTGAAAAGCACCGGTCCAAGTACAGATCCCTGAGGCACTCCACTGTTTATCCTTTTCCACTGAGAAAATTAACCATTTAATCCTACTCTCTTTTTCCTGTGTTTTAACCAGTTTGTAATCCACAAAAGGAGTGTACATAGACAGGACTCTCCCCATTAGAGTTCGGTAGCCAGAGTTTGGAACTCTATCGCGTAATCCAAGAGGGGTTGAGACCCTTGGCGTAGGTGGAGGAGATCAGTGCCAGATGTTGCCAAGTGGTCAGGTTCATCAAAGACGATTTTAAACACTGAGATGAATTACTGGAGGTCACAGAGGATTGGGTCAGCCTGTTCCCACAGGGCCGAAGCCCATGCAAGGGCCTTGTCATCAAGGAGAGAAAGGATGAATATTGTCTTATCTGAATCCTTGTTCCGATTGGAGGAAAAAGTTCATTTACCACTGATTGATGAAGCCCCGACACTTCTTCGGGTCCCTGGTGTATTGAGGAGGAGCAGGCAAGGGAATCATGGGATGACTCGCTACTGCAGGAACAGATGGAACAGCCACTGGTGGTGTCAGGGCCATTATAGTTGCCAGGGAGTCAAGGCAACAGTTGAGACATTCAATAGAGGCTGCTAACACCTCCAGGAAATGCTGCTGTTCCTGGATCTTGTGGGCCAAACCCAGAATGGCCTGAAGGGCAGCTGGCTCCACCGGGTCCATGGTCTCAGCAATCTGTTGCGGGAGTGAACTCTTGGGCCAATGTGGAGTTAGTGAAACCTGCAGGGAGG
The DNA here is from genome assembly GCF_901001135.1 of Rhinatrema bivittatum. Classification (NCBI taxonomy): domain Eukaryota; kingdom Metazoa; phylum Chordata; class Amphibia; order Gymnophiona; family Rhinatrematidae; genus Rhinatrema; species Rhinatrema bivittatum. The sequence goes on from NC_042615.1 coordinate 184,074,424, forward strand.
AGCCCTGCAGATCCCCACAATCGGCAGGCAGAGCTGGCTGGAGCAGAGGCCCAACTGGAGCTTCACCAATACCAGCCCACGTTCCCTTTAGGTTGAGACCTCAGGTACCGGGACTGGCTGGCCTTAGGTGTGGGCCTCTGTGATGGTGGAACTCTGTAGATAAGAAAACATGCAGGCCAGCTTGAGGAGGAGGTGAAGTCAGACTGAGCCAAGATCAGGACAGGTGACCATGTGCAAGAGTAGGGTCAGGCTGGGGCATGAGATGGGAAGCATACTTGCAGAGTCATAGTCCAGGCAGTAGTTGAGGCAGGCAGCATACAAGTGGAGTTGTATTCCAAACAGTGGTAAAGACAGACAGAGTACAAGCAGAGACAAGTTTCAGTCCAAGGTCAAGCAAGAAGACCAATCAGAAGAAGCAGGGGACAAGGAGCAGAAGACAGGAACCAGATACATGATGGAACATGGGACATCAAGGGGACTTGGAACATCAAGGGACTTGGACAATACTGGAATGGATTCATGGATGTCTCTCTGGAATGGAGTCATGGGCGTCTCTCAGGAATGGACTCACGGATATCTCTCAGGAATGGACTCACGGACATCTTGGAATAGACTCACGGACATCTCTCAGGAATGGTCTCACGGACATCTTGGAATGGACTCACGGACATCTTGGAATGGACTCACAGAGTATAGACATCAGGACATGGAACAGGCATCAGGCTGAAGAGTCCCGGGCATCAGGACATGGAACAGACATCATACTGAAGAGAAGTCTTCAGGAGCATCTGGAAAGATGCAAAGACAACGAAGGAATGGAGCGAGGCCCTCTTATAGTGCAGACCCAGGAAGAGGGCGGAGACTGACAGTCGGTGGGGCTGCAGCCACTTCCTGTTGCTAGCCCTTTAAAAGGAGGAGAGAGGCGCGGCCCCGTACCTAAGGAAGGCTAGAGGCAGGCTGCAGGACCCTGGAGAGCGGCCCTGCAGAGCAGGAGGAAGCAGGCCGTGTCGGCGGCGTTCTAACCACATAGGATGAGGGCCCAGAGGCAGGCGATGTCTGCGGCGTCCCTGCCAGGTCAGAGGGCAGGGCTGGAGGTGGCACCCAGCCGCGAAGAACCTCGAGGGCGGCCTCCTGCCCACGAGGGAAGCGGCGTCCAGGGGCAGGCAGACTCGAAATAGCAGCAGCGGCTTCCAGGCCGCATGAGGCCTGATCGCCAGCGGCTCCAGCCATGAAGGCAGCAGCGGCTCCGAGCTGTGAGGGGCAGCGGAGGTAAGGCCCTGTCCGCGGGTACCGCGGGCAGGGGTGCAACACCACCCATTTAATCATCAGCCTTGACCAATTTCGCAGTCCCTCAAGGATCTTGGTAAACACCAGGGTATCATTTGTCTTGTAGATATCAGACCATTCTTTGGGGGCGAACATTTTCCAGATGTTTGAAGTCCTCTTTGTCCATCTGGAAGTGCCTGATGCACTTTGGCAACGATTGTTCTGTGGCTCCTTCAAGAAAGAACAGCTCAAATTTTTGATAATTAACCTTAAATCCCTACACCTTACCATATTCCTCGAGTACAGTTAAGACTCTGTGTGCCAATTTCTTAAGCTCAGTGATATATAAAACACATCATCAGTGTACAAGGATATTTTAAACAAGAAACCAGCTATCTCTGCAGCACATCAAATCACCTGTGCTAAGACCTCTATAGACAGGTCAAACAGTAATGGGGAAAGTGGACATTCCTGCCTATTACCCTGTCGAACTTGGAATGTTCTAGATAATGAACCATTAGTCAGCACCCTTGCCATAGGGTGCGTATATAAAGTCATAATCCAACCCACAAAAACTGTTTCCAAGTTGAAAGTGCGAAGTACTGCAAAGAGAAAGGACCTGTGCAGCCTACTGAAGACTTTTTTAGTCTCTAATGCCACTAGAAAACTCTGGGTCTTACACCCCCAGACGAAAGAAATGATATGAAATGCCCTACTTGTGTTATCAGTTGAAAAATTACCTTTGACAAAGCCGATCTTATCTACCTTAACTAGTTGGGGGGATAATACTTGCAAGCTTCATCTGCAACATCTTGACCAATATCTTGATATAAAATTCAATAATGAAATGTCAATAAGAATCAGGGTCTGCCTCCTCTTAGCCCGAGTAGACTTTTAACCTTATTAAAGCCTTCAATACATGTCCACAAGTTAATACATTTGATAACAGAATCCTCAAGCAGGAGTTTTCTATTTGGAATTTTTTGATAACACCTTTGAGTTTTTGTGTACAGTAGGTAGCCCTCCTCAACTTTCATACCACTTCACATTTCATTTCTAGAGTCTCATCTGTTTCCAATACAGTAAAGGTATTTTCTCACGTATGTTTAATCAATTTTTATTGATTTTACACAATTACAAACATCTAGGAGTCGGTGGTATCTGCAACCTCTCCCAGCCAATACAGAAAGGAACAAGCAAACCAACAAATCCCCCACCCACCCACCCTCCTCCCACCCCCTCCCCTCCCCTCCCCTCCCACCCCTGAGTTCCTTATAAGAGTAATAATATAGTCTTTCAGTCCTCCATGAAATAAGCTGTCCAGTTGATTGCTGGTTAGATGATCAACCCAGAAAAGTCAGGCATTCAGTATTCTGCTCTGTGCCTTATGCGGAAGCGATTGGATGTATGGTTCCCATATTGCTAGAACTGTGTCCTCCGAGGAGGAGATCATTGAGAAGAAAGAGCCTCCATATGCATTAGTGTATAGAAGAGATTTCTCCACACCCAAAAGGAGGGTGGATCCACCTCTCGCCAACCCATCAATATGACTCTCTTCCCAACTAAACACGCTTTTTGAATAAATAGGGGTGTACCAGGATCTCGAAGCCGCACAGTGGGAATATAGCCAAATAATAGCCAAGAAGTAACAATTGGTATGGATATTCCCAGGACCCTAGCCAAATATTTTGCAATATGCATCCAAAACCCCCGAATAGCAAGGCAAGACCAAAAAGCGTGAGCCAAAGTGCCTATGATTCCCGGACATCGAGTACAAAATGCAGAGACAGCAAATTGTTGTCGAAATGCCATCTGTGGGGAAATGTAGGCCCATCCCAAAAATTTATATTGCAATTCTCAATAATAGCTATTACACTAGATCCTGGTCACCCCCCCATAACAGATACGAATCATGGATGCAGTCACTACAAAATCACCATCTCCAGTCCGATCGGTCAGTGTTTCAAAAATATCTATTCGCCTCTCTGTCCGTAGATGTCTATAATAGTAGGATAAGGACGGCACTTTGTTACCTGATAAGCGCAATGCCTCTTCAAGTTTCTGGAATGTGCGACATTGTAAAAAAGCTGGTGAAATGGATTTCAAATAATGAACAATTTGAAGATAAGGAAAGGTAGCAGCTTTACCCAATTCATAGGTCTCACACAATTCCGCCAAGGAGAATGGTCGTCCATCCTGGTGGGATATTTGGCCTAAATAAGTAATACCCAGGGTCTGCCAAGTCCGAAAAGCTTGGTGTTGGGAGCCTGGGGTGAACTCAGGATTACCAACCACTGGCAATAAATAAGCACACACTTGGGGTATCTGCAATCTCTTAGTGAGAAGGATCCAGGCCTGTTGTGTCAGGTGAATATTGATAGACTGAGCAAAAAAGGCCGGCAGTCTGGCCTGTTCCACCTCCAGAAAATATGTAAGGGAAATTGGGGCAGATAATGCCTGATCAGCTTCCATAGGGGTAAACGTAGCCTTGCCCAATATCCAATCTCTAATGATACGCATACTGCTGGCCAAATTATATAACTGCATATTAGGCACTCCCAATCCACCTGCACCCCACCTCTTCTGTAGCCAATCCAAAGGTAATCGCGCTTTCCCTCCTCTCCAAAGAAAGCGGCGCATGAGATGATCAAGCAACACCAAATCCTTGCGCTTAAGCTGAAGCGGTAAGTTCTGGATGAGATAGAGCCACTTCGGTAGCACCACCATTTTATATAAATGTACCCTACCGCTCAGTAATAAGGGGAGGGATCGCCACCGTTGTAGCATATCCTGGGTCTGTTGTAATAGTGGAAGTATATTTAGATGATAGACCTGAGTGGGATTTATTTTATTTATTTATTTAAATTCTTTTAATATACCGATGCTCAAGACTAGGTCTTATCGTACCGGTTTACAATAAACTAGGGGGTAACCAGTTAACACTGAAAGTGAAAAGTTACATTACAACAGGGAATGTGGAACAAGGTTGTTAGAAAAAAAGGGATAGATTAACAATTTCTAACTGGAGAGCAGTGCATTCTGCTGGCCAAATTATATGACTGCATATTAGGCACTCCCAATCCACCTGCACCCCACCTCTCCTTTAGCCAATCCAAAGGTAGCCGCGCTTTCCCTCCTCTCCAAAGAAAGCGGCGCATGAGATGATCAAGCAACACCAAATCCGCGGGAAGATTAATCCCCAAGTATCGAATCGAATTGTCCGCCCACTGTAAGGGAAAGAACCACGCCATCTCTCTCGTAGGGCGTTAGGAAAAGCCAGCGCCGCCGATTTACCCCTATTCAGCCGAAAGCCGGAAAAGTGGCCAAAATTGTCTATTAATTCCAATAGAGGAGAGAAAGAGGCATATGGGTTTGTGAGAAACACCATTAGGTCATCTGCATAAGCAGCGCATTTAAATATCGTATTTTGAAAACTGATTCCCCAGATGCCAGGTTCCCTCTGGATTGCCAGAAGAACGGGCTCTAACTGTAGCAGAAAAAGTAACGGGAAGAGAGGACAACCTTGACGTGTGCCCCGCAAAATAGGAAAAGAAGAAGACCGCTCACCATTAACCACAATAGTGGCTTGGGGAGCCGTATAGAGCAACTGAACGGCCTCAAAAAAGAACCCACCAAATCCCATACGCCGTAATATATAAAATAAATATGGCTATTCCACCCTATCAAACGCTTTTTCTGCATCGAAACTGATAGGAAGATAGGGGGTTTGAGTATACAGACACATTTCCATGGCAGTAAGCACCCGTCTAATGTTAGAAAGAACATACCGTTTACGCACAAAACCCACTTGGTGTTGGCCAACCAATGACGTCAAAACCAGTGCCAGATGATCGGCTAAGATTTTAGCTAACAGTTTCTGGTCATAATTTAGTAAGGAAATTGGCCAAAACGACTCAGGTGTTTGTGAGTCTTTCCCTTGCTTTGGGATAAGAGTAATATGGGCATGATTCATCCGTGGTGGGAAACTACCCGTCACAATAAGATCTAAGAATAAGGCCCCCAGTGGTTCGCAAACTTTATCTAGCACACAACAATAGAATTCTGCTGAGAACCCATCTGGGCCTGGAGCTTTCAATCTTTTGGAAGAAGAAATGCCCAATTTAATTTCAGCAGCTGAAAAAGGAGCATTAAGAGCCTGTAGTTGTTCCGAGGGATAGCTAAGGAATCGCAAAACCTAGTGCAATGGTCCTCTGGACAACTTTCTGCTTTATAGAGACTCGTATAGTATTCTCGAAAAAGTTGCAAAATGGTTCGTGTATGAGTTTCAACCTGTCCTGTTGTGTTTTTCAGGCCATGGACATATCGGGCTCCCCGAGAGGATCGAATCAGATGGGACATCAATTTCCCGGCTTTATCACTATATTGGTGTAGTTTAAATTGATAATAAAGTATGCTTTTTTTTGCTCGGTTATGTAGAACCGTATTAAGAGTACACTGTATGGAGTGATATTGGTCTCGCAAAGGGCCAGTGTTATGGCGGAGAAGGTGGAGTTTCGCCCGTTGCAGTTGCTCCGTAAGCTGAAGAACTTGTTTATTTAAGACTTTACGCCTATGCGCCACATAAGAAATGATATCCCCCTGTAGTACTGCCTTTGCTTTGTACCAATACAAGGTGGGATTGTCTTTATGTTCCTGATTAAGAGTCTCATTATCGGACCACCATTCTCATAAATAGTCCTGGAACGCCTGATCTTCCGCTAGATAGTAGGGAAAGCGCCATATCCCATCACCCCTACCCGGGGATGCAAGTTGTAAATCCAGCCACACAGGTGCATGATCGGAAATTACAATGTTTTCAATGCCTGCCTCACTCACCGTGTGAAACACATGGCCACTAATGAGAAAATAATCCAAGCGAGCATATGTAGCATGCGCCCTAGAAATATGAGAAAACTCTCTTTCTCCTGGATGAAGAGTGCGCCAGGCATCAACTAGATGCAATGCATTTTCCAACAATGTGGGCCCCTTTCCCATCCCTGGCTCACGGCGTCTGGACTGTGATGCGTCAACCTGGGGGTCTCGAATGGTATTGAAGTCGCCCCCAACTATGATGATATCTGTCAAATACGGGAGTAAATGTCTGTAAATTGTCTGAAAATATTGTGCATTAAATGTATTTGGAGCATAAAGATTGCAAAAGACCACCGTCTTGTGATACAGTACAATAATTACAATAATAAAGTGCCCCTCTGGATCCTTGATTTCCCTATACACTTGAACCGGCAAATTTTTATGAAACAGGATCGCCACTCCTGCAGAGCGTGTATTTGCCAAAGCATATGAGACACTGCCTACCCAGTACTTATTTAACTTAGAATGTTCACGATCAGAGAGATGTGTTTCTTGTAAAAAGCCAACAGCTGCACCTTTCCGTTTTAAATGAGTTAGAATTTTGGTACGTTTTACAGGTGAATGAATGCCACATACATTCCAAGAAACTATACGAGTAAGATTACTAGAGACATCTAGGAGACCCCAACATGCCAAGCCGATATTTCACCAGTTGATGAGTCTGAGCCCTCCCAGCCGGGGTCCAGACTTGAAGTTGGGAACATCTGAGATAAGAAAAACTATATTGAACCAGCATAAAGTAAATGAAAAGCCTGAAAGGCCACATCGAGGAGACTACTCTACTCCCCCTACCCTGTTGCCCCTGCTCCCCTACCCCCCTACCCTTTTGCAATGTGTCCTCCCTAGCTTCCCCCATGCCTCCCCCAAAGGATAAGAGGAGATCATGAAGCCCCTGCCCACACAGCTATTAGGCACAACCCTCCCCACCCACCCTCTCCCCCCATCCAGCCCCAACCCCCAGATAATGATGATAAATCAAGTTAAACATGTAACTAGAAAACGTCTTCGCCAGACAGTATAGTAAGAAAACCACATACGATATAACCGAACAAACGATTGGTGTTATCGCCCAACAAATGAGCACAGGATTTAGCTAAGCCAACAACAACATAGAGAATCAATCTCTGCAGAGTATTCAATCATTGTCTCCCCTCTCCCCCTCATCTTCATGGGGAACCCCCACAAACAGTTATTTGCATGCAAAATTTGAGACTAACTGGTCGTGAAACTTCCACATGTTCGTGAGAGTCGAGAACATAATTAGCAGTATGCTGGTAGAAAGATAGCGGTATGTATGCAAGCAATCTCTGTGATGAACCAAAGTCCTCCTGCTGAACCCCGCAACTGTCCCACCAGATGGTTAGCTGGTTAATGTGTGTGTTAAAAATACTCAGGCCATAGGGGTGAGTAGACTAGTATATTGTATTCCCCAGTTTAGAACAAGGCCCATAGCTCTCTCTGATGCCACCAATAACCTGGTCGATAGTGTTCTGCAACATTTGAAATAGCACAACAGGCCCCCAAATCGGGAGGAGAGGGGGCATCTGCTCCAACGGCTCTGAATCTGAGTATGTACGAAAGCTAGGTATTGCCGATAACTTGTGGCATGCAGTTGAACGGCGATAGATCCGTCGCAAACCACAATAAACAAACAGCAAGAAAAAACCCTCGAATAGGTCCTAGCCCCACGCCAGACGTTTACTGCTGAAAATTATCTATGACCTCTCATGTAGGTTTGGTAGCAGAGAAGTAGAAAGTTCATTAAAATAAGCGTGGCATGCACAAATACAATCCCAAAAGTATCAATCCATAGGAGAAGGTATTCTGAAGAAATAATTTCCCCCGCTCCTTGGGAGAAGCACAAGAAGTTTAAGAAGCGCCCGATCCCGCACTCCGCAACGAAAACTTGAGCCGCTTCCGGGGTATCTAGCCATTTCACCCCCCCCCCCCCCCCCCCCAGTCGTTGCTACTCGCAGCTGAGCTGGATAGATAAGTGTTGCCCGGAGGCCCAGGTTTATCAATTGTGAACAATGGGGGGGCCATCACGCGGCGTTGAGCAGAGACTCCTGCCGAGAAATCCTGGAACAGTAGAATTTTTTGTCCATCATAAGTTAAAGTGTGTCCACCCCGAAGCGCCCGGAGTATGTCTATTTTATGAGCGTAATTCAGCAGCTTTGCTATGACGGGCCGCGGCCTAGATGTATCAGACTGCTGCTGACCTAATCGGTGAGCTCGTTCTACCTGCAATGGCCCATTGCTGGTCGGTAAGTTTAGTTGCTTCGACAGCCATTTTTCTAAAATCGCCGGCAACTCCGGATCCCTGACATTCTCCGGCAGGCCAATCAAGCGGATATTTGAGCGGCGGGACCGGTTCTCCAGGTCCTCGACCCGCTGTACCTGCTGTGCCATCGAGGCCTGGAGCGTCGCAATATCCCGCCGCGCCACCATGAGGTTGTCCTGCACCTCCGACACTCGGGCTTCTACCTCGGTGAACCTGGATTCATATCCAGTAAGGGTCTGCTTAAGTTCGGCAAGTTGTTCCGCGATGGCCTTTAACTCTGGCCCTATCGCGGCAGTCACCGCCGTTTTGATATGTTCAAGGTCGAGCCCTGCTGATGCATTCCCCGTCGACTGGGTTTCAGGGGACGATGGCGGATCCTAACCTTGAGGTTTTTCGCGCTCCTTCTCTTTGTCTATCCTGATTGTACGAGTTGCCATAATTTAGTGGTTATTGATTCTCACAATGCGTCAAAGATTCTGATGATGAAGGAATTTTAGAAATTGGCGAGATTGTGCAGAGGATGAGGCTGGATAGGAGAGAGAGGCCTGGAGCTAAGGCACCCACATCTGCCTCCTCTGCTGGCTCATGTGATCTCTGGTATTTTCTCACTTAAACACTGAGGGGCCAATGTACTAAAGTGTAAGGCTATCTCAAATGATTAATACCTGTTAAAAGTGTTATTAAGGTGTGAAAGCTACTTTATGTGCGTTAGCAGCTCTATTAACACACATGCTGTAAACTAATTGCCATAGTTTTTAACATGAAATCAGGTAATGAAATGCAAAACTATGTAAAATAGCTGATTTCCTACTAGTGCAGTGAAAAATTACATGTGTAAACTACTTTGTAGATGAATTAATGCAAGGTGTAGTTATTTTTTTGCAATTAGTTCTTATGTACACATAGAAACATCGAAACATCTACTGGTATGTGTGTACTTTTGCAGTTGTGGAACAGTCATTCCATATTATTAATATCTGCTGTTAGTGTGTCTGATAAACAGCGCAGTTACATGCATTAATAACTGATGTTAGCATAGTTTAGTGCATTTGGCCCAAAAACCACTTCATTTGGGCAACCAGAAGTTTTTTAATTTAGATTTTATATTCTGCTTTCTGGCACTTGAAAGTGGATTGCATTCAGGTACTGTAGGTATTTCCCTATCCCCACAGGGCTTACAATCTAATTTTGTACCTGAGGCAATGGAGGGTAAAGTGACTTGCCCAAGGTCACAAGGAGCAACGGTGGGATTTAAACCCTGGTTTCCGTAGGTGTAGCCCGCTGCTCTTACCACTAGGCTACTTGTTTATTTACTTATTTATTTATCTATTTATTTAAATCACGTATATTCTGCTTGTTCACATACTGGCTAAAAATGGTTCCACAAGGATGCAACTGCTACTTCTGATGCCACCTCTTATCTGTAATGGGTACAACATCTGATCAATGATAATTTTTATTTTGGGGGTGGGGGAGCTCGAGGGCAGAAAGGCACTGCTGACTAAGGCTCTGGAGGTTTCCTCCTGCCTGTACCTTGTAATGGCAAAAGTCATTATGGAATATCAGGGCCCATCTTATCTTAGGCAATAAAGTGACAGGAACATAATGAATTTTGAAGGAACAGGAAACGACTACTGTTGGCCTCCGAGGCCCAGTCTCGATTGGGGCATGGGCCAAGGACCAATCTTGGTTGGGGCATGGGAAGGAGCACTTGTTGCCCAGGGCTAGGAAAAATATGAGGCTGAGGGCAATCGCTGGAACCCAGATGGTGCAGGGCTTTCTGCCGTCAGTGCCTCCCGGCTGCCCCCCAGTGCCTGGGGCGAAGGGTGGCGCTGGTGCCTCCCTGGTCAAGCGGCGGCGGCGGGAGAGCGCACGTGACTCCGACTGCACCGTGCAAGCGGCTCTCGCGCACACACACTCGCGGGCGCGCTCCTCTGCACTGTGCCTGCTCGCAGCTCCACGAAGAGAGAGACACACACACAGCACCGAGCAGCACAGGCAGCGCCAGCCATCCGCTCTCTCACTACTGCCGCCGTTGGAAAGGAAAAGAAGAAACCAGGGCTTCGGCTCCTTTGCCTTTTCTTTTTCTAAGAGAGGATGGCCAGCTGCGGGCTCTCCGAAGATGCCTTCTTCTCTTCCTTCTTTTACAATTGCACCTCCTCCTGGGATACCGCCTTCGGCCAGGTAAGAGGTGGTCGGGATGCCGCCTGATCTGCTCCTGACACCCACTCGGCTCCATCGGGCTTACAAGTCGTTTGCCGTTTCTTGCAAAATATAACGTTCAGACGGGTTGGGGGGAAAGAAAAGAGATTTTAAGTTTGGTAAAATGTTTGCATTTCTTTCCTTTCTCCATTATTATTTTTTGGGTTTGGCGTTTGCATTTGTTTTTCTTGGGGGTATGATAAGACTATGCTGTGTGCGATCTTGCATTCTGCGTTACCTGAACAACTCCAGGCACAACAAGGCGGGCAACTCAAGCGAAACCTTTGAGAAGTGCACGATTTGCCGGCTGCTCCCCCTGCCCCCATCCCTTCCACCTGCCACTTCTGCCGAAGGAGCGGTTCTTTTTTGGGAATAATATTTCTGTCCTGTTCGCACTGCAAGGCGTCTGTTTTGCAAAACGTGACTCGTCTTATTTGCACATCTTGCAATGTAGTCTTCCTTCTTCCTTGATTTCCATCGTAAGTTTGATGACGATTTGAGGCGAATGAGTGTGCATTTGAAGGGAAAACTGCAGAGATAGGGGTCCTGAGTGGATGGAAACGAGCAACACATAAATCATACCTCATCATGCAAAGAGGTCTAGGAGCCTGAAATCGCTTTAATTAAATAAACCATCGCAGCCCGCTATCCCTGCTGCTGGTTTTTTTTTTTTTTTAATTTTCTGTGAAAGTATACAAAGCATCCATGAGTAAAGTTAAAAAAAAAAAAAAAGAATCAAAGCATCAAACTATTGTTTGGGAGAAAAAAAAGTTGAAGTGTGGGGATGGATAGCTCTCGGTGGCAGGTGGAGCAGTGCTCTTGTGGGGTTCACAGTAGCCGGCGGCCAGGGCATGGGGAGCGGGTGGCTTGTCGACGCTTGATGAATTCGCCCCTAATGTCATGCCGGAGCACGAGATTTTTTTTTTTTGCTTGACCCTAGGCGGAAATCGCCCGTTTTAGAGCGTGTGATCGCCTCGTCGCTGGGCTGATAGAACCGTGCTGAGCTCATGGAAAACCGTGCACCAGAGTCCCCGTCTCCTGGAAACCGAAATCCCCAAACTAGACAGTTGCCAGTTTAAGGTTACACGCATCGCGGGCAGCGATCAGCAAACCGCACGCAGCAGAAGTCCGAGTTAATAATATATAAAGGCAGAGGAAGACGAGCTCCCGCCCAGCAGCCGGCAAGGCTCTCTGCCGGGACCCTTCACAACTGACTTGCCTTTAAGAAACTTCCTAAACACTGGGTCGGCGGGAGAAGGAAACGCAAATTGCTCAGCGTTGGCTTGGAAGGCGTGATTGCCCACGCTTCTTGCCTTTCCTGCTGTGTTTCTCTCCCAACTGTTACAGACGGGGGGCAAGCACTACCTCATCATTAGCAAGAACAGATGTCTTAGTTTTTATTATGTGTTGTACCGCCAGTACTAAGGAGCAAGCTGTTACCCCACTCTACGAATGTAACCAAAAGGTACAAACAATTACTGTATATTCATATCAACTACTCGAGATTCACAACACATCAGCCAAGATCAACTTAGAAGTGTTAGTATGGCAATCAGCTCGTCCCATGTAAGATACGTGGTGTCGAAATATAATGTAGAGTGCCTGAAGTCTTAATCCCCAATCTCATGCCCACAATGGACTTCAGACAGAATCATAAGGAGCACTCCCAGTTCTCATCATTTACCACCCTTGTCCGCAAAAGCTTTTACCAAAAAAAAAAAAAACAAAGTAAGTGTGAATAATAACCCAAAACAAGGGCAAAGAAGTTATTCTTGTATCATACTGTGAATGACCGAACCAGGCCAAAAGATGCATTCAAAAAATGACTTCTCTTTGCCCTATAAGAACTGAGTTTAAAAACCTTTTTGAATGGATTTTGCCGAGGTGCGCCCGTGAAAAAGCCCGACAGGGCCGATGTTTCGGCAAATAATGTCTTCGTCAGGAGACGCTTCCAACAAATGAACTCCTATGCACGCATTAAGAGTCTCAAAAAAATGGTGGCCAGGTGCGCTTTATGACTCCGCCGGAAGCCCCTTGTGGGCAAGAGATTGGAGATCCAGCCTTCAGGCTCGGTACATTCTATTTCGGGACCACTTCTCGCACGTAGCGCGAGCTGCTTGACACGCTAACAATTAATTATAAGCCGGTCCGGAGCGTCGCACATCCTCAGTACTTTAAATGCACAGTACTATTTGTGCACCTCCTTTCGGCTTATTTTTAGGCATCCAACAATTGTCTTAAGCCACCCAAGCTGACTGGGGAGATGCAGTGGCGTCTTTGTTTTCCTTTTAATCGTCTGAAGTCATTAACCTTCCTGCCAGACGAAGCCCGAAGATAGTTGCAGTAATTGAGGTCGAGGTGCCGCGCTAGGTGGCGGGCCGGGGCTGCACGTGCAGAAGGCGCTCGGTGGGGGGCGGGGCTCTCCGGCGTCTTTAGCCCTCTCGTGCGCACTCGGCAGCAGAAAGACCTCATTTCACACTTAGGTGGGAGCCAAAGCGGAAAACCCCACAGCACTTCAGTTCAAGTCCCGCCCCCTCCCTTTGCGAAAGTTGCCATGTTCTGTAATAATGTCTATAAAAAGACACAGGAACAGCGGCAGAGAAGGTTTCTCTCAGATTTTTTTTTTTTTTTAATCACAGGTTTAATTGCAATGAAAACTGGAAAGAACTGCTGACAAAACCTGCAGGTGATGTCTTGTAGTCGCAAATTATAGCTGAGAGACCCATGTTGAATGTATGAGGGAAAGAGAATAAGATAGTTTAGCGATACCCCCAATCTATTTTTAGTTTTATTTCTTCAGCTAAAAAATATAGCACTCAAGCAAATTTACATATGCCTGATATGGGGAGGAGAAGGTGTGCAAACAGAAGGTTACATCATTACTGGGCAGTATGGTATTGCTTGTGATGTCAAACCAAAGATGGAATGGCATTAATACTAGGTAAATATTATCTTTAGACTGTATCTGCTTAACTGCTATGTGACTAACTTTTAAGATCCCATCCCTCCCCTTTTCTGATTTATCTGTCATTCCAGTGGAGATATCTGTGTTAAGTTTCCTCCTACACAGATGGTCCCTTTATTATGAATGGAAGCAAACAAGGGGTGCTGCTGCACTGATCATCATCATCAGAAACTCCTTGCAGACATTGCCCACATACATACAGAGCATGCGTACAGCACAGATAGATTTTGAAAAGCAGACAGTGAGGAAATGATAAATGGTTCTCCACATTTTTATTTAACAAAAAGTGAAGAAATGCAAAAAAAAAAAAAAAAAGACATAGGACAAAGAATAGAACCAAGAAATTAACCAGGTTATGCTTTGAAGATGCTTGTTAGTACTGCTGCCGCTTTAAAAGTAAAAACTATTTTATCGATCTTCTCTTTGAGGTAGGATTGGCATGCAATGAATAGGGTGAAGCCCAGCCATGCTTTACTACCTGAATGACTGCCAAAAACTTAAAAACCTTTGTTTCTCTACAGATAGCAAGGCTGTCCAAAGCCAATTTCTTTTTTTTTTTTTTGCCTATGTTTAAACTTTGTAGTGGATTAAAGTGCTTATAAAAGGGATGTTAAGCTGTGCTAAAAAATATATCAAGGTCTTTATTCCCAGATCAATACTATGCACTTTGGACATCTAATATCCGAATGTAAAAGGAGTCTTTTGTACAGTATCAATAACAGCTCAACCAAAGCTTACACAGAAAATGTCTTCCTTTTTAGACAAACCTGTTTTGATTCCCCCTCCTTCACCTTTGAGACAGGATTACAATGTCTGTCACTAAAAACAATTAGGAAAAGCCAATGAAGTCAACTTTTGGAATAAATATCTTCTACTTCTTTTGCATCAAGTAAAAGTTAACCTGTGGAGCCATAATATTCAGCTCCCTCTAAAACTGTATGAAAGTTTACTGGGTTCACTAAGCAGCGTCCCTAGGTTTTTTTTTTGGGAAGCTGCCATGTTGGTGTGTCACAGATGACATCAAACTGGTCCGATATTAGAAACAGATTATGACAACTGATATGGACCCCAGGCTCTCTTTAAGTTGCCTGGTTCTCCTTTCTGTGAGCTTACTAATTTTTCTACTGTTGTGGATCTTCTGTGCCCGTCCCAAGACATCTTGAATTCTAATGCTCATTTTTGCCTTTACTGCTGGCCCTTTGGATGCTGCTTCAGGAATCCACCACTTTTCTGAGCAGTCATTTTCTTAATGGTACTTTTGACTTTACTACATCAGTGGTGGCCAACTCTGGTCCTCAAGAGTCAGAAACAGGTCTAGTTTTCAGGATATCTACAATGAATATGTATGAGATATATCTGCATGTAGTGGAGTCAGTGCATGGACATCTATCTTATGCATATTCATTGGGGCGGATTTTAAAAAGCATTTACATGCGTAAATCTGGGTTTTACGCATGTAAATGCACTTTACTCGAGTAAGTGGGCTTTTGAAAATTGCTACAATATATGCCATTGAATCGTCCATAGGATTTATTCGCATAAGTTCATTTTACGTGAGTAAATGGCTTTTGAAAATTGCTACAATAGTAGTTATATTTATGCGCGTAACTCCTTTGAAAATTACCCCCATTGTGTATATTCTGAAAACCAGGTCTGTTTATGGCTCTTGAAGGACCAGTGTTGGCCACCCTTGTATTATGTTGTGCATGGCAAAATATTTAATTTTCTTTTATTTTTGTTTCTTTTTTTTTTTTAGTTTCATTTAGAATAATTTTCATTTTAAAATTTGTTTCATTTTTAGTGCACAGTAAATCAAATTAGTGCGCACTGGCCTGAATAGCATACACTATTTCAATTAGTGTGTCCTGTTTTGAATTAGTGTGCACTAAAAATGAAACCCCCTGAAATTTTGTGGATTTTGTTGTCATTTTTATTTCAAAAATGAGCTGAAAAGATACAGACGTCTACATTGTCATTTGAAATGAAAACACATCCCTAGATTTTACCCCCCTGTCCAGCCTTATATTGGGATCCCTTGTTCTAGCACTTCTTTTCCTCTGAAAAATATTTGTTTAGAAACAGTCATATTCTCCTTCACCCTTGCCCCCTCCCTGTCTTCTAGGGTATGCATAGTTACGTTTTTAAATCTCACCTCATAGGGCTTGTTGTGCAAAACACTTTGATTTTGGTAGCGCTCCTCTGTACTGCTGGTATTCTTGTATCTTTTATCTTTTTTTTTTTTTTCTAATTAACAGAAGGTTTAATCCTCCTGCTTTGGCTGTGATCATAATATTTTCATAATGTATGCTTAATCTCAGCCACAAAAATTAAGGAGTGGCCAACCCTGGCTCAGACTTTGCATTTGATCGTAGTCGCTGTCTGCTTGCAATACCTTTCACCTCTAAGATTCTTTCTGTTGAGGTGGCCTTCAGAACTGGGCACCCTACTCCAGATGTGGTCTTACCAGTGATGTGGAGAAAGCATACTATTTCCATTATGGATGAAGCAGATTTATTTTGATAAGCTGTGACCACTATTTCCTATTAACGGCTTTTAACTTTCTCCCTAAATAATGTTGTAGACTTAGTCTTCATGTCAGTCTGCACCCTCTCCTCCGGCTTCCCCTTGTCTTGGAAGTTGAAACTATGGGCGTTCTCTTGTAAAACTGTACGCATTCTGGGATGTTCTGTTGGAATTTCTTATGTGCAAGCTCATGTTCTTTCCGGGCCCTGTTGAACATGCATAAAGGGTAAGGCTGACTTAGTGTATATCTTTACATATCACGCATCCAGGCCTGGCGTTACCGTAGAGGTACTATAGGTCACCGCTGAGGATGACACAATCTCATCGGCCCCTCCCCCCCCACATGTGGCACACTTGTTAAAAGATGCAATTGAAATGCTAATCAAAGTGTTTTTTTTGGAGAAGTGCTTCAAGATGCATTTTGGAATGAATACTCAAATAAGGGTGCTATGTGATCGAAGGCATCAGGACTGTATTCTGTGTTTTCAAAGTTCTCACAATTCATATGATACACTGTGTTTTTAGTCACTGAAGCAACATATTGTGTGCTTTTCACCTATATGCTGACAATTCAAGGGGAGCTCAAGTGATTTCTTGTTGCTTTTGTATTTGGCTTGAATGTTCCTTCCCCTTCGTACTGTTCAATACTGCTTGTGAAAAATTCCAGTTTAAAGTACTCAACCAAAAGTTCACTCTGCATGCCAGTCTCTAATTCAGGTTTGCAGTGATTAATGAGGACAGTGTCAAAGAAGAGCCGAGCCTAGGGGAAAAGAAATCTACCATTCTTTCTGACTGTCACAGTGAGACTTAAAGCGTCATCGTGTATACTGTAGAGCATCTTATATCTGAAGTCCCTTTATCCTAAAACTCCCATTAAGCAAAAAGTAATCATGGGCTTCAAACCCCTTACTCCATTATCTGGAAAACCTTCTGTTATCCGAAAATTGGTTGTCTTCACATGTTCCGTTATCTGGGAAAAAACCTCTTGTTATCCAAAATTCTTTTATCAGAGAACTCCCATTACCTGGAACTTCCATTATCCAGAACAAACCTGGCCCCAGCCATTCCAGACAAAAGGTGCTCTACTGTATTTTTTTTTTCTGGTATGTCTGAAATTGGATTGTGCATTGTGGTTACATTCTTGGCTTAATTTCATGTTCAGACTATCAGGTCTGCACAAGTCCTAGTGGTTTCACATGGTTGGCCTGCTGCAATGTTTTTCTCATTTGTATCTCCTCCTCTCATGTTCTTTAATTTTCAATAACTGCTGGAATAGCTTTAAAGTAAAGTGGAATCTGAAGGCACTGTTTGCAAGGGTTCACAAAATAGGGGAAGCACTTCTGAGAACGGTGCCCTGATTGCTATTTAAAGTAAGTATTGTACTTGGCTCTCTGCGATCACAGATTTTTAACAGTTCTCTGCAGCACTTTCTTTGTATTTTGCAAAGTGGTTGCCCTGGGCTTCTGTTCCATTTCTTTCATCATGTTCATTCAAGATAGATTTCAGGGGCACTCACACATTCCAAAAAGACACAGCTCAGGGTCTGCTAGTCCACGCAGGGGTTGGACAGCTTTGCAGCATTTATATCCTTTGCCCCTCTGTTATTGCCATTTGTTTTCCTCTCTCTCTCTGTGCACAAGCTGCACGGTATCCAAATTGTGGTACTTAAGTCTAGCAGCTAATTGCCAATGGTTTCTTCTGGCATTGCGAACATTTCCTTAACTGGCCGCTTGGGGGTGCTGTTGACCAATGCAGCTTGCACCCTGAGCTTGAGACGAGTCACCTGGTGTACCAGAGAGCCTGAGGTGAAGAACGTGCCTTTCCTATGCAGCAGTACCAGGCATTGACTGCAAAGCCATTGGCTTACTTAGCTCATGTGTTTTGGTAGCAGTAAATCCAGTTACTTCAACTGGGGCGAGTAGCTGAAGACTACTACTGTGCTCTCTTTGATGCCAGTTCCATCTGCAAATAAGTGCAATTTAAATCGGCTGCCGACACTTTCCTCATGCCCTCAAGCAAAACGCCCACATTATAACAACAAAAATTGTCAGCTGAAAGTGCATAAACTAAATGGGTAAGATGTCATGTCATTAGTTTAGCACAAAAGACCCAAGCACAAATTACAAGTTGCAGTCATGCCCATGGTGATCTAATGCCTTTTAGTGGTTCACACATCAGAAGCTGCTCTTCAGAAAAAAAAAAAAAAGTAGTTTCAAACAGAATGAAAAACAATATTAAATGTCAGTAGTTAGAGCAGAGCTTGCAGTGAGATGAGCGAGAGTTCCTAGCTCCTTGCACGCTCATGTGGTCTGGTGGAAACGTAAAAGTGCATGGCTTGCATGGGAATGAGAGTGGGGTCACCCACCCTTTGTGCTCATCATCGGGGAAGTAGAACCTTCTCGCGGAGACACCATAGGAAATCAATGAGCGCACTTGGCTCGGGTAGAGATAAATGTGTGCTGCAGAAGAGTATTAAATAAAAGGGCAGCAGCAAAATGATTTACTGTAAGAGACAGTGTCATTTTCTTTTTGGCTGTTTGAGGAAGGATTCTCACTTATGGCCATAATTATTTTGTCATTTCACCTTGCACTAAGAGAAGAGTAAGCTGGAATAGTCCGTGGCGTTGGATGTGTGTGCCTTTCCAGTTGTGCATATATGCTGGATGGCAGTGCTGGGTGTGTTGCATAATTCCAGAAATGAATTAATAGTATGCAGGCATATTTCTGCATTATCCCAACAGTTGTTTTGATCCTAGCCATTCCCTACCCCATGGTGATCAGAAGGGATTTGATTTCTACTGTTTCCCTTTGGTACGATGCTGCGGTGGTGGTGCTGGCTGGCAGCTGGGCGTGGCTAGCTGGTTTCAGCGTAAGGTGCTAATGCATTGAAAGCACGTAAGGAAGATGACATAGAGGGGATTCTGGAGGATTATAAGAAATGTGCAAAAACAGGTGTGCAGTGTGAATGTATTCTTTTGCAGCTTGCAGCTTAGTGTGGTTTGTGAGCGAGTACTCCTATAGATTTGAAGTATAGTGCTGTGAAAAGTTGCCGAAAAAGCCTGCTTCATCTCTGTGAGAACACAAGCTGTGTGTGAAATGTATATATTTTTAGGTGTGTTATCTTTGTTGATAACGCACGTTTGTGTCTATTTTTGCCCACTGGTAGTTTACCCCCGAAAGCTTCTATGATAAGCATTTCCTGGATGAGCTATTGGTTTATGTCATGCTGTTGGATTATGGAATATTATGCTTAATTTACTGACTGTAGATGTCCTCTCTTGGAACATCATCATAAACCTGAGCAAATGATGAAATATTGAATCAATTATTTCTGAAAATGTAGCAGTGAAAACTCTGGCAGTACATATAGTTATTTAAATATTTATTGAAAGCTGTTGAAAATTAGGTAGCTCACAGCAGGTTACTACTCCCAGAAATGCAGTGGTAGGTTACAAAGTTAACTTGTCTTCTGTTTTACATCTCTGTTAATTGATCCAAGCTCAATGTCTTTTATTGACATACCATATATGGTTTCTCGTTCCACATTTGGTAATATAGCACACAGGTATGTTCTCGTACCAATTAGCAACGGGTTCACTTTTCAGAGTCTCTTTGAGGAAAATCAGATTATTTTCATTCTAGCTAGCGGAAGACTGGAAGGCACATCACAAAAATGTGCTCTCAGAAAACCTGACCTGACAGATATTACAGTTAATCAAGTGTGAGATCCAATGCAAAGGAAGAGTATCAGGGCTGACCGTAGGAGGGTGCAGAGGCCCCAGGCCGAATCGAGTGCAGTGGGGCTGTGAAAGAATGAAATTAAAGTGGGACTGCCATGACGGTGTGGGGCCAAGGGTGATCTCTAGGGATGTGCATCGTTCTTCTGACGGATGAAAATATCGTATGATATTTTCTAATCCGTCAAGTATCGGGGGGGTCCCCCCAAAAGCGATAGGAAAACCCCACAAAATTTTTGTGTGGTTTTCTTATCATTTGGGGGGGGGGGGGGGAAGAAAGGGCACAGAAAAAAACCCTCTAAACCCACCCCGACAGGGGCCATTTTTTAAGATGGTGCCGTCCGTCCGTTGCTCCTACCATGTGACAGGGACCGGCCAATGGCACCGATAGCCCCTGTCACATGGTAAGGGCAAAGGGCCATTGGCGCCATTTTGTTTACTGGCAGCCGACAGCCAGAGAGCGGGAGATCGCTCCCGGGACCCGTGCTGGACCACCAGATACTTTAGGAAAGTTTTGGGGGGGTCGGGAGGGTGGGGGATTCTAAATAATTAGATTTAAAGGGTCGGGGTGTTTTGTTTTGTTTTTCGGCTCGGGACAGCCGAAAAAAAAGGCGGTCAGAACCGTGGGAAATGAAGATTTCCCGCAGTTCTACGAACACGATCCCAAAACCGATTCCGGAACCGATTCACATTCTCTAGTGATCTCCCTTATTCACCCTCCCTAAGGACAGCTCAGATAAGATAGAAGGCCCTGTAGTTTCTTTTAAAGATGTAGTAAATGAAAGAAAAATAGTACAGCGCTAGGAAACATACACTTCTTATGGTACAGAGAACATAAGAACATAAGAAAATGCCATACTGGGTCAGACCAAGGGTCCATCAAGCCCAGCATCCTGTTTCCAACAGTGGCCAATCCAGGCCATAAGAACCTGGCAAGTACCCAAAAACTAAGTCCATTCCATGTAACCATTGCTAATGGCAGTGGCTATTCTCTAAGGGGCGGATTTTCAGAGCCCTGCTCGCCGGTGAGCCTATTTTACATAGGCCTACCGGCGCGCGCAGAGCCCCGGGACTCGCGTAAGTCCCGGGGTTTTCGGAGGGGGGCGTGTCGGGGGCGGGACCGAGCACGGCGGCGTTTTCGGGGCGTGTCGGCAGCGTTTTGGGGGCGGGTACGGGGGCGTGGCTATGGCCCGTGGCGGTCCGGGGGCGTGGCCGCGCCCTCCGTACCTGCCCCCAGGTTGCGTCCCGGCGCGCAAGAGGCCCGCTGGCGCGCGGGGATTTACGCCTCCCTCTGGGAGGCGTAAATCCCCCGACAAGGTAAGGGGGGGGCTTAGACAGGGCTGGGCGGGTGGGTTAGGTAGGGGAAGGGAGGGGAAGGTGAGGGGAGGGCAAAAGGAAGTTCCCTCCGAGGCCGCGTAGGAGACAGTGCATGAAACTAACTGGTAGCAGATTTAAAATATTCAAATGGGTTTTCAGTTAGTTCACAGTTACGTTGTGGAATTTGCTACCATAGGCTGTGTTTGAGGCTGGTATTGTTATGGGGTTTAAAGAGGATTTGGCCAGTCTCTGGAGGACAGGTCCATTAGCAAATACTAACTAGGTAGGCTTAGAGAGCATCACCTGAGCATGAGCAACATGGAATGACTCTTCCCATTAGGATCTGTTGGATACTTCTTCAGGTGATCTGGACTGGCCGTTATTGGAGACAGGATGTTGGGCTTGGTGGATCATTGGTCTGGCCCAGCTTGGCACTTCTTATGTTCTTATTGGTTCATAGGGTCCTTCATTTTCAGTTTAAACTGATATTCACCTTTAAGTTCCTAGATTTTTCCAAAGGTGATAATTGATGTAAATCTATTTTCGTCCTAATTTTAGGTTGATTAAAGAGCAGCTCCAGAGCTGCGAATGCAGCGCCTCGAGGCCTCCCGCTATTGCTGGAAGCCAGTGGGGGCCAAAGCACCTGCAGCCTTTCAAGTGCTCACCCTTCAGTGCCATTAATGCAGCGTTTCAAGCTATGTTTCCCCCTAAATAGCCAAAATGCCGGTTGTCTGGTGCTGCCAAGTCAGCATTTTGAATTGGCCCTGCCCACCAGAAGTACTTCCCTGCAGGCTCCCTGGCCCCTCACAAAAGCATGGGAGCCTCAGCAAACGTGCTGCCGAAGGAGCAAGGAGAAGCCTGGAGCCACCACCAGTAAGGATGAATGCCGTTGCCATGGTGGGGAGAGAGGGAAATACTCGTTGAGGGCGTGGGGAGTAGCAGGGCTGGTGCATCAGTACTCGCATCCTATTAGGCGAACTAGGCGGTCACCTCGGGCACTGACCATTAGGGGGAGCTGAAGAGCAGCCATGTGTTGGCCGTGAGTGGAACCTATCCCTCTCGCGACAAAAAGGCGTAGAGATTCAGTGGGCCGCAAACAGTGCCCATCCTGCTTGCGGCCCAGAGGTGCGCACACTCAGTAGGTGCAAATGAGGTAGGAGTCGGGGACAGACAGGCGCAAGGCAGAAGGTTCGCCTAGGGCACCTAATACCCTTGCGTCGGCCCTGGGGGAAAGAAAGGTCCCTGCTAGGCAGGAAATGGGAGCAGGGTCAGGGATGCTGCTGAGTGGGTGGCTGGGAGAATATGATTAATAGTGGTTTACTATCCTGGCTTCTGTGCACCAAAATAAACTCCGATATTTACCCAGAAAAGTGTAATTTTTTGTTCTTGACTTAATAAACCCTGAAAAATTCCCGAGAAAAATACAAACCCCCCCCCCCCAATCTGAAAATTAAGTTCCCGATTGGTAGAGTAGCCACTGGTGGGGCTTCTGCTTCATGAATGATACCTTGTAGGTAGAGAACTGCTATCCTGTATAAAGTGACAGGATGTCTTAGTCAGGTTTGCTCATCTTTTTTTCCAGTCATGTGAAAGGGAATTTGGGTTGATGCTTTGGCTATTTGTCATTTATTTCTATATGTCTGAGAACGTGTAGAGCTTTTCTTAAATAGCAGGTCTGTTCACTTAGAATATGCTGGAAACGGAATTGTTCTACTGTAAACTGATTCCCAGAAGAAACAGTCATGCTACGCTCACGGGTGGTAAAACAGACAATATAAAATGAGTGAAAACAAACAAATAATAAAACCATTGAATTTGAATGATGTAAAATTAGCCAAATTCAAGTAAAAATCAAGTTTTAGGATTGATTTCTTGTGATGTCAGTAAGGTATTAGTAAACACACACGTGAAAGCTATTCTCTTGCAGTATTGGTCCCAGATCAGGTGATAACAAATGAGTTAAGTGAATTGTACTGACATGAACCACAAGCCGAAGTCCTACAACACCAACCTTTATGGATGGAGCACTTTTTAAATTCTTTTTGTGTTAAAGCAAACAAAAATAGTTGTATAGCTGTGCAACGCAAACTAAGGACCTTTTTGATTGTATAACTTCCATGGTCTGGAGGACCCTAGGCAATATAACAGCCATTTTGTTTTTAGGAGCAGAGCGATACAGGATCTTTTATGGAAATGCATTCATTTATTGTGCATCCGGCTCATGTCTTTTGACTGGTAGCTCAAAGCGAATTGCATCCAGGGACAGTTGTGCGTTAAGTGTTCATGATTAGTTGAATGCATTCTTGCAAGTTTCAAGTTGCACATCTTCAGGATTTTGGGGTTGGGTTTTTTTTTTTTTTTAAATAAGTTTGGTGAATGGAGGAAGCTTGTGGGGAAAAGCATTTAGAAATGAGGAGCCTGACCCATCTTCGTCAGAGACACACACACTACAACTTAAACAGGTCATTGACAACAGTGGCTCTAAGGTGCCTTGTGACTTCCCTTGCTAAATATAAAGACCCTGGCAGGTTGTTGTTTGGACGGAAACTGGATTGGCACGGGGTCACAGCAGGCTGCAGTGCCAGTATTCTTCTGGCCTGCCACTTCTGGAGATTAGGTATTTTAACATCTTGTGGCTGCCTGATTCTCACTCTCAGCTGTCTAAATTGTTTCCGGCTATAAGAAGAGAGACTGTTTTTGTTTTATTTCTTTCTCTTTAACCAGGGGCAGGGAACTTTAGCCCTTCAGGGTGGTTTCCCCGATTGGATTTTTAGAATATACCCAATGCGAATGTGAGAGGTTTGCATGCAGTATCTCCCATGTTTGCAGCTGTAACTCATGCATATTTATTAGGGATATCCTGAAAACCTGACTGGTGGGTGGCCCTGAGAGGTTCCCTACCCATGCAGTACACAAACAAGAACTTGATTTTCACAGGTCCTGCAAGGAGATTTAGGGAGAACTTTGATTAATCTGCGAATACGCCAGACATCATTGCTGGGCTGCTTTATTTATTCATATATTTTTTAAAATCTTCAGGTTTTCATGGTGCTTTTTGAAAAGCTATGCAGACATTTCCCAACAGTTTTACATTTTTTTTTTATTACACGCGATGTTAATTTTCATAGTTCCATAACCAACATAGAGAAATCTTTTGGGAGGATCATGTGTGGATTTTTTTTTTTTTTTTAAACTTGCTGTGTCTCCTTTTCACATTGGCAGCAGTGTGCTAGATTTCATTGAAGGTCCACGAATGTGTTTTTTTGTATACCTGCTTGAGAATTTGATAGTACTACTGTAATAACACTCTGTGATATCAAATCAGTACCTGAGAAAAGAAATGTCTAAAGGTGTGAAACACCAAATCATAGAGCCGCACTTTTCCCTTAATGCGCTATTTGAAAGAGAGCAAATGAATGTGGTTAAAAAGTGTGATAGCAAGCAGGGACGATATTCCAATAAAAAACATGAAGTAACAACTATATCAATTCTATTACACTTTTTTTTTTAAATAAAAGTGTAATACTGAATAAACAGTAATATAAAAATTTTATTAATGAGCATCCTAAACTAAGCAAACGGCCATATAAGACAGGACAGTGCACTGCATAAGGAACCCCAGGTGTGTGGCTTGAGTTGCCAGAATTACAGGTAAATATTAATTACTAAAGAGAACTGTGTAAACAGTGCCATACATGAGAAAATACAAGTGTAAAGCACCAAGAAAGCTTCTATATGGCACCTCCCCCGACCTCCTGCTCCTGTGGTTTTCTAGTTCAATAGGCATGGCTGGTTTTAGGGGGCGAGTGGAGGAACTGCCTGGGGCCTCAGTGCTACAAGCGGCCCCCCGTGGCCAGGTAGAGTGAAGTCCTGCTGCAGAACGTCTGGGCGCCGGGCGCCTGGCGCTGGCTGCCTTGGGCCCCAGTTTCTCTTATTCTGACTCTGGGGCTACGACACCCTCACCCTCCATTTGCGACTGCCTCTTTTTTTCTCCCCATTTTTAATCCTTTCCAATCCACCACAGCTGCTGCAACGATAATGCATGGGCAGAAGCTACAGAACGTGGCTCCTTCAAGGGCAGTGGTTTTCAATCTTCTTTTTGTTTAAAAATTAAAAATAATAATAAAAAATAAAATCCTGGGAGGGCAGAGGGTTCAGAATTTTAGTGCAGAATAACGCTCCTCCCCCAGCCTGAACGGCTTCTCTCTCAGTGCCCTGCCAGCAGCCTCAGTAATCTCGGCTTTCCCTCCACTAGCCTGTTTTCCCCCCCCCCCCCCCCTCGCGCTTTCCTTATGTTTGCTGCCGTCCTTGCCCCCAGAACCACTGTTCCCTTCTGGCACTGCGCAGCTCTCAGTGATTTGAGCCACGCTGCGCCCAAACTCCTGTGCTGTTCTCCTGGTCGGGTGAGAACAGCGCAGGAGTATAGGCACTGCATGGCTCAAACTCACCCGAGAGCTGTGGAGTGGCAGAACGGAGCAGCTATTCTGAGAGCAGTGCCCTTGGGGGGGGGGGGGGAGCTTAGGGAACCCAGACCCTGCTGTGCATGCACCCTGAGTTTGTCCAGTAGCCTACCTTAATCAGTAGTGGGTGCATCCAGCCTCCTCCTCCAAACCACTCCCCCCCCCCCCCCCCCCCCCACGATCAACCTCAGGAGTTGGCTTAAAGAGCAGAAGGTGGGCTGTGCATCTGAATCCCGATCTCACCTATATGGCTTTTAATATACAGATAGGGCCTGATTTTCAAAAACATTTACACGCTTAAAATTGGGTTTTACACGTGTAAGTGCACTTTACCCGTGTAAGTGGGCTTTTGAAAATTGCTACAATATATGGCATTGAATTGTCTATAGGATATTCATGTTCAGTGCACTTTACACAAGTAAATGCTTTTGAAGGTTGCTACAATAGTAGTTACATTTACATGGGTAAATGCTTTGAAAATTACCCCCTTAATTTCTTAAAAAAGAAGAGTTAAGCAGGTGGGAAAAAAAAAAAAAAGCATGCGCTATGCAACAAAAGTAGTTCCTACTTGTCCAAAGTAGGAGAAATGATTTCTTCACAGATGTTTCAAAGCTTGTACCCATTTATGGTAGGATTACAGTTGGCTCGCTGTCAACCAGAAGGTGCTGGTTTTCAAAGAAAGCAGCTTATTAAAAGAAATCATTGCTGACACTGACAGTAGGAAGGGTATCCTGGGCTTGTTTAATCAAGATGCATGCCCTCATTAAAAACACAAAACATGCAGAGCAGAAAGTGGAAGTGATCCAGAGCAAATAAAGCCAGCTAAGATGAACTACGGCTTCTTCTATAACCTGCGCCCTTGAGACCTGAAGCAGTCCGTGCCATGGCATCCGCCCGGCGCCGAGAGGAGAAGCATCTTTCCGTCCCTCGCATCATGCAGCCCTGCTGTACAAACCTGGGGAAGTAGAAAACACGTCATTGTGTAGACGTTGAGTTAGCAACAGGGAGACACATTTCTAAAAGGTCAATGAGAAGTTTAAGTTTCCGTAAACGTAACCTGCTTCTTTTGCAGTGCCGATTTGCTCATCCCTCATCCAAATCTTCCCTATCCCCAGGTCTCCCAGCTGATCAATATCACTTGTGGTAGATTTTATAACATGCGCGCACTGGTGGGCGCATGTTACAAAATCAGGGATGGCGTGTGTGTGCGTGTGTGTGTGCGTGTGTCATTTTTGCTATATTCGTGCGGCGACGCCTTCCTCAGTTCCCTCCCAGTCCGTTCCAATTTAGAAGCGGACTGGGAGGGAACTTTCCTACCCCCCTATCCTAACCTCCCTTCCCCTTCCCCTCTTCTCCCCATGCTCTAAAAACTCAATTTTTAATCTTTTTACCTTTTTATTTTAACAAGTTACTTCAGGGCCCGACCCTGAGGTAACTTGCGCGCGCCGGCCCCAGCGAAGAATGGCGCTATCCCGGCCCGCCCCCTGCTCATCCCTGCCCAAAACACGCCCTCCGGCCTGCCCCTTCCAAGAGGCCCGGCACTTGAGCGTGCCCCGGCCTTTATGCACGAGGCCGGGCCTCTTGGAAGATTCGCCTGGCGTGCGTAAGGCCTGGCCACGCGTATAAAGGCCGGGATTTACGCGCGCAGGGCTTTAAAAATCTGCCGTTTACTGAGCACAGACGGGCCCCTCAGGCAAAATGGGAGCTTTCCATGTCAGAACGGATTGCGGTGGCTGAAATTGAAAAACCAGCCAAAGCCTAACTGCTGAGGATTAAAAAAAAAAAAAAAAGTCAAACTCTTTTATACTGACCTTTTTTCTTCTGTTTAATTCTTTTCATATACTTAGGTTTCTTGCACCTCGCTTGGCTGTGTCCTGCCTTTAGCAGTGGCAGTCATTCACTTCCCTCCTTCTTTTCTTTCCAGAACTCACAGCAACAATTGACTGCTAGCAGCAATTACTAAGACCAGTGAGGGCTGCTGGCAAAGCACAGAGATTTACTCCTGACGTGTTCTCCTTTTAGAAAAAAAAATATAACTCGCTCCCAAAGCGTGCAGCAACCGTACGAAGCTGACTCTAAAGCCTGACAAAAGAGCTTCTGAATCAGATTGCCTGGTTTGTGCCTATTGTTCCCCTCTGTCAGAGGTTGCGCCCATCACCCTGCCAGCCCAGTGCTCAGGATTTCTTTGCATTGTCCCCAAATCCTGTCGTACGTCATAGGTAGACATGAGGTACCTTCTCCCTGGCCCTGTGGGAGTGCAGTCTGGTGTTTGTGACGTGTGGAAGCGAATTCATCTCTTCTGCTGTGTGGAAGTAAATCTTGATACCTCTGACCTGGTAGCTGGGGGGAAGCTTTCTCCTTCAATCTATGGGAATAAATGATACAATCGGAAATTGACATCGTTCATGAAAAGGGTTCGGTATTGGGGGAAGAAGATCGAAGCTTTAATCATTTTAGCTCAGATGCTGTGCTACATCTGAAGCTGGAATTTACTGATTTATTTTATTTGTAAACTGCTTAAAAATAACATTGTCTTTAATTTTCTGATCTTTTTACATATATTCATTTACGGTAAGGCAAATTAGAACAAATGAAAAAGGAAGAACGAGACTAGTGGAAGGATGTAGGGTTATTAACCCCCCCCCCAAAAAAAAAAAAGTCTATGTCATCAGGGAAAGTGTGATCCAGTCCTGGTTTTACCCTATTTCATCTAGCCCTATCTTGCTAGAGACATTGGATTAATCCAGTGGTTCCCAAACCAGGCCTGGAGGACCGAATATTCTGGAAACCTGACTGGTTGGGGGGGGGGGGGAGCCGCTGGGTTAGCAGTTGAATAGATCACAGTAGTATTTATTTCCAGCCCTCAAGGGCCACAAATTGCTCTGACTTTCAGGATATCGCTAATGAATATGCATGAGAGAGACGTGCATGCACACTGCCTCCGTTATATGCATATTCATTAAGGGTGCCCTGAAAACCCGATCTGTTTGCGGCCCTGGAGGAATGGAATTGAATACCTCTGACTTATATTTGATGGGCTAAAACCAGGGCTGGTTTAATCTGACACTTATGACATGGAATTTGGCAGCCATAGAGGTAGATCTTTTAAAAGTACGCCGGATTTTATAAGATACGCGCGTAGTCGCGCGTATCTTATAACATCCGGGGTCGGCGCGAGCAAGGCTGCGCAAAATCGGCAGCCTGCGCGCGCCGAGCCGCTCCGAACCGCTCCGAGGCCGCTCCGAAATTGGAGCGGCCTCGGAGGGAACTTTCCTTCTGCGTCCCCCCACCCCCCGGCCCTACCTAAATCTCCCCCCCTACCTTTGTTGGGCAAGTTACGCCTGCTTGAAGCAGGCGTAACTTGCGCGTGCCGCCTCGCATCCCCCGGTACAGGCCGCAGTGCCGGGGGACTCGGGACCGCCCTCCCAGACCGCCCCCGAACCGTCACCATGCCCCTGGACATGCCCCCTCCCGCCCCTTTTACGAAGCCCTGGGACTTACGCGCGTCCCGGGGCTTTGCGTGCGCCGGCGGCCTATGCAAAATAGGTGCGCCGGCACGCGAGTGCCCTGCGCGCGTAAATCCGGGAGGATTTACGCGCGCAAGGCTTTTAAAATCTAGCCCATAGTATATCAGGCAGGATGACTAGAAAGCAAAGGGATAATATAGGAAGACTATTACATCAAAAAATAACTTCTAACTATTCAATATTGTTCATTTTGTAGGTTTTTGGTTTGTTTTCTTTTATTGTAGCGCTTTTGAGGTTTTGCTCAGTTTTTTCCTCAGTCCATAAGTGGCTGAATGTGAGCAGGTATCATCTGCCAGTTAGTTACATGCTACAGCACAGGTGGCAAACTCCGTTCCTTGAGGGCCACAAACAGGCCAGGTTTTCAGGATATCCACAATAAATATACATGAGATAGATCTGCATACTCTGCCTCCAATGTATGCAAAACTATCTCATGCATATTCGTTGTGGTTATCCTGAAAACCTGGCCTGTTTGTGGCCCTTGAGCACTGGAGTTCGCCACTCCTGTGCTACAGGCTTTCTCTCTTCTTCACCTTTATACTAATCAGGCATCAAAATGGGTAGCCAGGCGTTCTCTCCCAGAGTTGGCTGTATATATGTCTGAGAAGTACTTAACCTGGAAAGTGTGTTGGGATCCATAGTGGATGAAGGTCATAATGCTAATCCAAATTATTATTTTTGCTGTTGTCATGATATCCTCTCTGAATGATGTGATATTTATTTCTCTGTAGATATGGCTATAGTTTCACAAAAAACAGGAAAAGTGCACATACACATTTTTCTTTAGCACTTTACATAGAAATAAAACATTTTATTTGAACTTTTTTTTATCTATCCAAAAAACACCAATCTTGACATTCAAAAAATATAACATATACAAATATTTTGTTATAATGCATCAATATCCATTCAAAATCATACAAAAAATTGTATTCATCTAAGCTCCCACCTCCCACAAAACATGGCAATAACCTTCCCCTCCAATACTGTACTTAAAAAAATACCCCCCAAAATAATAAGAAACCCTACAAACCCACCTCATCCCAAAAAAAGAACCATTAAAATTAGAAACAATATTAAATTGACTAGGGGGCACTCCATGAAGTTAGCATGTAGCACATTTAAAACTAATCGGAGAAAGTTCTTTTTCACTCAATGCACAATTAAACTCTGGAATTTGTTGCCAGGGGATGTGATTAGTGCAGTTAGTGTAGCTGTGTTTAAAAAAGGATTGGATAAGTTCTTGGAGAAGTCCATTACCTGCTATTAATTAAGTAGACTTAGAAAATAGCCACTGATATTACTAGCAGTAGTAGCATGGGATAGACTTAGTTTTTGGGTACTTGCCAGGTTCTTATGGCCTGGATTGGCCACTGTTGGAAACAGGATGCTGGGCTTGATGGACCCTTGGTCTGACCCAGTATGGCATGTTCTTATGTTGACACCTAATGTTATTGCATATCACAATCAGAGAAAAAGAAAATCAAGAAAAGAGCAATTTCCTCTTAATTAAAAAATATTTCAACCAAATCCTTTCTTATAGGAAGAGAGAACACAAACATTTTTTTTCAAATAAAATGACCATTTTTATGTAAAGTGCTAAAGAAAAATGTGTATGTGCCCTTTCTCTGTTTTTTGTTTTTTTTGTATAACTATTGTGAGTCTGTGTTAATTTAGCCAGGTTAATATTTACCAGCTATAGTTTTACAAAGCAATTTTGTTCATCTCTGTCATCGTGATAATCTGGATTTATATGTTGCCTTTTATACAGACAGAATTCTGACATGCTTTGCAGGTTGATTTCATGAGAAAGATACACCTTGTGGTAGAGACCTGACTGCACACTTGTGCTTTATGAAAGTTTTCAAAGAGCAGACAGGAGAAAGTAATGTTGTTGCTGCTGCTGCTGCTATTTTTAATAACCTAATCAGAAGTTCTTAAACTCAAAAATGGCAATAGGGTGACTTATACAGAGTGAAGCAGAGTCAATGGAAGAGACAACTGTTTTATTACATTTACTGTATTGTTTGTGTTATCTGTGTTTTATTGTGAATGTGTTATTGGAATCCACACCAAACATTGTATAGTAGAGGATGTGAAATATAAACATTTTATAATAAATAAATAAGAGAAGACAAATGCAATCCCAGGATGACTCCTGACTCGGAGTTACCAGAATTAAAAAAAAATCTCTGGGGGTCTACATACTTGGGCTGAGGGGTGAGTGAGATTGGTTGAATGTTTTCTTCCGGCACAGAATAAATGAGCATGGACTGTTAAGAACAAAACCGCCACTGGTGAGGGTGTGGTACACCAGGGCTGACAAGTAAAAGGGATCTCAACCCATCAACCTCTGCCACTGTGGAAACACATAGTGCACTCTTTGGGGGGGGGGGGGGGCTATGATAATCGGGGCTGGGTCTGGCTCTTTCACAAGCTGCAGCTTATGAGTGCAAAACAAGTGACCAATATTCAGGCGGAAGATGCCAGTGCACCATTTCTCCACTGTGACCACCACGGATGAGGAAGTCGGCTAAAATTATCAGAGTACTTTACGGAAAAAAAAAAAAAATTCAGTGTGGCCACCAAAAAAATTTTGCTGAGAGACCTCCTGCATTAGCGCCTTCCCTACAGGCCTTCATTGTGTCAGGAGGCCCTGGCACTGTGGTAGGAAGCAGGTTGAAACGAATCTCGACTCCCATGCCAGGTACAAAGAAGGAAGCAGTGAAGGTGAGAGGAAGAGACGGGGTGGCAGGGCAGTGTGACAGATGAGGAGAAAAGGAAGGAATTTTAGTGTTCAGATAAAATCCTGGCCAGGTCATCGTTGAGAATTTTCTTTTTTTTTTTTTTAAGTAAGACGGAGTGATCTGTCCTGTGTTTCAGAGAATGTAAGGAGGCTTGGGGGGGAGTGGGGGGGGGGGGGGCAGGCAGGAGGTAACTGACTGAGCAAGGAAGGAGAGTAAAGCTCTGCGCTGCCAGTGCATGAAATCTGTGGAATGCACCCTTGAAACAGGAACGCAACAGAAATAAGTTCAAGGACAGGGCAAGTGGGAAGGGGTGAGAGAAGAAACTGAAAAGTGAGAGGTGAAAGAAGAGGGAAACCGAAAGAAAACTGATATGCAGACAAGAAATAAGACAAAAAGAGATGGGGAAAAGAGTTTATTTGCCTATGAGCATTTGCGTCAACACACGGTGATTTTGAAACTGCCGCGCGTGCACTTTTGCGCCCATAACGTCGGCCTGCGCCCAGGGATGTGACCGTTTTGTAACGTGTGTGCCCCTGTGCGCGCACGTGCGATAAATTAGCCTGGCTGTGTGCACACGTGCACCAAATTGCAAACATGGCACGTGCTTGTGCGCGCATATCCTTCTACCATAGAAATCAATTTTAAAAGGGGCCGCGCACCGACGTCGCTCCTAGTTTTACCAGTTCGTCCGCAGTTTCCCCGATTAAGAGAGGTCCTCCAATCCCCCCCCCCCCCCCCCCCCGGTTTCATAGCCTTCACTCACCCCAGTTAACCCCCGACCCTTAAAACCCCACAGATCTGCCTAGTTTTCTTTAAATTCTAACTTACACGGCATCCATAGCGGAAGTAAAGTTACGCAGCAGGTGGGGCCTCGGCGTGCATCAGTATTTACACGCACATCTCCCGTTCACTCCCCAAACCGCCCATGCCCTGCCCAGACCACGCCTCCTTTCTGAAAACCTTCCAGATGTGAGCGCCGCGGCATTTATGTGCGTATTTGGACGCTTTTCAACGTAGGATTGGCGCGTGCGAGCCCTACTTATTTGTGCTTCCCCCGATTGATATGCGTGTCAGGCTTTTAAAATTCACCTCCCAGTTCCGAAAATTGCCCCACATCTGTGTGTGTATCTTTCTATGGAATTATATTAGTGTGATTTTACTATAATTGTATATTTTAAAATGATTTTGTCAAGCTTTATTAATGTATTCTCGTATTTACCAACGTGGTTTGTTAAGGCCAGACCTTGTTCATTTAAATCATTTTCTAAGACGGTTTCTTCTCTGTCTCTTAGCTCCTTTTTTTTTTTCCTGTATGGTAAAATAAGACACACAGATTTGATTGATTTCAAAAACAGGATGAAGTGATATGATGCCATTCTGATGGATATGGGATTATACACAAAACTGTAATTTATTAATAATATAATCTTTTGAATTGTAAATTTTAAAAACTGGTTTCCAGGATTCAGGAAATTGCACATTTTTGAGATTATCATTTAAAATGTTCTATCTTGATGAGCAAAACTTTAAAATTCAGAGTTATAAACCCATCTCGTGGCGTAAACTATAGTCCTGTGGTGTAGGGGGGATTTGCCTGGGCTTGGGTGTGCCACAGAGTTGGTGCATTCAGACTTAGGGAGGGAGGGAAGGCAGCTGCTGCTACTACTGTGACGGCGCCTTCGGGTCAACAAGTGGTGCCAAATGTCTGCTTCAGAAGAGGCATCCTTCTAGTCCTCAGGTTGGCAAGGGTCCTCTTAACTGCCCAGCTATGCCATTGTGGGATGGGGAACAAAGGTGGCAGGATTAAGGGGGATCTTGGGTATGTGTACTTGGCTCAGCCACAACCCAGAACTCATCTGTAGGCCAAAAGTACAACTGTTGTATGTGCCCTGGAGCAGTGCCAGAAAATGAAATCACTCAAGGAGCAGTTGTCTATAATACATCTGGGTTTTGAGCTTCAGCTAAAATATGACTGAATCTTGCATGTACGATACTGTAATGCTGGGTTTCCTTGAGTAGTAAACTTTATCTGCTTTGCACCATTGTACATAAGAATAGACAACAATCAGCATTCTCGCACTAGCTTCATTTTAAATGTAATGGTGAGAATGGCTTGAGAGTGCATTTTAAAGCAGGTAGAATGCATTATCTTCAGAGGCCCTAGGCGACCCTCAGACTCATGGCTTATCTGAAACGATCAGTAGGGGGTCCCTTCACAGCTTTTGCACTAGTTCTTCCAATATTTGGGTACCAGCCCTGAGCAGCTCACACAGAACAAGACCAAAGAGAGATTAAAAAAGGCTATGGCTAATATGGGCAGACTTTGCTAACTGTGTTCAGTTGGACGATTTCTCAGCAGATAATGGAGGACAAGCATTGGGTACTATTTTAGCTGAACTATTCCACTTTTTAACTCTGTTGAATCTATGGAGTGGTCCTGTACTTCTTAGACAAAATGGAACTGCAAGCAGCATGAATAAAATTAGCCAAACGTTATCAAAAATAAAGAAGATAGAGCCAATAAATCCCCACAATCCAACAATAGTAACGACAAAACAAATGACGGATTAATAACTATTTTAAACAAAAACATATCTTAGTATGGTGTCATATAAGTTTTGCCAAAATAGTCACTAATATGGCAACCTAGTGGATAAGCACTTGGATATAATCATCCACCTATGCTAAAGAGTACTTTTTAAAACAATTTCGTAACTTATGTAACTATAGGTGTGTTCCCGCCACCAAAAAGAAAAACTTATCTTATATTTGATGACACTTCTCAGAAACTGTGCATCCTTCTAGAGTCCAAAATAAAACCCAGAAACTTGTATTTGAAGACACTGTCTGTATAACAGTTCAGGGGGAAAAAAATATAACAGCTGTCCCAATTTCACGATGTTAGTGTTTCAACAAAGTAAGGACTCGCTTGCTTTGGGGATGAGAACTCAACGGTGTCCAAACAGTCTCTTATTCATTTCACAAAAAATAAGTAGTTCTTCATATGACAACGTTAAAATAAGCAGACATTTTACAACGGGCATAACATGGCCTCTTCAACCAATGGATTCTAGGAACAGAACACATGCAACAAACATAAATTTAAAAGCAGGATAGACAGCACAATCTGCCTCATGATTATTGGAGTGGTTTACAGGCCTCCAAACCAAAAGGAAGAGCTTGACAGATCTGGTTGAAGACATCCAAAAGATGGGAAAGAAGGGAGAGGTGGTGATCGTTGGAGACTTTAATTTGCCAGATGTAGACTGGAGAATCCCATCTGCAGAATCTAACAATAGTAGAGAAATAGTGGATGCTCTGCAAGGAGCTTTGTTCAAACAAATGGTAATGAACCCACGAGAGAGGGAACTATACTCGATTTAGTGCTCATTAATGGAGATAATGTTTCTGAGGTCCAGGTGGGTGTCCACCTCAGCACCAGTGATCATCAAACGGTATGGTTTAATATCACAAAAAGGCTATGGAAAAGAAGCACACGGACCCAAGTTTTGTAGTTCAAAAACATGGACTTTGATGAAATGGGGAAGTACCTGGAAGAAGAACTAGTAG
Source organism: Rhinatrema bivittatum (assembly GCF_901001135.1). Taxonomy (NCBI): domain Eukaryota; kingdom Metazoa; phylum Chordata; class Amphibia; order Gymnophiona; family Rhinatrematidae; genus Rhinatrema; species Rhinatrema bivittatum. Next base: position 184,109,891 of record NC_042615.1, read on the forward strand.
GCTGGGAGAACAAGAGAGATGTGGAACAACAGTGGACCAAACTAAAAGGAGCAATTACCAAGGCAACTAATCGATATGTTAGAAAAGTAAAGAAAAACAAAAGAAAAATGAAACCTATCTGCTTCTCAAAGGAGGTGGCTGACAAAATAAAGGCTAAAAGAACAGTGTTCAAGAAATATAAAGGATCCCAAAGGGAGGAGCACAAAGAAGAATATCTGGTAGAACTGAGGGAGATAAAGAAAGTAATCAAGATGGCAAAATGTCAAGCGGAATAAATTTTTATTTATATGTTGTTAATTTCCGATCTGCCTACTTCCTGGCTACTATAGCCCCCAAGTTCTATGTCCCTGTTATATGTAACTTTGCTTGCTTCGGCCTTCTTGTTTGGTTACACTTGTTAATCCCAAGTTCCATGTAAACCGGCCTGATGTGAATTTTATTCGTGAAGTCCGGTATAGAAATATATGTTAAATAAATAAATAAATAAATACATTTTTCAGATACATCAGTGAAAGGAGAAAAGTTCAAAGTGGTATAGTGAAATTGAAAGGTGAAAAGGATAAATGTGTGGAGAGAGACGAAGAAATGGCAGAAATATTAAACGAATACTTCAGTTCTGTGTTCACTAAAGAGGACCCTGGAGAAGGACCATCGCTCATTAACAAGAAACTGGAAGGGAATGGAGTAAATGTAACTCCATTTACAGTAGAGAATGTATGGGAAGAGCTGTGGAAACTGAAAGTGGACAAAGCCATGGGGCCTGATGAGGTTCATCCCAGGATACTGAGGGAGCTCAGAGATGTGCTGGTGGGTCCTCTGTGTGACCTGTTCAATAGATTCCTAGAAACGGGAGTGGTACCGAGCGATTGGAGAAGAGCGGTGGTGGTCCCACTTCACAAGAGTGGAAACAGAGAAGAGGCTGGTAACTACAGACCGGTTAGCCTCACCTCGGTGGTGGGAAAAGTAATGGAGTCGCTGTTGAAAGAAAGAATAGTGAACTATCTACAGTTGGAAGAATTGCTGGACCAGAGGCAGCATGGATTCACCAGGGGAAGATCCTGTCAGACAAATCTGATTGACTTTTTTGACTGGGTAACCAAGGAATTGGATCAAGGAAGAGCGCTTGATGTCATCTACTTGGACTTCAGCAAAGCATTTGATACGGTTCTGCACAGGAGACTGGTGAATAATATGAGAAGCTTAGGTGGTGGCCTGGATTGCAAACTGGTTGATGGGCAGAAGACAATGTGTGATGGTAAATGGAACTTACTCTGAAGAGAGAGCGATGTTGAGCGGAGTGCCAAAAGAATCGGTGTTGGGTCCGGTCCTGTTCAATATCTTTGTGAGCGACATTGCGGACGGGATAGAAGGTAAGATTTGTCTTTTTGAGGATGATACTAAGATCTGCAACAGAGTGGACACACCAGAAGGAGTGGAGAGAATGAGACGGGATTTAAGGAAACTGGAAGAGTGGTCAAAGATATGGCAGCTGAGATTCAATGCCAAGAAGTGCAGAGCCATGCATATGTGGTGTGGAAATCCAAAAGAACTGTATTCGATGGGGGGAGAATGGCTGATGTGCACGGAGCAGGAGAGAGACCTTGGGGTGATAGTGTCTAATGATCTGAAGTCGGCAAAGCAATGTGACAAGGCGATAGCTAAAGCCAGAAGAATGCTGGGCTGCATAGAGAGAGGAATATCGAGTAAGAAAAGGGAAGTGATTATCCCCTTGTACAGGTCTTTGGTAAGGCCTCACCTGGAGTACTGTGTTCAGTTCTGGAGACCGTATCTCCGAAGGGACAGAGATAGGATGGAGACGGTCCAGAGAAGGGTGACTAAAAAGGTGGATGGTCTTCATCGAATGACTTATGAGGAGAGATTGAAAAATCTAAATATGTACACTCTGGAGGAAAGGAGGAGCAGGGGTGATATGATACAGACTTTCAGATACTTGAAAGGTTTTAATGATCCAAAGACAAACCTTTTCCATTGCAAAAAGTCAGCAGAACCAGGGTCACGATTTAAAACTCCAGGGAGGAAGACTCAGAACCAATGTCAGGAAGTATTTCTTCACGGGGAGGGTGGTGGATGCCTGGAACGCCCTTCCGGAGGAAGTGGTGAAGACCAAAACTGTGAAGGATTTCAAAGGGGCGTGGGATAAATACTGTGGATCCATAAAGTCTAGAGGCTGTGAATGAAGAGAAGAGGCATAGGGTTGGCTTGCGGGAATGATGGCTACTACCTGGAGATTAATATCCTTATTCAATAAACATACACACGGTTAATGCGACTCCAATATTGCTCTATGCTTCAACGGCAAGAGGAAATGTGGAAAAAAGGATTTACATCCACAAAAAAGCAGGGGAGTAGCTTGCTTGTTACGGCGGATACTATCCCAAACCAAATAAGCCTGATACTTCACTTTCAATGAATATCCAGCATAGCTCTCTGCTTCAACGGCAGGGGGAATGAAGAAAAGATAAGCACACACATGGTTAACGTCCTTAGTCAATAAACATACACATGGTTAATGCGACTCCAACATTGCTCTATGCTTCAACGGCAAGAAGAAATGTGGAAAAAAGGATTTGCATCCACAAAAAAGCAGGAGAGTAGCTTGCTTGTAATATCGGTTACTACCCCAAACCAAATAAGCCTGCTTGTTACGGTGATTACTACCCCAAACCGAATAAGCCTGATACTTCACTTTCAATGCATTTCCAGCATAGATCTCTGCTTCAATGGCAGGGGGAATGAAGAAAAGATGATTTATATTCAACTACCAACAAGGACTGAATTACATAGTCTGGGTAAAACAAATAATCATGGGTGTAGCTTGCTTTTTACGGCAGTTACTACCCCAAATCAAGCCTGATACTTCACTTGGAAAACATATCCAGCACAGCTCACTGCTTCAACAGCAGGGGGAATGAAGAAAAGATTATTTATATTCAAACAATCAACAAGGACTGAATTGCACAGGCTGGGTAAACAAGCGTGGGAGTAGCTTGCTTATTACGGCGGTTACTACCCCAAACCAATTAGCTAGATACTACACTTAGATGCAGCTCCAGCACTGCTATCTACATCGAGGGTGGGGGTGGAAGAGAAATAGAGCCAAAAAGTTACTTAAAAGGGACAAGAGCAACAAATAAGTATGAAAAATAAGTGTGAAAGCTTACTGGGCAGACTGGATGAACTGTTGGTCTTCTGCCATCATTTCTTTGTTTCTATGTTTCTATGAATGGACAAATCACAAACACATCAAACTATTGTTGCGTTTCCCGGCCGTGGCAGGCCCGCGACCGGCTCTACTCACCCCCAACTCCCGGGTCCCAGACCTGGCCCTTCCTCTTTGGCAGCAGTAGCTCGCGCTCCTGCTACACTCCCAGGTTCCTCCAGCAGCTCCACGGCCCCCTCTGGTCCCAGTAGGGTCTTCCCATGTGCGTCAAGGGGAGACGCCGCCATCACCTAGTTCCAGTCTGTTCGCCTTAAGTGTGCGCGCGCGTGCCTCTCCCGACTTTAAAGGGGCCGCGGTGGGAAACCTTCCTATGCCCCGGATGATGACGTCCCCAGGCCTTCCTATTTAAGGCAGGCTCTGCCATTAGGTCTTCACCTTGGCAACAGGTCTCCACACTTCCTGTCGTGTGCTTAGTTGCTGCTTGTTCCTGTTCCTGTTCCTGTACCTGACCTCGTTCCAGTCTTGTGTTCCTGTTCCAGTCCTTGTGCTTCAGTTCCAGTTTCCTGTTTTCTGACTACCCTTTGGACAGATTCCTTGGCTTTGACTCTCGCTTGTTCTTGACCATTCTTTGGATGGATTCTCTGGCTTGACCCTTGCTTGTTCCTGACCATGCTCTGGATGGATTCCCTGGCTTTGACCCTTGCTTGAACCTGACCTTGTCTCCAGCCACCTGCCCTGACTTCAGCTTGAACCTGACCTTGTCTCCAGCCGCCTGCCCTGACTCCAGCTTGAACCTGACTCTGCCTCCAGCTGACTACCTGGACATGGCCTTTCTTAGGCTCTTGCCTACTTACAAGCCCGGACTTAACATGTTCCTGACTCCTAGCCTGCTTTAGCCTGTCCGGGCTTCTGGATCCAGGCCCTGTCTTTAGCCCAGCTCCGCTGGACCCTGCGTCTCCACTGCTTCCTGGCTTCTTGCCTTGAACACTCTCCTCGGGATCAACAATGCGGAGGCCCGCCTAAGACCGCCTAAGACCGGCCTCCACTTCCCGTTCTGCTCTGCTTCCCGATGGTGGGTAGCCCCAACTCCACCTCAGGCTAAGGGTCCACTTCTGCAACAACTATACATTGGGCTGATTTTTTTTTTAATTCTTTATTTTCAATTTTTACCCAAGAATTAACTCTTGTACAGAAAATTAGAAATTGGGCTGATTTTAAACTTGTAGTCAAATCAACCAGGACAGGGAGGAGGAGGCTACAGATAAATTCCTTCCAGCTTCCTGAACCTTACCCCAGTGATCCTCCATCCCCAACCCCAGCCGTCCTTCACTCGAGAGAAGAATGACTGTGGGTTGAACATCGGTGTGGGGGCTGGGGTTGGAGGATCACTAGGATAAGGAGGAAGAGTGTGTTCACGTATGTGTTAGAGAGGGACTTCACACCTGGCCCTGGTTTCTGGTCCCTTGCACAGGTCACACCTTACTCCGCTCTACCTCTCCCTTCTTCCCCCTGCTCCATTCCACAAATTTGTAACCTATCATTAAAATTATCCATTGTACCTGAAGACTGGAGGGTGGCCAATTTAACCCCAATATTTAAAAAAGGCTCCAGGGGCGATCCGGGTAACTATAGACCAGTGAGCCTGATTTCAGTGCCTGGAAAAATAGTGGAAACTATTCCAAGATCAAAATCGTAGAGCATATAAAAAGACATGATTTAATAGAACACAGTCAACATGGATTTACCCAAGGGAAGTCTTGCCTAACATATCTGCTTCATTTTTTTAAGGGGTTAATAAACATGTGGATAATGGTGAACCGGTAGATGTAGTGTATTTGGATTTTCAGAAGGCGTTTGACAAAGTCCCTCATGAGAGGCTTCTACGAAAACTAAAAAGCCATGGGATAGGAGGCAATGTCCTTTCGTGGATTACAAACTGGTTAAAAGACAGGAAACAGAGAGTAGGATTAAATGGTCAATTTTCTCAGTGGAAAAGGGTAAACAGTGGAGTGCCTCAGGGATCTGTACTTGGACCAGTGCTTTTCAATATATATATTAATGATCTGGAAAGGAAGACGATGAGTGAGGTTATCAAATTTGCGGATGATTCAAAATTATTCAGAGTAGTTAAATCACAAGCAGACTGTGATACATTACAGGAGGACCTTGCAAGACTGGAAGATTGGGGATCCAAATGGCAGATGAAATTTAATGTGGACAAGTGCAAGGTGTTGCATATAGGGAAAAATAACCCTTGCTGTAGTTACACGATGTTAGGTTCCATATTAGGAGCTACCACCCAGGAAAAAGATCTAGGCATCATAGTGGATAATACTTTAAAATCGTCGGCTCAGTGTGCTGCAGCAGTCAAAAAAGCAAATAGAATGTTAGGAATTATTAGGAAGGGAATGGTTAATAAAACGGAAAATGTCATAATACCTCTATATCGCTCCATGGTGAGACCACACCTTGAATACTGTGTACAATTCTGGTCGCCGTATCTCAAAAAAGATATAGTTGCGATGGAGAAGGTACAGAGAAGAGCAACCAAAATGATAAAGGGGATAGAACAGCTCCCCTATGAGGAAAGGCTGAAGAGGTTAGGGCTGTTCAGCTTGGAGAAGAGACGGCTGAGGGGGGATATGATAGAGGTCTTTAAGATCATGAGAGGTCTTGAATGAGTAGATGTGACTCAGTTATTTACACTTTCGAATAATAGAAGGACTAGGGGGCATTCCATCAAGTTAGCAAGTAACACATTTAAGACTAAGTTTTGCATTTCAAATGGTGTGTATGTAGTGACAGAGGGGAGGTGGTTGGAAGAGGGGTGTGTGAAGAGGGAGGGTGAGAGGTGGTGAATGGGGGGTTGGAAGGAGGGAGTACTTAGGAAAATTCCCCTGCAAAAACAAAATGAGAGCGGCCATTTTATAATTGTAGACATTTATGAGATAAGGTTTTTCTTTTTTTCACTTTCACCAAATCTTCCAAAGGTGAAGGAAGAACCATCTGCCAAGCCAAGGAGGTGTGGCGCCTTCAGCAGCATCAGCGTTGGAATGAAGATCTGCAGCACCACCACCATCTCTACATACGGCTGCGATTTTGCAGTTACATGGACATCCAACACATATAGAAAAACCAATTACTAAGATTTCCATTGTAATCTTTTCATCATTTCTGCATAGCTCAGGGACCCAGGGAGCCACTCAGGGTTGTGTACCAAACTTTTTCTTTTGTAACACATTAACTCTAATATAGCTGAGAGAGGAAAGATTAAAGAATCACAGGGGGTAGGGGGATCGCAGGTAGGGATCAATATTAACACAGAGTGAAGGGGGAACTGAGAACACACATATATTTATGGAGGGTGCTAGGGATGGGGATTTTACATCTTCGCAATAGAAAAAGGGGTTTTAAGGGACAGAACACCATTGTACTTACCAGCCCTATACCTTTTTCCACTGTTAGACAGAATGCCTAGTCTGCAGTACTCCTGTAGCTCATCCAGACTGTGAAGAAATATATAGGGGGCAGGCTTAGGCAAAAATGTTTCTTTAAATCACAGACTCTTTGAATGTCACAGCATATGCATACTGTATCATACAAATAGAGTAGTCATTGCTACCTATCAATTTACCATTTTTTCACATCCATTACTTTAAGCTAGTACAGCCATCCACATGCTCATATTCTTTAGGACAGGAAAATGTATCTAATATCAAACCTTTGATAGAGCTTCAGGCAGTGCACAGCCTTGAAAATAGGCTCTGTTGTACCTGGTATGTAATACAGGTCCCCCTCAACCTCTCAAAAGACTTCAACATGCAAAGCTATAGAATACAGTCTTGCTAGAAGCTATTTAACAGGTAGGAGATACAGGTGATATGGAAATTTCCCCAGCTAGTTCTCATTGACCTCACATAAGGATGAGAGGGAAGCAGAAAAGTCATGTGTGAAATCTAACATCTGGCATGGATCCTTTTAGAGTGAAACTACACATACAGCAAAATAGGAGATACAAACTCTAAACATAAATGTCCCAGAACTGATAAAGATAATAGGCATCACCACCCAGGCTTTAATTTCCAAACTATAGTTACCAGAAAGTTTTAGTCCTGTTCCTATAGCAGCTGCATGCAAAAACTCCAGACCAGGTATTGGGCACATAATAACCCTTGTGAAGACTGCAGGATTCGGATTACAAGGTCACAGAGAAGATCAATCCAATCATGGCCAGGTGATAATCAACCCACTCCCCCACACAGCAAGGCAGTCAGGTGTTAATGTTCTCCACAATCATAAAGCTTAAGCTTCAAAAGGCTACCCTTGATAGTTTAAACACTATCAGCCATTTCATACTGGATATCCTTAACACTTGAGCCAAGCTGTGTGATGATCAGTGGGTGGAGCCTATTTTAAGGTTGCCATTCCTAAGCTTCATTCTAATTAACTCCTGTAGATATAATGAATCTTCTTTCGATGTGCCAAAATCAAAGAGCACGCACATGTGCGGCATCATTCTTAATTGCAGTGCGTACTAATCAACAAGCATGCATATGTTGGCCATCAAGTGTAATTGCTATATGCACAAATTAGCCGGCGTGCACATCTCACTCATCAATGTTAATTGGCAGCATGCACGAATCAATCAGTTCGCACATGTACTGCATCAGTTTTAATGACCCACGAACTCAATTCCTATGCGCACAGATCGGACCCACCTGTGTGCTTTATGTATGCAGGGAGGGATGGAAATTACGCTGCCTACAAAAGTATCTATTGCCCCATTCACTGTCCTACTTGCACCATGTCTCAGGTACATGGAGCGATGATTAGGAAGCCTAACTTCCTACCAGCTGAGGTGGACATGCTTGTTGAGTATATCATGTGGTACCAGAATCTGCTGTACTGTCCCCAGTCCAAGAGGGTGGGTGCCTACAGGAAGGAGCAGATCTGGAAGAGGATCAGGCATGCAATCAACTTAGTGTTCCACCACAGCTGTAGCATTGGGGATCTGATGCACAAGTGGTGGGACTTGAGGAGGCATGTCAAGCAGAAGCAGGCCCAGAGGATTGAAGAGGGACAAAGCAGCCACATCAGCTTCACCTCATCTGAGCAGCTGGTGCTGAGCACCTTATCTGAAGCAGCTGTGGGTAGAGTTGGGGAGCTAGACACCATGCAACATGTTCGGCAGGAAGGTGAGCATTGTCTTTTGCATTCTAAAAGTAGGCTATGTGTACAGATATCCATGAGGTACTTCTTTATAAGCGAGACAGTACAGCCTTATTAAACATAGTGGCATAGTAAATTTGCTCATGTATGCTATGCAAACCATTATTGGTAATATCTCTACCTATCTATATGTACACAGTATAGGCCAAAGCAGTTTGTGGTCAGCTCATTATTCACCACACAGGACAGGTTGTTTTTTTTTAAAGCTCTAAAAACATTGCAGGAATGCCTGATCCACACATACATCTAGGAAGACAGCATACACCTTTTGTCTACTGCTGCTTAGTTGATTTCACTTATCATGTGAAAGGGTGCTGTCAGCTATAATACAGTTTTTTTTAAATGGCAAAATAAAGTACAATATTTAATGTGTTGTTGCATAGCCTGTATCTTAAAGAGCATAAGGGATGTTCTTTGTTGGGGCTATCTCCTCTATCAGTTTCTCCATCAAAGTTCCCCAAATCTTCTATACCAATGTCAGAGGTAACATCTATTGTGTGTTTTTACTGTGCTTACCTACAGCTTAAGGGAAAAGGCACCCTTACAAAAGAGCCTGCAAAAGTAGGATGTGTGTTTAAAGCATAAGTGTGTACAGTGTGTGAGCAGGTACAAGCAGAGCCCCAAGATTTAAACAAGTTAGGATGTAATGGTTTTCTATCTCCTAGCCATATGTTCCTCAAGGCAGGGGTTGTGCAAATGTTTAGCCTCCATGGTATGGGGTGGGATCAGCTAGCAGTGAATGCATCCCTCACCACAGTAACTGTCCTACACAATGACTCCAAAAATCCACCCTGACTGTGTCTTGTGTCCCAGCAGTGGAAATTACATTAGGGGTGTCTTTGTGATTTTCTCTGCTTCTCTCCCCTTTCATTATTCTTCAAAAAACAGGGCCTTGTCTTTGTGTCAGTGGTAGACTGTGACCCAAATATGTAGAGGATACTTAGAGTGCTTTGTCTCCTTAGAAATTCATAATACCCAAGTGCTCTGAAGCCTAGATTAAGCCCTCCTTCTGCCTCAGGGACTCCCATCTGGAGTGTAAATCAGGGTAGGGGCAATATTGAATGCTATGGCCATTTATAGCTCTGTACCAAAGGACTAGTAATTAGATCTATCTAGTGGAGCATGCAGAGCATATGAACCAAAGTACAGAAAATACTGAATGCCAGTGTTTGACATTTACCTATTTCTTTTTCTAGAGGAGCCAGATGGTGAGTGTCCAGGACGTGCACCTAGACAGCTCCAAAGGCGGTACCGGCGTCTGCGGGTAATCCCTGATAGCTCGGATGAGGAGGGACCGGGAGCCCGGGAGGAACTGCAATAGCCTGAGGAGGAAGAGGAGCAAGAAGACACACTGGCTAATCTGCTACAGGATTGCCTGCAGGACAGCAGTACATCCAACCAGCCCAAACCTGAAATGGTTGCCAGTCAGGCTGAGAGGCTGTTAATACAGCAAAGCAGCAGCCTCTTGGAGGTGATCTCAGGCCTGTATGATGTGGTGAGGCAGGAAGCAGAGGCCCCCTCATGATACCATCAGGGATGAAGCGCAAGGCCTCCGTAATACCATCAGGGAGGAAGGGCAGGGGATTCATCAGGTGGTACTGGACCTTTGCCGGGCAACAGATGAGCAAACTGCAGTGTGGAGGGAGATCCTGCAGCAGATGGCCCCTTTGCAGCTGCAGCCACCAGTGGGTCCATGGCCTTTAATGGTGCCCATGGATGGCCCTGCCCGTGCTGAAGATCCCACTGTGCCCCAGCCACCTGCACCTCAGCCTGTACCAGGCTATCCCTGGAATGCACCTCAGCAAGCACCACCCCCCACCTGCACCACCTATCATGCTTCCACCACCAGCACCACCACAGCCACTGCTGCCTCCAACTGTACCTTCCTGCAGCCATGAACTTGAACTGCCACATGTTCCTTTGCCCTCTTAGGGTAGCGTGAGCACTGGCAGGAGTTCTCTGCTCAGGAGCTCTAAGGTGGGGCAGCCTAAGTTTCCTGAAGCCAGAAAAAGAGGCCGGCCAAGGAAGGGATGCGTTACTTTGTTATCCTTTATTCTGCTGCACTTTTTTGTAAATAAATGCACTATCACCTTTCTGAAATGTCTTTCAATGAGAGTGCTCCTTTGTTGTATAGCCTGCCTTTGACTCAAGTGATGTATTTTCTGCAGTTCATCCTGAGTCAGATGCTCTGCCTCCTCCTCCTCCTCCTTCTCCTCCTCATTCTCTTGATGGCCCTCCTCTGAAGAAGGCAGGTGTCTGTTTAGTGCAAGGTTATGTAGCCTACAGCAGGCTAGAAAGATCTCACATAATTTAAAGGGGCTGTAAAGAAGGCATCCTCCAGATCTGTCAAGACAGCAGAAGCGTGTTTTAAGTAAGCCAAAGGTTCTCTCTATGACAGATCTGGTCTTATGGCGTGCCCTGTTGCAACGACATTTGGCTGCAGTTCCTGGGGTGGCACTGGGGATCATGAGCCAGGTTGTCAGTGGATAGCCTCTGTCACCTGTAGGAGGAGAAGACACTGAAAATCAGGGTTACATATACCTTCTGGGTTTCAGAGTGGCACAGCTCACAGGGCTGGTTTAGAGGAGTCCTGCAGTGGTAACAAACTTAAGCAGGGAAATGGGTATGTGTTAGAAGTAGTGGGCGTCTTCCTACCTAGAAGCCATCCCCCAGTGATGCATCCTTGCTGGAAGTGGTCATGAATTCTTGATTGTGAGAGAATGTAGGCATTGTGAGTGGATCCTGGAAAGCAGGGCACCACATTCATGATGATGCCCTTGGCGTTGCAGACCACTTGCATGTTTAGGGAGTGGAATCCGTTGTGGTTGCGGTATGTGGCCTCATCTCCTCCTGATGACCTTATGGGCATGTGAGTGCAATTAATAGCTCCCAAGACTGAGGGGAGGTGTTCAATTTGATAAAAATCAGTTATTATTTGGTGGTGTTCCTGTTTTCTGGAGGGGAAGGAGAAAGTATTATGTTTTCCTGAGCAAGGCAGCCAGGACCGGCTCTAGACACCTTAAGGTGGCAGATTGAGTGATTCCAGATTTGATCCCTAGAGGGGTTTGGAAGGTGCCGGTAGTAAAAAAAAAAAAGGCCAGGCCGGTAGTGACTTTGACGTGTACTGGAAAGGCATGGTCCCTTTGGGTGTTAGGTTTCAGTTCAGTCTCTAACAGTTGGCATAGGTACAGTATGGTTTCCGTGTTAAATCTGAACCTGCGCATTACTTCCTCCTCAGACAGATCCAGAAACTGTGTCCGAGTCCTGTAAACTCTGTGTAAGGGGTAGCTCCTCCTCTGCATTCTTCTTCTCCTCTATCTTTCTCTTCTGAGCCGTATAGATCTGAGTACCTATGCAGCTATTGTAATCATAATGTTGAAGCACAAATTATGAATATCCGCCTCAATAGCTGTTGATCAACACTTCTCACCTCCTGTTCCTGTAGCTTCCCTTTGTTATACTAAAATCACCAGTGCATACATGAACATTTTTTCCAGGCGTTAGTCCTTTCAAACCCACATTATAAACCTGCTAGCCATGTGCTATTAGCTGCCACTTTCCCAGTTTGTACCAGAAAGTCCCAGAAACACTCCCTTCCACCTTCTGCCTTGCTCCTGCATCCAGTGACCCAGAGCGAGGAGCCTAACCAACAGAAAACAGCTGAGCAAAACGGAAAGCTAGCATTCGCTCACAATCTCCATCTCACCCACACTCAAGTAAGAGATCTGGGAGTAATTCTAGACAACCGCCTTAATCTAAAGGCTATGATCAATTTGACTACCAAAGATTGTTTCCACAGGCTACAGGTGTTGAGAAGACTCAAACCTCTCCTATATCTCCACGACTTTAGAACTGTTCTGCAATCCCAAATTTTTTCAAAAATAGATTATTGCAGCGCTCTTCTTACTGGCCTACCCAGCTCAACCACCAAACCTCTTCAAATGATACAGAATGCTGCTGCCAGAATCTTAACCAGTACCAACCGAAGAGATCATATTACACCCACTCTCCGAAACCTTCACTGGTTACCAGTCTACCACAGAGTCCTTCACAAATCTCTCACCCTGATACACAAGTCCATCCATAACTATTTTCATCTTGACCTTGAATTTCCCCTCAAACTCCATACATCCAACAGACCGATTAGAGAAATCCACAAAGGAGAGTTACAATCCCCTCCAACCAAAACCATTCGCCTAGTTTCGACCAGGGTCCGAGCCTTTTCTCTAGCAGGTCCAAACATTTGGAATAGCCTTCCCACAGAACTCAGGTTGGAACCATGCCTACCAACTTTTAAAAAAAAACTTAAGACTTGGCTGTTCCGACTAGCCTTCTCGGATCCTTCAGACACACAATAATCTACCATCCTACTCACGAGCCATGGAACCATGCCTCTCCGTGAGATGCCTCTTATCCAATACCTCCGCAATTAAACTATCTTGCTCGAACTGAGCTCATTATGACTTTTGTGTTTTAAGTTACGGCCCTGCTCGGGCCTTTTTTTACTCTATTTACTTCCAAGCTGTAAAGCCTCCAAGTTTATAGTCCTTGTTCAATGTAACTTTCTTGCTCTCTTTCTGATTATAACTTATTGTTCTGTTTTTTGGTTACAAGTTTCTATCCCTCGTTCGATGTAAACCGATCTGATATGGTATTCAACCATGAAGCTCGGTATAGAAAAATGTGAAATAAATAAATAAATAAATATACATGCAGAAGCAAATATACTCACGTGAGTTTGGCTGAACATACCATCTCATAAGCGCGTGGCCCTTAAAAAATACGTCAAATGCGTGTATGTCTAGTGTCCGCCCCAACACGCCCCTTTTTGACGCATGCGTGTTTGTGCACGCGAGTATACATACGTGTATACTGGCTACGCAAAATTTCATGTGCGCGTGCTGGCATTACAAACGCACATAAGCTGGCAATTTTAGCTTTGAAAATTTGGGCTATAGCTGACACTAAGGGCCAGATTTTCTAACCTACGCGCGGGCGTAGATTTGTGCGCGCAACCCAGCGCGCACAAATCTATGCCCGATTTTATAACATGTGCGTGCAACCGCGCACATGTTATAAAATCCGGGGTCGGCGTGCGCAAGGGGGAGCCCGATGGCTTTCTCCATTCCCTCTGAGGCCGCTCTGAAATCGGAGCGGCCTCGGAGGGAACTTTCCTTTCACCCCCCGCACCTTCCCCTCCCTTCCCCTATCTAACCCATCCCCCCCTACCTTTATTTTTTAAGTTGCACCTGTCTCTGGGCAGGCATAGGTTGCGTGCGCTGGCCGAGTGCCGGCGCGCGATTCCCCGGCCTAGCAGGCCTTCGGAGGCCTCTGGCCACGTCCCCGCCCCGGAACACCCCAGCCCCGCCCATTTTTTCAAGCCCTGGGACATATGCGTGTCCTGGGGCTTGCGTATAGGAGCGGGTTTTCGCCTTTGAAAATCCGCCCCTAAATATGGATAAAATAATTTTGTGACTGTTATATAGTTTTTGTTAACTGATGTTCATTTGGCAGTGGAGCTGTCTGGCTTAGAGTACATGAGGGAAACGATTTTTAAAGCAATCTAGCCGAGTTAAAACGATAAATGAGCCTAGGTTGACCGGTCTGACACCTGCCGCCCGCTGTCTGAAGAGGCATTCTTTGAGGTAGAAAAATAGCGTGCATAAGAGCTGTTTTTAGAAGTGTTAGTGCTTGACCATCTGCACAGATAGCTTGTAGCACGAGTACTTTATGCTAATTTTCAAAGACAAATTACCTGGTTAGCATAAAACGGTCACGCTAAAAGCATCTGTATCTTTTGCAGCTACCCAGTCTATTCAAAACCTTCCCCCTTAACTGTTTGACCGACCTTTCAGTTGGGAATTTCACCCTGGTATTAACCAGTCAAGGATGGCAGTTCTTTGAAGAAAGCTAATCATTTTCACCAAAGGCCCAATAAGAGTTGAATAAATAGATGATGTAGTAATGGTTAATTTTTGCAGGTTGTTCCATGCTGATCAAATGTTTGGTTGCATACCATTAGCAAGTACTTGGGCTTTTGCTTGATTGTAAGTCTGCTAATCCATCTAACAAAGGTTTTGTTTAAAACCAGGTTTAAAAGGAATTCCAGACATAAATTGTAATACAGCATGGTTGAGTGGATCTTCTGCGTTATGACAACATCTGGCACGAAACTTGAAATTGAAGTGTCTGCACAGATTACATATGACATTGTCACTTTAAATTAAAAGCAAATGTGTTTATGCAGAATGTCTGCCTATAACCGAGTCCCCTTTTCAGGGAAAAATGGAAAAATTAAAGCTTCAAATGTGATGTTTAGCTTCCTTGCTTATTTGCTTATTTATTTGGACTTATTACCCGCCTTTTTGAATAAGAAATTCAACCAAGGCGGGTTAACAAAGAAAGAGAAGTAAAATAGGTTTTACCTATAACATACACATCTGTAATAAAATTCAAACAGCTGTCCTTTCTTGGTTCAGCAGGAAACGATTTCAGCCTCATTAGCACAGAATTTTTATTTCACATTAATGGCAATGATTTGAGCTTTTAGCCTGGCTAAAAATAGGCAGTCTCTTGCTCCACGTTCAGCAACCTTGTAAGTATTTAACAAACAAGCATGAGGTTCTTAGCACTGCAGCTGACAGGTTCTTGGAAATAATGTCCATAGACAGCATCTCCTGTAGATCACTGAGCTAATAGGTTTCTTACCAAACCTTCTTTGTATTCCAAGGCGCATGTGGTTACTGGGGAGTTTCTGACTTACCTTCTTTTTGAAATTTTGGCCCTCAGGTTCCAGCTGAATAAATACCTGACTCCTTTCCTTGTATTTTATTTATTTATGATTTTTTTTTTTTTATATACCGACATCCGTTTGCACATCGTATCGGTTTACAAATAACTTAGAACTTTTAGGCAAAGCCTTTACATGGAACAGTAACTCAAACTATATAATAACAAGGAACAGTAAACTATAACTATATGAACAAGGAACTATTTGAAGCAAGTAATAGAAAATAATGATAGATGAGGTAGGGCGAAGCAAGATTACAGGAGCAAAGGCATAGGGAGAAAATGAAGATTAAGATAAGAGAAAGCATGTTATATACATAAAGTTCAGGAGAGCTCCTCTCTGGGGCTGTTTTTCATATGAATATTCATTAATTCCTTTTTAGAGCTGGCTCCTTTCTATTGCCCCATGTTGCTTGTAGCATTGTTTGGGATATTCACCCTCTTACATTAACACCGGAGTACGTTGATCTCAATTATTTGGCCAGTATGGGTAGAATTTTGTAATTTATTGCTGATGATGGCTCTCCTTTTTAATCCACCTGAAATGTTAGTGGAATGAAAGTTTGGCAGGAAAGTTGGGTGGGATTTCTTAGTGAAGCACCCATTGTATGTATTACGCCAGTTATAAAACTTATGAACATGATTTTCTTTCAATGAAAGATTTGCAATTTTCAGTGGTAGACCAATCTAATCAAGTCTTTTTTATAGACTGGAATTTGAGGTTTGGGGCCCAGTCATTAAAATATTTTAAGCTTGTTTAAGAAATAGGAGATATTGATTGTTTTGTTTGCGCTTTGGAATTGGAAAATCCTGGGTATGAATTTTAGTCTTTGGTAACTTTTTCTATTTGTAAGCAGTACTACGTTCCCTTACTAATAATTTTCCCTTTTTATCCATCTCTAGGGAGGGAGAGTTTTTAGCATTTTTGGACCATCCCTAAGATTTTTCTTCACCTTAGGTACTGGGATTGGTTAAGTTTTATCCTTGTATGCCGGCTGTCAAGTGTTTGAATTATGGATGTAGTGCTGTGAGCAGCTATGATCATCGTAGTGTGTGGCTAACAAATGTTTTTAAATAAATAAAAATAAATAAATAAATAAAGCTCCCTTTTTATAACTTGGGTTGAACATGTGCAGTGTGTGATTGGTTGTAGCTTTTGGTGTTTGGAAAGAGTGGAGTTTCTCTAAATGCAGGCCCCACAGCCTATTCTAGAAAGGTAGGATTCTGCCCTACCTGCCGGTACATTCACAAATCTGGACGAAAGACTGTCCTGTGTAACAAGAAGAGGAGAGTTTTTGCCTTTTGAGAGGGTTAGGTTTGTGTTTGACCTGCTCCCAGCTCAGGAGGGCTTTTACCCCTGCCTGAGGGGATTGAGATAGGGTGCTAATTTGCCTTGTGTCCACTTGAAGTGGGGACTGTGGTTGCCAAGAAATAAAAATGATTTTGGAGAAGTTTTTGTTGTTCTTTTTTTTTCAATTGAAATTTTTATTGAGCAAACTGATTTATTATTTTATTTTATTATTTTTCTGCCATGCTGGGTCAGATCAAGGGTCCATCAAGCCCAGCATCCTGTTTCCAACAGAGGCCAAACCAGGCCTCAAGAACTGGCAAGTACCCAAACACCAAGAAGATCCCATGCTACTGATGCCAGTAATAGCAGAGGCCATTCCTGCTCTAGTTTCCTCTCTGGGCTACTCCCATGTGTTCTTGAGGCCCCAACTGTCTGTTCTTATCACATCTGCAAGCAGTTAGGTGTGGCCAAGTGGCTACTGCCCTGTTTTCATCTGATAGCTGCACAGTTAGCCTCCTGAGTAACTGCACTTTAATATATCTGATCTCTTCTCTTGTTTTTTGTTACAAGCAGGCTAAGAAAAATAGCATATTTATTATCTGAACTTATAGGCTTTATATCAAATAATTACACTAATAATACCAGTGATTTCTATGCTTTCTATCGCAGTAAAATGTTCTTCACACAAGCTAGCTAACTGCTTAAAATAATTTCCCATCCGCCAGATCTTGGAGCAGAGTAATCACTAGTAATAGTTGTTCATATGTTGTTCATATGTACTTCCATCTTATGCAGAGTAAGGGTAAGCACTCGAGTCATAATACCTTTCACAATACATTTCAAAATAATTCCAAGTATAATAGCAAGGCTAATGCAAACATAAATCAGTATTTTCTTTCCCCATGCCTTAATTTATTCCCACCATATATACATGCTAATAGCCTAATCATCTTATTTGACCCATCCTGGTGGGAGATTATAATGTTCAATTAACCATTTAGTCCTATTTAGTATCTGTGGGGTATGAACAAGAAATCTCTGCTCAACACTGGGCACCGAGTTCATCATTTAGTACTTGGCAAACACCACCTTTTTCTGTCAGGATTAAATATAATGCCATATGATTATCCATCTCAAAAATAAAAAGAGATATATTTCTATATAATCTTTACTATTATTTATACAAAGAAGATTAATATAATAAATATTTTATTAATGAATACAAAACATGTTAAAAAGTCAAGAACAAATCACAATTCTCAATTTTCCAAATAACAATAAAATCATCACACACATACAATCATTTACATCACTAAGAACCTAAATTTAACAAAATTTAGAACAATTTCCCAATTCTCTCCCAACATGTTTCGCTATGCAGAGCTTCTTCAGAGAATATGGTGGTATCGGTTTGATCGACGAACTCCTCATTGAAGGGTTTGAGTTTTTTGGCTTTTGATATGAATTATTGACTTCCCTTAGATGTGAATTGTTTGTGAGGTTGTAAAGAAGGCTGTTTTCCATTGAGGTATATAAGTAAAAATGATTGGGATTTGAGATTTAAAGGATACACGTATTTGACTGCTATCTGAAGAAATGGATAAGCGTTTGAGAGAAAAGACGTGGTTAAGCGCTTGCGAGAAAAGAAGTATAAAAGAGTATTGTCCTTTGAGAGCACAGGAACTTCGATTTAATTGTGAATTGCAATTGAGTGGATTCCCCTGAAGAAGCTCTGCGTAGCGAAACATGTTGGGAGAAAATTGGGAAATTTTGTTAAATTTAGGTTCTTAGTGGTATGAATAATTGTGTGTGATGATTTTATTGTTATTTGGAAAATTGAGAATTGTGAATTATTTCTGGCTTTTTTATGTGTATTGTATTAATTAAAATAGTTTTTATATTAATCTTCTTTGTATAAAAAGTAGTAAAGGTTATATGGGAATATATATCACTTTTTATTTTTGAGATTGTGATGAGCGTGATACACGTGTATATATATAGATTTGCCGCATTTTTTTAAGTGTACCCTATATGATTATCCATGGCATAACAATGAGTTTCTGCAAATTGATGTACTAGAGCACAGAGATGATCTTGGGTAGCATTCTTAAGGGTTTCTACTAAGGCTTGTAAATGCAGGGCAGCAGTAGAGAGACAGCCAAAAGCATGTATGTTGGAAAATGGGAACCATGCGTAACCCATTAATCTGTGGCATTCCTCAACAGTAATAGATGTATATTGTAAGGCATTCTGACTGTATCAGAGAAATCCAGGGAGGGGAGTTCTTCTAAGGTTTGTCATTTATGATGGGACTTGTATATCTTCTTGTGCTGGGGAAAGCAGAAATAGGTAAATAAGCATACACAGGGGTACATTTTCCAGTGCAATCAACTGGGAAAGTAGCTTGAATTTTATATCCCCTTGACAAGAGAAATACACAAGAGTTGAAACATGGTTAGGATGGGAAATTGGCTGTGAGGACTGAATATCCAAAATAATCATTTTAATAATAATAAACCACTCTTCCCACAAATGCAAACATGAGGCATTATTATGGGATGGGAGTCTAGTATGATTCACTGAAATTGAAGTTATCTCAATGACTACCTGGAATATCTGGTTATGATATTGCCTGGCACCAGCAAAAAATTGATGGTTGCAGCTTGTCACGAGAGGGATTACGCATTCTTAAATAAAACTGTGGGCTAAATCGTGGGTTTGGGTTTGAGTGGTTACTAGTGAGGGTTTGGTAGAAACAAAGTATAAATGAGTAAGAAAGAGAGATATCAGGAGTAAAAGGTTTCATTAACTATAGGTCTAGCTTATGGACACAGAGCAGAGGATTAATACTATTATGTATACAGTTAACCATTATAGATAATGATATGGCGACATTCTATGATATATCAAACATGTGATGGTAAAATCAGAAATATTAAGAAAGACAAATGATATCTCCAGAGCTAAATTCTGAAGGATTACTATTTCATGGTTATGGCATATGTTACCATAATTATCATTCTATCAAACAATTCTCTATACCCCATTTATGAACAAAATTAATGGCGTAGGATGAGGAAGGTTTCATACATCTTCTGTAACATGGCTCCTCGGCCTTGTACACAGAATGCTATGTATTGTAATCATGAACCAACCTCCTTCCTACCCTTGATTTTTTAATTTTTTTGTGAAAACGTTTTGTGAAAAGTTATGTATATTGTGCACTTTAAAAATCGGCTTACAACTCAATCTTCACTTGAAACTTAAACGTTAAATGCTATCAGCATCTATTTATCATACGCCACTTTCATGCCTCTATATATAACGTTATTTTACAACAAGTTCCCGATCAACTTGGATTGTTAATTCCTCCTGACATGGCCATGTTTCGACAAAACAAACTTTCTTCATCAGGGGAGTCTCTGTTCCTTCTCCTCACCATCAGGTCATCTTATTTCATATGGAAGATTGAGCTACAAGCTGATTTTTAAAGTGCACAATACATAGAACTTTTCACAAAAATTTTTCACAAAAAAATTTAAAAAATCAAGGGTAGGAAGGAGGTTGGTTCATGATTACAATACATAGCATTCTGTGTACAAGGCACAGGAGGCATGTTACAGAAGATGTATGAAACCTTCCTCATCCAACGCCATTAATTTTGTTCATAAGTGGGGTATAGATAATTGTTTGATAGATTGAATATATTTTTGACCTCACAAGAGCGGAGATTGATTGTATAAATTGTACCATAATTATCATAGCAGGTGATATTAGTGAATGAATCTAGTGTTAAACATGTAAAATGTGACAACGAAAAAAGAACCTAACAAACCAAAAAAGGTTAAAGCAAACAAACCAAACAGTCGTTTGTATAAAATGTTCATAACTGTAACCATGGTTAAAGTCCTAAGAAGTAGAAATGAACATGCGACATAGATGGTCTTTTGTATCTCTGTGCTTGCATCAGGGTTTGTGGAAAAACATTCATTCTGATGACAAAACAGGCAAGCAATTCACAGTGGGGCAGATTTTATAAATCTGCGCACACGCGTACTTTTGTTCGCGCACCAGGCGCGAACAAGAGTATGCGGGATTTTAATAGATACACGTGTAGCCGCGCGTATCCATTAAAATCCAGGGTCGGCGTGTGCCGAGCTGCCCAAAATCGGCAGCCTGCGCGCGCTGAGCCTCGCAGCCTGCCTCCATTCCCTCCGAGGCCGCTCCGAAATCGGAGCGGCCTCGGAGGGAACTTTCCTTCCACCCCTCCGCACCTTCCCTTCCCCTTCCTAACCCACCCCCCCGGCCCTATCTAACCCCCCCCCCTAACTTTGCGCGCGCCGGGCCGGCTGCCTCGCTCCATGTTCCAATCCGGGGGCTGGTCCTGAGGCTACGGCCACGCCCCCGGAACGCCCCCGGGCCAAAACCACGCCCGCGGCACCGCCCCCGAAATGCCGCGTCACTCGCGACACGCCCCCGAAATGCCACGTCACTCCCGGCACATCCCCGACATGCCCCCTGACAATAAACTTTCAGGCAATAAAGCAAGTGTCTTTCTTCAAACAATAAGTCGTATGATTATTCATGTGGGAGATATGGAACAGAAAGACATCCTTAGTCGGCTTCCCTTTTAAATGGGAAGATTCCAGTCTTAGTCATTTAAAAATATACATTTTCTAAAGGCTTAAAAAAAAAAAAAAAAAAAGCAAAACCATTTCAGATTCTATTCTAGTCTTCATGCTTAAATTATGCTTCAAAAAAACAAACAAACCAAACCTCACCTGGCATCAGTATCTTAAATTTGTGATTTTGCTGAGATGAACATTTTAAATACTTTAATTTTTTTTGCTTTAAGTTAAATTTTATTTTCCAGAAGAGGGATGCTTAAAATTCAGTAATTTCATCTTTCATCCAACTTTTCAAAAGTTGAGGTATATGTATTATCATATTTCATTTTTTTAAACTGGCAGATTCCTTTCTCACATACATACACACTCACAGAAAGCAAAATGGCGCCGGTGACCTTCAGCCCCTACCATGTGACAGGGGCCAACCAATGGCACCAGTAGCCCTGTCACATGGTAGGGGCTGAAGGCCACCGGCGCCATTTTGCTTAGTGGCAGCCGAGGCCCCGGGAGCGGCAGATCGCTCCTGGGACCTCCGCTGGACCACTAGGGGGTGTCGGGAGGGTGGCACTCGGGGAGAGGCAGGGAGAGTCGGGAGCTGGCTGCCTGCCACGGCGCCCCCTAAGTCTTGGTGCTTGGTCTCCACCTAGGCGAGTCGGAGGCTGGCAGAATTTTGAAAGAGCACTTTTTGCCCTTTCAAAATTCTGCTGCCTGCCACGGCGCTCCCTAAGTCTCTGCGCTCTAGGCACAGGCCTAGCTCGCCTAGTGGTTCCTCCGGCCCTGACTAGAGGTGTGAAGGCTGGAGAGGGACGTCCAAATTTGGGTGAGAAGAGGCTGACTCATGAGCATCTCTCTTAGTTCCAATCTGATGCCTTCTATGAGGGACTTACAGCTGAGTTACTGAAGCCTCATTTCTGCTGCAGTGCCTGTCTTGCAGACAATTTGTACCATCTGAGACCATGCAGGACACAGAATACTTGCAGTACAGTGTTTCTACACAATCATGTCATTCAATTGGAACTTGTGAGCTAGGACTTTATTTGCATTAGTTACAGCATTGTGCTTTATACGTTGTGCAGTATACAACAATGTTTGAAAAATAGTTATCATTGGTGAACCTTGGTTTGAAAATACATTTTCTTATCTAAATAAATGTGGACATTTTTGGAAGTGCCCATGTGTTGCTGTCTCTCCTCTGGTCTCCTCCTCTCTGTCTCTCCTCTGTCTTGTACCCCATATCTCCCATACATCTACTCCAATTAACTTCCTTAGTATCCCCCAAAACATTCTGTTAGCTGAGCCCTTGAAGTAGTATGTATGCTAAAAATGTATTACTGGGAATAATGCCTTTAGTGAAGATCTAAGAATAGCACATGGAAGAGAGCGTACCAGCGTATTTAGCAAGTACCTACTAAAACCTCATTTACATCTTCTGTTCCTCCATTTACATGCATGTACATAGTAATTTCAGCATGCACATGCTCATGTCTTTTCAGACTGGTTTAGTGTGCATGGTAGGGTCTTCATGCATAATATGCTATGTTTTGTACATGCTAAATGTCCCTAGCATGTATGCTAAACTTTAGTGTACAGATACCGTAATATATCCATATAAAATGCTGTTATTCAGATCTCGGTTATCTAGGATTTTACAGACGTTATTGGGTAATTTGTAAACTCAACTGTTGGGGAATAATAAATTGGTTTTCCTATCTTGGATATGGGTTTAATTCTTAAAGCAAAAGCTTTTATTGAAATAGGTTATTCTTCCCATACCAAGCCTCTGTTCCCAAGGCTGGCTGGAGATCCTGCAGAGGCAGCATTCGCAGTCGCGAAGGGAGGGAAGCCTTGGCTATCAGGCAACAGCAGCCACGATTGCATGCTCAGAGCAGAGTTTGGTGGTTTGACCCTTGGCTGAGAACGTTTGCTGCTGTGGCTGACCTTAAGTGAGAGAGAGGGATGTAAAATAAATAACCCGGGTAGCTGTGAATAAAGGCTCGGGAATGCTGGTTCCCAGTTCTGATCGATTAGATGAAGTCTAAAGGAGGAGGAGGAAACTGTTCCCTCTCCTCCCCTCAAAAGGTAATATTATTAATAGCACTGACAGTAGCACATACATTCTCTTTTCACTTTCTTTAGTGATCATGTCATGATAGAAATGCTGATGATGAGCTACTGGGATTGCTATTTCTCACTTTGTATTTTCTTATGAAGTTAGTTATCAGTTCCTCTGGGCCTTACAGATAGAGCTGACTGATGGGAAATGAATCAAACTTAAATGATCTCGAGGAAGTGTGAAAGAAGGAGAAAATTGCAGCCTTCAGAAGCTGAGCACTCCTACGTTCAAGGCACTTTTTTTACTAACAAGAAAGGCTTAAAAAAAATGTGAATGTGCTTTGGCCTTGTGTGGTGTATAATAATCTAAGAAATCGTCCTTTTTTTTTTTGTCTGAGAAACGTTTGAGCAATGGATTGTGTTTATTCAAATTCAAGATTAATTTTGGGTTTGCTGCCCCACCCTGCTCCAAGGCTATGCCTCAGCATTATTCTGGAGGAACCTTTGTATCTCTGGCCAGCCCTGGATTTGTCAATAGGCACCCATCCCTGGGACAACAAACATTTCGGGGCAGTGGGCTGGCTAAGATTTGCCGCCTTCCGGCCCTCTGCTGAATTTCAATCAGTAGAGAGCGGCCTTCTGCTACCCCCCGTAACAGCCCCCTTACAGGAGGTGGGAAGGTGAGAGGACCAAAAATGCCTAGGGGTGGCAAAACCCTAAATCCGACCCTGCCTCGGGCCATTACATTTTCCTGCTTGTTTGTTTGTTCCGTGCTGTGATTTGTGCTTCACAGGTACTGGTGCAGTGCCTGCATGCAGTTCTGCGAAGGATCAGCAGAGCGGTATTCCAGGTTGCTTAGAGTGGGAGTAGCGGTAGATTAAAAAAAAATTTCTATACCACTTTTTGAGTGAGAAAGGAAGATCTTACGTTAACTGTCAATTGAATTGTATAATTTTTGTGGCTGGTACTGCTGCTCAAACTAAAAAATGTTTTCCTAAAAACATATACAAGTCTTTTTTTTTTTTTTGCAATACATCTTGCCTTTCTTCCCCCCTGGTGATCTAAATTCTGGGAAAGGTCCAGTTCTAGAGCTGCTTCTGCTTGGACCGGCTGCTCATTAACAGGGCTAATTTTTAAACCCCGACGCGCGCAAGTTATAAAATCGGCCCGTCCATGTGCGCGCCCCCCTTTTAAAATGTATCCTTTTCACCTTATACTAATGGCAGGGGTAAAGAAGATAAGAAGGGAAGGAAAATATCAATAAAATGAAATTACTTACAAATTTGTTTTAAATGCTATTTTGGCAGTCTTTGAGGAAAACGGTTTCTAGGAAGAGAGTAAAATTTCTCTACATTTTTATCACTGTACCAGTGTGTTTTTCATAAGACGGGATCACTGTTGCCAGCTATGGCACTACTGATCGTTATGATTGCAGCCCTTGCAGTAGCTTAGGGATAGATTCTTGGCAAAGTTTCTTAAATTCTGTAGTGCATTCACGTGAATTGTAATAATTTCTTAATATTAAATATGTAAGCTTATTTTGCATAATGTAGTTTTCCAGCCTCACTTTGTATCTGTATAATATATTTTGTTCTTTTAGGAGTGCTGTGGTTGGGAGATTTCAGGTATTGATATGTAGGGCAGGAGAGGAAGATGAGATCTCAAGGATGGGAGAGCAGAAAGTAGGAGGCTCAGGGATGTGGAGGGGAAGGGAAAGGAGAGAAGATTGGGGATGAGGTGAGGGGAAAAGGAAAGAGGAAAGGAGAGAGTTTCTGAATCTTAGGGGGATCTGGAGAGGAGAGATGGCGATGTCCCTCCCCTGGCTTCAGGCCTCACAAATTCATCTTCTCTATCCCCTTCCTCCTCCCCACTCTAGTCCCCCCTCTCCCTTTGTTTTCCCACTCCCACCCTCAGTTCCCCCTCCATCTCTTTCCTCATGCCTCCACCAGATCCCTTTTCATTTGCCCCCATCCACACACACATAAGAACAAAAAACATAAGAACATAACAAATTGCCATGCTGGGTCAGACCAAGGGTCCATCAAGCCCAGCATCCTGTTTCCAACAGAGGCCAAAACCAGGCCACAGGAACCTGGCAATTACCCAAACACTAAGAAGATCCCATGCTACTGATGCAATTAATAGCAGTGGCTATTCCCTAAGTAAAATTGATTAATAGCCATTAATGGACATCTCCTCCAAGAACTTATCCAAACCTTTTTTGAACCCAGCTACAGTAACTGCACTAACCACATCCTCTGGCAACAAATTCCAGAGCTTTATTGTGCATTGAGTGAAAAATAATTTTCTCCGATTAGTCTTAAATGTGCTACTTGCTAACTTCATGGAATGCCCCCTAGTCCTTCTATTATTCGAAAGTGAAAATAACCGAGTCACATCTACTCGTTCAAGACCTCTCATGATCTTAAAGACCTCTATCATATCCCCCCTCAGCCGCCTCTTCTCCAAGCTGAACAGCCCTAATCTCTTCAGCCTATCCTTATAGGGGAGATGTTCCATCCCCTTTATCATTTTGGTTGCCCTTCTCTGTACCTTCTCCATCGCAACTATATCTTTTTTGAGATGTGGCGACCAGAATTGTACACAGTATTCAAGGTGCGGTCTCACCATGGAGCGATATAGAGGCATTATGACATTTTCCGTTCTATTAACCATTCCCTTCCTAATAATTCCTAATAATTCCTTCTCCTCTTTCACACAATACCATCTCTCCATATCCCCATTCATCAGCCTCTTTAACATAACCCTTGATTTTCCTCCTTCTATGTTAATCAGGCTGGCAGTAGGAGCATGCAAGTGGTAACACCTTGGGCCCTGTGCTCTTCTTTTGCCACCTGAGGCCTGACTGGCACTTAGAACTGGAAGTGCCCAGTATAAAAACAGCTAGGCTTGATATAACTAGAAATCGAGCCTCCTTAGTGGTTGGAATGAGACTATGGAACTCCCTTTCAGACTCATTAAGAGAAATTCAGACTTAAAAAGCTGTGTGAACTTTTTTCTATAGGCAAGCATTTTTGATTCAAGATGAACATGTTTAATAAAATCCTGTTTATAAGGACATGTCGCCTACCTAAGAGAAATCTTTCAAGCCAAGCAGACTCTAATTGGCTAGAGCATCTTTAAGCATATCTCTGGTTGCCTGCATTAAGAACTATGAAATAAAGCAGTCAACTCCAATGTGCACAGATCTTTTCCTCTTATGTCTTTTTACTAAAGTTGTATTTCCTTTTCTTGTTTTTTGAAGTAATTTTTTATGATGTAACTGTGTATGTCTTTTACTGTAAGCTGCCTCGGGAATCTGCTGTAGAGAGTGTGCTAAAAGTGTAGCTTGGTAAGAGAAGGAAGATTCTCTAGTACAATTTAATTGAATGGCTGAGGGAGGGGGAATATGCATACGACCTTGTTGAGAAGAATGTAGGGAACGTGATGAGGTGTAGGGAATCAGAATTTTGGAGAAATATAATGGAATATCGGAATGAAGGGCACAGAATGTTAAACAAAAAATGTTAAATATTATACAGTAGGACATAGGAAGCCAGTATAAGGAATGAAGCACAAGAGAAACATGATCATATTTATTAAGTCAAAAAATAATCTTGGTAGATATATTTTGCATCAGCTTGATAGAGAATACATTGTACAAATCTACTCTTCTTTTACCTTTCGTCACTCTAAATGACAGAAAATCTTCACTGATGTCTACTGTGCTGTTCACACCTCTGACTGTGCATGTAAAACTGCCCCATAAAACCTACCCCACCTCCAAAACCTCACCCCAAGTTACTAGTACCCCCTCTTACAGTGATATAAATAGTTAACTTATATGTGAGCCTCTACAGAGGCCCAGGCTCCCTCTCTCTCACTCTTTCTCTCACTCTTTTTCTCTCTCTCTCTCTCTTTTTCTTTCTCTCTCACCAATTGCAATAAAATCCTTTTCAGCCAGTAATGCAGGCACAACACACGAAAAAAGGTGTAGCTATTTCCAGTGTTAAAACCTACTTGCATAGCAAATTTGAGATTTGCATATTAACACACATGCAGTAACTAACACAAAATGATAAATGACCTTGTTAGCTTTTTTCTATTTCTCCCCAGTTCTTTTTCCTTCAAGCTTCTCTTATTCTCTTTCCTTCACTGTAGCTTTTCTTCATCCTCTTTTTAACTAATCATTCTCTATGTGAAGTGTATTTATTTCTCCTTTCATATTGTTCCTTTATCACATTCTCTTTTGGGTACATTTTTAAAGACCGGCATGCGCAAATACCAGGAGATACGGGTGTGGCCGGGCCGTGTGCATGCCAAGCGCATTTTCGAAATGGCCTAGCCATGCGCATATCTCCTGGTATGCGCAGAAGTGCCGGGGTCTGTGAAAGGGGCGGGCCGGCCGGGATAGCGGCCGTTAGGTCCTGTCCCAGGGAAGCGCACGCCTGCTGCTGGCTGCTGGCGCGTGGAACTTACGTGATCTCCGAAAAGGAAGTAAGATTTAAAACAAAAATAAAACTTCAAATAGTTGGGGGAGGTAGGGGTCAGGGAGGAGAGGGGAAAAGGGAGGAAGAGTAGGTAGGGGGATAGGGAAGTTCCCTTCCAGTCTGCTCCTTAATTGGAGTTGAGACCCTCCCGCACATGCACGCAAGTATATTTTATAACACTGCAAGCGTCACCGCGTCTTTGAAAATCTACCCCTTTATGCCTACATCTCCTCCTTCCTAGCGTTTACCTTCTTTATTCTTACATCACATTTATCTTCTCTTTATCATGTATTTTTCCCCTTCTCTTTAGTTTTTCTCTCCTAACCAATCCCATTTTCATGTTTCCCTTCCCTAAGCTTACTGGCTGGTAATTTTCTTCTGTCTCTTCTCTGCCAGCAGGATGGAATTGCACTTTGCCTTCCCTGCCTTTTCTCCTGCAGGCTGCTCCTTTCTTCCTTTGCTAAACAGGTCCCCTCACTGCTAGTGGTTAAAAGAGGAACTAATGCTCTTTGACCTTTCTGTGTCAGACTATTTTTACTATCCAGTTTGCTGGGAATGCTTTTGTGGCTAGGCTTGTGCTTGGCTTGACTTTCATGAAATTGAGAACTGGTTTCTTGCCTGAAGGCTGACTTTGCTTGCTCAGGTCTATGTGATGCTCTTCTCTTTCCTTGTCCTTCAGCTTCCCTTGCTTCTCTTTCTGTTTTTTTTTTTTTTCTTAGTTTGGTCTTTGCAACCCTCAACTGCTTACATATATTCCCATATCCTCTTCACTGCTCTCATTTGTAATATACTTTGTGTAAAAAAGACAGGACTGAGCTATAATTCCTTGTTGTGGTTCCTTTGATGTTTGTACCACAAGGACAAATAACATGTCCCAAACTACTCAATAGGAGTAATAGCAGAATTATTGATAGGGTTTTATCCATTATGATCTGTATTTAATTAGTTGCAGAATTTATAGTGAGATTCTGTTATTTGCTATGTGTACTAGACCATAGTTTTCCCTTATCTCCCTTGATTTTATGAAACTTTTTTTTAGACAACTTCACTATAGATGCCTTGTAATAAAATAATCTATACATAAAATACCACAGAATGCAGAGAGGTTTGTTTTTTTTTTTTAATAGTTTTTAAAATAAATGTAAAAATCAATAAGTATAACCACTGATGGAGCTGAGGTTCAGGATATTGCAACTCAAGGAAGCAAAATCAGGAAATGTTATCTTCTTATTGTGTTTTAACAGTCTTCAGTCTAATAAAGCTGTAGCTTACCTTTTGGTCTAAGACAGAACATAAAGCAAGAGAAGGTCAGTGACAGACATGTCACCAGTAAGTATTTGTCAGTACTGCATGATTTAGGTGCTGAGGATCTTTGCATTCTTCAAAATCTAAGTCTGCTTGCATCAAAAAATTTCACCGAGGCAGCTGTATTGCTCCAGGTGAAGTTATGTCCATGAAAATGATAGTAAGGATCTATTTTGTTGAAAGCTTTAGGTACCTCGAGAATGGATAGCCTAGTGCCTAGAATAAAGGACTAGGAACCAGTGGCGTAGCCAGAATTGATTTTTTGGGTGGGCACAAGGTTAACATGGGTGGACTGTAGGCATGCAGGTCTACTAGTTGTTTTTTTACTGATAAATAATGCCAAATTATGCAGCATAGCATTCACATCTACGCCTAAGTATGAGGTTTACTTAATGATACAAACATAATTCACGGTGATTTGTGGTACTTTAGCCTTCTTATTATTACGATTTTATACACGGCTCCTACCTGTCCATAAATTTTGAGAGAGCGGTTGTGTTGCTTATATTTAAATTGCTAACATCTCAAAATATAGATATATATTTTTACCTTTGTTGTCTGATCTTTGTATTTTTCTAATCAGTTGGTCCTGGTCT
Organism: Rhinatrema bivittatum; assembly: GCF_901001135.1. NCBI lineage: Eukaryota > Metazoa > Chordata > Amphibia > Gymnophiona > Rhinatrematidae > Rhinatrema > Rhinatrema bivittatum. The sequence continues at coordinate 184,139,452 of NC_042615.1, forward strand.
CTTTTTCCCATTTTTTCCCTTATAGCTCATTTCCTAATTCCTTTTCAGTGTCTTTCTTCTATTACTGTCTTCTTCCCTTCCACACACACACACACACATACACACACACACACACACACACACTTTCTCTCACAGACTCCCTCTCACACACTCAAGCTCTCACTCTCATATGCTCTCCCCCTCCCCCCCCCCCCCCAAGCTCACATTCTCTGCAGACACACATACAAGTTCTCACTTTCTCACCCCTCCCCAGGCTTATATTCTTATGCACACACAGACGCACATCCAGGCACCCATTCTCACCCACACACATAAACCCTGACTCCCATTCTCACCCACAAACCCATGCTCCCAGTCTCACCCACACATATTCAAGCTCCCATTCTCATCCATACATATACACATTTAAGGTCCTATTCTCACCCACACATACACACATTCAAGCACCCATTCTCACCCACCCACACAAACCCAGGCTCTCATTCTCACCCATATATACACACATTCAAGCTCCCATTCTCACCCACCCACAAACCCAGGCTCCCATTCTCAACCACACATACACACATTCGAGCTCCCATTCACCCACATATTCAAGCTTCCATTCTCACCCACATACACACCCAGGCTCCAGTTTTCACCCACACACACTCCCATTCTCATCCACACATACACATTCAAGCACGTGCACAGCTTCCGCTTTCTCCCCCAGAGCAGGAAGATCAGCTGCCTCTCCTGCTGCCACCGGCCTCCTGCTATCTTCGGGCGTCGGGCCGTACTGCCCGCCGATCTTCCTGTCGGGGGGGGGGGGGGGGAGCGGAAGCGCAGCGCACAACGTCCGCTTCCCCCCTCCCCCCCCCCCCAAGCAGGAAGATCGGCGGGCAGTACGGCCCGACGCCCGAAGATAGCAGGAGGCCGGTGGCAGCAGGAGAGGCAGCTGATCTTCCTGCTCTGGGGGAGAAAGCGGAAGCTGTGCGCGGCGCTTCCGCTCCCCCAAACAGGAAGTTCGGCGGGCCCGAAGATAGCAGGAGAACGGGTGGCAGCAGGAGAGGCAGCTGATCTTCCTGCATTGGGTGGGAGGAAGCGGAAGCTGCGCGCGGCGCTTCCGCTCCCCCCAAACAGGAAGTTCGGCAGGCCGTTTGGTCCGAAGATAGCAGAACGGGTGGCAGCAGGAGAGGTAGCTGATCTTCCTGCATTGGGGGGAGGAAGCGGAAGCTGCGCGCGGCGCTTCCGCTCCCCCCCCCCCGAACAGGAAGACCGGTTGGCCATACGGCCGCAGTAGCGCTTCCCCATGTGCGCCGTGATGGCGCGCGAGGCGTGGGTTCTCTTGTTCGCTGTCGCGGGGATGGGATCCCGCGACAGCCTTGCAGTTCCGGTGCCAGTTGGGTGGGCCTGGGTCTAAGTTGGGTGGGCACCTGCCCACCCAGGCCCACCCGTGGCTACGCCACTGCTAGGAACCACAGGACCCAGATTCAAAACTTGTTTCTGCCACTCGCTGTGATATTGGGCAAGCCCTTTGCCTTATGTTGTAAGTCTCCTGGGACAGGGACTCTTTAATTGGAGCAAACTGGGGGAGGCCCTATTGCGATGCTGCATGTAATATTAAAAAATTCAGCTCCCACTACGCGTGCTGCCTGCACATGTGCGTACAGATTTTAAAATCTGGCATGCATGGGTACACAGCCATGAGATTTTATAACATGCGTGGGCTGGTGCGTGCATGTTATAATATTGGTGCTTCCTTATGCGCACGCCGGGAACTGGGCACACATGGTCGTGCGCGTGCTCCTTTTAAAATTGACCCCTTATTGTGTAGCTTGATTTCTCTTTCTCCTCACTTTTAAATATTGTGCTAAGCGACCACTTATAACTATTACTTTCTAAATAATATCTAGCTGGCTGTAAGTAAATTGATTTGCCTGCTTGTTGTCTACAAATGGTATTATATTTATAGTTCAGCTTCTGAAGTTTACACTGTTATCATTCCTGTTGATGTGTTGATTCTCTTTGTTTGATTTTTCTTCCCAAGTTGTGCAGTTCTAGCTTCTTTTCAGCATTAAAATGTCTAACAGTTGCTTTAAAGTATCACATTTAGTGGCCGGAGAAACCTCATGTGAGTCATTAAAAACATATTCCAGAATCACCTTGTTAACTTGATCTACCAGATCAGGATCTTTCAGAAGCCTAGGGTTAAAGTGCCAAATTGGATCAGGAAGACTTAATGTTAGAGAATCCAGTATGATCAGATATTACAATACTATAGATCTCTGCCTGAGCTACAGAAGGCATAATCTTTGCAGATGCCAATAAATAATTTATTCTAATATATGTTTAATCAAAAAAGGAGAAAATTGTATGGTCTCTCTGTGCAGAAGGAATGATTTACCATGAGTCTAATAGCTCACCCTCCTTCCATCAGTGATTTTTATCATCTTTACTCCAATAACGCCTCCCCCCTTAACCTCCCCCCGGCCCCCTCCCCCCACCATTATTAGTACTGACTAAACCTTATACACAGTTCTAGGCACAACTGCCACTCTATTGTGTTGTTGTTTAATGGCTCTCGTTCGTCTCCTGAGTAGCCCGTCTTCTTGTTCTTCTCTAATCTTTATCTTACTTGTTCATATGTGAGCCCTCTCCCCAATACCTGTTCATTGTATTTTCCACTCTTTAGTTATGATATAAATCGATATGATGTCCCCACTAATATTGGCATAAAAATTTCTTCAAATAAATAAATAAATACATCTTCTGAAGAGGAAAAAAGACTTGTAAAACTTTGAAAGAATGCTGGGGCATCCAGTGCTGGGGTATATATATTTACAAAATGTATTTTTTTCTGTACTTGGAGATTGGCACTTGCAAGCTACCACTCTTTAGTTTTCAGTATTTGAGAAATCATTTCAAGACTGGAATTTTTTTAAACAAGGTAGCCATTCTGTGAAAAGGCACGATTCTCATATGAACATAAGATATGCCATCCTGGGTCAGACCAAGGGTCCATCAAGCCCAGCATCCTGATGCCAACAGTGGCCAGTCCAAGTCACAAGTGCCTGGCAAGTACCCAAATAATAAATAGATCCCATGCTACAAATGCCGGCAACAAGCAGTGGCTATTCTCTAATGATTAACAGCAATTTATGGACTTCTCCTCCAGGAACTTATCCAAACCTTTTTTAAACCCAGCTATACTAGCTGCCTTAACCACATCCTCTGGCAATGAATTCCAGAGTTTAATTTTGCGTTGAGTGAAAAAGAATTTTCTCTGACCCATTCCCTTTCAACTTCCTTATAAGAGAAACATGTTTCTTGTAATACATGATCGAATCAAAAAATAGTAAAAAAAAAAAAAAAAAAGAGTACGATAAGTTAACTCAAACTGAATAAAGTACCCACAGTATGTTGTGAATATAATAAAGGAAACTTTGTATGCAGAAACATTCTGTTTTCTTTCTTACATGCTTATATATATATATATATATATATATATGTGTGTGTGTGTGTATGTGTAGACTGCTTCTCCCCAGAGGGCTACAAAGAGGTGAACAATGGATATAAACAATCAACAGTGAAACAATTTAAATCATACAAAAATTGTTAAAATGAACATACAAGGGTAAATTAAGATATATAAAATAAACAAATCATCTACTGAATTAGGTTGCGACAAAAACAAGTACAAATACCAAACCAGGAAAGACAACTTTAAAAGAGGATAATACCATCAATGTAACAACAGAGCCAAGAAACAAACACAAACAGCCTGTTGGCTAGTTTAAATTGGAAATTCAGGCTAAGGCATAAATATATAAAAAAAAGGTTAACCGAAGGGTTATAATCATTTATCCTTTAAAATTTTTTTATTTTTTTAATTTAAATTTCACCTGGTGTTTTCATTGTTTGTTTAGTGGCCCTATCAGTTTGTATAAATATGGGTTTCCAAAATGGCGGATCCAAATGGACGTTAATTGAAGTTTGCTATTGCCTTGCATTTTTGCAACCAGAACACGTAAGCATTTTATTAGAGTTTAATCATTATTGTGTTTTAGTGGAATAATTAAACTTTTTAAAGTGTTTCTTTGAATTTTATGTAGAGAAAACTGCCCTTTAAGCCCCTGAGGAAGGAGATCTTCTGAACCACAGTCATGTCAGGCAAATTTAAGTCAAATAGTGATGTAGGCAGATAAACTTCAGATAAGTGTCTCTGGTTTTATTCAGTAGTTGTTTCATATTAATCTAATAAATACAATACTTTTTTGCATTATGCCCCTAAAAAAGGCAAAGTGACAACAATATAATACGACAACAGAGGACCTATGATTATATATTTATTGGCTGCAATAACACGTAAGTGGTACCTCAAAGTAAAGTTGTTACAATAAGACGTTTTCATGAGGTTAACCACTATTAGTGAAATATAAAAGTTTGCAATCCTATATGTATGAGGTCCTTCCCGCTTTGTCAAGTCAAGTGATGGTGCTTTCCACATGTATGGTTGTTCGAATTATTGTTAACACATAACATACAGTAGTCAGTTTTTGTGATTCATTGTCACTTTATTTAGAACAGTAACATTCAAAATGTTCTTTGCTCCCCGCAGTACAGGTTATCAGAGCTTTAATCTTTTCAGGATTTCCAAGGATTATCTCATGATAACAATCACTTTTGGTCATGGGTTATTTTTTGTGGCTGGTGTTATGGGAGGACTCACTATGCCTTCTTTCAATTTTAAAGGCTTTCATTAACTGAATTTTCAGTAATTGTGGCAGAAATATCTCCATAAATGTAACCGGATCATTCCCTTCCTTTCCCTCTGGAATCTGTTTCTCTGAATCTTATTTGCATCGTCAAAGCCCCTTTTCAGTTTAGCAGTCATTTTGAATTTCCCTTTTAGTAATATCACAGTATCTTCCAACCAGGAACCCTTTCATCCAATTCACCCACTTTGCTGTAAGGGAAGCCATTTCCCTTATAATTTCCTTTGTTGGACTGTGATTCTTGATCACCATCAGTACATTTAGGGATTGCAGCTCATTTAAGGGAGGTTTCAGTTAGTTTCCTTGTCAGCAGCCATTTGGACATTTGTTTACTCCATGTGATGCCATCAAAAGCCCTTCTGTTTTGCCCGATTTACCACCTGTTATGACCGTACTCTTTTAGGTTAAGTATTTGGAAGAGACAGTCATTTAACTTGCAAGGTTTACTGGTTTTTGAGTTGTTCCTTAGAGAAGAGATCTCTTACATCCATCTGACAGGAAGCCCTCTGGCATCCCCAAAGTAACAATGTTTACAGTAAGTCCCTCTGCTTTCAGTGTTCATAATCATACAATGTTATTGCATGCCATTCTTTGCCCCTTGCTTTAACCTCATCTTTCTGCATTTAGGACTTGATGTGGCAGTATCCATCTAGAAGCTATCAGAAGTTAACATTTCATGAAGGTTTAGAGGGTAATTTCCAAATGTGTTTCTGCATGTAAAACACAGTTTTATGCACAGAAATGGATTTTTTAAATAAAATTACCCACCTGAGTGTGCGTAAACTTATGTGTGCATGTCCTATTTGTATATATGTTTACCTGGACTGTGCAGAGTGTTATGACCACCGGCCGTGGCTGTCCGCAGCAGGCTCAGTTCACCTCATGTCTTGCCTGGCCCTCCACCTCCGGTGCTCTGGCAGCGGTGGCCAGTCACCACCGCCGCGTTTCACCCAGCTCTCTGCACCCCACGTGACAGACGGGACGCCGCCGACCAGCGCTCCGATCATGAGCCTCTCCATAGGCTCGCGCGTGCGCTATCTGCCCTGCCTTTAAAGGGCCCATGGCGAGAACTCCGGGTTCGTCCACGCCTGATGACATCATTGACCCAGGATATTTAAGCACCACCTGTAGCCTTCACTAACCAACATGGCAACGATTTCCATGGTTCCTTCTGGTGCCATACTTTCTCCACGGACTGATTGTTCCTGTCGTCTGACGTCTGCGCTTCTTCTTCCGGGTTCCTTCCCGCTCCGTGGGTCCTGGCTCAGCGCAACCTAACTTGACTCTCTCTCTCAGTGCTTCCCGCTCCTCGGGACCAGGCTCAGCGCAACCTTGCCCAGACTCTCTCTCTGCACCTCCCATTCTGTGGGCTCTGGGTCAGTGCAACCTAACCTGGACTCTCTCTGAGCGCTTCCCGGTCCTCGGGGCCAGGCTCAGCGCCAGTCTACTTGTGAGTTCCAACCGCGGTGCCCGCTGCTTCTGGGAATCTCCACGGTATTTCTCCGGGAGTTGGCTCAGCGCAGTACACCTTCAGACTGGGTCTTGGCCCGTTCCTTGGGGCATCCCTCTATGCTGCTACTACAGAAGGTCCTGTCACCGGCTTGCCGTATCCCAGGCAGTACTCCTGCGCTGCTACTCTCCACGGTTCCCCACTCTAACTCCTATCCAGCGTACTACGGTTTGTGTCTCTGCATCTGCACCTCCTCTCCTCGAGGCCACTCCCACATGGTCCTGCTCTACTCCCTTCACAGCTGCAGTGGCCTTGCACTCCCTGAGACTCTTTCTCCTCCTCCCTCCGAGAGGGCTCCTGTATCGAACTGAGCTTAACCTCTCGGACACTCTCTACACCCACTTGCCTACCCTCTCCAGGACCAGCCACACAGAGGTGCTCCTACCGGCCCCGGCACCCAAGAGCTCAACCTGCAGGAAACGAGGGCCGGCACAGGTGAAGTCCCAGCCTCGCCTCTGTTCCCGGCCACCTCACTCCCGATGGTGGGGACCTGTGGGGCCCTGCCCTTCAGGTAGCAACAACCCCATGTCGGGCCAAGGATACTTTTGGTGCGATAACTTTCAATGCGAATGTACACTTGTTTGTTCTCTTTGAAAATTAGTGTAAATTCTGCACATAGCTGCCATGCAAGTTACCGTTGTTACGAAATTACCCTCTCGGTATTCTTCTGTAGAAACTGTTTTTTTTTTCCATTTTAACGAACAGAATGATACCTGTGTTCTCAGGAAGAAGGAAACAAGAGAATATCAGAAAATCCCCATACCACTTGGAAATAGGTGGACAGATTGCCTTCTAGAGCCTTCATTATTTCCTCTGCACAAATATTGGAATAAAAAAAAGTTGCTCTACATTTTTGTGTCAGGCACTTTCTGTTTAGGTCTGTAGAGTCTCTAGTGAGGTATGTGCAAGTGAAACCTTGATGTTGCACTGTGATAATTGGTAGTATTTTCATGATGGATGACAAGGAAGTGTGATTAAAAGTAAATTTGTTGTGTGTGTGTATGTTTGTGTGCATTCTAATATTACATATAGTCATGACTCTGATTGTAATATTGTATCATAGTACTGTACATGAGATAGTGGTATTTGAATTAATTGAAGTGTTAAGGATGTGTATTTCTCTTAAATTTTCAACCGTTTCCCACTATGTGAGATGTTATGATAATTGTGTTAACGTGTGTAGAGAGCGCAGAGTCTTGACTTTTGACTAGACATATGTTATCTAAGACCACAATTCTCTCTGTGCATTTATTTCAATATCATCCTTGGCTAATAAACATCATAGTAATGATAGCAGATAAAGGCTAAAATGACCTATCCAGTCTGACCAGCAAGATGTTTAAAGTTGTAACTGCCAATTCATGCAGGCTACCCCACGCCTTCTGTTTAGGGTTGTACCCACAGCTCCTTACTATCCTTTTCCCACTAGGGATCCTCTGTTTAGCCCATGCTTTTTGAACTCCTGTTATCATTTTTCTCTCCATCACTACCTCAAGGGGGGACGTAACAGACACCTACCACGCTTTCCATGAAAAGATATTTCCTGACGTTCCTGAGCCTACACTCTTGAAGCTTCATATCATGACCCCTAGTTGTACAGCATCCTTTTAACTGTAAAAGGTTTACTTCTTGTGCATTATAAATGTCTTTCATGCATTTAAAAAATCTGTATCATAGCCCCCCCATCTCTGTTCAGCTCCAGGGCGTACATTTTTAGATCTTTCAGTCTCATCTTGTATGGCTTTTGTTGCAGATCCCACACTATTTTGATTGCCTTTCTCTGAACTGGCTCTAGCCCATTTCTGTCCTTTCTGAGGTACGACCTCCAGAACTGAATACAATATTCTAAGTGAGGCTTCACCAATGGCCTGTATAGGGGCATTATCACCTCTTTTGTTTTCTTCTAGTTTGCCTCCCTCTATGCACCCAAGCATCCCTCTGATTGTGCCCACCACCTTGCCTCATTGGTTCCTTATCTTCAAATCATCATACTGAGGTTCTTCTCCGGGTGGGAGACATCAGTTTTTCACTCTCCATTGAGTACTGTTCTCTTGGATTTCTGCACTCCAAATGCATAACTCTGCACTTTTTTTGCATTGAATTTTAACTGCCAAGCAATTGACCACTCCTCAAATGTTTCATTCTGTTTACTCCCTCAGGGGTGTACACTCTGTCGCAGATCTTAGTGTCATCCATGAAGATACAATTTTTTTCTTTCTAAGCTCCCTCTGCAATATCACTCACAAAGATATTGAACAGAACCGGCCTCAGGACTGATCCCTCAGGCACTTCACTAATCACCTTTCTCTTCTCAGAGTGAATTCCATTTACCATTACCGTCTGCCGTCTATCACTTAATTAGTTTCTAATCCAGTCCACCCCCTTGGGACATACCCGTAGGTTGCTCAGTTTATTAATGAGCCTCTTATAAGAACATGACATATAACATAGTAACATAGCAGTGACAGCAGATAAAGACCAAATGGTCCATCTAGTCTGCCCAGCAGGTGGCTTATGGTAGAAACTGCCTCATTGTGCAGGTTACTCCCATGCGTTCTGTTAAGAGTAGCTACTGCCACGTTCCTGAAGGAAAGGTCCATAAAAAGTCTACCTAGCTAACTTCTTCAACCCTCTTTTGAACCCGACTATGTTAGTCACCTTGATCACAACATCTAGCAACAGATTCTAAAGTTTTATTGTGCGCTGAGTGACAAATTACATCCTACAATTTGTTTTAAAGATGCTGGTTGCTAGTTTCACGGAGTGTCTCCTAGTCTTAGAGTTCTTTAAAAGGGTGAAGAACCATTCTGCATTTACCCATTCCATCCCACTCATCTGTATAAATAAAAATGTTAAATAGTTTGGACAAAATCGCTAATCTCTGAAACCACTGAACCGATTGCTTTCAAATTTGGGCACAACCTTCATTTCGCGATCAGGAAGGTTCTTCTGTACTTACATTACAGATATGTCACACCTGTGACAGGTAAAATAGGTTTAAACATTTTTTCCAGAAAAAAACGACGTCTGCTGGACGTAAGCGCCATCTGTTACATCTTACACTAACACACGCTACACTAATCATTTCGCCAGTCCAGGTCCACGTTTCACTTCCATTTTAACACATTCGCGCACTTTTTTCGCTGGAAGATAACTATTTCCTTTACAGATAAAATACACCCACCACCCTCCTCACACCCCCCACACACATGCCAAATTTATTTATTTCCCAGGCCCTCACAACACACACAAAACCTGACAGAAGTCCGGGAGGCTCCAACGGGGGGCCAGGACCGGTCCGGGACACAACACATCTCCTGCTCTACGGCCGTCGGCTGCCAGCATTCAACATGGCGCCGACGGCCCTTTCCCTTACTATGCCACTCGGGGACACCAATGGCAGCAGTAGCCCATGTGACATAGTAAGGGCGTGGGCCCCTTGGCATCATTTTCAGGACTGGCAGCCGGCGGACCTTTGCCCTTACTATGTCAGAGGACCTACCGCTGCCATTGCTCCACCCCACTGACATAGTAAGGGCAAAGGGCTGTCGGAACCCGTTTCAGTGCTTGCAGCCGACGGACCAACACCAATACATCGCTCCCGGACTGCTCCTGAACGCCTGCTCCACTGACGGACATTTTTATCAGGTCTCGGGGGGAATCTGGAGGGTGGGGGTGGTAATGAATTTATTGCGAACATCTTGGGGAGGGGTCACAAGGGGGGGCAGGTTTCATTCATTCGGCAACTCTGGGGGGGGGCAGGGGGGTGGGTTACTGTTTTTCGCAGGGCTGGGGGGAGGGACAGGAGAGTGTGGGGTGGTTAGTTTAAGAGAACTTTTCTCATAGGGTTGTTTTATGGGGGAAGGGGGAGGTTCACACACAAATACATACACTAAACTTGCACAACCTCGGGAATGTACCAAAATGGCCCTCCCCAGACCACAAAACAAATTTGGAAGTGCAAATTTGGTTAGGCACTCCCCTATTTGGCTACATAACGTGCACAGACGCCCAGGGACAGCCCACATGTAGCACCAACAATTTTAATTTCCCAGGTCTTGGGAGGAGGCAGGAGGGTGCGGGTTATTATTTGATTTAAAGGGTTGGGATTGGGTTTTTTTGGGGGATGGGTGGGGGGTTCCCACAGAAATAGAAAGACAAAGGTTTTCTGATCTGAAGGGTAGGCAGTAGGCGGGGGAGGTGACAGTTAGGGGAGGGAGAATGAGGGGGGAGGTGAGTGTGAGGGGAGAGAGTTGGAGTGGGGACAGGGGAGGGAAGGGGGGGTGAGTGACCAAGGGGGAGGAGAATGAGTGACTGAGGTAAATGAGCAAGGGGAAGGGGGAGGGAGGGTAAAGAACCTGACTCTGCCACTGCAACGCGTGGCCGGGTACCGCTAGTGATTTTATAAATCTGAATCATATTCCCTCTGCCATATCTTTTTCAAGCTAAAGAGTCCTAATCTGTTTAGTCTTTCTCCATAAGGAAGCTTTTCCATTCCCGTTATAATTTTTGTCATTCTTCTCTGTACCTTTTCTATGACCACTATGTCTTGTTTGAGAAGGGGTGACCAGAAGTGCACACAATACTCAAGATGCAGTTGCACCATGGGTCTATACAGAGATATTATGATATCTTCAGTTTTGTTCTCTGCAAATAAGTCTTAACATTCTATTTGCCTTTTTGATTGCTGCTGCACATTGAGCCAAAGGCTTCAAGGTATTGTCCATGCTGAGTTCCTTTTCCTGGGTGGTGACTTCTAACACAACCCAGCATTGTGTACTTGTAGTTGGCATTATTTTTCCCTATGCCTTACTTTGTACTAGCCCATATTAAATTGCATCTGCCATTTACATGCCCAGTCTCCCAGTCTCATAAGGTCCTCCTGCAGTTTCACATAATCCACGACTTGAAACAGATTTGTATCATCTGCAGATTTGGTCACCTCACTTGTTCCTTTTTTCAGAACATTTATAAATAAGCTAAATAGAACAGATCCCAGTACAGACCTCTGGGGCACTCCACCAATGAACTTTCTCCATTTAGAAAACTGAACATTTAGTCCTATCCTCTGTTACCTGACTTTTATTCAATCTACAATAGAATACTGCCTCTGATTCTATGACTCCCAATTTCCTAAGGAGCCTCCACTGCATTCCCTTGATCTAATTCTGTCATCACCCAATCAAAAAAAAAATCAGTCAGGTTTATTTGACATGATCTTCCGCTAGTAAAAATTTGCTGCCTTAGATTCTGCACTCTACTGAATTGTAGATAATTCACTGTCCTTGCTTACAGTAGAGTCTTTGTTAATTTTTCCATCACCGAGTTAAGGCTAACTGGCCTGTAGTTTCTATCCTCTTCTCTATTATTACTTTTGTGACAAGGGACCATATCCGCCCTTTTTCAGTCCCATGGAACTACTCCTATCTCCAAAGATCTACTGAACAGGTCCTTTGGTGAACGTACCAGAATCTCTCTGAGCTCCCTTAATATCCTTGAATGCATGCCATCTATCTCCAGGATTTTGTCCATTTAGTTTTTCTAGCTGCACACTTATGTAAATGGTGCCATATCCACCCCACTTCCATATGTACACTTGCTAACAATTCACAGTTCTCCTCCAATGTCTTCTTCAGTGGACAAAGAACAGAAATATTTGTTTACCATTTCTGGTTTTCCTCATCTTTCTCTATACAATACTCCTTGTTTTCTTTCAATCTTATAATTCCGCTTCTGGTCTTCCTCTTTTCGCTGATATACCTGGAAAAAATTATGTCACTTCATGTTACTTCTTTAGCTATCTTTTCTTCTATTCTCATGTTTGACATCTTTCTTTCCTTCCTTGTCTCTTTTAGCTTTGCTAGATATTCTACTCTGTATTCTTCTTTACGAGATCCTTGATATTTTTTGAATGATGATCTTTTCGGCCACATCTTTGGAGAAGCATGCCAGTTTCCTTTTACTCTTACTTTTTATTTACTTACCTGACAAAGATTTGTTGCCATTATAATAGCTCTTTTTAGTTTAGCCCACTATTATTCCACTTCACCTGTCTCCTCCCACCTTGTCAGTGCTTCTTCAAGTACTATCCCATTTTACCAAAATCAGTATTTTTGACCTTTGTGTAACTCTTCTCTGCCTTGGCTGTTATATCAGACCATACAATCTGATGATGTCTGGTGCTCAGCTGGGCATCTTCCTGAGCATTAGAGATATTTTCTTTGTTTCTAAGTATCAAGTCCAGTATTGCCTCTTCCGTTATGGGTTCTGTTACCATTTGTTTGAGCTGTGCCCCTTGAAATGAGTCCATAATCACTTTACTCCTCACAATTTCCATAGACGGAGGACTCCAGTACACATTTGATAGGTTAAAATTTCTCACTAACTCCTCCCTCTTCATTCCGACCTTTGGATATCTTCAGCCAGATCTAAGTCCAGTTCCTTCATCTGAGTCAGAGATCTGTAGACTAAACTGGTATAGATGGAAGTGCCATGGCCCCTCTCCAAGCACCTCTTCCTTTATCCATGCCCCCTGCATTTCAGTTGTTTTGATATTACCTTTTGCATAAAGAGCTGCTACTCCTTTTCTGGCAACCCTGTCCTTCCTGATCAGATTGTAGCCAGTATGACCGTATCCCTTTTGATGGGACTCATTGAACCACGTCTCTGTGATAGCAGCAATATCTAGGTCCTCCTACTATGAGTGCATGCCGATCTGGAATTTTATTGCTTAGCTTATAGTTTTCCAGCAATTTTCCTTGGCTTGCTTATACTCTGCATAGCCCCATACCTGCTCCCCATTTCTACCCCGTTGTTGAAGATTGGACTAGCAAAGTCATAAATTTTATGTTTTTTCCCCACAATATTATTTGTTCTAAGTGCCCTCCAAGTTCCAAAGAACTTCTAACATCCACAAGGACATTCCATGCTTAGTCTTTCTTTTTTTTTTTTTAACAGCCCTCAGGCATATGTACAGGTGAATGTTTAGGCCACCTTCCAGTATTTTATTTTTTAACATTTAATTTCCAGCAATACTCATGCAGCTTCCATCATAGAGGTCGAGCCTTGCTGTGGCAAGTTCCAGCAGAGGACAATGTGTAGCTTGTGGATAGTAAAAACCTGAAATTACTCTGATGGTTCACTGAACTAGTCCAATTATAAACTATTCTGAACCCATTCAGTGTAATGTCTATTAATGACTCATTGCTGAAAACAATCAAATACAAATGCATTTTATGTAGCATCTTTCTTGCGAAAGTATCCCGAAGCACTTTACTTTCACATTTCAAGATAAGGTGAAATATAAAAAGTGTAGTGCAATAATTCAGTACGCATGGAGAGACGAGAATAGAAAGCAGATTTCGGTTATAAGAAAAGATTTGAAAGAAGTTTTGAGGAGGGACAGATACAATGTCACTTCTAGCAGAGGGTTCAGCGGTGAAATCACCAGATATCTTGGCAAAGAGAAGAGATGGGGTATGAGGATCAGAGGGGGAGTGGGCTGAATTACAGATAAAAACAAAATCAGTTAGATAAACAGAAGGTACTTTAAACCCTTTTAATAACGTAAGGACAGTTTTGAAATAGAATCTAAAACATATAGAATTGGGATGAAATGTTTCTGCTTTTTTGAATGAATGATGAGATGAACATCCTCATTCTGAAAATTCTGAAACCATGTGATATGGGAATGCCCCAATGTTCAAATAAAAGAAGAAATATTTTGAACAATTTATGTTTAATTGGGAATATTAATCTTAAAACATTGAGGGATTCTAAAAATTGTCTGAATAATGTAGTTTGGATTTTTCTTCTGCTTGTTTTATATTTGTTCTTTTGTAAATTAATTGTTTTATGTTTCTCAATAAAAATGTTTTTAATAAAACAAGAAAACTACTTGAATAAGGATCTTGATAGAAGCAGTGTGAAAAAATGGCAATCATGAGCAGTTTTACTTTGATGGTGAATGGCAAACTTTCTAATATTAGACAAATGAGGAAAATAAATTTTAAAATAGTTTTTTTGTTGAATTATATATGCGGAACAAAAGAATTAAGCAAGGCACCAAATTACTGCTTTGTCAAGGTTGATACCTAACTGGCGAAAAAGGTGAGGTATAAATTCCCTATCAAGAAAGGAAATGGATTGCATGATGGGTGGACTTCTCTCTTTTATTGCTATAACAGGCAGATCTCTCTGACTAGGGGCAGGTTTCTGTGGACAATCTATAGACAGTTGTGGCCAAATTTGTGACTCCATATACTACAGAGGAGTTGTCTGTCTATGCCTACAGACTACCTGTGGGAATCTGCAGTGTTTATGGTGTCTGCTCTGTATTTCTGTAGACAAGCATCTGCATTAAAGCGATTCAAAGTCATTCATTAACTTGTTTGAATAAGGTAAGCTGGAAAAACTATGGCCTGGATTTATCAAAATGCGATAAGTATTGCATGTGATAGCAAAAGGGGTGTGGTTTATCCTAATGGACAGTTTATTGCAATTTGTGCTAATTACCTATGTGAAGAGCTAACTTAGCACAAATTGTGATAATGTTTTCAGGCTTTGTGATAAATGCTAGACCTGTTGTATTTCCTGCATACAGCCACTGGGGGTGGGGGGAGGGAGAAAGAGAGCCGTAATGTCCTTTCCATAGATATGTATTTGTATCCCTATGGGTGGCCCACCTAGTAACTCGAGGTGAGGTTTAGGTATTAGTATAGGGGGTTAGGGACCACTTTAACATTCAACGTGAGACGTACGAACAGAACAGTGGTCTCTTGTGAAGATTTGATGAACTACAGAGAGAGGAAACACACCCAAAGATGAGATTTGTGCAACATTCTCTCCACCTAGCTTGATATTTCCCAGGTAGAGTGTCCATCAAGCTAGGTTGCGAGAACCTTGCACAAATATCATCTTGGAGTGAGTTTCCTCACTCCGAAGGTCATCAAATCTTCACAAGAGACCACTGTTCTGTTCGTATGTCTCATTTTGAATGTCAAAGTGGCCCCTAACCCCCTACACTAATACCTAAACCTCACCTCGAGTTGCTAGGTGGGCCTCCCATAGGTATACAAATACCTATCTAGGGAGAGGGTATTGCAGCTAGTCTCTTTCTCTCTCAGTGGTTATATGTACAAAATGCAAACAGGTCTGGTATTTATTGCGAATTCTGAAAACATTATCATAATTTGTGCTAACTTAGATCTTCACATAGGTAATTAGTACAAATTGCAATAAACTGTCCATTAGGATAAACCACACTCCTTTTGCTATCACATGCAATACTTATCGCATTTTGATAAATCCAGGCCTATGTTTGCTAAAGGGAATTAGAGAAATGTACACATGGTAGCTGGATGGTCTTCTAGTGTAGCGATTTGTGCTCTGCACTAGCAAAAGTGATCCTTTGTTATTTATAATTATCTATGGAGAGAACAGAGCTAAATAACTCAAGAATAAAAAAATAAATGGTAAAATCACTTATGAGGGGAACACTAATAGAAAGAAAGAAAAATAAGAAATAAGGTAGTAAAGTAAGGGGAATATTAGATGTAAAGGAAGTTTCTGAGAAAGTGGTCATTTCAGAAACCAAAATGTGAGGTTAGGCAGGTGGTCTTGTGGAATCCTCTAAATGTTACTGGATCTTAAGTTCTCACATGGAGACATCTGAATATCTTTTATAAGTAAAACTTTCCTTTCCTCCTCCAGTGTCCTATCATGACTATTTGTCTTTAAGTTTAATTTTTAAAATATTTTTCATTAAGAAAGAAATTTAAGGACAAAGGGTCATTGTAGGAAGTTGGAGGAAAGACAATTCAGAGGAAATCTGAGGAAATATTTCTCTTCTGAGAGGATGGCGAATGCTTGGACTAACTTATCAGCAGAGATGGTAGTAACCAAGTTAACAGAATGTAAGTACACTTGGGACAGATATAAAGGGCAGTGGTAGAAGCAGTTGGAGTGGTAGGTAAAAGAAATGGGGGTGCCCCAAATGTTGAACCAGCTATGGAGACCTGTATGCTCAATCACATGGAATAGCAGAGGGTCAAAAATGGGAAAATGGTAATGACTGACTGTTTCAGACTTCCAAGAAGAGGGGACAAGGTTAACTAACATGAAATGCAACAAGGCTTTGATAGTTTTTTAGATATAATTGTGGGGGTGGTGGCATGTTTCTTAGCATGGGCTGCCATTTTGCAGCTGGGGAGAAGAAGCGACATTCTGCAGATATTCAAGTCTGTATGACTGACAGTTGGGAGATATCTTTAGATGTGGGGGTGGGAGGGGGAAGGATGGTGGGACAGTGAAGGTGGTTAAGCTTCTATGACTAACAGATGGGTGATTCCTTCCACTGGAGAAGTATGGAGCAGGGCAACTGAGTGGGCCAAATGGTTTTCATCTGCTGGCATCTACTGTGTTACTATATAGGAGACAAAGTGGCAGATATCTCTGCTAGCAGTGTGATATGCTTTTGTCAACAGAGAGTTACATTTGTACTGTACGTTCCCTTCTTCTTAGTCTATTAGGTGTATGCACATGTAAGGTGTGTGGAATTTTTAGCCAATAAGACAATATACAGGCAATTAGGAATTGGTGTTTTTAGCCAGTCATGCAATATGGCAGTAGCTAATCTGGAATAAGCTTTGTTCATACTCTGAGCTTTGCTCTTTCAATATTTTTGGTTACTCTGGTTGCCTTTGCCTCCAGGCCGAACGATCTCTTGGACCATTATGTTGGTTACGCTTGTATGACAGTATTGGTCTTACATATGGGCAGACTCTGCTTCTAGTGATATGATAGTTTAGGAGCAGAACACTATTACTGAGAGATGATAAATTGTTCATTTCTATATGGAATGCTGTCAAGAACCTTGTGGAATACAAGTTTCAAGTGGGTATGATTTGGAAAAAATGATTTTACTAAAATGCGCTGAAAGCGTGCGTAGACACATAAGAAAAGTTCCAGTCAAAGAGAGAGCCAGAAAAATTTAGTGAGGAGAATTTGATAATAACATTTTCTGATGAATTGTGTGGAAGGTGGCATAGAGATCTAAAAGCAGAGAATATGATGGCTGATAAGGACCATAAAGACTCATCTAAGCTGCCCTATTTGCTTCATTTTTATAATGTTATAGGTCAGGTTTTTATCTCTAGCTTTCCCATCACTTCTTCATAAATACATATCCTCTATGTTAAATGCCAGCTTTTTATTTATTTATGTTAGTGGTTTTGTCTTGACTGCCTGCACTGAGAGGCTGCTTTGTGCATCCACCACTCTGTGAAGAAACATTCCCTGATGTCTATGCCCTGTGAGCCTCATATCAGAACCATTTTTCAGTAAAAAATGTTTGCTTCTTGAATTATACTTATAAGGTATTTGCATGTGTCTGTCCTCTACTCACTTGCTTTTCACTTCCTTAAATTATGATTCAGACCCTGCATCATTTTGGTAGATCACCTCTGACTGCTTCTACCCTGTCTATATCCTTTGGGGCATGCAGCGTCCAGAATTGGGCATAATACTCAAGTTAAAGTCTTCCCAATGACCTGCACTGAAAAATGACCACTTCCTGTTTTACCACCGATGTTGTACATTGTACCGAAGAACTCATTTGGAAGGGGAATTAAAAAATTGAAGCCATAAATAAATATGCACCTTACCATTTTTCTGGCTATGGTCACTGCTTTGCCGCATTGTTCTGTTACACTGAGATAATCAAATATGACCACACTAAGGAATTGCTCCTATTTGGTGCACATCAGAATCTTACAAATATTTAACTCTGCACTTTTCTGCATGGAAACTTTCCTGCCAAGAACTGACCCCGCCTCGAGAACAAAGGATAGCATGGTATGCTTCGTAGACAGAAGGGGCATGAGACATAGAATAGAACCGATTCAGTAGGGAAGCCTGTTTGGAAGCAAGGCTAAGGAGGATCCAGAGGCCTTTTGGGGGAGAGAGAGTCAGAAATTTGTAGGGAGGCTATACAGGTGAAAATATAAGAGAGGAAGGAGAAGGGAGATTATTTCTTAGCTCTTGAGACTAGAATGCTGAAGAGAATATTTGTTTTTTTAAGGATAGTTAAAATAATTACTTTATGTTAAAGATTAAACCCCCTCATTCTGAATGGAGAAGGCAGATTGTTAACAGACTGAAGTAGATGGATGGCTGTAGTGTCCAGAGGGCAATGTGTGGGTGTAAATATACAGTTTATATATATCTTCCTATATATATATATATATATATACAGTTTATATCCTCCTATATATATATTTGAACTAGAACTCGTAACTCTGTAACAGTGGCGTAGCCAGAACTTTTTTTTTTTTGGTGGGGGGCCCAAGGTTAACGGTAGGCAGTAGGCATACAGGTCTGAGCCCTGGATGCCATAAATTATGCCTTAGAGTGCACCTGACACAGAATTTCTAAGCAGGCTACAACAGCTGTTATGCATCATGAGTGAAACTTTTAAATATTTAAAATGTATTATTTCAAGCGCTTACCAACATCTAAAATGTCTTATTAACCTGTATTAATTTTATTGTAGTTATAAATACATTTTTTATTTATTTATTTAAGTTTTTCTATACCGGCATTCGCGATAAAAATCGCATCATGTCGGTTTACAATTAACAAGTAGATAGGGAACAAAAGGCAATAAATAACATTGATCTAAGTAATAATAATAATAAAATAATAGTAATAGTAGTAAAAAACGTTAAACAAGAGAAGGCTAAGGAATGCAGTTACAATAAAACAAGGGAGTAATATAACTTGGATCAGAGAAAAGAAGCAGGGGTTTAAATATATATAACATATATGCCAGTCAATGTGCTTATAGAGTTGAAGAATTGCCCTTATGAGGTAGGGATATTAATTACTATGATTAAGGCAAAGTCTGAGCGAATAGGTAATAATGGAGTAGGTTTAGTTTAGTTCAGGAAAGGCTTTCGTGAATAGCCACGTTTTAAGTCTTTTCCTAAATGTAGGAAGGCAGGGTTCCTGTCG
Organism: Rhinatrema bivittatum; assembly: GCF_901001135.1. Classification (NCBI taxonomy): domain Eukaryota; kingdom Metazoa; phylum Chordata; class Amphibia; order Gymnophiona; family Rhinatrematidae; genus Rhinatrema; species Rhinatrema bivittatum. The sequence goes on from NC_042615.1 coordinate 184,158,730, forward strand.
CAAATCTGGTGGGATGGAGTTCCACAATGTTGGTCCTGCAGTGGAGAAAGCCCTGTCTCTGGCGGTTATGTGCCTCATGGATTTGGAGGGTGGTAAGAGTATCATGTAAAAAACAAAGCACATAAACATCAGATCCAATCAGTCATGTAACAGAACAAATATCAATGTATTCTTTCATGAATCCTCTTTCTAGAAAGGCAGAGATCATCAGAACTACAATAAAATAGCACTAATCATAATCATAAGAACGCGTGCAGAGCAGAACTAGGACAGATCACATTACAACCCAACATGCAAAAGAAAAACAAGGTATCACCTCAGCAAAAAGAAATCCTTCCACTGCTAAACACTTTGGGGTAGATTTTCAAAGGTTTACGTGCGTAATATACGTGCGTAACCCCCGAAAACCTACCCCTGCGCGCGCCGAGCCTAATTTGCATAGGCTCGGCGGCGCGCGCAAGCCCCGGGACGCGCGTATGTCCCGGGTCTTCGAAAAAGGGGAGGGGGGGGGGGTTTTGGGTGTGACGGCGGTCCAGGGACAGGCCCGAGTCCTCCAGCACAGCGGCTGTGCCAGGGGATGGTGCACCGGCCCGCGCAAGTTATGCCAGAATAACTCCGTCAAATAAGGTGGGGGGGGGGGGATTTAGGTAGGGTCGTGGGGTGGGTTAGATAGGGGAAGGGAGGGAAAGGTGGGGGGGATCGCGCGCGCTCCTTTAAAAATCTGGCCCTTTGTGAAGTAACAACCCCTGGGAAAAAAAAAGACCCCTAGAACCTTGCCATTCCGTACAATCACAGCACTAACTCGCAGGCATCAAACAGCACTCTTATTTATAAAAGGCAGCAATACAAATATTACATCAGGCTTCAGAACACTAATACACCACCTGCTGGACAAAGCGAACAAGCCGGACTGGTGCAAATCCCTCAGAGAAAATGCAAACTAGCAGAACACATACCGACCCTTATCTAATAGAGAAATAAGGAACTGCAAATTAGAAACTGAAACATGCAGACAAAACCAAAACAGAAAGCCTGAGAAACAGACTCTGAACAGTAGAACTCTAAACAAACAGCAAAATATAAATACATAAGAAATGCACATTCCCAAAGATGGCATATTCCAATTGTTAAAAAATCTATTTTTCTTACCTTTGTCTGATTTTTTCATTTTTCTAATCAGTTAATCCTGGCCTCTTTTTTCCACTTTCCCCCTTGTCAGTCTTTTCCTAATTCTTTCTCCAGGATCATTCTCCTCTTTCTGCTTCTTCTCTCTTCTTCCCTTCCTCTCTCTCTCTCTCACACACACACACATACACACACACACACACTCATACTCACACTCAGACGCTCCCACTCTTTTAATAATTCTTAACATTCCATATGATTTTTTGACAGACACCACACACTGAACAGAGCATTTCAAAGTATTTTCCACTATAATGCCCAGATCCTTTTCATGGGTGGTAACTCCTAATATAGAATCTAACATCTCTCTCTCTCACACACACAAACACATACACACAGGCTCTCTCTCTCAGGCTCCCACATGCAAACACAGGACCCTCCCATGCTCTCTCATACACACCCATCTTTACTCTTATACACACACACACACACACACACAAAATGAGTCTCACAGTCATTCTCTCACTGCCTACCTTGTTCTTGCTCCTTCCCTTCCCTCTTCCCTCTCATTCACTCCTTCCCTTCCCCATCCCTCACTCATCCTTTCCCTTCTCCTTCTCACTTACTCCTTCCCTTACCCCTTCCCTCTCTCATCCCTTCCTCTTCCCCTTCCCTCTCACTTTGCCTTTCCTTTCCCTCTCACTCATCCACCCCTTTTCTTCTCTCTCACACACTCACCCCTTCTACCTTTTAATTCCTTCCCTCCTCTCTCACTCTCTTCTCTCTCACTCCTCCTCAATTTCCTTTCCTTTCCTTCCCTCTCACTAATCCCCTTTCCAATCTTCCTTCCCCCTCATTCACCCCTTTTCTTTTTTCTCACTATTCCTCCCTTTCCTTCCCTCTGACCACTTTCCCTCTCTCTCCTCCTTCCATTCAATTCCTTCCATCCCGTCTCATGCCTTCCCTCGATTACTCCTCTTCCATTCCCTTCCCTTCCTTCTCATTCACTCCTCCCCTCAATCATAACCTTCTCCCTTCCTTTTCTCTTATTTTACTCAGTTCCCTTTTACTCCCCTCCCTTCTCAGCAAGAAGAAAGGGGAGGGAAAGGGAAGCTGAGCGAGTGAGGCAGCTGGAAAGGTAGGAGATGGGGAGAGGAGGTGAGGGTTTAGGATATTCTCACTCCTCCTCCCTTATCTTTCACAGCCTGCCTCCCTCACCTCCTGTGGCCTGTCACACCAATGTGGTCATCTTCAGCCCCCTGGAAGTGATACACATGTGGGCCTTACTTCGCCAGGCCGTCATCATCCTCTTCAGTCCACAGGGGTGGAATCCTCACAGACAGGTCTTCAATACCCACCCCCTGGTCTTCAATACCCACCCCCAGGTCTTCAATCCCACCCCCAGGTCTGCTCATGTGCCCACAGGGGGTGGGAACCTCAGGGGCACATCATTATCGCGCCACTGTGGGTCTGCTCATGTGCCTGTGGGTGAATAGAATCCCCACAGGCAGGACATTACTGTGCTGCTGTGGTGCTGGGCAGCTCTGTTTGGGTGTGCCTGAGCCCGAAGTGGGTGGGCCATGGCCCACTCAGGCCCGCCCGTGGCTATGCCTCTGCTCTGTAATGTAGACAAAGACAAACTTTGCTCTTCTGGAAAAGCCTGTTGGTTGAGTGTAGGAATTAATTAGAAATGGCTTTCTGTAGTCTCAGTCATAGGGGTCACTGTAGTATGTGAGAAGATGTATATCCATCTATGAACATTTTATTATTATAGGTCTGCTGGACTTTTAGTCATATTGGGAGTTAAGGTTTAATCAAACACCTAATTATCCAGATTCTTCTATCTCTGCCTATGGGAAAAACCTTTTGATAAACAGAGCCATCATTCTTAATCCCATAATAGTAAATTCTCACCTAAGTCTCCTTAAAGCCATAGAAGAGTGGTTCCCAACCAGGGGACTGTAAAATCATCACAGAGTTTCCACCAGAAGGGATGCAAGAATGTTTATCTGGAGAGTAACAAGAGTGGGATGCTGCTCCCTATGATTAGTTGAGTTATTGCTGCAGACCAGGAGAGTGAGAGTGAGTCACATTACTGCCCCAGAAACTTCAACTCGCAGCGTTGCGGACCAGGAGGAGCAGTGACAGAAAGGGGCCATTTGCAGCCATTAGGATCCTCAAATCACACTGCTGCATGTCCAGCAGAGGTGGGGAAGAAGGGGACCAGTTGCAGCTCTCAAGAGCCATAAAGCACAGTGCTGCACGTCGGCATTATATGGTGGAGAGAGTGCCCGATTGTAAAGTAACCAGGAAAGCAGGATTATCACAGCCCTAAGAAACATTTCCCATTACTGCCACGGGCTCTGCCACTGGCCTGACAGATTGAGAGGAGCAGCACCAAAAGGACAGGAGGAAATAGGACTGGGGTTGACAGTATGAGGGGAAACACAGAAGGCAGAAGGAATGAAACAGGAATGAAGGAAGAAAGAAGGATAAGGAAGGAGGCAGGAGCCTATGACTGACCTGATTAAAGGGGCGCATGAGTGGATGGCAGCTGTTAAGGGGAGAGAGGACCACCAGGGACTGGGGGAGGGAGGGAGAAAGATTGAGGAGCCCAGAAATCATGCTGGACTACAGGTAGGGGAAATGCAGCTTCCATGGATTAAGAGGGAGGGTTAGAGGGCCACCGGGATCCTGGAGGAAGGAAGAGACAGCCACCGGGGATCAAGGAAGGGGGGGGGGGGGGGGTGAGAGAGAACAGCCAGGAGCCAATATGATATTAAACGCAAAAAGTTACTTAGGTGAACACAGTCATGGAAAGCCGGCTGCTATTTTGCTTTTTCCAAATTATTTTGTGACTTTCATTTTCTACATGTGTTTAATATTTTTTTGATTGTTACAAAGTCTAAAAGAAAAGCATGCTAAAAGGGGATCCGTTTTCAGGGAGGGTCATTTTCAGAAGTTTTTATGTGGGGAACATCTGCTTACCCATGTCAAAAAAGCCCTTTGAGAGTTTCCACTCCCTGCCGCTGAGAGTAAAAAGTACCTTTGCTGTGAACAGCACGCAGACTTTTAACTGCAGGGGAAAAAAGTGCAGGGATACGTTGGGGGAGGGAACGCGTGTGCAGGGATTGCATTTTGAGTGCTTGCACTTATTTTCATGCATGCACTTTGCACCCACTTTCCCCATTTCAACTGGAGTGAAAAGTGGAGGCTGCTGATGGCCCTGACCTGCAATTATGACGTCAGTTTTTAAATAGCTTTGAAAATTACCCTTCCTGTGTATTCATTTTAGATCAGTAAGCATTATTTAACATGAAGTTTTATACATTATGAGTGATTCCAGTGTGCATATCATTATTTCTTTTGCTATGACATGCAAAAATTAAAGAGGACTGCATGGAGGTCCCAAAACCTTTTAGAGGCTGAAAAGGGGTCCACATTTCCTGAAAGGTTGGGAATCCATTGTTGCCATTAGGAATGGTTCAGTGCTTGCAAAATTAGATTTTAGATGATTCACGTAACAGTTAAAAACAGACAAAACCGTTATAATTTCTTTTTTCATTCCAGTTTGCACATCACAGCAATTGTCTGTTGAAAAGCAGCTTTTCTAGACTCTACCTATTGCACATGCATCTTCACACTATCCACACACATCCTTCTGACTTCCCCTAGTCATACCTCTTTCTCATTATCACTCTTATAAGTACTATCGGAACCTTCCATGTACACAAGCTCTCACACGCCTCCACTGAGACGCAAACTCACACTATTAAACGTAGGGAAAAACACAGGCTGCCAACTGTTAACAGATTTTTCTGCAACACAGAAAAAATACCATTTGCAAACATTTTTTCCCCTTCCCAGGAGCTGGATGGAAAGGATGAGTGCCTGACCTCCTGAGCCTCAGCGGGGTGGAAGTGAAGGTCCTTCCTCTGCTTCTGGAGGATCTCCTTCTCCTGCCATTGCAGGAGGTGGAGCATGAATACGTCTAGTCAAAGCTGACAGAGATACGAAAAGAATATTCATTTAGGATGATTGACAGACAAGCCAGAGAGCAGGAAGGAAGGCATCAAATATAACTACTCTGTACCGCCAATAGGTGGGCATCTCTTCACCTCCAGAGCAATCCTTTGGCATGCATGTATCCATTGTTAACATGCTTGATTTGCAGGATATCAGTCCTTTTAGAGAAGCTACTTCCTTCTGTGGGAACTCAGGGGAAGAGAGAAGTGGGAAGAAACTCAGATACAAGGGGGTGACAACTACCCTAATAAGCATGTACAAGGAATGCAAAGGACATACGAGAGCTGATGCATGATATAAACAAGAAAACAAAGACAAGCATAATGGTAGACATTACTCAAGAAACACCGAAACAGTACTTGCCTTTCCATTGCATGCAGCAGAGACCTGAGCTCACAGCATGCACATACACAAGCATTGTAGAGAGACATAGAAGGAAGGCAGCGCATACTCTGGAGAAACGTTGGACCAAAGGTCACATATGAACAAGACAGGAGAGCACAGCATGTGCCACAGCAGCCTGGAAGACTGACAAGCACCATGAAAAGATGGTGAGAGAGACACATCTCAGATACCATGATGGACAACGACAGGCTTGTATGTGGAAATACTTTTGGAATTTGATCTCCACTAGCCACACCTAATTCTTTCAGTTTTCATACACCTGAAGGTCCTCCCATCAACCACAAGTGCACCCTAGTCCCATTTACTTCTGCCTCCCAGTATCCAGCAGGCAGGGAATCCCTGTAAAAATCAGTGGAACATAAAAAAAAAACAAAAAACCACTCAGTGGATGGAGTCCAGCAAGTGCAAAGCAAAGTGTAGAAAAAAAAGCATCACTCTCATTCCAGCAGCACACAATAGACCCCTGAAAAAAGTATGAAGACTGTACCCTTCTCACATGGGAGATGAGACATACCAGACTTACCAGAGATGGCTGGAGGACAGGGGAAGCCTTCCTCGTACCAGTATTAGTTGCAGTAGACCAACTGCAGGAATATGGGTGGGCTGCAGAGGGTCATGGTGGAGGTGCTGGCTGCCTTCAAGCAGTGAGCCTGAACATGTGACGTCTGCAGGTTTATAGAGTGTTCAGCACCATCCCTAGGGAGGGCATTACCATCCTTTTTAAGAGCTCACACCTGTTTGTGCTGCCTAGGCACAGAAGACATTCATCTTGTGCTCTTTGATAATTCTAATCTGCAGGCTCTGGAAGGGGCAAGAAGGTTGAATTAAACTTTGGCTTCCAAATATGTCCTCTCTTAGGTGGTACATGGCATAATTACCTCTATGAACACTGATATGCATCAGAGCACTGAGCAGGAAGTGCGTAGTGCATCCTAACTAACCTAGAAGGCACTGTGCTGACCAGTATTCATGGTAACTGTGTGGTAGATGGTGGCAGGGTGCTTGCAGGAATGAAATGGCTGGATGAATGCAGAATCTCCCCCCCTCCCCCTTTATTATGCCATGCAGGGAGTGCAGGATAGATGATGCAGTAAATGATTCTCTGTGTATGACAAGTGATGCTCCAGTGGCATGTCCTTAGCCTTGCTGGCCTATGTGGAAGGGGGGTTGTGAGATCCTGAAGCAGTGACAGCCATGCAGAAACTGAGGATTTCATGATACATGGTAGACGAAAGTTAATAAAGCTGGTGATGTACCCTTGAACTTTCAGCATTCCCTCGCTTCTTTGATCCTGCTCCTTATTTCAGCAGTCGCTCTTTCTCTCAGACTCCACCATTGATAGTGGCAACTCCTTTTCCCCCAGGCTCTACTCTTGGTGACAGCAGTTGATCTCTCCCTGGCAGCAGCAGCTCCTTTTCTCATTAGATCCCACTCCCAGTGGATATTGCTTTTTTCTCTCTCTCTCTCTCTGGGCTCTGCTGCCTGCAGGAGCAGCTCCTTCTTCTCCTCACCGGAACTATTCTCTCTCTCCCTGAACTTGCTCCGAGTGGCCGCAGCTGTACATTGTCCCATGCTGTGCTGTGCTTCTGTAATAACGTTTACTTGAGTGAATGACTCACTGCATGACACCTTCGTGTTCTCTTGAGCCGTACCAATGACTGGGACATAGGATCCACCTCTCCCAGTTCCCTTGACCTGAAGGAAGAACCGATGAGAACAATTGTTGTTATGGAGAGGGATGTTGAGGACACACGCACCACTACGCTTAAAAATATAGCTCTATATAATCTAAATTTTATTTATGTTCTCTTTCCATTTATATATTTATTTTTTTGGTGGCGCGATTGCACCTTGACTTTTTAATATGAGATGTCATTGGAAAGGATGTGGCTAGTGTCCCTTCATGAAGTGGAAGCTGTGCATGAAGAATGAAGAATAAATATTATGTAAACGGGGTGTGTGTTATTTATTTATTTTTTTAACAGTTGGACACGTTGACACTGCAGCTTGCTAAGCATTGGCAATTTGTTTCCTGACTGCAATAAATGCATTTTCTGGGTGTCAGAGTGCTGGGGTTTCCTTACTGTTATAGAGCCGGGGTGACTAAGTGTTTCGAAAGTTTTAAAACTGTTCTTGGCATAGAACTAAGGCTATATAGCAGAATACAAATGTGTAAATAATATAAGTAAAGGAAATAAATAAACATGCAAATAAGGCAGTGTAGAGATGGATGTGTGGCTGGGTATTTTTGGCTTCTTGCCCTTAGATTGCACTGACGTCATGCCCCTAGCATTCTCAGTATTCTATCCCCTGGCTTTTTAAGATTTTTTTTAATAGGGTACCAATGTCACCAGAGTGACTGCATGTCTGAAAATGGATTATAAGGCTCAAGCATAGGGAAATGAAACAGCTAATACATTGCATGGCTTGAAACCAGGCAGGTTCAAAATGCTTTATTGTATGCTCATTTTCATCTCCTATAGAGCCTCTGACCCAACTTTGAATAGTGATGATTAGTATTTTCTGGCCTGCCTGAATAGTTATTTGCCTCAGCACCTCCTTTTCTGGCCTTAAAGTGAGTGAATCGTCTCCTATATTATTGTATTTTAACTTAGCTGATCCCATCCATAATTGTTCTTGGAGTTGTTTTTTTGTTTTTTTTTTTAAGTTTGGAGATGTTGTAATGCTCCTTGCAGTTCATTGATGGAAAGCTCTGTTCCAATGAATGCATAAAATTTAACAAGAGGGTCATGTTTTGAGTTTTAGAAATCAACGTAAGAAATCATTAAAAGTAATTGTGTGAGCAGTACAATCAGTATGGTTTTTCTATGGCATTTTTCATATAAATGCATTCCAGATTGCTTTGTAGTCACGGTGATAAATGCAGTAAAACATTACAGTATATTCTGAAGAGACAGATGAGAGCAGCAAGTAGAGGCATAGTGGAGTTCAGAGATTAAGTAGCAGACTGTGCAAAAGTTTTGATTTGGTATAAGGGGGAATTGCCAGAGAAGAGGAATCGGAGGCAGGGAAAGAAGCAAAGTTTCCACATGTGATTTAAAAGTTGAGAATCTTGAAGTCAGAGAAGCAGACTTGGTCCTGGTTTTCAGGAAAGAGGAGAAGATAGCTCTTCCATTAATAATAACAAGGTTGGGTGATGGATTATTTAGGAGGCAGGACCTTGAGAAGCAGAGGGAGCAGCCTGGGGATTAGTGAGCAGTGAGGTCAGAGAATACATTAAGACTTATGCAGAAAACAAGGGTTCAGTGCCCAGTGGGAAAGATGGAATGAAAAATCTGAGGACGTTTAACAAAAATTCAGTCTACATATAACTAAAGCATTACTATTGATAACATAGCAAGAATGTACAAAATGAGATAGAAATGCATTCAAATAAGTTTACCATAAAACATGATAATGAGTGGAGTAACCTAGTGATTAGAGCAGCAGGCTGCACACTAGGGAAGCCAGGTTTCAAATCCTTCTGCTGCTCCTTGTGGCCTTGGGCAAGTCACTTCACCCTTTGTTGCTTTAGGTACAAACTTATTAGATTGTGGGAGAGGGAAATACATACAAGGCCTGAATGTATTCTGCTTCGAAATGTCTGAAAGGTGGAATATAAATCAAATACATAAAGAAATAAAACCTTAATAATATATAGCATATTAGCATATAAACAATAATAAGAGATATAGGTAAAAAATTGATATGAAAATTGCATCTTAGTCAATATTGTATTGTCATACCCTGTTATAATTCATTTGGAGCACATATGCATTATACAGGTGAGCAATACAGGATAAATGGATCTACTTGGTGGACTGATATGTATTTTTGGAAGAATGTAGATGTTGGGAACAATTGGACACTTTACATGAGGGAACACATTCTCTTTATGTGTAAGAAACCCTTGTGATTCACCAATCATAATGAGATTACATATTTTACTTTAAAGTAACAATGCTTAGTAGTAAACAGAATGCTATCACCAAGTTGTTGTTGAATTTCTTTAATATAGTCAATAAGAGTTAAGGACTACAGTGACACCACCCTTATCTGCAGGTTTTGTGGTTATTTCAGAATTGTTGGTGAACGATTTTAATGCCTCATTCTCTTTTGACAAATAGAGCACATAGTGATGTTTCTTTTTCTTTTTTTTTTCTCAAAGCACCATGAGGTGCTTTTAAAACCAGTTGGTGATATATATATATATATATATATATATATAGAATAGGGTTAATAGGGCCTGGAGGGGTCCAATTAGCCTATAGTTAATTCTTTCCATGGAATACTCTATTTTGAGTCTGACTGTGGGATGGAATACATTGAAGGACTTGTAAGAAGATAATAACATAAGATTTTCCGTACTAGGTTAGACCAAAGGTCCAGCAAGCCCAGTATCCTGTTTCTAACAGTGGCTAATCCAGGTCACAAGTACCTGGCAGGATCCCAAGGGGATAAATAGATTCCAAGTTGCTTTTCCTACAGATAAGCAGTGGGGATGTCCCCTAAAATGCTTAAGGTAGTCTTCTCTCTATGCCACTGTCTCAGTCAACAATGGACACTTATAAACACCTATATTCAGAAAACTAGCTTCCATCCTTTGCATACAAAAAAGTCCATTATACACAGCAAAGCTACACGGGACCATTGTTTTTATTCTGACTCAAAGGGCAGCAAGGAACACCGCAAAGTACTAACTGAATCCTTCGTACAAAAGGATCGTTGGCCCAAAATCATTTCCAAGAAAACTGCATCCTCATTCAAAGCACCTAGCGAAAACACACCACAATACACGGAGAAGAGAACTCATAGAAACCTACAACCCAGAGCCAGAAAACTAAGAAAATTCATTGAAGGCCTCTAAGCACTATACTTGGGAGGATGAATTGCTGAAAGAAATAGTCCCTACTCCCCCATCTCCCCCAGTTCTAGCCTTCCAGCAACCATCTAATCTGAAACAAAAACTAAGAAGAAGCCATTTTCAAATACAATACCAAATAAAAGAAAATGGCACAAAATCTCAGCTAGATACCAGAATGCAAGTTGTGCCAACACATATCACAAGAACATACAGTTGGGAAGAACATTCAACACAGAGGTACTTATTCATGCTCCTCTGTGAATGACATATGCATGATCCAGTGTAAAACATGGGAAGAAGTATGCTACATCGGTGAAATAAGCCAAAAATTAAGGTCAAGGCTAGCCTTCATGGACATAAAATGACACATTTCAGAGAAGAACATTGTGTTCTCACAGGACAAGCAGGATGGTTGTCCTCACAAATGGGTGACATCGAGGATGGAGCCCACCACGGAAAACTTCTGTCAAAGTTTAAACAGAACTTTGACTGGCCCCTACTGGGCATGCCCAGCAAGGCACTGACCCTGCAGCCAGCAGGGGTCTCCCTTCAGTCTTCTTTTTTCCGCGCAGCAGTTGCCACGCGGTGAAAGGAGCTCTCTAACCACGTTCCTGACAGGAATTTGGAAGTTAATTTCCTAAGAAAATTTGCCCCTCAGGGGTCTCCCTTCGACAAATTTTTAGTCATCTTACGGAACCCGGTAAGTTTTTTGCCTTTTTTCCATCGACTACCGTCGATTTTGGCCCTTGAGGCCTGTTGGCACTTACCGATCCCCAGCCTAAATTTTGGCTTCAGGCCATGGCAACGGGGTTCCGCCGTTGTCTGGATTGTACCCGGACTATGTCCATCACAGACCCCCACAGGGTTTGTGTAATGTGTTTGGGTAGTGAGCATGATGTCCTGACTTGCACCAAATGTGCCTTAATGACACCCAAGGGTCGCAAAGCCAGGATGGAGAAGATGGGGCTCCTCTTCCATGCACCCACCCCAACGCCATCGATAGCATCGACGTCATCGGAACCGGCACCGTCGAAGTTGTACCATCATCGTCAACCTTCCGGTGACCGTCCGCCATCGATCGCTTCTCGGCCGTCGACTCCAGTCCCTTCCCCGGATGGGCGAGGGGATCGGAAGGAAAAGCACCGCTATCGACGGCATAAGTCTCGGCCTGTCGAGGATCCACAGCCATCGACCTCTGCTCAAGCCGAGCCACCGACAAAGAAGCCGCGAACAGACCGGACACCCTCCATGTCTCGTTCGTCGGCATCGAGGAAACCCTCACCCTCCCGGGGTGCGGGGGCCGTGATCCCACCGGTTACGGTGGTCCCTGCGGCCCTGCCTCAGCCTCCTTCTCCCGTCGAGCCGGGTATGGTTACCCCTGGTCTCCGGGCAGAACTGGACCGGCTGGTCCAGGAGGCCATCGAGAAAGCGATGAAGAAATTGCAACCTCCATCGGCACCGTCTCCGGCACCGGTTCCAGTGCCGCCCCCGACACCGACACCGGCACCGGCTTCGCCACCGAGGAGGGAACCGACCACCGAGCCGTTGATACAAGCGCTAGCACCGCTACTGAGCCGCATGGAGGCGCTCATGACGGCCCTTCCATCGGTGATTCCAGTACCATCGACAACACCACCGTCTCCGACTGGATTTTCATCGGCAGGAGAAACACCGTTCCGGATTCCCCCTTCCGGGGTGGTTCCATCGGTGCCTTCTGGTATATCTCCACCGATATATCCTTCGGTTCCATCCATTCCACGCCAGGCACCGATTCCATCGGCAGCACCGAAGCCATCGATGCCATTTCTGGTTCCACCTACGGCACCGATTCCACCTCGGTTTCCATCGATGCCTTCAGAGCCTCAGCCAGGTCCATCAGGGCTACAAGCCCCACTTGATCCCTACGATACCTGGGGCGATGATGATGATACATCTTCTGACACAGATTTACCTTCGCCACCATCTCCTACAGAGAGTAGAAAAAGATCTCCTCCTGAGGATCTATCTTTCATTAATTTTGTGAAAGAAATGTCAGAAGTTGTACCTTTTCAACTACAATCTGAAGCTGATGACAGACACCAGATGATGGAACTCCTTCAATTTCTGGATGCTCCAAAAATCATCACTTCCATCCCTATACACCAGGTGTTTTTGGATCTGCTCAAGAAAAACTGGGAATCTCCTTCATCAGTGTCCCCAGTTAACAAAAAAGCTGACTCCACCTACCTTGTCCAGTCAGCACCAGGTTTCCAAAAACCTCAACTGGATCATCGCTCTGTTGTGGTTGAGTCCGCGCAGAAGAAGGCCAAGCGTCTTAAGCCACACTCTTCTACCCCACCTACCAGGGACAACAAGTTCCTAGATAGTGTTGGACGGAAAGTCTATCATGGAGCTATGTTGATTTCACGCATAGCTTCATATCAACTTTACATGACTCAGTACAACAGAGCTATCCTTAAGCAGATGCAAGACTATGCTGACACGTTGCCAAACCAATACCAACCGCAGCTTCAAGCCCTTCTTCACAAGGGATTTGAGGCAGGGAAGCACGAGATAAGGACTGCCTACGACATATTCGATGCTTCCACAAAAGTTTCAGCCACAGCCATCTCAGCCAGACGTTGGGCTTGGTTAAAATCATCCAACCTTCGCCCAGAGGTTCAGGATCGTCTTGCTGATTTACCCTGCTTAGGCGATAATTTGTTTGGAGAGCAAATTCAGCAGATTGTGGCAGAGTTAAAAGACCACCATGAGACGTTGAAACAACTCTCATCTGTCCCACCTGAGCTGACCTCCAAGCAACCGCAAAAGAAAGACTCTAAGAAGTCATTCTTTCGACCACGCCGTTATTACCCTCCATCGGCCAGGCCTCGTCCAGCTCGATCCTCTACTAGGCCTCAGCCGCGTCAGCCTAGGAAACAAAGGCCTACTGTAGCCCCTCCTCCTGGGCCTGCGGCTGGCCTTTGACTCCCCTGTAGGGAACACATGCCAAACCCCTCTTCCGGACATCCCTGTAGGAGGTCGACTGTACCATTTTCTACAACCTTGGTTGCAGATCACCTCAGATCAGTGGGTGCTAACAATTATCGCACAGGGTTACCACCTCAACTTCATAACTCTTCCGGCAGACTCCCCGCCTCTTCAAGCGTGGAGTCTATCCACCCATTTGGCTCAATTACAACAGGAAGTATCCCTTCTTCTGCAATCAAATGCTATAGAACCCGTTCCTCCCTCTCAACGAGGCAAGGGATTCTATTCCAGATACTTCCTAATACCAAAGAAATCAGGGGGACTACGTCCCATTTTGGACCTTCGAGCCCTCAACAAATACCTTCAAAAAGAGAAGTTCAAAATGGTAACCCTAGGCGCGCTGCTCCCTCTGCTCCAAAGAGGGGATTGGCTGTGCTCTCTCGACCTCAAGGACGCTTATACCCATATTGCGATCACACAATCCCATCGCAAATATCTGCGGTTTCTAGTAGGCCACGAACATTATCAATACCGTGTCCTCCCTTTCGGTCTAGCTTCTGCCCCCCGAGTCTTTACCAAATGTCTCGTAGTGGTAGCAGCATTCCTAAGGAAGGAAGGTGTCCACGTCTACCCATACCTGGACGATTGGCTAATCAGGGCCTCCACCCAACAGATAGCTCAATCCTCCCTAAAATTGACAATTCAAACACTCCTTTCCTTAGGGTTTCTCGTCAATTACGAGAAATCTTGCTTAGTCCCGTCTCAAACCTTATCCTTCATTGGAGCAGACTTGGACACCTTACAGGCAAAGGCTTACCTTCCTCTTCAGAGGGTCCACACCCTAATGTCCCTGGCTCGCCAGCTCCAGTCTCAGAACACTGCCACGGCTCGCCAGTTCCTCATTCTCCTAGGGCACATGGCATCCTCGGTTCAAGTCACTCCCATGACCCGACTAGCCATGAGAGTAACACAATGGACTCTACGACACCAATGGATTCAAGCTTTTCAGCCTCTGTCCTCCATAGTCACAGTCACACAGGCGCTGCGCCTATCCTTAACCTGGTGGACGACTCAGGTCAACCTCCTTCAGGGCTTACCCTTTCTTCCACCGGATCCGCAAGTAATCCTAACCACCGACGCTTCTCACATCGGTTGGGGAGCCCATGTGGACGCCTTTCAAACCCAAGGGTTATGGTCCAAAGAGGAAGCCGAACACCAGATCAATTTCCTGGAACTTCGAGCAATCCGCTATGCGCTCCGCACTTTCAAAGATCATCTCTTTCATCAGATAATCTTAATCCAGACGGACAACCAGGTGGCCATGTGGTACATAAACAAGCAGGGAGGCACAGGCTCCTTCCTTCTGTGTCAGGAAGCTGCGCAGATCTGGGCGGAAGCCCTCTCCCACTCCATGTATCTCAGAGCCACTTACCTGCCGGGAGTAGACAATGTATTGGCAGACCGGCTGAGCCGTGTCTTCCAACCACACGAGTGGTCACTCGATCCTCTGGTAGCGACCTCTCTGTTTCACAAGTGGGGTTCTCCCCGCATAGACCTCTTTGCGTCCCCTCAGAACCACAAAGTGGACGATTACTGCTCTCTCATTCGGAGCCAGCACTCTCGACCGAGGGATGCATTCTCCCTCAAGTGGACAACAGGTCTGCTCTATGCATTCCCTCCACTCCCTCTTGTGTCAAAGACTCTCGTGAAGCTACGCCAGGACGGAGGAACCATGATCCTGATAGCACCTTACTGGCCACGCCAAGTATGGTTTCCAATACTCCAGGATCTCTCCATCCGCAGGCACATTCCTCTGGGAAAGGACCCGCATCTGCTCACTCAAAACGACGGATGCCTCCTCCATCCCAACCTCCAAGTCTTGTCCCTGACGGCATGGATGTTGAAAGGTTAGTCCTTCAGCCTTTCAACCTTTCAGATTCCGTTTCTCGGGTCCTGATAGCTTCACGAAAGCCTTCCACAAGAAAGTCTTACTCATACAAATGGAAAAGGTACACATCATGGTGCACTTCTCAGTCCCTTGATCCCCTTTCCTGTCCAATCTCCAAATTCTTGGACTATTTATGGCATCTCTCTGAATCAGGTCTTAAAACCTCTTCTATCAGAATGCATGTCAGTGCGGTAACCGCCTTCCATAAGGGTATTGGGGGTAATTCTATTTCAGTACAACCCCTAGTAACACGCTTTCTTAAGGGCTTACTCCATCTAAAGCCGCCCTTGCGTCCTCCGGCCCCATCCTGGGACCTTAACCTGGTTCTTGGTCGTCTTATGAAACCTCCTTTCGAACCTCTGCACTCCTGTGACTTTAAATATCTCACTTGGAAAGTGTTATTCCTTTTGGCTATTACTTCAGCTCGCAGGGTTAGTGAATTACAGGCCCTAGTTACCTATCCGCCTTACACTAAGCTCCTGCAGGACCGCGCGGTACTCCGCACTCATCCTAAATTTTTACCTAAGGTAGTTTCTGAGTTTCATATCAATCAATCCATCATACTACCTATCTTTTTTCCCAGGCCCCACTCCAACTCTGGAGAGCAGACCCTGCATACCCTAGACTGTAAACGAGCTCTAGCTTTTTACCTAGACCGTACAGTTTCCCATAGGAAGAGCACTCAATTATTCGTCTCTTTCCATCCTAATAAGCTGGGACAACCTGTGGGTAAGCAGGCTCTTTCTTCCTGGTTGGCGGACTGCATTTCTTTTTGCTATCAGCAAGCTGGCATTCCTTTTCAAGACCGTGTTAAAGCACACTCTGTGAGGGCCATGGCGACGTCAGTGGCACACCTTCGATCGGTGCCGCTTCCTGACATCTGCAAAGCTGCAACCTGGAGTTCTCTCCATACCTTTGCAGCCCATTATTGTTTGGACAAAGCTGGAAGACAGGACTCCATCTTCGGCCAGTCTGTCTTGCGTAACCTTTTTCCAACCTGATGTACCAACACCCTTCCACCTACCCGGTTGGGTGCGGATGCCCTTTCCCAAATTTCTCCTCACTTATTGTGCTTGCTGCACACCGTTGGGTACATTTGGTGCAAGTCGGGACATCCTCAGCTCGGTACTCACCCATTTGTGAGGACAACCATCCTGCTTGTCCTGTGAGAAAGCAAATGTTGCTTACCTGATGTAACAGGTGTTCTCACAGGACAGCAGGATGTTAGTCCTCACGAAACCCGCCCGCCTCCCCGCGGTGTTGGGTTCGTTTTATTTTTACTTTCTAGGCACTGCCTGTAGCTTTGAAAATCAGACTGAAGGGAGACCCCTGCTGGCTGCAGGGTCAGTGCCTTGCTGGGCATGCCCAGTAGGGGCCAGTCAAAGTTCTGTTTAAACTTTGACAGAAGTTTTCCGTGGTGGGCTCCATCCTCGATGTCACCCATTTGTGAGGACTAACATCCTGCTGTCCTGTGAGAACACCTGTTACATCAGGTAAGCAACATTTGCTATTTCCTCAATAGGTGAACATTTAGCAAAGGAAGAGCACTCAGTAACCTCACAATCAGCGTATTTAAAAGAAATGCAAAACATTTTGAAACAAGCACGAAAAGACTGAATAAGGACATTGGTTTTCTCACCCATTATCAGACACAGACTCATTGAACCGTAAAGTTTTACTGTCCCTGTCACATCTATGGATCCTACCCCCTTTCGTGAGCTGTAAAGTGTAAAATTTCTATGCTGGTGACATTTGCAGAAAGCTCTAAGAAAATGTGGCTTATGAAGGCATTGACATGGCTAGGGTTGCCAACTGGCTCCAGATTTTCAGGACAGATTGATTCAGTCCTGGTTTTATTCTCCTGCATGCAGGTCCTTATAGTCTTGCTTTTCTTAGGGAATGCAAATAGGGAAATCAGAATAAATCCCAGCATGCAATGGAGTAAAACCAGGACTGGATCAACCTGTCCTGAAAATCTGGAGCCAGTTGGCAACCCTAGACATAGCCCAGGTAGAAGGATATGATAGTAAGGGAAGAGCCACATGAGGTATACAATTGATTATCATCGGAGCAGAAGGTGATAATGGTGTTGAAATTAGTGATTAGGTAGAGGAGGTGGAGGAAGTAGATAGAAAAGAACAGTCAAATACAGAGATGTGGAGCAGGGCTTTCAGTGCAGAGGATATTTCAGATGATGTGAAAAATTAAAAAATGTACAACTAAAATATAACTGTGACAAGTGATGACCAATAAATTAAGCAATCATGGAAAAATAAACCACTAGACAAGAATAACATGTTATTGGCGCTTCTATACAAATACCAGGAGCTTAAAAAGATAAAACAAAAGATGGTGAATTAGAATGCCTGATTTTTTTAAAGTGATATTAATACAGATGTTGCGAAAACTGATATCAAGATGATAACTAATTGGTCAATGTAATTAATACCTGTCTATAAAGTATGTAGAAATGGTGGGGGTAGATTGTTCTGGGATGAGGTAAGGAGGATACATTCTGAGTAGCAGAGATGTTAAAACACAGAGTCAAATAAGATACAAATACTAACTGTAACAAAATGCAACCTAGAATCTCTGTGGATAAAAAATGTATGCATAAATAAGAAGGTATTCTATTGAGGTTATACTGTTAACTAGCTGATCAGGATGGTGATGATGATCATTAAATACTAAGGGAGATTAGAGAAGCTGCAAATGCAGGCAACATAATAATTGGAGACTTTAATTGTCCTCATAAACTGGATAAATATATCCTTGGGGCATTATACTGAGAAAAAAATGCCTGGATGTCATAAATGACTGATTTTTGTAGCAACTAGTCCTGGAACTCAGAAGAGGTGAAACGATCCTTGATTTAATTATGAGCAGCAGACAGGATTTGGTTCAGGAGGTAACTATAAAGGAACTGCTTTGTGACAGAGACGTTCTCACAAGAAACCTAGAAATGCAGAAGATGTTGGCAGATGAGAACCGGTTGGTCCACCCAGGCTGCCCATTTTTGCCTGCCTACATACTGTCAGTCACTCAGCTTCTCTTTCCCTGCCCCACCCCTGAGACCCCCTTTTTATCTATCCTAAACACGCTTGACTTTCACCACCGCTTTGGTTGCTACCACCTCCGACGGTCTCCCCAACCCTCTCGGTGAGAGTTTGTTCTTGCATTACTTTTAAGCTTCATACGATGAAGCTGAAAGAAGGGAAGCTTGGCCTTGAGTTGGTTTTTTTTTTTAATGTAAAATGCTACTTTCTGGTGTCTTATTAACCCCTGTTAGTTAAATGAATGTTTGTATGTTGTCTCTTTTTTTCCCCCCTTCTTTCTTCTATGGTATCACCCGCAGCTCTGCACGTCATCACTGTTCTTGCAGCCCTTGGGCTGCCTGCCCCCCTCCACACACCATCTCTGTACCCTGTGATGCCCCCTTCCCCTCCCCCGCACACATGAGTACCTCCCATAATCACAAGCACTCCCCCGCCCCCATGAGAAACTCTCATAGTAACATAGTAAATGTTGCCAGAAGTTTATTTATCTATGTTATTTTTTTTACAGAAGTAGCTATCGCTGTTTGCAGGTTATCCTCGTGCCTTTATTTAAGGGTAGTAATGCCGCTCTGTGCAGGTTACCCTAGATTACACTGGTTATCATTTTTCTTCACTTCCATCCTTTAGCCACTAGGGATATCCTCTGTGTTTAAGCTCATGCCCTTTTGAATTCCATTATCGTTCTGTTCTTCACCTCTCTCACCCTTGGGCACATGCACACCATCCCCATCCCTCCTCTGCGCCCCTGCATGCAGTCATTCAGAAGGAGCAAAGTGAGTATTCTCCTGCTGGAGTGGGGGGGGAATGGTGCTTGTGTGTCTGTGTGTGTGTGTGTGTGTTTGTGTGTAGTGTTGGGGGGAGGCTCAGGAATGGGATGAATGTGCTCCTGTGTGTGGGGGGTTTGGGCGTTTGGATTTGATCTGTTGGGAAGAGTAGTGGATAAAGGGGCTAGTATTCTGGGTTGGCAAGCTACTCATTCACTCCCCTTTCTTCATATGGCGCAAACCTTTTTGCAGTAAGCTCCCTCTGAAAAATTACTTGCTGTGGTTCACCTGTTAGTGAATAGGGGGTTAATGACATGGGTTTTTATTGTGGTTGCATACGCCAGTTATGAAGAAAGGAGATCATGAGCCCATTAGTTCGTATCTCCTTATTCCTAATTCTGCACAAAATGGATTAACATTTTGGCAAGCAGATTTGCCGCACAAAATTTTGCTGCATGTATAGATCAAGTTAAAGGGTTAGCGCCTCCCCCATTCCCATACTGGCAGGTTCCAGATGGGCCAGAGGATGTGCTGCTAGGCTGGGAGTCGGGGTGGGGGGTGGGGTGTGTGTGGAGGGGAGGGGAGGGAAATGTTACTGCGGAAATCTTTGCATGGTATTTGTTTGCATACTATGGTGTTTGTGAATTCTGCGGTTACCACTTGTTTACTGTACGTGTTAAGCTTGAAAAGTCAAGTTTGAAAGGTTATAGATGGTTACCTTTCAAAGTTAATGCAAATACAGTGAACTGACCCTCTAAATTTACTAATGTTTTTGAGAAAATACATTTCTGGGAAAAGTGTTAATCCAACAGTTCTGAGCCAATTTTGTATTCAGAATCAGGTTACAGGTGCATGGTGTGTGTGTGTGTGTTGAATCTCTGATCTTCTTTCAACTTAAGGAAAGGGAACAATTGTGTACCTCTAAGGATCAGTTCTGGGACAAGTGCTCTTCAATATATTCCTAAATGATCTACAATAAGGGCATAAATAATAAGGTGGCAGAACTTGCAGATGATACTCTGGCTAACAAAAAGTAAAACTTTTAGCATTGTTAAGTCCAAAGTACACCATAGGGAAATTCAGTCCTAACTTCTCATACTCAAGGCTCGGCTCTTCTTCAACAGTTAAAGCTCAGTAAAGAGATCCTGGAATCATTGTGGATAATTCTCAGAGCAGTATGTCTCCAGTGTTCCATGGCAGTCAAAAGAAAAAAATTCTAATAAGAATGTTTTGAAACGGTAAGATAGGATTGGACAGAGCCATCTTGATTGCTGAGAGGTATTGCTGCTTCACTGTCACATGAGAGACTCTGGGTTTGATTTCTGAGTGCAGCTTTCAGATGTCACACGGTAGTGACAGCTTGTGGCCAGGCTCCAGGTGAGCACATGACTTGGTTCTGGAGGAAGTGATCTGTGGCCCCTGACTGAGGATTGTGATTGTTGTGGCTGGGCTAAACCTGGAGGAAGGGATTACAAATGTGGCTGAAACATCCGGCAGTTGTGTGTAGAGGGTCATGATGCTTTATCCTCAGCGGATGCCAGTGCTAAACGAGTTGGAAGCCTAAAGAAAGAAAGGAAAGTTGCAGGCCAAGAAAAAAAAATATATAAAAGAATTTGAAAATAAAATCATAATGCCATTATGCAAATCCATATTGTACCATCACGTTGAAAACTGTGTGCAGTTGTGGCATCCCATCCCAAAAAGGACATAGTAAAACCTAAAATAGGTATTGAGAAGGGCAACAAAGATGACTACTGGTATGGAACACTTTCCATAGAAGGGGAGATTAAGATGACTTTCTCAGTTCAGAAAAGAAATGATTAACGGGAGATACGACTGATAAAATTGTGGAGAAAGTAGGGGACTATTGCTCAGCATGTCACATAATACAAGAACTAAGCATCCAATGAAATTATCAAGTGGCAGGTGTAAAGCAGAGAGAAGAGAGTACTTCACGCAGTGCATAGTTAACCTAGTGTGGATTTAAAAAGGGATTAGACAAATTTAAGAAAGATAAATCAATTGCTGGTTATTTAACATAAGTCCAGCATGGCAACCCCAGGTTCAGTGTTAGGTCAATTTTAAAATAATTTGTCCGGGTAACTTATTGAGTTGCTTGGAACCCCCCTCCTGCCCCCCCCCCCCCCCCACTGAATAAATTTTGTCTGGTTACTCATTACCTAGGAAAAATTTAGCTGAGTGAAAAAAGTGGTGCTGGGGTCAGAGCCAAACTTTGCCAAATGAGAGCTAATATTCAGCGTTACCTGACTGAAGTTAGATGTTGGAAATACATCTGTGCTAAAGTTACACGGACAACTTTACCAGGCTAATGT
Organism: Rhinatrema bivittatum; assembly: GCF_901001135.1. NCBI lineage: Eukaryota > Metazoa > Chordata > Amphibia > Gymnophiona > Rhinatrematidae > Rhinatrema > Rhinatrema bivittatum. The sequence goes on from NC_042615.1 coordinate 184,180,221, forward strand.
TAGTGGTGTTTATTCAGTGGAGCACTTAGCTGGATAAATGTTCTTTTGAACATCCAAGTAAAGTTACCCAGGTAATTTGCCCACTCACTGGGCTACTGAATATTGACCTTTGAGTGGTCTACCCTGTCATGTCTACACATGCCTTGTATTTTCTGATATGGAGCATAGAGATGATAGGAATCAGGAATTGATCAACCAACTTTTGTTGTATGAAGTTCCCCCCAGAACCGGAGTCTACTAAGGCTTAGGTGGAGAAGCATCTGGAGGACTGTTTCAATGAGACTGGCAAGTGAAACTAGGCAGTCAAGGTAGTCAGGCCTAGGGTCATCCACCCAGGTGCCTCTGGGCAGGGTAAGATTCCCATTCTCATTGGGCCATATAATCCGAGACCTAGTTGTCTGCACTAGGTTTTTTCTTCGGGAGTCAGGTGACTTTGATCCACTTGCATGGGCTCTTCTTGTGGAGGCGTCAGTGGTGAAGCAGTGTCAGGTGTAAACAAAGATTGGACAGATGATACCTATGTGATGTTTTTATGTATCAAGCGGCTCTCCTGAGTTCTTTCCTGGAGGCGCCTTTCTATTTTCCCTGTGAGCCTCAATGAGCACTTCCAGAGAGGAGGGCAGCTCCCAGTCAGCAAGCTCTTCTTTAATTCTAGGTGCTAAGCCTTCCAAGAGTATGGCAGGTCGGAGATGGAGTAAGTCAGAGCCCATGGTATTCGTATGACCAGGTTCTTCGAAGATTGTCTTGAACAAATTTGTAAATTGTTGTAAGTTGCGCAGCTGGGGGTCTGCGTGCTCCCAGAGGGTAGAGGCCCATGCTAGGGCCTTTCCATCCAATAGCGAGAGAATGTAGGTGGTCTTCATCAAATCGTCTGGGAACAATGGTGCTTGCAAAGTGGCACTGGTTCAAGAACCCACGGCACTGCTAGGGATCCCAAGCAAACTGGGGTAGAGCTGGTAATTGTGGTATGGGCTGATTGGTTACCGGAAGTGACACTACTACTGCTACTGTTGGAGGCAGAGTGGCAGGAATGGGCAGGCATCCAATCGAGAAGTAAGATGATTCATATTGGCGGGTAAGAGCTCCAAGGCCATCTGTAGTGCCTGTAATTTCAATGCTAAGCCAGGGATAGTCTGCAGGGGATTCAAATCCTCCAGTTCATTGGCCTCAGCAATTTGTTGCATTCATGGACCCTTGGACCGAGACAGGGTTGATGCAACTTGCCAGGAGGAGCCCTGCAGGTTCCTACCATTGAAAGAGATGCCCAATTTGGAGCTTCACTTTTACCTGCCCTTGTTACTCTTGGGTTGCGCCTTCGGATGCTGGGGCCGGTAGATCTTAGGAGGGGGGCCTCTGTGGATGGCAGAGATTCATCGATGTAGCAGAGTTGGAGTTGACTGAGGCCAGGTGTTTCTGGTGGCAGGCTGTGGTTAAGAATGTCCAGGAGGTGGGCAGGGGTCAGTGGAAGGAGGTGGGCAAAAGAATCCAAAAGTCAGGCCAAGGTTGATACCGGTATCTGCCTGAAGAGAAAGTAGGATGGCTAGGAAGGATGGGTCAGGAGAGGAGAAGCACAGAAGGCAAGGTACACAGAAGAACTGAAAACACTACCACGGGGACTGACGAACGAAGACAAGGACCACTGGAACTGGAGAACAAGGACACTGGAACTGGAGGACGAAGACACTGGAACAAAGATGCCGGAACTGAAGAACGGTAACACTGGAACTGAAGAATGGTAACACTGGAACTGAAGAACGAAGACACTGGAACTGAAGACAATGATGCTGAAGTCACAGGAATCAAAGTCAGACTGCTAGCAACTCACACTACTAAATGGCGCAGGTAGATCTGTTGCCGAGGCATTGAGGCAGGGATAGCAAGGGCCTTTTAAAGGCCAGCAATTCCAACATTATCCAGGGTGCCGCTGGGCTTTTTCCCCCATGGGCCCTTTAAATTAAACTGTGTCGTGCCTAAGAAGCCTGAAGGAATGCAGGAGGAGCAGTGTCTGCCGTGCATCTGTGGTGTCTCGCCAGGTTGAAGGGTAGCCAGCTTGGCCAGGATCATTAGCGGCAACAGATTGCTGAGGCCATAGACCTGGTTGACTTGAATTCCCTGCAGGGAATTCCCTGTGGGGCAACCCATGGGCCGCCAATCATAACACCATCTATATTTTGCTGGCAGGGCACTGGTGGCTTTTATTTACTTTCCATGCATTTTATATGTAGTGCCTGTTTGCTTTTCCTCCTTTAGCTGGCTAAATGAATATTTGGGAACTTACAGGATAAATTCTAGTTGGCTAATAAGTTAGCCGGCTAGAATTTGACTGGCTAAGTTAGGGGCATTCTGGGAGAGTAACTGGGAGGAACTGAGTTAGCTTGCTAAGGTAACTGGCTAACTTTCATATTCAGAGCTATACAGCTACCTTAGCTGCCTAAGACTGGTTGGGCCAAAGAGCTTGTCCTAAATTTAGCTGGCTAACTTTAAGATAGCCGGCTATATTCAGTAGTGCAGCTGCACTATTGAATATGCTTCTAAAGTTAGCCAGATAAGTTTACCTGGCTAACTTTGCTATCCGGATTGTGTTTGAATACGGGCCTCCGTATAATTAAAAAGTGTCCAGTGCTTTGCAGTGCAGAGTTCTAGTAGCCATACTGGTCCTGAGAAAGCTGGAGTTTTAATAGGCTATGATACTATTTCTTGGGCCAGCATAAGAATAATCAAAAGATTGTGTAACACACAAACTTTTGAGACCATACAGTCTGTTCTTCAGTTGTCACACATATGAAGAGCACTTAAGGTTGCCAGCCTGCTTCATATTTTTCTTCAGAAAGGGAGGGTCCAATCCTGGCTGTATCCCACTGCATCCACAGACTTGATGTCTTGCTTTTGTTATGGAAATCAGAACTACAAGTCCATGCTTGCAGATGAGTAAATACTAAGGCTGAATCAGCCTTTCCTGAAAAAAATGGAACCAGTTGGCAACGCTAGGAGCACTTACTGCTAGCTGATAACGTCTTTGCGAAATCATAGACTTAAGAATAAATGCAAAATAAGCCCTTCATTGGGGATAACATGCATGGCCGAGTCAGTTTACACATCTAGCTATCGATTTCCTTACCAACTCAGAATCACTGGCACATTTTTCTTTTACAAGGTCAATTGGATATCCTCTTTAATGTACTGTGAGGTTTGTCATCACTAAGGGATGTTGAGTATTTGAACATTGACTGAATTTTCAGTTTTATACTTGAAAACATAACCCTAAGAGAGGTCTAAATCAGTGTGTTAATTGGTGAGTGATAATGTAATTACATGTATAATCACGGAAATTTTGAATCCAGATTATTTACTTGCTCTCAGGAAATTAAAGTAATCTTCAGCGGTCATATATTAGATTGCTTGTTTATTAAGTGGAACCCCTGTAGCTACAAAGAACTGATTTGGTTTGAAGTGAAATGAAACCGTCTTTCAGCTCTTTCCAGCAGGTGTCAACATTTCAGATTTTTGAATGCTTATTGATCCTGATTCAAACAGTTCATTAATCTAAGCGCACATTATATAGATTTTTCAATGTAATTTTGAAGGGACTGAAAATCTATTGAATAATGAGAGATGATACTCAAATTGTTTTTTTAATAGCTCATTTCCCCCTAGATTTCTGACAGACTATATTGAAAACAGGATAGGTGATGAAGCAGGCAACAAATAGCATCTCACTCTATATCTGTTTTTCTCATACGCAGTCACCCAAACGTGAGAATTACTATAAATTAATTGAATATTTAGACAATTAGCTTCACAAGATTACTGTTGCACAGGATTTGCTTTTTAGCTACACCATTCATTAGATAACGACAAGGAACAAAGCTAGATGAATGTTAAGAGCAGCGATGGTGGAACAAAAAATGCCTGATACAATAAACACAGTTTTGTAATAATGGAATGATGTGATTCTTTTACAGAGGTGAGAATGGTCTTCACGCATTTCCTAGATGGAAACATTACAGATTTACCTATTAAGCATGACTAGGCACAGGAACAGGGAAAGGGGGTGAGCAACCAAGGAAGTTGGAGCAGTTCTATTATATAATGTTCTGAATGCTGTCAGACCATGAGCACCTGAGCCTATAAGTGATTAGGTTTTTAGTGGGATGAGACCAGTTGAACAGGGTGGTGCTTGTGAGAAAGTGCTGCTGGGACAGAGGAGGAGAGGTGCTCCTTTCAGCATGATGACTCTAGACAGTTGACTACTTTGCTTAGTGAGAAATATGGACCTGGATGTAAAGCTAACAAAGCAGAAATCGGTAGTTCTGGCATTGAAGGAAAACAATGAGATAAAAGATCCAAAAAGCAAGGTGTCACATGGAAGGCGCAATGGATGGCCCGTGCCATCTTAAAAAGTGCCGCGGGCCATCCATTGCTCCTACCATGTGACAGAAGTCGACCAATGGCACCGGTAGCCCTTGTCACATGGTCAGGGCAAAGAGCCACCAGTGCCATTTTGATTAGTGGCAGCTGAAGACCCGAGAGGGGGAGATGGCTCCCGGAACCCCCGCTGGACCACCAGGGACTTTCGGCAAGTCTTGGGGCATCGGGACGGTGGGGGGTTGTAATCAATAAAAATTGAAGGGTTGGGATGGATTTGGGTTTTTTTTTTTTAATGTGCCCTTTCTCCTCCCCCCCAAAAAAAAAACCAATAGGAAAACCACACGAAATTTCGTGGGTTTTCCTTTCGTTTTGTCAGCCCCCCAAAATGCAACGAAATAGGAAATATTGTCTTTATTTCCTATTTCGTTACAAACGAATGCACACCTTGCTTTCTTAAATTCAGGTACTGTCCTTGTTTCCATCACCTCTACGGGGAGATTGTTCTATGTATCTATTACCATCTCTGTAATGAAATATTTCCTTAGATTATTCCTCAGCCTACCCCATTCACCTCATCCCATAACCCCTCATTCTAGAGCCTCCTTTCCTTAGGAAGAGGCCTGAGTGCTGTGCCCTATCCTGTCGCTCCTCTAGGGGAAATCCAGAGTCATTTAAATACCTGCAAGGTTTCCATACACAACAACTGGGTCTCATCCCACTAAAATCCTAATCCCTTATAAGGAATTCTAGTTCTATGATGAACAGGCACGGTGTCCATTAAAAAGTTTATGATCCCCTGATTCAGGTGAGCAATTGCTGAATCATCGGCGATGTCGGGATCAAAGAATGAAAGCAAACTTTGGCATGTTAATAGATTTGGAAAGGTCATTGCATAAGATAAAGTATTTTTTGTATGGGATTTTTGAAGTTTAGATTTATGATTAAAAAAATAAAGGGATTTTTTAAAAGAAACAAAAGAGATTGTAAATTATTATAGCTCTCAATACATGACATGGCTACAGTTTAAAATCCATTAAGACTGCAGATTTGAAATAACATTTAACAACTGATATGATCCCTTGTATAAGTATTTGTAATTTTATAAATTTCTGATATAGAAGATTTTTGTTGGAGTAATAATTGTTGCCTTTTGTGTTATACTGTGGTTTAGTATTGGAGGCAAGGTGTTCCTATTTTGTTTTCTAGGGTGTACATGTGTAGATCTTTAAGTCTGTCCCCATATGCTTTAGAACGAAGACTATTGATCATTTTAGTAACCACCCTCTGGCCTGTCTCCATCTGGCTTATTTCCTTTCTAAGATGTGTTCTCAGAGCTGTACACAGTATTCCAATTAAGGTCTCAACAGGGACTTATACAGGGGCAATTTCACCTCCCTTATTCTGATGACTTTTGCCATTGTCTTATTCACCTGTTTGGCCACTTTCAGATCATCAGATACAATCATTCCTAGATCTTATTCTTCTTTTGTGCTTTGAAGAATTTCTCCTCCATACTGTACTTCTCCTTTGGGTTTCTGCATCCTAAATGCATAATTTTGCATTTTTTGGCATAAACTTACAGATGTCAGACCCTGGACCATTCCTTGTGCTTTCCACACCTTCCTAGCTGTCTAGCTGTTGCAGATTTTGGGATCATCAGCAAAAGGACAAACATCCTTTGTGCAGGATAATGACTGCATCTACTTGGCTTGTGCCTTTATTAGGATCTATAATACCATATACTAAAATGCCAACTGCTAAAATGTCATGAGCAGCTGTGGGACAATCTCATTGATTTAAACAGGTCTGCCTGCAGAAGCCACGGGTATAGGTTGTGTGTACACATCAAAGCTATTCTATGTGCTTAATAGTAGTTCACAATGCATCCTCGCTTCAAGCAACATTTAGGAATGGCATTATTTTAAATCTGTGAAATACAAAATAATTTCATTCCAGTACTGGCTGTGCTACAGGGAAAATATATTACCTGGTTCGCTTTATTGTTGAATATGTTTGATGTGTTATCACTATTATAAGTCGAGTAAAATGATGAAAAATGACTATTTTAGTTTACCTATTGATGCAATGATTTATTTTTCTTTTTAGGATTTTGCATTCTTGAAATGGGACAAGTTGACTGCTCCCTAATAGTTGTTGGTTTCAGAATGCGATGTTCCATACAATTAGTGAGGCTCAGCTTGTCATAATAAGTAAAAATAGATGCCATTTGGTACCACTCAGAGACTGGGAGCTAGCTGTAATTTTCATGGATTACGCTCTGTGTTCTCGGGGCTATGGCATTCCCTCCTTTCCAGAGTGAACCATACACTCCCTTTAGAACCGGGGGGCGGTTCTGTCATTGGGCAGGGGCAGCAGAATTTTGAGGTGGCAGCCAGTGCTCCCTGAAACCCCCCCCCCGCAGCAGCTGCCTTACTTTGCACCGTGGCAGCTGGCGAAGATGGGTGAGTGAAGGGAGGGGAAAAGAAGGGGGGTGGGAGGAGAGGGAGAAGGAAAGGAGTGAGAGGAGAAGGGAGGCAAGCGACAGAAGAGGCAATGTAAGTGGGAGGGGAGGGAAGAGAAGAAGGGAATGGAAGGGAAGAGGGGTATCAGTGAGGGAGATAAGGAAAGGGTAAGAAGCAGGGGAAGGGGGTTAAGGGATGCGAGTGAGAGGGGAGGGAAAGATAGGGAAGGGGAAGAGGAAGTGAAATGGGAGGGAAGGGGAGCATGAGGAGAAGAGAAAAAGGAGATGTAAGTGAAAGGAGAGGCAAAAGAAGAGGAGGAGTGAGAAGGGAGGGAGGGAAAGGGGAAGACGAGAAGGGGTTTGATGAAAGAGGAGGGAAGGGGAAGAGAAGGGGGGGGGGATAAGGGAGGGAATTAGAGAGGAAGCAAGACTCTATGGGGAGAGGGTGTGAGATTGCAGCACACCCAGACCCCCCCCCCCCACCACCACCATTTTTCTCTCTCCCACTTCACCAGGGTCAGATGCTGGGGAAGGTTGGGAGGCAGGTGGTAGGCTTCCTGGGAGTGGGGCAGGCTTGCAGCTTCCTAGAACTATGATAGTTTATGACTGACATGTGTCTGCTATTCCTCAGCTGCCCTCTCTGCTATCCTCCCTCTTCTCCTTTCCCCAGCATGAGAAATGGCCAAATGGGACGGACTCCCTTTCAGCAAATCTTCAAAGAGGGTCCTCTCTGCCTTGGCCCTTTTGGTGATTTTTACCTGCGCTGCACCTTGGGGTAGGAGTGGGGGGGATGCTATTGCTTCGGGCAGCAGATTGCCTTGAGCCACCCCTGTTTAGAACATTCATATTTAAGCTCCACAGGTACAAGATTACTAAATTAAACAAAATGCAATGAGCGTCATTTGCTATGAAAGTTGAATATTTGACACATAGGTGTTCAACTCATTTTAAATACTGATTTTTTTAAATGTAAAGTGCTTGCTGTATTGGTCCACTTCAATAGGCAGAAATGGTCAATGAAACACCTGTGGGCGATCTCTTTTTCTTGCATCAGCTTAATATATTTGTGACTTTCTTTTTAGAGCCACTCCCTCTGCCTCATGTTCATGTAGAATGAGCTAAGGTTGATGTTGCCCCCCTCCGCCCCCCCTTCCAAAACAAAAATTGTAGGTTGGATTACAACACGGAAACATAGATCATGATGGCAGATTAGGGTTGCCACCTGGCTCCAGATTTTCAAGACAGGTTGATCCGGGCATGGTTTTTATCCCATTGACTTGTAGTCATGCAATAGGGAAGTCAGAACTGCAAGTCCCTGCATGAAATGGAATAAAATCAGGACTAGATCAGCCTGCCCTGAAAATCTGGAGCCAGTTGGCAACCCTATGGCAGATGAAGACCATACGTTCTGTCTAGTCTGCCCAGTTTCATTCCTGGTGCAGTGTCATAGTGGTGCTTGTTTTCAAAGGTGTAAAGGACAGAAGAAGGGAAGTGATGTGTTCACCAAGAAAGTTGAAGGAGACAACAGAATTTACAGTTTTAGGAGGACTATGGGCCTCATTTTCTAATGGGGGGGGTCAAAACGGGGGGGGGGGCAGTCCTGCACTAGCCGGCAGCAATCGCACCGCCACGGTGCTTTCGCTTACGCTTACGGTGCTTTCGCTTGCGTTATCAGCGCAGTCTTGCGCTGATAACGCAAGACTGTGCTAGCGTTGGAAAATGAGGCCCTCTGTCTGGTAGTAAGTTAGGAAATCAATGTCGCTGTTAAGTCCCTGCTTATTTCAAAGATCTTGATCATTTTAATTTCGAACGTGTTACATTTTTTGGGTAGTTTTAAAGTTCCCTTTTAGTGTTCTGATCCTAATGTCATTGAGGCAGTACTCTGGCCTGGAAAAATCTTTCCCCACTGGAGTGCCACCTCATTTTGTTTCCCTGTGTGTCGTTGTATCTTGCGTCTGTGGGGGATCTAACTTCTGACCTGTTGCCCGGATGTTGTATCTATCCCTCGTCGGATTTTCTGCTGTACTAATAAAAGAGCATGAATGTGATCCCTTTATTGTTCAGTGTCTTTCTCGTGTGGGTTATCTATCGCTGATGCATGCTGGTCTATTTTGCTATGTGATATTTTGTAATATATATAGTTCAGTATATATATATATATATAAACCACATATTTGAGTACTAGTTCTTGTACTTGTTCATTATTACAACAGCAAGCACTAATTTGGGCTTTTTGGGTTTCAGCCTTATCTAATTGTCTTGCCTTTCAGTACACACTTGAGGAATATTGCCCTTTTTTGCACTCACTCAGCTTTAGCTAATTTTGCATTCCATTCCATGAGGACCTGTTTTCGTGCTTTAATCAGATGAGACATCTTTATAGTACTTTTCTTTTCGTCTTTGGAATTTATTAGTTTAAAAAGCACTCTTTTTTTTTTTTATTCCTTCTAAGTAAGGAGCTGTAACACATTTCTCTATATTGCATTTCTGCCACAGGACAAGCTCTTGAGAAAGGTTAGACCCCTAGCAAAAACATATGTTGAGGCTTTTGAGATTTTTTTTTTTCACTTTTGATAATTTTTTCATAATATTTGTATTCTTATATGAAATAGTGTCAAAAATATTGTTGAGCTCCTAATGGATTTATATTTGAATTGTAAGAAACGTATCTGTTAAGTCACTAAAGGGCTTATTTATTAAATGGTGTTAAACTGATACAGGTATTAAATGCCAATGGTGTCTATGTGTTAAAAACATGTAGACATATGTTAATGGTTAATGCACACATTAGTGTTACCATTAATGCACAAAAATAATTTCTGCAAAAAAAAAAAAAAAGTAATGAACTGTGTCACATGTAAGTAAACACAAAGTAGCTCACTAGTGTTGCAAATGATTAACGCAAATAACGTTAAGCCATGCAGTTTGTGTTAACCTGCCTGTGAATGCACCTTATGAGGTATAATTAAGATTTTGGTGTAGCTGTTACTGGCTAATGTGAGCCTGGATTGGGCCCACAATCTCCCACCAAGCCCTCTCTGAGACAATAAAAAGCTCTACCGAGCCAAAGGACCTCCATCCACTACCCCCTGAGATGCCAAGAGCCTTCCCTTAGCAAACGTATTCCTGTTCCTCCAGGCTATCAAGAGAATCTTGAGGTGGTTTAATCTCCCCTCAACATCCATGATCAAGGGGCATTGGACACTGGGACTCCAATTTATTCCCCACCTTGGATCCATCCTCCCTCTCTCCAGTGCCTACTCTCTCATAGATATTACAAAGGCAGCGGGCAGGAAGGAACATTCTTCACTCCTCCCCCTTCTGCACCCCTTTTAAAAACGTCTTCTCATAAACTCGTGTACACCTTTGCCCCACAGGATGGGGCTTTTGATGTCTCAGGGAGGGGATGGGGGTAGAGTTAATTTGCCCCGGAGAGGCCTCTTACTGTTTCGGATGAGGAGGAGATTTTGGCCTACTTTGGGCCTTGCATTACTGCAGCCATTATGCATGTTGATTTAGTATCTCACTGCCATGCGATATACAGGAAGAGGAGGAGAATGTTTGGGGTGTATGGGACAGGAAGGAAGTGGATCGGAGAATCAGTGTGCTGGCAAAAATGTACTCACATGCCAGTGGTTCCCTACCCCTGGTCTATATCATATTCTCCCTTTCTCTCCTCTTTTCTTGAGTATAAATATAAGCACTTAAGTCTCATCTCATAGGACTCTTATTATAGACTTTGCACCATTTTGGTAGCCCTTCTATGAACTGTTTCTACATGGAGATAAGTTCTAAGATGGTGGACTAGATTAGAAACTGGTTGGAAACTGTGAGGAAAGAAAAGTGATTAGTGGCACGCCTTGGGGATCAGCCCTAGGACAAATCCTGTTCAGTATCTTTGTGAGTGGTATTGTGGAGGGGTTAAAAGGAAAACATTTTCTTTTTGTGGGTGATGCTAAAATCTTCAACAAAGTGGACTTGCCTGAAGGAGCAGATAGAATGTGACGTGATTTATGAAAGCTCGAAGAGTGGTCAGCTGCTTGGCAGCTACGTTTCAGTACATAAAATGCAGTTAGTGCCTTTTGGGTGTAGAAATCTAAGGGGTTGGGGCATGATATGGTGTGAGACACCGATATTCACGAAGCAAGTAAGAGTCCTTGGTATAATGATGATTTCAAGGTAGGGAAACAGTATGACAAGGTGGTGGCCAGAGATGGAGGGATGCTAGAGTATATAAGGGAGTATGTAACTAGTAGAAAAGAGAAAGTGATTATGCCATTGTACAGGTCATTATTGAGATCTCACGGGGAGTATTGTGTCCACTTCTGGAGTCCTTATCTCCGGAAGGATATAGACAGAATTGTGGCGGTCCAGAGAAGGAGGTACCAAAATGGAGCAGGTTCTGCATCAGAAGCCCTATAATATGAAACTCATAAATCTAAACAAGGGCGTCATTCGCTATGGGCACACAGGGACTGTGCCCCAAGTTCCTGCTTTCTCCTCCCAGAGCTTTAAGGTTGCTTCTGCTCCTGCCCTGTCCTCCCCACCTCTCTTCCCCCAACTGTGCCTCAGGCACTCTTGTTGCAGTGACACTGCTGCCTCACTTCCTTTTGTGACTTATCTGTTTATTTCAAATATATGCCACCTGTCCCCAGCACTAGGCAGCTCACATCCAAACAATCATAAAATCATGACCTATACAAAACAAAACAGTTCACACATCAGCTGTTTGAATCATGTGATGCTCCATAGACATGGAGCACGTTATGACTCTAGCAGCTGGTCAGTTAACTGTGTGAGCTACGAGATTCCAGAATCGTGGTAGCATAAAATCCTGGGTTACGAGGGCCCGGACATTGCAGAGGGAGGTGAGGAGGGTAGGAGGCAGGCCAGGAGCAGAAACAGCATTAAAGCTTAGTGGTAGGGTGAGAAAGAGCAAGGACTCTACTCAAGAGAACATGAACTTGAAGATGGGTAGAGAGTGGGAATCCCAGATTTGGAGGCCAGAGCAGGGACTCCCAGATTGGTGGGTGTCACAGTTGTAGGCCCTTGTGCTATGACGTAGTTGAAGCAGCGTAACAGGTGAACCTACTAGGCTCCACGCTGACAGCTGGCGGACACACCTTTCAAGACAGAGCTGGACCTTCAACTTTACCAATCTCGTTCCTCACAGGTTAAGCTCTTGGGTTTCAGGGGCTGGCAGAACTTAGGCGAGTGTCCCTAGGGGCAGCCAGAGAAAGAATGTCTGAAGCTGGGCTGAAGTCAGGGCAGGCAGCAAAGAGACAGACATCAGTGCAGGCCAATGGTCCAGGTAAGTGGCTAGCAAGGCATAGTCACGTTCCAAAGCAGAGGTCAGCACCAGGAAATCAGTCAGGCAAGGGTCCGGGGCTGGCCAGGCTGGATGGGGCAAGGCAGGCTGGACAAGACGACAGGCTGGATAAGGCAAGACATTCAGGACAAGCTGGATGAGGCAGGACAGGCTGGATGAGGAAGGGTAGGTTAGAGAAAGCCAGGATCCAGAGTAGCAACCCATACTACAAGGCTGCAGGGGAGCTGAAGTGCCAGTGGCGAGCAAGGTTGGGGTTTAATTCATCAAGAGGCGCTGTCTTGGGTTTCCCGCCGTGGAACTTTGAAGAGTGCTGTGAGTGTGCACACGCGCACCTAAGGGGAGGTATTCCACAATGGGCCAGGAGGAAGCTGGTGGCTTCTTTGTTGCAAAGAGATCGAGTGTCATGCTGAGGGGTCTGCAGTCATCCTGAGAGGTGCAGGGTAAGTGTGGTCAATTGCGGGGCCTTCCCATAGTCGGATGGAATGTTACAGTGGGTAGGGGGAGAAAAGTGGGCACTCCCAGACTGAGAAGGGGGAAGAGAGTAGGATCTACAGGGAGAGCAGGGAAGGTTGAGATATAGTGTGAGGGATCTGAAGACTGGGGAGCAGGAAAAAGACAGAGAAAATAGATAGATCTGTTAAGAGGGAGAGAGGAGGTAAAAGAGGCATAATAAGCTTGGAAGGGGATAAAAGACAGAGAAGGGAGCTGGAGGCAGGGGAGATGATGAGAGTCAGAGGATAGTAATTGAGAGTTAAGGTGGTAGTGATTAAAGAGGGTGGAAATGTATTAGGCAGTGGGTGAAAGAAGAAAGGTAGGCTGGGAAATGAGTAAGAATAGAGGGAGAATAAGAGGTCTGGGGAAAGGTGTGGGAGATGGAAGGAGGGGACACTGGAGACTGGAAAATGAGAGGAGGAGGAGATGAGGGGGTGAAATCTAGCTACATGTGGATAGAGGAAGAAAAGAAAGATGAAAGCAAAAGATCAATGTCAGACAGTTGTGGAGGAGAAAGTGAAGAAAACAGGAGGAGAGAGAGGAACCGGAAAATGCAAAGGAGAGCCTGGAAAAGGAGTTAGGAGAAGACAGATGAGAGGAAAGCACAAACGAGATTTGGACCAATGTGATTAGAAAAATAAAATGCCCAGGCAACAAAGGTAAAAAGAACACTGATTACTGTAATGCCCTTCTACTAAGATTACCCCACACCACGATAAGACCTCTACAGGTATTACAAAACACAGCTGCAAGAATTTTAACCCGTAAAAGTAAAAGAGACCATATCACCAAAACCCTAATTGAACTACACTGGCTACCCATTGAACAAAGAATTCAATATAAGATTCTTTGCACCATACATAAATTAATACACGACGAAAAGGCAGAATGGCTGAACACAGCCCTTCATGTACATGTCCCTAATAGAAACTTGAGATCAGCAAATAAAGCCCTACTAATTATTCCCTCAGTAAAAACAGCCAGACTAACGCAAGTAAGGGATAGGGCCCTATCCCTGGCAGGACCTATAATATGGAACACCATGCCTTTAGAAATCAGAACACAAAGAGACATCAAAGCATTCAAAAAAAGTTTAAAAACATGGCTATTTAAGCAAGCATACCACAAAGGGAATGAAGAGTAGAATCCAGGGAATTGTATGATGCAGTCCGAAGAACTCCCACATACACACATCAGTTTACTCAAATGGTGTGTGTGTGTGTATATATTTTATTTTACTTTACCTCTATTAGATTGCAAACACAGAGGACCAGACTTAAGTGTTAATTTATCTTATAGCCGATATACTTAAAGTAGACATGACTTATCACAACCACTAAGTAATATTTAATATGAAACTATGTTACAGTATTTGATGGCACCTGTTTAGTTAATATAACTCAACCCATTTAAGTTTGAAATTATGTGCCTTATTGTGAACCGTTGTGACGGCAACTAGCTTAACGACGGTATAGAAAAGATTTTAAATTAAATTAAATTAAATTAAATTAAATATGAGACTTGCCATACTAGGTCAGACCAAAGGACTGGCTAATCCAGGTCACAAGAACTTGGCAGGATCCCAAGGGGTAGATGGATTCCAATCTGCTTATCCCAAGTATAAGCAGTGGATTTTTGCAGATCTACCTTAATAATGGTTAATGGACTTTTCCTCCAGGAACTTGTCCAAACCTTTTTTAAACACAGCTACACTAATAGCTTTCACTACATCCTCTGGCAACAAATTCCAGAGCTTAATTATGCATTGAGTAAAAAAATATTTTCTCTTATTAGTTTTAAACTTATTACCCAGTAACTTCATTATGTGTCCCCTGGTCTTTGTGCTTTTTGAAAGAGTAAACAACTGATTAACGTTTACTTGTTCCATTCCACTTGTTAATTTAATTTATAGACCCCTCAGCCATCTCTTCTTGACGCTGAAGAGCCCTAACCTCTTTAGCCTTTTTTCGTAGGGGAATTGTTCCTTCCCTTTATCATTTTAGTTGCCCTTCTCTGTAACTTTTCTAATTCTGCTATATCTTTCTTGAGAAGTGGTGACCAGAACTGCACATTTTTTCAGTTTAGTGCATAGGATATGTTAACTTAGGAATGTGCATCTTGTATTTCGCTCAGTATAGGAGGATATGAATATCTGTTTCTTTTTCTTCAGTGATACACTGCATGATTTCTTTTTCTATGTTTTTGTCTGTACATTTTACATTTTTAATTTATATTCAGGGATTCTGCATTTGGTGAGGGCCTGACTGTATCCTGTGTATCTGACTAAGGTGAATTATTTTACTAGTGTTTTGTTTCAGTGTAGAAATCTATAGCAGTCCAGCTTGTTTAATTTCCAACAGGGGATGTAGTAATAATATCCTAGTGCCTGGTGTAATATTTGCACTGCTGGGTTTTCATGATTTAGATTGTTTGAGACAGGCAGACTTTACAGGATTGTCCTGGGCAGAGGTGGAAGGGAAGCCCATCCTGATTGTTGAGTTGTTTTATCAAAATTGCAGGGAGTGAGAGGAGAGAGGGGGGGGGGGGGGGGGGAGAGAGATTATGGGCTCCAGCCCTTAATGGCCTCAAGCCATGGATCTTTTATGTACCGAGCAACATCTCTGATGTATACTCTAGAGGAGAGACGAGAGTGGGAATATACGATTGAGACAGTCAAAGAACTGACATCTCCTATAATAACGGGCAAACATGCCCTGCGCCTGCATTGCCGGTTTGCTGATTAAGCTCCATCCTCTCTCTCTCTCTCCCCCTGTAATCTCCAGTTCCGTCCCTCTCTCCCTGTAAAGATCTTGTGCCCGCCCTGGAGGAGAATCATTAGCAGCAGTGGCATATGACATAGTGCATTCCTCTTCTCCCAGCCCCCTCACCCCCAGGGTGGCCGTGGGATTTTGCATTGTTTCTGGCACCCCCTTGCACGCCTGCCTGCTGCCGTCCCAATGCCCTCACTCACTCGCCACGGCTAGAAAAAAGGTGGAAGACCATGACCATCGAGAGCCTTGGGCCATGTCTTCCTCCTCCTCTGCTGCCAGTGCCTGAATTTATGTTTTGAACCATGAGTGCGTGTAGGGGAGGGAGTAAATGAGAGTGAGTGAGGGAGGAGAGAGTGAAAGAGAGCGAGAGATGGGATCAGGGTAGGAGTTAATGAATGTGAGTTGGGGGAAAGATGGAAGGAGGAAGAGGGAATTGTGGGGAGTGAGTGGGAGTGGGAGTAAAGGAGGGTGAGAGAGGGGTTCATGGGGGAAGTGAATGGAGTGAATGAGGGAATTGTGGGAGAAGGGGCATGAACAAGGGAGAATAAGGGGATTGGGGGAAGGGAGATAAAGTAGGTAGAGGGAAATGAACAACAGACATTGAGGAGAAAGAGAAGGGAAGTGAACATGGAAGAGTAAGGTGATGGTGGAGAAGGGCAGAGAATGAGGGAGAGTTACGGAATGGGGGGGGGGGGCAGTGAATGAGAGGTTTGTGTGGAGGGGGGTAATGAACCATGGTGAGCAAGGGGGTAGTAAACCAGGGTAAGTGAGGGGGTAGTAAACCAGGGTAAGTGAGGGGTTCTGGGAGGGAGGGGGAAGCCAGGGTTAGTGAGGGGATTGTGTGGGGGTAGGAAGTGGAAGAGAGAGAATGAGAGGGAATAAGGGAAAGAGAGGATGGGCGTATGATTCTACTACCACCTATGTCGATTACACACTTCCAAAGCGTCATAGTATTTTCCCATCCGTGGACAGGCTTTTACTACTAGTGTATTAATAATGCACAGAAGGCAAAGCGGTTTCAAGGGAAAGGAAATTTGAGAACAAGGTGTCATGATATAATGTTCCAAGAAATAGACAGAGGAGCAACGTCAGGGAATCTTTTTTCACAGAGAGCGGAGGATATGTGGAAGGTCATTCCAGAATGGGTGGCAGCGACTAAAATAGTGTTTAAGAGAGCATGGGATAAGCACAGAGGATTCTTAGTGGCTAAAAGAGGAGATAGCAGCAGAAAACATGAGCCCTCAGCATGGGTTTAAGCATTCATAATGCCATACTTGTCTGATTCAACAGTGAGTGCTGGAGCTCCCAGAATCTATGGCAGAGTGTTTAATGTGATAGGTTAGAACAGGGGTGTGCAACTTTTTTGTTGCATAGGGACTGGGTGAGGGGGATGCGGATCCTCTTGGAGCTTGATAAGCATGGTGGGGAGGTTCCATCTTGGAACCCCTTTATTTTTTTTAAATCTCTTTATTTTAGCTCCAAAATAATGATGCACAACCATTCAATAAACAAATCCCCAGCAATATTTTAAGAAAGCCCGAACTGTGAAATGTACACCCCAAAGCACTGAGACATGGGCAAGTAAGCAGTTAAAGTGGCAATAAAACTCCAAGACACAGTGAGAGGAGCAAAGCAGCTATAGGTTTTCAGAAAGCACCAATAGTGAAATGTATGAATAGTGAAAAGTGGTGTGCCTCAGGGATCTGTGCTGGGACTACTCCTTTGTAACATATTTATAAATGACCTAAAAATGGGAACAACGAGTTGGGTGATCACATTTGCTAATGAAACAAAACTATTCAAAGTTGTTAAATCTCAAGAAGATTGTGAAAAATTCCAAGAGGACCTTGCAAGACTGGGAGAATGGGCATCCAAACGGCAGATGACATTTATGTGGACAAGTGCAAAGTGATGCATGCAGTGAAGAGTAACCCAAATTATAGCTACACAAAGCAAGGTTCTACATTAGGAGTCACCACCCAGGAAACAAAATCTAGGCATAATTGTGGGTAATATGCTGAAATCCTCTGCCCAGGGTGTGGCAGTGGCCAAGAAAGCAAATAGAATGCTAGGAATTATTAGGAAAGGAAGAGAGAATAAAACAGAGACTATCATTATGCCTTTGTATTGCTCAATGGTGCTTGAGTGTTGTATGCAATTTTGGTCATTGCAGCTCAGAAAAAGATATAGCAGAATTAGAAAAGGTACAGAGAAGGGCAACCAAAATGATGAAGGGGATGAGAAAAGACCACTGAAGGCAAAAAGTACAAAGACTAGGGGACATGCAATGAAGTTACTAGGTACTATATTTAAGATAAATAGCAGAAAATGTTTTTTTTACTCAACACATAATTAAACTCTGGAATTTGTTCCTGGAGGATGTGGTAAAAGCTGTTAGTATAGCTGGGTTTAAAAAAGGTTTGGACAAGTTTCTGAAAGAAAAGTCCATAAACCATTATTAAGGTGGACTCGGGGAAATTCACTGCTTATTCCTGGGATAAGCAGCATGGAATTTATCTACTATTTGGGATCCAGCCAGGTACTTGTGACCTAGATTGGCCACTATTGGAAACAGGATACTGGGTATGATGGACCTTTGGTTTGACCGAAACTTCAGGCTGGAGAGACACACCAGACTGACTCCAGCCTCTTTCACACAAGATTCCAGCTTTATTATAGCTCTTCAAACAGCAAAGAACATGTACTGCTTACCTCCATCAGTGTCACCATAGGTCAGATATATTAGAGGAGCTGCCTTTTCCTGGAGATGTGGGGACTTGTCTGATCCTGGCCAGGCCCACATTCTAATCCCTGCCCAGCTGGGTCCCACTCACAGAACTCATTCTCTATAGGTTTTAAGGTACAGAATAAAGAGGGGTAGTTGGGCCACTCCTTTACACCAGTATGGCAAATCTTATGTTCTTATGTACACTCTGAAACACAGAAGGACAGTGAAAGGGTCACCTTGTACATCATAGTCCTCTCCTCTTACATACCAGGGCCCCCATAAAAATCTGGAGCTTGTGGGAGAACATATCATAAAAATCAAAACCAGAAACACATCCAAGGCAAAGAAGGCTTGTTGACTGTCTTTGTATGAATTAAGGTCATACATATTGTACTTGACACACAGATAGACAGTGACACTTGGCTGGAAGCTCTGCTACACAGGAAATTTCTCAAAAGACTTTGTAGTCAGATTAAGCTACATTAATTCTATCTAATTTAGATTAAACATAAAAGTATGGTGCTGGAGAAAAACGTGCACAGCATAGCTTTCAGAATCACCACATGCTTATTAAAGTCACCTCAACATTTTGTATGCAAGACCTGGGCCCAGTTACTAGTTTTATTAAGCAAACATTCAATGCATGCGCTCAGCAAAATTTTCTGTACTTTCATTTTAGGTCTCTTATTCCCACAGCTGCGCGTGACTAGACTGTCTGTGTATTAAGTAAGTGCTCCCAACTTGGGCCACTGGGCTTGCTGCTCACCTCACTACCAGCTTCTTCCCTCACACAAGCACTTGCACTGAGTAACAACAATCACGTCTGTGATGGGAGGTACCAGCAACCAGAAGTTCCCAGGTACACCAGGGAGCATAGTCTGGTGCAAGGCGGCTGGGCTCCGCAGAGCCTCTGACTCAAGCATGACTACTGCAGGCCGCCAACTTCCCTAGCCCCAGTGAAAACCTGGGATACGGTTGGCTTGACATTTATTTGATAGAGGCCAGTACAATGCACACAAGAACAGGCCATTAAGTTCTAGGCATCGGCTGGCCAGAAATAATGGAAATTTAGCACAAGGTAGGGGACCTCATTACGCAAGATTTTGGGCTGATTTTAGCCTGTGGGCCATAGTTTGCCCACCCCCGTGTAACGCAGGCATCCCATGCTGTTCATCTGATTGGCTGTGATGGTAGAATAGACTAGCAGCAGGATCTGTCTGGTCTGGCAGGCCTCAAATTATGTAATAACTATAAGTCCTAGTAGACATGTAGGGGCTCACACAGCTGGGTCTCTTTAGCAGGCTATGTAGAGGACTTAGGAGGCTCACTAGAAATGATAGCTATTTAGATATATGATGATAGACTCAATGCAGCAGCTGTCTCGCAGACTGCAAGGTCTGTAATAACTAGATTTTCCAGTGGAAGTGCAGGCACTCATGTAGCTGGGTCTGTCTGGAAGGCTGTACAGGAGAACTAAACATTCACAGTATGTTGTGCATACTATGAATGTTTTTATTTTTGTAAACTGCCCTGATCTAAAAATATAGGACGAACAGTATATAAATACCTGTAAATTAATGATTGGGCAGTAGCCTTGCGAGTGTTGCTGACTATTTAGATTTTTTGCAGAGCTTTACTCAGTAACAGTAACATACTGAAATTACAGCAGATAAAGATTAAAATAGTCTAGTCTTGCAAGCTGAGATTTGTCCACTTTGGATAAATGCTTATATAAATTTCCATATGCAACCCATCACCAACTCCTCCTTCCCCCATATCTTTACCTAACCTTTCAGTTTCCTCCTCTCCCCACCCTCCATAGCTCTCTTAAGCATGGCCAAAATCTGTTACAGTGATGGCTTCCACCACTATTTCAGGCCTTGCCATCTTCAGCTATTGCTTCTTATAAAACCAATTCCTAAGCAAAACACCCAGGCACTCTTCTATGTCGTCTTATTACAAAGTTTTGTAATAATCCTTAGAGAGGGATAGTGTGGCTTGTAAAAATCTGGCCTCTCAATGCTTCTTGATATTTTGGTTTCAACCATGGGTCCTCCATGCATGTCATTTAAGCCTTTTTGAATCACCCTTGCTATGGAAGTCTTTTTTGGAAGTCCGATGTTCCTTTTAAGCTGCACACACACAATGTTTCATGCTTCTGCAACCCTTAGCGGAGTTTTAACCCCAAGGGCACCCAAAATAATGTATATCTTCAGGGACTGTTCTGGCTAGCAATTCCATCCTACGCTTGACTCCCAATCCCTGGGGGTGGGATTCTCTTTATGAGGGTAAGCTCCCGCTTGTGGCCCAGACAATGTTAAAATGCTCCCAGTGTGTATGTACTGTATGTGCTTCTCATGAGGAGAGGGGATCAGACTCTGGGTGTTAAAAAAAAAAAAAAAAAAAAAAAAAGGTTTACTGATTGGAAATCCATTGTCCAGAAGTGTGAATTTACAGCATTTCCTCTATAGGTAGGTGTCCTTTAATCAGACCTCTGTGTAGAGCCTATGGTGATATTTAATGAACTAACTTTCCCTGCTGCTGCCTGAGAATCCTAGTGGAGGGGTCCCCAACCTTACTGCAAAAATCCTACTTTAGTTCATCTTCTTCCTCGGGCACTCAACCTTCCTGGTACCCCTTAGTATTTGTGGAGATCCGGTTGGGGTCCCCCTCTTGTTCTCCCATCCTTGTTTTTTGCTATTTCTGGGGAACATCTCTTGGAGAAAAGTCAGTGGGATCAGGCTAATTCTCAGTACTGAAGTCGCAGTGGGGAAGGAAGATCCAAAAGCCTCCCCACTCTGCTCAAGTCCAAAAAATACTTTTTAAAGTTAAACTGGATCCATCTTCAGCCTTCACTGTCTCCCGCAGCAGGATCCATCGCTGGTGCTTGCCCACCTAAGGACATAGAGTAGGCTCACAGGTCTTTGGTCCCCCTGTAGAGAGCCCTTTTTTCCCTAAAAGGTTATCAGGCTTAAAAATCTTTCTCTCTGTAAATTAGTAGGAGAAGGACCCTCTGGCAGGGAGTGCACAATGAGGTAACACTTATGAGAGCTTGCGTGTGTGTGAGAGAGAGCCTGTATGTGTGTGAGAGAGAGCCTCTGTATGTGTGTATGTGTGAGAGAGAGAGGGAGAGATCCTGTGTGTGTGTGTGAGAGAGAGAGCCCGTATGTATGTGTCAGCTCAGTGTGCTGCGGCAGTCAAAAAAACAAACAGAATGTTAGGGATTATTAGGAAGGGAATGGTGAATAAAACGTAAAATGTCATAATGCCTCTGTATCGCTCCATGATGAGACCGCACCTTGAGTACTATGTAAAATTCTTGTTGCTGCATCTTAAAAAAGATATAGTTTCATTGGATAAGGTACAGAGAAGGGTGACCAAATGATAAAGGGGATGGAATGGCTCCCCTATGAGGAAAGGCTAAAGAGGTAAGGGCTGTTCAGCTGGGAGAAGAAATGGCTGAGGGAGGATATGATAGAAGTCTTTAAAATCATGAGAGGTCTAGAGTGGGTAAATGTGAATCGGTTATTTACTCTTTCGGATAATAGAAGCACTAGGGGTACTCCATGAAGTTAGCAAGTAGCACAATTAAAACTAATCAGAGAAAATTCTTTTTCACTTAATATACAATTAAGCTCTGGAATTTGTTGCCAGAGGATGTGGTTAGGGCAGTTGGTGTAGCCGAGTTTAAAAAAGGTTTGGATAAATTCTTGGAGGAGATGTCTATTAACTTCTATTATTCAAGTTGACTTAAGGAATAGCCACTGCTATTACTGGCATTAGAAGCATGGGATCTACTTATTGTTTTTGGGTACTTGCCAATCCAGGTACTTGGAACCTGGATTGGCCACTGATAGAAACAGGATGCTGGGCTTGATGGACCCTTGGCCTGACCCAGTACTGCAAATTCTTATGAGATCATGCCTGTGTATGAGAGAGAAAGAGCCTACTGTGTGTGTGAGAGTCTGTGTGTAGATAAGAGAAAGAGAAAGCCTGCATGTGTATGTGAGGGCCTGTGTGTGTATTATAGAGAGAGAGAGCGAGCTGGTGTGTGTGACAGCATGTATGTGTGTGAGGGGGTTAGGGGAGAGCAAGTGAGGGAGTGAATAACAAAATGAACATGTGTAAGTGTGTGTATGTGAAAGTGAGAGAGGATAAAATTTGTGTGGCCCCCCCCTCCCCCGAATCCACAACAGTTTCTGGGTGACTGGAAATCTAAAGATCCCAGGTATGGAGAACCGGAGATTTGTTTTAGTCTGTATTTTAAATTTTGGGTTGTTATTCTATGTGTCTGATGTTTTGAAATATTTTATTGGTGTTTTGGAAATATAACAAATTTATGTGAGTTTATAAAAAATTGTTGGATGTTTGTCAGCTGTTTTGACATTTGTTTTTTTATTATTATGGCTTTAATATTATGAGTTATGTTTTTATATTGCTTGAATTTATTTCTTGTTTTATGAGGAATGATGATGTTTCTGTTTTTCTATTGTTGTACTGCATAATATAGTTAGGCTTGTTGTGGTTTCCAGTTGTTTTTTCAGCACTTTTCTATTTATATTTTATACTGTGCTATGAAAATAATAGTACTTATCACTGACTTTTATGGCATTATGGTCATCTTCTAATTTTTATTTTAATTGAAGTTTGCTCTTTATTAATTTCACTTGCATGAAGAAATCAGTTTTAAATGTTCCTACAAAATAGTTTTTTCATACACTGCTTTTAGTAGATTAGGTGATTATTTTAAGAGATGGACTTAACCATCCAAATCTGCCTATGGGTTTTGTTTTTTTTGCATAAAAAAAAAAGAAAGTAGTATTCACAGAGTAATGTAATAAAAAATGTTTGCTCATGAATAAGGGAACATTGGTTGCAATCATCACTTCTTTCAGGTTACCCCAATGCTTTCTTGGATGCTTGATGCAATCATACCACTGCTTTGTGGCTGGGCATGGGAAGGGTGGGAATTTTGTGTGCTCTTCTATTTAAGATGGTGGAGTACAAAGGAGGAAGACAAAAATGATTGATCCTCAGTACTTTGCTAATTGTATTGTTCCAAAAATTGAACAGTTGCCTGAACAGATACAGATCCCTTCTATTCTTCTGGGAACCCCTAAAGAAGCAACCAGTGTTACTTTGGCATAAATCATCCCATTTGGAATGATTTTGCAAATGTTTGGCTACTGGAAATTGAAAACCAGATGGGACTCTTAAAAAAAACCTCATTTTGTTCCTTGGGCCCTTGCCTTTTTTGCCTTCATAGAAATGAGTTTCTTGGAATTTTAGGACTAATAATTAATCGATCCCTGAAAGAAAGAATTGTTCTGTCTTTGTTGAAGCAGGCAATTGTCTGGCGAGTTTTGAAAAATGGTAACCTTTCTAAGGATCAGACCCCAAGTTATTGCCCAATTTCTAATTTATTGACAGTGGGTAAACTTTTGGAAAGAGGAGTGTACTTGCAATTTGCTGATTTTATTAAAGAATGCAATCTTTTACACTCCCACCAAAGTGGATTTCGGGAACATCACAGTATTGCTCTTTGTATCTAATCATTTGTTTCAAGAATTTGACCAAGGGAGAGTGGTAATTGCCGTCTTTTTCTATATATCTTCTGCATTTCACACAATAAGTCATTCAGTATTGTTAAATCAACTGATTTCTGTAGGGATTGGGGGGACAGTACATCACTGGTTCAAGTCATTCCTAGAACTCGGGGAATAAGAGGTTCGTATCACAGATGAGTCCTCTGATTGGTTTAACGTTATCAACAGGAGTACCCTAAGGTTCAGTAGTCGGCATCACTTTTTAATATTTATTTAAGGCCATTATGCTCTCTTTTAAATCGGCTATCAATTGCATTTTAAATCTATGCCAATGATATACAATTATTCTTCCCGGTGAAGAATAATTTTAATTCGGCATTGATTACAGTTTCTAAGACTGGGTCAGCCGAATGGATGAGGCAAAATGGTTTGATCAGGTAAACAGATTTGTTTTTCTAAACAAAAGGAGTTCCTGGAAAACGGCAAGTTTTTCGCCCTGCTTAATTTTACAACCACCCCTGCCCTTGCTGGTTTGTGAACCATGGGCCTGGGAAGGGAGAAGAGAGGAGAGGTACTTGTGGCGGGCACTGTTCCTCTTTCTCTCCCCCCCCCCCCTCCCCTCCAGTTTGTCACCTTTCTGGTTCATCCTTTGTGACAGCCCAGATGAGACACAAAGGGTGAAGGACCTGTTAAAGATCGCACTAAGTTGGCGGTAGATCTGGGGCTGGAACCATGGAACCTAGCGCAGTGTTTCCCAACCTTTCAAGCCCAAGGCACACCTCCATTAACAAAAATGTAATGGAGCAGGCAGTGCAGACATCTAGCGGATTCATATGGCCAAAAGAAGAGCTACAGAAGCCCTGAAAGCACCATCAGTCTCTCTTCCAAATTTTAAAACAAAAGGAGGGAGAGGGTGTAGACAAACATGAATTTTATTTATTTATTTAAAGTTTTTTCTATACCGTTGTTAACATAGAAACATAGAAACATAGAAATGACGGCAGAAGACGACCAAATGGCCCATCCAGTCTGCCCAGCAAGCTTCACACACTTTTTTCTCTCATACTTATCTGTTTCTCTTAGCTCTTGGTTCTATTTCCCTTCCACCCCCACCATTAATGTAGAAAGCAGTGATGGAGCTGCATCCAAGTGAATATCTAGCTGATAAGTTAGGGGTAGTAGGGGTAGTAACCGCCGCAATAAGCAAGCTACACCCATGTTTATTTGTTTTACCCAGACTATGTTATACAGCCCTTATTGGTTGTTTTTCTTCTCCCCTGCTGTTGAAGCAGTTTACAGAAGGGCACGATAAAGAGAAGTGTGGGTGGTATAGATTACAAATTACTCGTGTGCCATCATAGTACGGTAACAATTTAAAATAATAAACTAGGTGTGTAAGTTAAACCTGATTGTTAGGAACAAATTAGGCAGTTTGATTTTAACATTAATGTGCTTATGTAGGTTACTAAAAACTTCTAGCTTGGTGCATCCTTATCGCTCAACTATTTTTCTCCTTTTCTTTATCTTTATAAAATGCTTGTTTAAAAAGCCAGGTTTTCAGATTAGTTTTGAATAATTTCAGATTTGTCTGTAGTCTTATTTCGAGTGGCATGGTATTCCAGAGTACAGGACCAGCCAGTGACAGTGCTTTTTCCCTTACTTGCGTGAGATGTGCTGATTTAACAGAGGGGACAGTTAGTAGAGCTTTGTTTGCAGATCTCAGGTTTCTTTGTGGTACATGCACGCGCAGTGCCGTGTTAAGCCAGTCGGCTTTATCATCGTGGATTAGTTTATGGATTATACAAAGTGCTTTATATTGTATTCTTTGTTCAATTGGAAGCCAGTGGAGTTCAGCAAGTGTTCCTGTAATATGGTCACTCTTTTTTTTGCCTGTCAAAACTCTGGCAGCGGAATTTTGCAATATTTGCAGAGGCCGAATTGTAGATTGAGGTAGTCCTAAAAGCAGGGAGTTACAATAATCTGTGCTAGCGAATATCATTGCTTGTAGAACTGTGCGAAAATTGTTAATCGTTAATAGAGGTTTTAGTCTTCTTAGGATCATTAGTTTTGCATAACCTTCTTTTATTTTCTGTGAGATGTGTTGTTTCATGTTTAGCTCAGGGTCAATTATTACTCCTAGATCCCTAACTTATATTGCTAACTCGGTGGTTTGAATATTTTTGATTGTGAATGTTGGTTGTGTGTGGTGAGTGTTTTTACGTTCAAGGTGTAAGAATTCAGTTTTGTCAATGTCAAAATGAACTTGCTTCTTCTACATACAAATGCAGAAGGGAGAGGTTGGTGTGGTGTCAGCAGCTGGCTCGGTTAGTTACCTCAGCGGCTGCATGTGGCTGTCAGAACTCCTCTACTGCTGCCACTCCCGACCCTCAGAGTGAATCACATCCAACGCTCAGTGCATGCTGCCCCCATCTCACTCAGCCTGGGGATAAGACAGAGGCTGGAAGGACACAAAGAACAATATTTTAGAGGAGGAAGATGAGGTGGTGCTGGATTCAATGTGTGTGCTGCACAAAGTGGGGCCCAGCTATCAGTGCCCTGCAAGCTGCCCATTAGTTACCTCACTCTGGCAATCATGTTGAGACTAGGAAGAAGAGGCATTCCAGATTACACATTCTCAGAAAGAAGCTCCTATATATTTAAGAGCCATTGCTAGTAGTGCCTCTTGTTGTTGCAAGGTGCAGTTAGTGTAGCTGGGTTCAAAAAAGGTTTGGATAAGTTCTTGGAGGAAAAGTCCATTAACTGCTATTAATTAAGTTTACTTAGGGAATAGCCACTGCTATTAATTGCATCAGTAGCATGGGATCTTCTTAGTGTTTGGGTAATTGCCAGGTTCTTGTGGCCTGGTTTGGCCTCTGTTGGAAACAGGATGCTGGGCTTGATGGACCCTTGGTCTGACCCAGCATGGCAATTTCGTATGTTTCTTATGTTCTTAAGGTGCTGAGAGCACAGCTCAAGTGCTGGCCTGTATCTGGGCATCAGGCAGTGGTGACTTTTCTGTGGCACACCTGATCAGGTTTAAAGGTACACTAGTGTCTCGTGGCGCATTACCTGTTACATGAATATGCTTTCTTCTGCCTTAAATTTTATGGTAATTAACATTATGGAAAAATAATTGCTCCCTCAGTTACAAGACTGCATTACTTGCAAATATGAGAAAATCTTTGCATAAAAGTTTGCATGAAATATTGAAAAACATTGCAGATGCATTCAATGGTTCTGGTAACATATTGCTGATAACATTTTAATCTATTTCCAGTGGGATACACATTTAATTGCCAGAGATCAATGTTTCAATGTTAGTGTTTTTCATGCAGTTGTTCCAAAATTTCAGTAGCCTGAAGTAATATAGTGAAAGAAAAAGGATGTAAAACTGTTCTTGGAATCTCAATTTTCCATTGTCAAAATACTTTCATTTATGAAGCTTTTAATTAAAACAAAGGTTATCCTAGGTTACTCTTCCTAGTTTAAGCACAGAACAGTTTGATGCACAATTCCTACAGAAATTAATACTTTTAATCTAAATTGATTTTAACCATTAGCTTGATTCTGAGATCATTTATTTCAAATGAAACCAAAGCATTAATTAATATTTAATTTAATGGTTGGAAACACAGAATAAAACAGAAACTTCCATGAGATATAGGGAATAATGTATCATGGAGTGTGAAGTTGAAAAACATATGTACAAATGCATTGGGTACCTTTGTTTCTTGAAGGAGATACTATATATCTGTATCTAAATAGTAGATGTATGGATAGGTATAGATAGATATAGATGCCTATCTAATTGTGTTAATGTAGATTTTAGCTAACACCTATGTACAAAATAGAATAATGTGTGCTTTTTCTATGCATGTTTGTGTTCACTGGCAGTAACGATAATGTACATCTAACTGCCACCCCACCCACAAAAATAAATATTTACATTATCTTATTAGGTATTAAATTTTCTTTACCTTCTTAGGTATTAATGCCAAATGTACTGTCCAGCATTAATATCTAACAGACTGATTAATGCCAGAAAAATGAACTACACCTGACCCGATATATTTAACTTGGACCTTATGTGACCAAAGCTTCACACCTGGCCAAGAGTAATCATAACTCTCAACCCCTCATCCTTCCCAAGCAGAAGTTTGACTTCTGTGCCTATAACTCCCCTGCATCCCCAAAGCAGATAGTGAGCCTGTGTGCCTGTGATAAGATGTGTCCCCACCCCCAAACAAAAATGCGGCCTCTGGGGTCCTCAGTGTCCCTAACAGAAATTGGGCCTCCATACCCACAAATCATGTGTTTGGGTGGTGGGAGGTTTAAGGTGTCTCATATGACTGACTTCAGAAAGGCTAACTTATTCTGTGTTCACCTAGTTGGCTTTTTAATGCTTTTATACATGCCCCTGATATTACATGTCTTGAAAACCCTGAATGCCTTCACATAACTGCAGCCAGTACTCATTGGCACAGTATCTAGCTGTCTGCATTGGTGTTTCTGGTTGCACTTAACTCTTCCAGAGGCCTTTTTGCTTGGGGCACTATTACATTTGATGTAAATTATGCGCTTTGCTTCAGTGAATAGGATCATCTTATCTGAGTCTCCTTGAAACCATTCGGTAGTGTCGCCATGCTTTGTTGCCAAAGACTGTTAGGGCAGCATTGTGGATAGTGTCTGTGTTAGCTGTTTCCCATTTCTGCTGTATACTTAAAAACGGGGGTTGTGGGGCTTGGTGAAGGGGTACAGATGAGTAATGTTTTCTGTCAAGTATCAGTGTATAAAGGAAGCCTCTCTGGATCCATTGCCTTGCTGATGTTTTATTTAGCTGATGGAACCTTCTTAGGCTGAAGTGTCGCCCTTCCAGCATACCATAGAGTGGTCCTTATTGTAGTCAACTCTTTGAAAACTGTAAGTGAGGAGGATGCTTTTAAGGACTGTGTGTCTTTTAACGATTAGATACATTTGATGCAGGTAACCCGATGTTGGGTGTCCCCAAGAGAACCTGTGCTAGGGTGTGTGTGGTCTGTAAAAATGTCTTGGTGACACAATGATTGTGATGACAGCAGAGTTCCAAGAGTCTCTGCCCATGTTCATTCATTTTTATCATTTGACTTAATGTCCTAGTCAGGCGGGCCAAGTGGTGGTGAGTGCAAACTCTTGCATTGAAGTCACCAAGCTAATAAAGTTGTTCTCTTGTGGAGATCTTGCTGACAGTAGTAACAGGTTCACTATAGAACTGATTTTCTGTTTCTGGTGGAGAGTTAAGCATTAGTGCATATATGCACACAGGGTTAATTGGGTGATTGATAGTCAATGGGCAAAATAGAAGGATTCTCCTTGATCTACTTCTTGGTGGATCAGTCTTCCTCAAGAATGTGTTTTTAATGACAAAGCCCACTACAAGTTCCCTAAGTTCTGTAGGACTTCTTACCTGCCAAAGAAGGTATAGCCTATTTCTTGACATAAGAGCTCCATATTAACATAACAATATGCAGGGGATATGCTAAACTCAGGCTAGTGAAGCACATGAGGCCATATTTGAACTAGCAGACCTTGAGATCATTGATGCAGCTCTTAGTAGCATCATTGAATATTGTAGCACACTGTATGTAGACCTGCCTTCGAAACACAACCATATATTCCAAATTTTGCAAAATATAGCAGCAAGGGTGGTGACAGGGAGCCCAAGAGATGCTAGTGCAGAACACAGTTTAAATTTGTGACCCTTACCTTCTGGGTATTGAGGGGTAAAGGGGCTTTTGACTGATTAATAGATTGGAATGGTACACCCTAAGCAGGATTTCTGCTCTTCTTAGAGCTGCCTCTCCTTAAGAAATACATCCAGTATGAAAGAGATCAAGGGCATTCTCTGTTGTTGCTCCATTACTGTGGTACAGTTTATCTATTAAGGTAAGACAGAAGACCAATTATTTAATCTTTAGAAAAAGTGGTAGGGTTTTTTATTTCCATCCTATGTAATTTTGATTTTGCTCTGTCATGGAGCTGGGCTTAAAAATGCGATGGGGAAGTTCTACTACTTGGTTGATTTTTGAATTATTCTGTCAATTTGTTTTTTCTTTTTCTATATCACCTTTTTAAAAATAGTTTTTATCACTTTATGTGTAGCTTGGTAAAGCACTTCAGGTGTTCTTCCAAAACCGGAGAGATGGTATCTACATTTTTAATAAAGAAATACCTTTCCCTAAGGCGTCTTATTGAATCAAGCTGTGTTTCCTTCAGGGTATTGGTATCAGCTTGGTTTCTTCAGTTCTTTATTGATCATGGCTGTCTTATGGGTATTGCTAATTTGCTGAAGGTCTTCAGACACTCCAGTGGTCATAGATATGACATTCTAGCACCCATTCGAGGACTGGTTTCTTTCTTGGTTTTGCCTTTGTTCTACCTGGTGCAGTAATTACAATCCACTGGTCTGTCAGCATCCTCAGCTTCACGCACTCAAGGAAGCAGGTGGACTCTGATAAAATAGCACCTTGCTGACTGGGGGTTGGCCATTAACTTCCCAGGGAGAGCTGAGAATCTCTCCCACCAGTGGAAGCATATCCTGGTTCCCATATCTCTAAAACAACTGATTGGTGGCTGCCTGCCTCCCATGTTGTGTTAAAGCCATGAAGCAAAACTGAAGATTCCTTTCCAAAGCACAAGCCTGGAGTGGAGGCTCTGTGCTGCCCAAGCAACTGGTGTGCTTCAAAGGAAAGGCAAACACCGCTAAAATTTGGTACCAGCTCTATTTCAGGAGTTGCCAGGATAATGTTGAGATTGACATTGAACCACCTTTGTTTCATGATTTTCTTTTGGGTACCCAGAAAGCAGTGAGAGTTAAAAATCTGAGTTAGCTTTCTTCTAGATGAGTTGCTATTTAAGACTAGCAAACTTCTTCTGCTGAAGCTATCTGCCTTTTGACCCTACATCAGTCAGTGATGATAACCTCATCACATGAAGGCTAGGGAGAGGCTTGACTTTCAGAGGTTACCACCCTGGCAGAACAATCTTTAAGATATACGGTAGATAGATAGAGGGATCTAGTTACTAAACATTGTTTCTATAGATACAATGAGAAACATCTCTTTAGTATATCAGGCCCATAGTTATTTATTTGATTGTAGAGCTTGGACTAGTACAGGGATGGTGAACTCCAGTCCTTGAGTACCACAGACAGGCCAGGTTTTCAGGATATCTACAATGAAGATGCATGAGAAAGATTTGCAAGCACTGCCTCCATTGTATACAGATCTATCTCATGAATATTCATTGTGGATCTCCTGAAAACCTGGCCTGTTTCTGGCACTCGAGGACTAGAGTTCGCCATCCCTGGACTAGTATATTCTACCTCTAAAACAGTAAATTTATATAGTTACTTTTTCTCATAAAAAGAAAACAACCAAATATCAATCATGTGAACATGTATTCATTCATAACTCTGGGTACCTTTTGGATGGTATATAAGTGTAAATCTAAAATGTAAATGGAAGAAAATGTCCTAGTAAATAACTGGATTCTTTGCAATCTTTTATTGTATTGTATTTATTTATTGTATTTATTCTTTGCAATCTTTTATTGTATTGACCTAAGAATTATCCCAAGATATCGTTGCCTAGGAGCTTTCAAGACCTAACAGATCCTTTATTCAGGTGCTGTTTGAAACCTGTACTGCTGTAACCATTGGGTTTGTGAACAACACCGGACTCAAATACTGGTATTTACTCCATGTGTGTTCATCAGGGCGAATGTACACAATATATGTTTCTAACACAATGCATTCCTGCATTGATTTCCTTCTGTGCGTGCATATTTTTAAGGAAAAGAGCAGTTTACAGCCTGAGTAGTGTTGCTTGGTCTTGGAGTTATAAACAACACTAATAATGATAAATGTACACTGCAGTTAGTTGATAACTGGAATTAGCCTTCTCACTTTTATGTATCAGATACAGATAGTTAAACAATTTTTATGAGAAATCCATGGAAATTAAACTTCATTTTTTGGCTACCTAGTCACTGAACGTTACTAATGAGTGGCAAGCACATTCTTTAGACTATAAGAATAGACCCAGCATCCCTTGGCAGCTATACGTTTACTCAATAAAAACTTTTTCTATAGGCATAGAATAGAAAAAATAAAGCCTTTTTAAAAATAAGGCCCTTAGGCTTAATCCAAGTGGATAAATGTTCTTGTGAACCATCTTTATAAGTACATATCTCTTCTACTGTACTTAAATGTATGATGTTTGTATGCATTTGTAAAATAGGATACATATTTGCTGTGCTCTGACTGGCTGTTAAGACTGCTTTCATTGCAGTTCATGGGTATGATAATGATATACAAATTTAAATGAAACAGATTCATGCTGGACTTGATTTATAAGTGTTTGTATTCCTTCAAAGGCACAACACAGAGACCTGATTTATTTAATGATTCCACAGTTAGATTTTCAGGATATCCCCAATGAATATGCATATCTTAAATTTGTATATAATATATCTCCAGTATATGCAAATGTAACTCATGCATATAAATATATTTGTGCAGAGACCCCCAAATTGTGTCCCTTTCCAGTCTAGTAGTGCAAGATATTTTGGGTAGGGGAGACCCAGGAATTTCCATTGTCGGAAGTGTTATGAATATTTGAATGTCTGAACCTGGACCACTTCGGAGTGACCACTGGATGGCATTTGGTGTGATATTGGATTACTTATTTATGGTTGTTGGTACTCAGTAATTTTCACTTCCATTACTCACATTTCATGGAAATCTTTTATCTACGTTTTTTTGCTCCTCACACTGTGAACATTTTGAGCATCTGGTATAATCGTGGAGCTGTCCCATTTAGAAATCTCAGTAACGCCTCTAAAAATGGCCTTACCAGCCTTACAAGCTGCTCATATTTGTAATTGATTCTAAATGTGTTAATTACCCAATCTCCCAACCTATCATTTGTGAGTGTAAAGGCATCCGACTGTTAGTGCTTTGGGTGATGTTGTTTCCCTTTAAATTTATGGGAGTTTTTGATTGATTGGGAAGTGTCCCAGGAAGGTATAAATTCAGGGTCAAATTGGCAGGAGTTTCCCTTTCTAGGCTGGAGCTTGGGAAGAAAGGGACCTTCAGTGATGTATGGTCCTGGATTAGCCAGCCTTTGGGCTCTGGGGCCCGGAGAACCCTCCAGTATGGAGTGGGCCCTGCAGGGGCTTTTCACTCCCAAGGGAAAAAGCCCGAGGCTGAGGAGTGAAGAGCTAGTGATTTATCTCCCTGAGGACCCAGCTCGCTGAGGAGGTGCAGGCGAGGCGATTCCTCTCCCTCAGGAAAAATGCCTGGAGGAGGAGATGAAGCGGTGTCCTGAGTTGAGGCAAACCTCAGGGAGAAATGGAGTGTGGAGAAGACCGGGGAATCCTGCACACTGCCGATGGAGAGGCCAAGGCCAAACCTTACAGCCTGGCGCCCCTTCCCCATACGCAATTTTAAATTATGCATTTATAACATATTTTACATGAAAAATGACATTCTAAGGAAAAATTAATATACAAGTTATTGTGATAATTTCATGCACTGTTGTGATGCCAACAAGAAAATATTGCATCTTGGAATTCATATGGCATCATACTTATTGTGATATATTTCAGCATGGTCCTTCCATATCAATACAGTACTATTTGCCAACACTCAAAGAATAACAACCCCACCTATGAAAAAGAATACCAAAAATATTACACCAGAATCTAAAATATCAATACACCTCCTATGAGGAAAACAGAACAGGCCAAGCTACTACAGATCCCTACAGAGAAACCACATGCTAAAAGAATGCTTCATCTCAGTCTTTGCATGCAGAACACAAACCCTCACCAAATACAGAATAAAGCCACATAAAGTATAAATAGAAATGTGCAGACAAAAACTGAACTGTAAAACGCATCACGCCAGACTCTATACAGTGTAACAATGGAAAAACAAAAATTTCACCATTCCTCGTGAAACAAATCAATAAAATCAAGATATATAAATCATTAATCATAATTATAAAATCATACAAATAAAATAATTTCAAAACAGCTGATGAATAGAATATCTAATAATTAAAGACTCATGCAAATTTTGAAAGCTTTACCAAACATCAATAAAATGTTTCAAACAGCAGACACATCACATACTATCCAATAATTAAAATGGTAGTCAATCAAGAAAAATGAACTTAAAAAGCCACCTTTACCCTCTCTAGCAGTTCTCCTACTCCTTTCCCTTGCAGGCCATACCAGAAGCAGCAGTAGCTGCTGAAGCTGTCCTCACAGTTCTCTTGCTTAGGGACCACAACCAGTCTCTTCTCTCTCTCTCTCTCACACACACACACACACCAGTCACACCCTCAGGACCAGTTTCTGTCTCTCACACACCAATCATCTCCCCAACCAGTCTCTCTCTCTCTCTCTCTCTCTCTCTCCCCCTCATACACACACACAAGCACACACATACCAGTCATCTCCCTGATCAGTCTTTCTCACACACACACGTCACCTCTCTGGCCAGTCTCTCTCAATCACACAGTGCTCTTGCTCTCTCTTACTTACGCACAGGCTTTCAATCACACACATGCTCTCTCTATTTCACTTACACACAAGCTCTCAATCACACACATGTTCTATCTCACTAACAAACAGGCTCAATCACACACATGCCCTCTCTCACAGCCACAAGCCAGCCAAAAACATGCTTTATCTCTCTTGCACACACACATTGACACAAGCATCCTCCCTGACTCACATATATACCACACACATACAGAAGCACCCTCCCTGTCACACATATACACCACACACATACAGAAGCACCCTCCCTGTCTGACATACATGAAGCACCCTCCTTGTCTCACATACACATTACACTCTCACAGAAGCACCTTGCTTTCAGACTTGCATGATTTTTCACTTTTACTAAAAGTGAAAGTGATGCTCCCAATCCTTAAATAAGAAAACCACATTCCTATTAGAAGGCGAAATGACACCCTTCCTTCAGGTTCTGTCCTCCCAAGGGACAGCCACCCACACCGTATAGCTTCTCTTGTTTTACGCTTTCAGGCAATAAAGCAAGTGTCTTTCTTCAAACTATCAGTCATATGATTATTCATGTGGGAGATATGGAACAGAAAGACATCCTTAGTCAGCTTCCCTTTTAAATGGGAAGATTCCAGTCTTAGTCATTTAAAAATATACATTTTCTAAAGGCTTAAAAAAAAAAAAAAAGCAAAAAAGCAAAACTGTTTCAGATTGGAACTATTCTAGTCTTCATGCTTAAATTATGCTTAAAAAAAACCCAAACCCCACCTGGCATCAGTATCTTAAATTTGTGATTTTGCTGAGACGAACATTTTAAATACTTTAATTTTTTTTGCTTTAGTATTTGTCTCTACCCACTTTGTTACATTTTATTTTCCAGAAGAGGGATGCTTAAAATTCAGTAATTTTATCTTTCATCCAACTTTTCAAAAGTTGAGCTACCAGCACAAAAGTTGAGGTATATGTATTATCACATTTCATTTTTTTAAACTGGCAGATTCCTTTCTCACATACACACAACATACACCCACACAGAAGCTCCATTCCTTTCTCACATACACACACACACACACACACGCTCCATTCCTTTCTCACATTCACATACACGCACACACACAGAAGCTCCATTCCTTTCTCTCATACACAAAACATACACCCACACAGAAGCTCCATTCCTTTCTCACATCACATACACACTACGTACACCCACACAGAAACACACACATACACAGAAAGAAGATTGGCCACGTAATCAGCTAGTCCGGCCCAGCGGGGGAAACCCAATCCCCCGATAGGCCAATCTGCCCCTGTCACCAGTGGCCTTCAGCCCCTACCATGTGACAGGGGCTACCGGTGCCATTGGTTGGCCCCTGTCACATGGTAGGAGCTAAAGGTCACCGGCGCCATTTTGGTTAGTGGCAGTCGAGGCCCTGGGAGCGGCAGATCGCTCCTGGGCCCTCCACTGGACCACCGGGGGGCGTTGGGAGGGTGGCACTGGGGGGGGGGGGGGGAGGAAGGGCGAGTCGAGGGCTGGCAGAATTTTGAAAGGGCACTTGTTGCCCTTTCAAAATTCTGCCATCTGACGCGGCACCCCATAAGTCTCTGCGCCCTAGGCACAGGCCTAGCTTGCCTAGTGGATCCTCAGGCCCTGGCCAATGCGCTCCCTGACCAGTCAATGGAAAGTGAGCTACCTCACCGCTCATAGCAGGATCCACTTCTCCATCTGCATAATCCAAATTTCTGAACCCACTAAATAAATTTGAGAGACTGACCCTCATGTTTAGGGACAGAAACTCTCAGCATTTTATGTACCCCCCCCCCTCCCCACTGTTTGATAAGGAAGGGGTATTTACATAGCTCATACATATACAGTCCTCATTTAAGACAACTATGTCTCTTCCCAGGTACAGAAGTTACATTTGGATTGAGTAATTGGATGAGGAAGAGAGCTGGGAAATCATGGCATTTTTGCATTCCAGTTTTTTTGCAATAAGCAGCAAGAAAGAGAAAACCTGAGCTTTCAGGTTCAGAATTAACTGGGCACGGAGAAAATGCTGCCCTCCAGGTTGTTTCTCAGTGACCTGAGGCTGAGCTGCTAGTTTGTATCAGGCCAGGGCCGGGCAAGATATAAGACATGGTTCAAAGGCACAACCGTCAGGATATAAAACACAAATATCCTGATATCCAATGTAAGATTTATTCATAAAATAGGTAACGCTCTCTTCACCTTCTTTAATCTGAACATAGACTATAACAGCATGTGCACAGTAATTGCCATACAGTTGAGATTACTTCATAGGTACTCAGGTTCTAACAGGAGGATTACTTCTCAGGTACTCAGGTCCAGATAAGGTTGCTTCACAGATACAAAGGTTCAGATAAGATTACAGATCTTCCAGGCAAGGGATCCAGAGCATAACTTACAAACCCTTAATTGCTGGAATCACTGGGATATCCCCAGCTATCCAAGACTGCAATCCTCACAAGACAAAGCTTAGTTTAGGAACATGATCACTTGCTCAGGAACACATATACATGATCTGGAATGGGAATCCCAGCACGACCAACACAAGACACCAATACAAGGCAAAACGTCAAAGGCAAAATCAAGCTTGGATCAAGGGCAAAGTCCCACTTGATATCAGTACTAGCTGCAGCACCTCCCATCGGATGGAGGATCTGGTGCAGGTTTGGCGCTAGCTGAGCCTGTAAGTTGGTCAAGCAAAGGAGCTGGGGCTGGATCAGGAAAGGAGTCTGGATCAGGAGTAGGAGCTGGATCCGGCACGGAGTCTGGATCAGGAGCTGGAGCTGGATCCGGCATGGAGTCTGGATCAGGAGCTGGAGCTGGGTCCAGCGCGGAGTCTGGATCAGGAGCTGGAAATGGATCCGGCACGGAGTCTGGATCAGGAGCTGGAGCTGGGAAGACAAAATCAGGGTCAGGCACAATGTGTAGCATGGAATCAGGAACAGGCACAACATCAGCATCAGAAGCATGGTCTGGCATGGGAATCTAGAGTCAGAAAGGCTGGTAAACTAACACAGATGGGCCGATTCTGTAAAGTGCACTCGGTCGTATACACTGTTTAACACGCAGTTGGCCGCGTGTTTTCGACACATGTCTATTACCCCTTATGCTGTAAGGGGTTTAGGGTGTCAAAAATGAATGGTCAAACCCCCTGGAAACTAATAGCGCTCATCACATGCAAATGCATGTTGATGAGGCTATTACTTAGTCACGTGGGATACCAAAAGTAAAATGTGTGGCCAATCCACAGCCCAAAAAAGTGTACACAAAAGCAGAAAATATTGCTTTTCTATACACCGTCCAACTTAATATCCTAGCAATATTAAGTCAAAGGATTCAAAAATGTAAAAAAAAATAAATTTATTATTAAAATAAATGTGCCAGCCAGTCCGGATAGGAGAATGGATGCTCAATTTTAACGACGTCTGTTTTCCGAACCAGTGGCTGTCAGCATAATCGTCCCTAGCATCTCCTTTTAGCGTGACCCCCTCATTTAAATATAGGATTGAGCGCCAAGGAGAGGTGGCTGGGTGCGCATTGAGAGAGTGGGCGCTCAACACGGAGCACCTGTTCTCCTACGTTTCTTACTGAATCGGCCTGAGAGTGAGGAGCTGGAAGCAGGAGCAGGCTTTGCTGGCATGGCTTCAGTATTGGCAGGCGTGCCCCACCCCCTCAGGCACAGGGGTCAGTGCAAGTCAGTACTGGTTTCAGCACTCTCCCCCTCCTTGGGTGTAGGGCTAATATCAAAACAACCATGGTTCTCGAAAAAATGCTTAACTTTTATATGATATTTAGGCTTATCCAAAATCATTAGAGACGTTGAGTACATCTGTGATGATTTGGGATAAAACTTAATGTCATATAGAGGTCAAGCATATTGTTTGATGACCGTGGATACGTTTTGATATTTAGGACTGACAATTTTTGCACTTAAAAGCTTAAAGGTGACTTTTGAAAAGCTGCATGCAGAAAAAGAGCATGTATACATGTAAATATCATGTACTTGTGTATATGCTACTTTATAAACCTCAAAACATGAGTAAATTTAGACAGGTAAAATAGGGTAGGGTCAGCAATTATACGCAGAGTTGCTATTTTATAAGAAATTTACTCATGTAGATTTGACAGCTTACGCGCGTATATGACACACGAGGGTTATAAAATAATGGGGTAGATCTGCGCCGGCCAAACATATGAGCATGCACGCAGGTCTTTTTTTTTTGTTGGAACTTTCTTTATTCAGGGATCACATTAATACAACTTAAACATAGTACAAGAAAAACAGGAGAATAATGTACATCCCTTCAAGATTTTCAAACTTTTCAACCCCCTCCCACCCTTCCTCCCCGCCCACCCACCCTGTCCCACCACAGAGATTTCCATAAAGAAATTGCAATAGACATATAACTGATACACTGTAGATAAGCTCCTATGAAAGTAATTTAGACGGACAGAAGTAGTAAGTCACAGAGCGTGACACACCATTGCAAGAAGGCCTCAGAGCCTCTGGGTTTCGCTGTCTACGACCATTGGGGCCAACATTTGGACATTCGCAGGTAAAGGGGAATAATAATCCCCCCATATGTCACGAAAATATCCTTTTTTCCGCCGAGAAAACCGCTTATACTTAGATCCATACTCAAGTTGATAGAGCTCTGTCATGAAACTAGACCACATTGCCACCGAAGGTGACTCTGCGTCCAGCCAGCGTAACAGAATACATTTTTTCCCAATAAAACAGGCTTTCGAGACGAACAGGACATTGTCCACATTTATACTGCAATCGCCAATGTCATTAGTCAATAGGCAGAAAGAACAAGACCATTGTACAGGCACATGGAACAGCTTAGATAATCTGACCCTTATCGTTTCCCAAAAAGATTGGATCGCTGGACATGACCACAGACAGTGAATTAACGAAGCGAATGGTTGAGCACACTTTTTACAGATAGGCGATACATCCATCCCCATCTTATGGGCACGTGCTGGAGAATATATGATACGATGAAAAATTCGTTGCTGAATGTCCCGTAAAGATACATTTCCGGACACTGTATAAATCGCAGCATAGGAGTGTTTAAGCATAGAGATATCCAAAACTTCTCCACAATCCCTGGACCACTTCAGGACCAGCTTGGCATAAATGTCATATTGACCAGTTGAGCAATAAAAAGCATATAAACAGGAGAGGGAACCTTTCTTGTCTTGCATACACTTTAACAGATCATTAAAACAGATACTATCAATGGGGCCCCCAGTGTCAGCCAACAGCTTTCGAACCTGTGCTCTCAGTTGGCCATATAATAGAAAATGATTACTTTGGAAACCCAACAGTTCGCGACATTGTGCAAAAGTATACATAGAGTTAGTGGACTGATCAATTAAATCCTTGAGCGGCCAGGCAGGATTAGTATTAAAGGAGTGTCTCCTAGGTAAGGAAGAATAGGAAGATGTAAGTGACGGACACATCGGGTAATATATAGATACATGTCTGGATAATTGCAACCAATGGCGAGTTATACCCCATATTTTACGAGCAATTATTAACAATTGATATTTCCGTGATATAGTCTGAAAAGCATTAGGTGTGGTATGAAGAACATAAGTAGGATCCCAAGGAGCACAGATCACCTGGATTAGCAGAGGATCTGTGTATTCAGCGGTACCAAAAATCCAATCCCCCATAAACCTCAAGTTGGCTGCCCAAGAATAGGACATAAAGTCCGGAAGACCATAACCTCCTTGTCATCGGGGCAGTCAAGGTCGAATAGGGAAGGCGGGCCTTTTTCCCCTTCCATAGAAAACGTCGCAACGCTTTTTGTATAGTATGTAAGTCTTTGGAAAGAAGGATAAAGGGGAGCATTATAAATTTATATAAAAGCTTTGGTGCAATTACCATTTTTATCAGTGCTATGCGGCCCTGAATTGTGAGTGGAAAGGCAAGCCAACCCTCCATTAGTTTAATAACTTTATCGATTGTTGGAAGTACGTTTAGAACATACCAACGTTTCGGATTAGGATGGATAAGAATACCTAAATATTTAATGGTGGTATCAGCCCATTTGACAGGGAAGTCTAACCAGTCATTTCTCAAGGTCCCTCCCAGATCAAGCGCTTCTGTTTTGTCCAGATTTAACTCAAAACCGGACAGCTCTTGGTAGCAAGCAAAACACCGCAAGGCTGCTGGCAGAGAAGTGCGTGCATGAGTAAGTAAAAGTAAAATATCGTCAGCAAACAACAACGTAAGATATTTCTGTGTCCCTACAGGGATCCCTTGTATCATCGAATTCGTATTTAACGAATACACCAGTGGTTCCACAGTCAATATAAACAACAGGGGCGACAAAGGACACCCTTGCCGAGTTCCTCTAGCTAGGTAAAATTCCTCAGATAAGGCATCGTTTACCAAAATCCGTGCTGTTGGGTTGGAATACAAAACAGTGATGTAGTCAAAAATCTGCCCCTGGAACCCATATTTATGAAGTACCCGTTTTAAAAAAGGCCAGGCCACTCGATCAAATGCTTTTTCAGCATCACATGTAACAAGTAATGGATCAGATAATTTAGCGAAATGACAAGTTTCAATTGCAGATAAAACTTTATGGATATTGACTGTGGATCGCCTCCCCGTCACAAAACCAACTTGGTCAGCTGAGACTAAAAGCGGCATAAGGGGCTTTAATCTATTCGCTAATATCTTGGCATATAATTTTATATCTAAATTTAGTAGGGATATCGGCCTATACGAAGAAGGCACAGCTGGGTCCTGGCCTGCTTTTGGGAGAACTACTATAGTAGCCACTCGCATGGTGCTAGGCATTTCTTGCTTGTCCGCCATTGCCTCAAACACCTGCCGAAGCAACGGGGTCACCTCTATGGAGAGAGACTTATAAAACACAGCGGTCATCCCATCCGGTCCAGGGGCTTTTTGTGCTGGGAGAGACTTGATAGCCTCCAATACTTCCCCTTGTTCAATGGGCCTTTGAAGGTGGTGTTGCTGTTCCATTGTCAGCCCAGGGAGAGAAATCCCATCAAGAAAAGCATCTATGTCAACGTCACTCACTGGGTCTGCCGAATAGAGAGATCGGTAACAGTTAGAAAAAATTTTTGCAATTTCCGGGGTAGATGTCTTGACCGAGCCCTGCGGACTCCTCATACTAGCCACAAATTTAGAAGTCTCCTGAGCACGTAATAATCTGGCCAAAAGACGTCCAGCCTTGTTGCCATGATGAAAAAATTGAAACTGGTGAAAGCGTAAGGCCTTGGCCGCTCTAGTATGTAATAAATCGTTGAGTGCAACCTGAAGGGACTTGAGCTGAGGAAGCAACACCCCAGTAGGGGAGGCCAAAATTCGTTTCTTCAGGATTCTCATCTGTTTTTCCAATGAGAGTATTTCTTTATCAAGTTTCCTTTTTTTAAAACTAGTGTAACTAATTATCTCTCCACGGAGGACCACTTTAGCAGTTTCCCACAACAAAATTGGATTATCGTTATGTTGATTATTATCAGCCAGGAACTCCCTCCATTTCCGTTTAAGAAAATCCGGGAAGTCAGGATCCGTTGCTAAATGAGCAGGCAAACGCCATTGATTAGAAGAGGGATTCCCCCGCTGGCCCAAGATCCCCACTACAGGGCAATGGTCCGAGATGCTAAGAGGCGCTATTGATGCCTCCGTAAACCTGGAAAATAAAGTTTCGGAAACAAGGAGATAATCAATTCGGGTACAAACCGGATGGGCCCGTGCAACGTGGGTAAACTCCCTCTCCTCAGGATGTAGTGACCGCCACAAATCTATCAATTGAAAGTGTTTACACAGAAGATTAGGGCCCTTGTTTTCACTAATTTGCTGTCCCTTCCTCGAGGGCTGTCTGTCTAGTGAGGGGTCAATTACAAAGTTAAAATCCCCCCCTGCAATGATTGGAAAATCTCCCAAAGAAGTAATGGTGGGCAATAAACCCATAAAAAACGAGTGGTCATATGAGTTGGGAGCATAAATGGAAGCCAAAATTATGGGAGAGCCCATGAGAAGACCCCTAACAATAACATAGCGACCCTCTGGGTCTGCAATCTGTGCCTGGTATTGAAAGGGAACACTTTTATGCAAAAGAAGGGCCACTCCCCTACTCTTAGAGTTCCCCGTAGCATAATAAAGCTGTCCCACCCATTTTTTCTTCAGTTTGACAATTTCAGTCTGTATGAGGTGCGTTTCCTGTAGGAACACTATTTTAGCATGAAGCCGGTTGAGCCTGGTGAGAACCTTTTCCCTCTTTATCGGCGTGCCCAAGCCAGCCACATTCCATGTGACAAAGTCTAGCGCCATGATAGGCAGAGGAAGAAAAGATCTAATAGAACACTCTCAGCTATGCCAATAAGCTTACAGTATCTCAGGAACAAAGTAAAAGCAAAGTTTACCTAGTTATCTAAGATGACAAAACTGTACCCATTCTGAAGGAGATTTGAAATATTAACTGTCTGAACATGTAAAATGAGCTTAACATAGAAATCTTCTGTAGGAGCCCCCACCCACCCCCTCCCCTGTCCCCCGTCCCCAACTCTCAACCTGTAAAAATGCAATATATACATTACACTAGATACTGGTGGTGGAGGTGGGGTCCCCCAATCCCTCCCAAGGTAGTAACAAGACTTCCCTCGCGGGAAGAGGAGCATGCCGATGACTCGATGTGCTCAGCCATCACCCCAGCATAGACAAAAATAAGCCGTGCAAACATATATTTGAAGCAACCCGAATTACCAGGTCATCCCCCGCAACATCTAGTCAACCTTGAATGGAAAAACATTTGGCCCCGTGACCTAACAATATCCTCTTCTCAAAGGAACTAAAAGTACTTAAACAGAATAGTTCAACAAAGTACCTCTGAGAAAAAAAAAAAAAATTGAAGTCGCGCCGCATTTGGCGTAAAAGAAAAGTATGAATATGCTCCACCAGAGCTCCGGTCACAGGGCCAGAGAAACTAAAAGTCTGTCACACTTCAGGATGCCGAAGTTGTAGTCGCATTTGGTAAATTGCGAACATATGCTTGTGCCTCGCTTGCCACTGTAAAGACTTTGTTGTTGCCCTGGTGAGTAATTCTCAAACGGGCCGGAAACAGTAATGCGAAACGAATATTCTTTTTGTATAAATTCGTGCACACGCTAGTAAATTCCTTCCGCAGGATAGTAACCCGTGGGGAAAAATCCTGAAAAATCAAAATATGTTGATTTTCAAAAAACATTTCACTGGCTTTCCTGTAGTGTTGGAGCACTAAAGTTTTGTGAGCAAAATGGAGAAAGCGTGCAATAATCACTCTCAGTCGCTGGTTCAGCTCCCCCTCATTCTTGCGCCCGATTCTGTGTGCGCGTTCTAGTAGGCCTCCCGATGGAGA
Source organism: Rhinatrema bivittatum (assembly GCF_901001135.1). NCBI lineage: Eukaryota > Metazoa > Chordata > Amphibia > Gymnophiona > Rhinatrematidae > Rhinatrema > Rhinatrema bivittatum. The sequence goes on from NC_042615.1 coordinate 184,223,896, forward strand.
CGGCAGCGATGGTACCGCACTTAGCAGCCAGACCTCTAGCGAGCGCGAAATGTCTGCGTCTAGCAAGGTTTCGGGGAAGCCTATGAAGCGTAGGTTGTTTCGACGCGAACGGTTTTCTAGGTCATCCAGCTTCTCGTCCCTGGTTTTTGCAGACTTTTCTAACTCCTCCACGCGTCTTTCCAAAGCACTGATATCATCCTCCGCTAGCGACACACGGCCTTCCACTTTGTTCACGCGGGCCTCAACCTCGGCGAAAGAAGCTCGCACCTCAGCTATTTGTTCTGATAGCTGGTGGAGCCGCACATCCAGTGCCGAGACTACCGCATGTGAAATTTTATCTTCTAAGGATTCTTCTCCCAGGTCGTCCCCAGAAGTGGATGCGGTAGCCATCTTGGAATCTGGCGCCTTCGCCTTTTCTTTATCTTTTTTCACCGCTCGCGTTGCCATAGGGCGGCGGGGATCCGTGCAGAATTGCTCTTTAAGTGAAAAATACGGGTATTACCGCAATTAAAAGTTCCAAACGGCTTTGTAAGGCAGTCGGTATCCGGTTTTTGCTGGGGTGAGGGCCGGAGCTCAGCTAAAACGCAGCTACTGAGCCCACCACATCACGTGATCTCTGCACGCAGGTCTTTTAAAGTTATCCTCAAGGTTTCTGCGATTTGCTGTGGCATGTTTTTCACTGCTGCCACATAATATTTCAAGACTGTGGTTAAAAGAATTTTGTTATTCCATTCTTGAAAAGTTAAAAAACCCCCCACATTTTTTTGGTGTTTCGGCCTGAAACCATCATTTGGCAGGATTTAAAAATTCAGCCGGAGTTCCACATTACATACCAATTCTAAAATCTATATAATGCGTACTGTCCGGTTAAGAGTACATTACATGGATTTCTCTCCACTTGTTTTTTAATGTGAATTTTTTAGTGTGGTAGAGCGGATACTTTTTCTTTTTTTAAAACTTTGATATAGTTAATGTAAACATGATGTGATTCTTTCTTCATTTTTAGACTCTGGAGTTTGATGGTTTAGTTTTATGTATATATGTCTATATTAAATTGTTTTTTTTTTCAGTCTTAAACTGTAAATAACAGATTAATATATTTTGAGTAAAAATATTATGGTTCTCCTTTTAAGAACAAAATGGCAAAAAGAAGAAGATGACATTACATTATCTTTGGGAAGTGTTTGTTTATTAATTGTATTGACAGAAAATACCTGTGCACTTAAATAAGACTTAACATTTTCATGGAAAACTTAAACTGCGAACCGTGATTATATGAACATGTTCCTGTGACACTGAATTTATATTGTCTCTATATGATGGTCCTCCTATATAATTCTTTCTAATCAATTGGTGAATTTTTTTTTTTTACACTTTGTTCTGTGTAGTTCACATTGCTGAGCTCTTTTCTGTTATGTAATTCTCCATTAAGAACATCCACACAGCAATAGAAACTCTGATCTGTCTAAAAAAATCTGATAAATCCAGGGAAAATAAATAGAAAAGTGCTCTCAGTAATTTTCACTTCCTTTATTCACAGTTCAAGGAAACCTTTTATCTGCTTATACTTGCTCCTGGCACTGTGAACATTTTGAGCATCTGGTATAATCATGGAACTGTTCCGTTTAGAAATCTCAGTAACGCCTCTAATAATGGTCTTACCAGCTTTACAAGCTGCTCATATTTGTATCTTATCCTAAATGTTGTGTTAATTACCCACTCTTCCTACCCGATCTTTTGAGAGCCTGAATATAGGGAACCCCATTAAAAACAGATGAGATATAGCAGTGCTTGATGAGTTAAATAAAAGAAGTGTGGGGTAGAATACTGCTCTTTTACAGTAACCTTTTTATACCTTTAACTGCAGACATCATCATCATCATCATTATCAAGTACTGGCTACATATAAAAACATTAGAAATTGCCATACCGGGTCAGACCAAGAGTCCATCAAGCCCAGCATCCTGTTTCCAACAGAGGCCAAACCAGGCCACAAGAACCTGGCAATTACCCAAACACTAAGAAGATTCCATGCTACTGTTGCAATTAATAGCAGTGGCTATTCCCTAAGTAAACTTGATTAATAGCAGTTAATGGACTTCCCCTCCAAGAACTTATCCAAACCTTTTTTGAACCCAGCTACACTAACTGCACTAACCACATCCTCTGGCAACAAATTCCAGAGCTTAATTGTGCTTTGAGTGAAAAAGAATTTTCTCCGATTAGTTTTAAATGTGCTACTTGCTAACTTCATAGAATGCCCCCTAGTCCTTCTATTATTCGAAAGTGTAAATAACCGAGTTACATCTACTCATTCAAGACCTCTCATGATCTTAAAGACCTCTATCATATCCCCCCTCAGCCGTCTCTTCTCCAAGCTGAACAGTCCTAACCTCTTCAGCCTTTCCTCATAGGGGAGCTGTTCCATCCCCTTTATTATTTATTTTATTTTTATTTATTTAAGGGTTTTTTATATACCGAGGCACGTTTGCAAAACATCACCTCGGTTCACAGTGTAAAGTAACTTAGCAACAAGCTTTACAATAGTAACATTAACAGGGAGAGGGTTTTATCATTTTGGGAAGAATTCCAGGGAAGTTGCAAATGAAGGTTCATGATGCCAGATCTCAGACTTGGTTCTGATTCAGCTGGAAGTTCAAAGGAATGGAGCAGGAAGAAATTGTTGTCTTCCCCCTCCCCCCCCCCAAAAAAAGAAATAAGAATCAAGCTAATTCTGTTCTAGGTCCACCAACCATTGGAAGTATAGAGGGAGTCAGTAAAATCACCAGATGATTGAGAGGCAAAAGGGATGGTGAGGAAGAACAAGGAAATAGCAGGAAAAACTAAATGAATTCTTTTCCTCTGTCTTTACTGAGGAGGATATCTGGTTCATACCATACCGAAAACTTTTTTTTTGAAGGTTATGATTCTGAGTAACCAGATGGAATCACTGCAAAAAAAGAGAATGTGATAACTCAGATTGACAGACTAAGGAATAATAAATCACCGGGGCCAGGTGGTATTCACCCCAGAGTTCTAAATGAACTAAAAAATGAAATTGCAGACCTGTTTTTTGTGAATTGCAACCTATCATTTAAAATAGCTCTGATACCAGAAGACTGGAGGGTGGCCAATGTGATACCAGTTTTTAAAAATGGCTCCAGTGGTTATCTAGGAAACTATAGACCGGTGAGCTTGATGTCGGTGCTGGGCAAAATGGTAGAAGCTATTCTTAAAAACAAAATTACTGACTACATAGATAGACATGGTTTAATAGGGGAGAGTGAACATGGTTTTGCGAAAGGAAGTTTTGCCTTGCCAATTTTCTAGATTTTTCTGAGGGTGTAAGTGAACACGTCGATTGCTAACTGGGTAAAAGATAGGAAACAGAGGATAGGACAAAATGGTCAGTTTTCTAAATGGAAAAAGGTAATTTGTGGAGTGCCCCAGGAATTTGTATTGGTATCTGTGCTATTTAGCAAATTAATAAATAATCTAGAGAGGGGAATGATGAGTGAGGTGACCAGATTTGCAGGTGACACAAAATTGTTTTGAATCATTAACATGGCAGTAGATTGTGAAGAACTGCAGAAGGACCTTGTGAGACTAGCCTGGGCTTCTAAGTGGCAGATGCTATTTAATATGGACAAGTGCAAAGTAATGAAAAATAATCACAGCTACAGATACATTATGTTGGGTTCTATGTTAGGAGTACCCACTCTTGAAAAGGACTTCAGAGTCCTTGTGGACAATATCTTGAAATTTTCGACTCAGTATGCGTCAGTGGTAAAAAAGGCAAATAGAATGTTAGGAATTATTTGGAAAGGAATAGAGAGCCAAACTGAGAATATCATAATGCCTTTGTATATATCCTTGGTGCAATCACACCTTGAATATTATGTGCAGTTCTGGCCACTCCGATCTCAAAAAATATATTGCAGACATAGAAAAGGTACTGAGAAGAGTGACAATAATGATACAAGGGGTATAAAAGCTCCCTTATGGAGAGAGACTAAACAGATTAATGCCCTTTAGCCTGGGAAACAGGCGACTGAAAGAGGATATGATTGAAATTTATAAAATCATGAGTGCAGTGGAACGGGTAAATAGGGAACAATTTTTTACCCTTTCAAACAACACTAGGATGAAGGGACACTCCATGAAACTAGCAAACAGTAGATTTAAAACAAATCATAGGAAATATTTTTCACTGCACGCACAATCAAGCTGTGGATTCTGTTGCTGGAGGATGTGGTTAAGGCCTCTAACCTACAGGCCGATGCAACATCACCACGATATTAAGTCGGAGGAAGTACAGAAAAGCAGTATTTTCTGCTTTTCTGTACACCTTTTGGGCTGCTCAGGAATTAACGTCTGCTCTGGGCAGTCGTTAATTTCTGAGGGTAAAAATGTGAGTGTCAGGCGCACATTTTGTTTGGAATCGGGGGAGGCTAGCTAATAGCTTCATCAACATGCATTTGCATGTGATGAGCGCTATTAGTTTTGCGGGGGGTTTGGACGTGCGTTTTGGACGTGCTAATCCCCTTATGGAATAAAGGGTTGTGGATGTGCGTCCAAAACCCATGGCCAGCCACGGGTTAAACAGTGTGCTTGGCTAAGTGCACTGTATTGCATCGGCCTGATAGTAGGGTTCAAAAGAGGATCGGACAAGTCCCTGAAGGAAAAGTCCATAAACAGTTATTATCTAGGTAAGCATGGGAATGTCATTCCCGGGAATGAGATATAAAAAATAGATCAAATATTAGGGGTAGATTTTAACATGTCCGCGTGGGTGTCCATGTGCGCACAGTTCCCGGTGCGGACACATGGATACCCCTATTTTATACATGGCGCGTGTTGCCGCATGCATGTTATAAAATACGATACCCACACGCACAATCAATAAAATACTGATTGTTTATATTGGCGCGCACATGTGTGGGCGGGGCGCGACTTGCGCGTGCGTGTGGGGGGGGGGGGGGGGAATATTTTTAAAGAGCACGCGTGGCGACGTAATCGGGCCATTTGCCCAGTTCCCTCCCATGTGCACTCCAATTAAGGAGTGGACTGGAGGGAACTTTCCTATAACCTTAACTACCCTTCCTTTCTTTTCCCCTCTCCTCCCTGACCTCTAACCCTCCATTGCCTCAGGGTGCAAACTTAGGCTTGGGATTCCAGCGAAAACGGGGGACGGGGTCGAAGGGGGGTGGGGGGGGCGGGTCTGCGAAAAGCCGGCAACCTTCGCACCACCGCGGTGTTTTCGCTGCCTGGCTTTCGCACCCATAGCGCCCACCGTGAAAGGTGGGCGCTATTGGGTGCACTGCTGGCAACGATAACGGTTACTTTACCTTATCACCGCCAGCAAAGACACCGCCGAGTCAGCTTCCTCGCCACCCCGCCTCCTCCCCTCGCCGCCCTGACTCCGCCCCCAGCATTCTATCGCAGGCGATAAGCCTTTGAAAATGACCCCCTTAGATTGTAAACCCTCTAGGGATAGAGAAATACCTACAGTACCGCTTTGAAGCGCTGAAAAAAGTGCGAAAAGCGGAATAGAAATAAAAAAAATTCTTACGTTCTTAAGCTTTTCCTGAGCACCAGGGACATTGCACTGAAAATCTCTGTCAGCCATATTTGGTCCAGGAGAAAGCTGGATCCTTCAAAGGCTGTGCTCACTTCTACCTTATTTGGAATATTCTTATGTCAGTCAAATAAAAGCTATCACAAGCTTCATAGAATCCATTACAGGCATTACAATTCTTTCGGCTTGTTTTTGTTGCATTTTGCGCATGGTAGGGGTACTTACACAGACACTCTACAAATTCAGAGCAGAGAACAGGGATCAATAGATACAACACATCTGTGTTCAGGATTGAACTATAGAGGATATATTGTTTGTATAGTACACACAAGCCCCGAGCCCCCTAGGTTGTTAAACTTTGAAAGCCGTCCCTCGGGTGCAGATTGTTTAGAGTATGTGTGACAGAGGAAAAGAAGGATTACTGAATGTGTGAAGAGTGGGGGACACAGATTGCTAGGAAAAAAACCACAATCAGATTTGCATGGGGGAATAGCACTGTTCCATGTGCTAAGTTTTACTTATTTGCAACATTTTTTTTTTTTTTTTTTTTGTTTTTGCAGTGTTGGCAGCAGTGCTGTGCAGAATGGATGCCTTATGTCAAAAGATTAGTTTCCTTGCAATTATATTTTTTTTACTTGCCATTCAGCTGGCATCATTACAGGGCTTGATGACATTCTGTGTTGAAGAACTGCAGTGGTTGCTTACTGCTTAAAATACCTTTCCGCAGCACATGCCTCCTAAGGTACACTCAGACTTGGATAACGTTTGTCAGCCTACTGCCTTGTGACCTGGGAATGGAGCCGAGCGTATGGAACCAGCAGTAGGAAACAGTGATGCCCTGCCCTGAGCACACAGCACTTTTCTCAGCCTGGTGGGATAAATCATAGTGGAAATTTTTTTTTTTTCCTTTAAGGTCATTTATTTCTGGGAGGTATTCAAAAGCTCGTGGGGGGGGGGGGGGGGGGGTGAAGACGCAGGACTTCCGAAGGCAGCCTTGTGCAGAGACTGCATCTTGTGTCAGCGTCACATTCCTTTTGGCTAGGAGCTCAGTGTCGGTGATGTAATGGGAGTTTCTACATCACACTTTGTATGTCATTCGCACAGGGAAAGCATCGTGGGAGCTGGGGTAGATTGATGTCCTGGCTAAGAATAGCACTGATTATGGAACAGATTTTCCCATATACAGAGCCATTTTTAATTCACTGCCTCCTGCAGCTGCCAGCCTGCGGAGATAATTCCTTCCAGCAGAATAGCTCTAGATTATTATTGGGAAGGGGGAGAAGGGGGAGGGGGAGAAGAATCAAATTTGCATAAAAGCATTTTATATTTTTTTTCCCTTGTCAAAATTACCAAATGTGCACTGTCAATTACTTTTGCAAGAACTTTTTTTTTGTCTCTTACTTTAAGTATATTTAAAGATATATTTCTAAAACTTGTCAGTGAGTGTATTTCTCTCTCTCACTATTATATCTTTATCTTTATGTGAATTTATAGATCACCTAAAATGGTACTCTGCCCGGTGTACAGATAAAACAAGCCTAAAATAAAAATTACAAACAATCACAGAAAACAAATAGATACAGTATCAGAAAGGTGACAAAAGAATCATAGCAGTCAGGAATGTCAATAGAGAAAATACTTAATTTAGAGTCTCAACAGCTAGTAATCTGCCTGTTTAAGTAACCAGGTTTTCAATAAAGTTTTAAAAGTTTTGACTCCGTTGGCCAGGCACAGAGCCTCTGGAAATGGGAGCTGCACGAGAGAGGGCACAGTCTCTAGTACTGCACAGTCTGGCATCCAAGAGTCCCCCTTGTGATGATCGCAATTGGCGTGTCAGACAGTACATATGCAGCAGGGCATTGCACCATGGTGTAACAGAGGAGGAAAGCAATTTAAAAACAACAACTGCAATTTTGTGCTGAATGCGTTCAGTAATAGGGAGCCAATGGAGATCTATTAGCACGGGTGTAATCTGGTCATTTCTTTTACAACCTGAAACGAGACGGGCAGCGGCATTTAGTAAAAGTTGGAGAGGTTTTAAAGTCACAGTAGGTAAGCCGCTGAGGATGGAATTGCAGTAATTGACTAATGGCAGGCTTGAGGCTTGTACCACAGTCAGAAAATCTGGCTTGTCTAAAAGATGTTTAAGTCCACACAAGCTGGATTGTAACACACTTCTTACATGAGGACGTAAAGAGAGCAAAGGATCGATTAGAACACCAAGGTTCCGTATACATGAATTCAGCGGAAAAGTGGTATTCCCAATTACAATTGTATATTGGATCTTGGAAAGGGGTCACTGGATCAAATCACACTGGGGTAGATTTTAAAAGATACGCGCGTGTGCACATGGATGTGCTGATTTTATAACAGGCGTGTGCTGCCGCACGCATGTTATAAAATCAGGTGGCCAAGCATCCATGTGTGCCGGATTTTACAATCCGCACGTGCATGTGTGGGTAGCGCGCGTAAGGGGGGTGTGAATTTTTCCAAATTACGCGTGGTGACGAAATGGGGCCTTCCCCCGTTCCCTGCCAGTCAACTCCGATTAATGAATGGACTGGGAGGGAATTTCTCTACCCCCCTACCTAAACTCCCTCCCTCTTCCCCTCTCCTCCCCATCCCTTAAATCCTTCCTATCTATCCTATTTTTTTTTTGTTTTGCAGCTTACTCCACTGCCGGAGATGAAGTAAGTTGTGCGCACTGGACGGCTGCCGGCATGCGAGTCATCAGGACAGCATACGATGGGGCTGTCCCAGCCCACCCCCACCCCGTCCTTCCCCATCCAGACCCCGCCCCTCCCTTCGGAGAGGCCCGCACTTGTGGCACATACCGGGTTTCCGTGTGTGGACTGGGCTCGTTTTAAATTTAATGTGCGCAGTGCGTGCAAGGCCCGCCATGCCCGTAAACCCCCGGTTTTACCACGCGCAGGCCTTTAAAAACTGCCAACTGCCCAGATTCAAAGACAAGTTATTAAAGAATAACCACTTCTTAATGGTAGAGAGGCTTAAATTTACAAGCTCCACCGCATCAGGTCCAGGATAGTTGAACACGTATAAAAAAAACTGGATGTCATCAGCGTAAAGTTTGTACCCATCACACAGGACGGCCAAGAATTTTGCACAAAGGGGTTAAATGGAGGTTGAAAAAGCATAGCAGACAGGGCTGAGCCTTGCGGCACAACTGGTCCTCAATCTCTGACCATTGTGAGTGACTTATTATCATACGCCACACGTTTGTACCATTTGTGAGAGGAAGTACCTGAACCATTGCAAGACAGATCCAAAGGATACTGCATGCACGGAGCCAGTATAGAAGGATGGAGTGATCAACCCTATCAAAAGCAGCTCAAATTGTCTAAGGAGACTAGAATATAGCTGTTGCCCACTGTGTGTTTGTGGGTGTGTGGGTGTGCGCGCATATATAAATGTTGTGTATGTATGTATATATACACATAAATTTAGGGAAAGGCAATTATCTGAAACTGATCATTACAAAATCAGGTCATAAGAATGTTCTATTGCTTCAATTATTTGCTTTGTTTTTGAAGTTGTAAACATACTTCACATTCATTTGTTGTCTACATTCAGCACTTCTCATGCCAGACAATTGCTTTTAAAATAATAAATCACACAAAAACTGATGTATATAGTATTCTATTTGGTTTTGGGACTGATAGCATGAGCATATAAGTGACTTACAGAAACAACAGAAATAAGGTTAAAATGCACAGTAGCTGCCATAGTACTTGCATTCATCCAAATGGGTACCAATATTAAGCTGAAAGTTTTTTGAATTGATTTGGTGAATCTTCATATTGCCTTATGATGGAGATGGATTCATAGTGTTGGCCAGAGCTAGGTCTGGTGCAATCAGATATGGAATTAGCTTCTTCTTATAGTTTTGTCCATCTACCTTAGTGGCTCCTGAACTAACTTGTGAAATTTTTTTGCAAGTGGGACTACATGTGGAAAAATGCACGAAAATGCACCAAAACACACAAAAATAACATTTTGGTGTTTTTATGCACACAGCACTGCTTGCGAAAAGTTTATGGCTATTCTCTGTGGTTCACTTTCAGGCGTAGTTTATTTAAAGTTATAAATAATGAATTGCTGTGATGTAAAAACATGCAAAGCTGCTCATTATTTATGAATGTGTAGAAAATGATGCGCAAAAACATCTTTGCATGTGGTTTCACAAAAAAAGATAACTACAGCTCAGTGAGATATCTCCTTAATGTAGTTATCGTTTTCACTCCATCCCGGTAAAAAATGTTCACGTGAAGAGACCACTAACCTTTGGGAAATCCCATGGTTAGTACATCAGCCTCTCAGTCTGCATTGCCCATGCAGTTCTGATTCAGGGCCTCTTAGGCAGAGAATTTCAATTTTTTGTGTGTTTTATGTTTCTTTTGTTTTTTTTTTATGGCAGTGGTTTAGTAATGTGGATCAATAGCCACATTACTAAACCACCGCCATTAAAAAAAAACCCCCCACTATTAAACCACTTAACTCCTCATTTAGGACCTCAGCCAGAACTGGAAATTTGCTTGAGGCAATACAACTAGTGCATTAATCCAATATGTTATCCTGGTTCCATCAGTCTGTTATTTTTACTCCTAAGATCACATTTTTATATGATTCCAGTGATTTCAAATAGTAAATAAACAAGCAGTGCAAGAACCTTCATTACTGTATTTATATAGACAGTCCTGCAAAGCTACATCAATTCATTATTGGCTATAGTGATTACAAAATATTCAGTGTGTTTTGAAGGATGATTTTGGGCTACCAGTCTTTTTGGATTCCTGTGTTTCCAGCCCAGTAGGATCCTATCCTACCTCTTGCTCTCTGCCAGAATGACGGCAAGAGTTTGCAGGTGAGATGTTCTAGGTTTTCATTCATGGCAGCCAAGCATTTCTCCCCTTAAGCTTCAAGCATTCCTCACTACAGCCGGTTCATTGGGACTGAAGGATATATATACCCCAGCTCCCTTTGGAATGTAAACTATGTATCCCTTCACCAGCTGGAATGAGATTCTCCCCGGAGATTTTAAGTGCTGACTTTGCAGCATTCCCATCCCTCACTGACCCCAGAAAGAAGAGCCAGGTCAGCAGATCTAACCCTGTTATTGGTCATCAGGCTGGCCCCTTTGATTTTAGAATGGGCAAGGGTTTTTGCTGTTTTGAGGGGCCTTGTACCTGGAAAAATGTAAGCATTCCATGGCAAATGTGTAAAAATGGTTTAAATATTTGTGCAGGATGGGGGTCAATTTTCAAAAACTTCTTTGGGACCTGTGAGTGGAAAATACGGCATTGTGCATATAAGCTGGTGGATTTTCAGCCACTTAATGCTATTTGCTTAAGTTCATAACTCACATTTGGCCACATAAAAATAGAGATGGTAACTTTCAAACGGGAATGTGGGTGCACACATACGCGTGTGTGTTGGTGTGTGCCCAGAGACATGGCAATTTTATAACAAGCGCACACATACGCACACATGTTATAAAATAGCCTAGGTGTGCATATATGTGCACCTAATTTTAAGCTTTTGTGCGCCCCACAGTGTCAGTTGGCTTTGAGCTACATGAGGGACTTTTATAAGAAGTGCGCATCCACGCCATTACCAGTTTCACCAGTTCGTCCACCAGTTTGCCCAGTTTAGAGCCAGGTTCTCCAAACCCCTCTGGTTCTTTGGACTATACTCCTCCCAGTTACCCCAGACACCTTAAACCTCTCACAGATAGCTGGAAAAAGTTTTATTAAGACTTGTACCTCTTCCATAGCAGAAGTAAAGTTATGTACCCTGGACCTGGGTGTGTGCCCAGGCATGTAGGTACTTTGCATACACATCTCTTGGCCCCGCCCCCATAACACCCATGCCCTGCCCACACGACGCCCACATCCCTCCTCTTTTTTTGTCCGATAAGAGATATTTGCACATTGGGACTTGTATGCATATGTGGGTAGCTTGTAAAATTGGGTTGGCATTCACATGTCCTAGATGCATGCACAGCTCCCGATTTTGGTGCGCCTGGCTTTTAAAAATACAGGTTTTATGGGAATGTTTTTTTTTTTGGAGGGGGGGTAAGAATTTGTGTGAGAAGATTGGTCATCACTCTAGACATGGGAACCTGTCCATGGACCCTTTTCTATCATCTGTCTGCTCTTATGCTCTGTGGACACTGATCAGCAGTCCCAGTTTTCAAGTGTTGGCCCTTTAAGAGCTATGCTGAGCCCCAAGCCAGAGCCTGCTGAGGATTTAAAGACAAAGTTCACTGGACGAACCTTGCTCCCTGCTATATTAGCCTGATGGAATCTCTTTAGAGTTGGTTCAGGTATGAACAGCTCCAGAGTCTGAGGGAAAATTTTCTCTTGTGGTAATATCAGTTTTGCACTCTCCTGGGCACCTTGAGGTCAATATTGAAAGTAGTTTGTCTGGTTAAGTCCTGACTTAGCTGGACAAGCTGTGGGATTTAAAATTACGCTGGTATAAGTGCCCCGGATTTAGCTGACTAATTATTCATCCAAAATGGTAGTTGAATATATCAGGGGCTGGGTGAGGGTGTTCTGGTTACGGCCAGTTATCGGACTAGCAGGGTCTTTTATCAAATCGCGTTAGGGCATTATCGCGGGTGTTAGGGCCCTAACACCCACGATAACGCCATAGCACATGCAACAACACATCACGAGATGTGTATGCAAATTTAAAAAATTTAGTCACAAAGGAGGAGTGCTTGACGTTACATGTGATAAGGTAATGCATGCTATCACAGGATTTAATGCTGGAAATAACTACACCTTTTTTTCTGGTTTTATCCAGGGAGAAGGGGAGAGGGGTGGGGCGAGAGAGAGAGAGCGTTTGGGGAGGCACATCGATTAGTCAACATTTTATACCAGTGTAAGAGGGGACATTCTAAACTCGGGGTGAGGTTTTGGTGGTGTGCTGGGTTTTGGGGGTCAGTTTTACAGGCACAGTCAGAGGTACGAACAGCACAGTAGACATCAGTGAAGATTTAATGTAATTTGGAGTGATGAAAGACATAAAAGGTTTGTACAATGTACTCTTGGCCTAGCTTGATGCACTGTCTACGTAGCTGCTATCAAGCTAGGTTGAGAGTACAATGTACAAATCTCATCTTTGTGTACCTTTCATCATTCCAAATCACATACAGTTTTTCACTGATTTCTACTGTGCTGTTCGTACCTCTGATTGTGCATGTAAAACTGCCCCCCAAAACATAGCACACCACTAGATCCTCACACCGAGTTACTAGTTGCCCCTTTACAGTGGTATAAATAGTTTACTTATATGAGAGCCTTATAAAGAGTCTCTCTCTCTCTTTTTCTCTCTCTTTCTCATGCCATATTTATATGAATCTAGGTCTATGTTAGCTGTATAAAGGCCAATTTACAGCATTTTCTGGTTAACGTAACTGTAAAAATGTTAGGATTGCCAGAGAGCAGCCCTGAAATTAGCAGGATAAACATCCAGCTAACTTTGATATATCTGAGTATATTCAGTGACAGAGCCACACTGCAGAATATCCCAGCAAAGTTAGCCAGGTAAGTTTATCTGTCTAACTTTACTTGCTGGCTGTTGGTTGAAAATGGACCTCCATATTCTTAAGCTTCTAACCTGTTTCCTTTGATACAGCTTCGTAGGTTCTCTCCTCAGGTGGTTCACTTCCTCATGATTTTGGTTTCATCAGCTTGTTGCCCGCTTAGGGCTTGGTACGTTCTTCCCTGCTGGGTCACTGGTTGGATCTTCTCTCCCAGCTGGGATGATGCCAACTTAGAGCTCCAATCCTACCTTTCTTCCCAGTCTTGTGAGAGAGGTTTTCACTTTGGTTCATTTGCCTGCTTTTTCTTGGTTATTTCACTGTACACTCATTTCCTTTGAAGAGGGTAGACTGTGTTCCCCTTCTTGTTTCTGTGTGGGACATATACTTCACCACACTTACATTTTCAGAAAATATGCACATAGCATTACACCATTGTTTTGGAACAGGTAAAGTTGTGCACACATATTTAACTCCTTAACAATCTAATATTGAAACCCTTGTGTTTCAAAATCGAGTTTTGTATATGCTTAAAAGTGTGCATGCAACTTAACAGGTAGGTACATTGCTGAAAATGTACTTTCATATGGCAGAAGACTAATTAGTTGAAAACAGTTACAAAAAAGGTTCAGGGATCACAGTTGTTAAGTTTTTAAAGTTTGAAATAGGTTGCTCAAAAAGAAAGATTTCTCTATGTATTTTGCAGCATCTCAGAAAAACAGCCATCAAGAGGCAAAGCTGAGCCTACCTCATTTTGAAAAGTTATTGCTTAAGTTATTAAACAATTATTTTAGTTGCTTCTCTGAATCCCTGCTATCAATTTGCTAGGGAAATTAGCAAGAAGAATGACAATAATACCAAAAATAATAAAACAAAATAATTCTTGGAGACAAGAAAAACCACCCAAAATAGACTATTTTATTATCAGTACTGGTAATACAGTACCAGTTAGAATATAGTGTATATATTTACTGTATACAAAAATGTAGAGATTTGCATACACTTGGGATCTTGAAGAGGATTTGTAACATGATTATAACTAAATTATCATTGCAAGTAATGCAATAGGACATATGGAAGTTTGGCCAAAATGGTTTCTTTTAGATCAGATGGGCAGGGAGCTCAGATGATTACTCTGTGTCCAGGCTTGCATCATGATGATGATGATGGCGACAGTGACTCCAGAATTCCTTTGACTTTTCTCATTTCTTACACATTTTCGGCAGCATGGGTGATGTCATCACTATCAATCACAGGTTACATTGCATGTCACTCTCCTCCCTGGATTTGTGGAGGCTTTGTGAAATGTGTCTGCAGTTGTTTTGGTGGTATAATCCCAGTTTCACCAACTAGTAGGGCTTAGGGGAGCACTTCGGAGTACTGGAGCTAAATTGTGACTTCTGTATCGTTCCATGGTTAGACTGCCTCTTGAGTAATGTGTGCAATTCTGGTCACTACATCTCAAAAAAGATATAGTTGCACTAGAAAAGGTACAGAGAAGGGTGACCAAAATAATAAAGAGGTTGAAATGGCTTCCCTATAAGGAAAGGCTAAAGAGGTTTGGGCTGTTCAGCTTGGATAAGAGATGGCTAAGGGGAGATATAATAGAGGTCTACAGAACCATGAAAGGACTTGAATGGGTAAAAGTGAATCGGTTATTTACTCTTTCAGATAATACAAGGACTAGGGAGCACTCCATCAAGTTAGCAAGTAGCACATTTAAAACAACTTGGAAAAAATTCTGTTTCATTCAATGCACAATTAAACTCAGGAATTCATTTCTAGATGATATAGTAAAGGAAGTTAGCATAGCTGGGTTTAAAAAGGTTTGGACAAGTTCCTGGAGAAGTCCATAATCTGCTATTAATCAAGTTGATTTAGGCCTAGATTTTTTAAGACACCGCGGCGTCGTGAATCGTGTGGTAGGTACAGGGGGCGGGCCTGCGAAAGCCGGCAGCGATCACACCTCTGTTTGAAAATTGGCCTGGTGCGTGTAAGGTCTGGCCATGTGCATAAACCCTGGGATTTATGTGTGCCGGGATTTTCAAATCTGGCCGTATATATTTTCTAAAAATACAGCATCTGATTCTGTGTTTATCCTCAGCTCTCTCTTATCCTTTCATTGCGGTTGATTTGCCTCTATGTGTTTTCCTTTTGTTTGTTTGTGACCTGCCTATAACAGAAAATTCATTTGGAAGCCCTTAGCTTGACTCCATCTGGTTATCCACTCTTCAGACCTTATGGTAAAGCATTACTGAAATTCAAGGAGTATGGGACTAACTCCCCTTTCACTTCACTTTTTGTGATCCTTTCAGTTTCAGGATCCTCCTTGCATGCCAAGAAATCTCAGGCCTGGAAAGCATGAGGGCTCTGACCTTTAGCATCAGCCACCTTCCCAGGATGGAAAACTGGACAAAAGAACATAAGCCAGAGTGGGCTCATGAGTTTTCTAAAACACACTCCTTAACAAGATACCTCCCACTAGGGTGTGTCAGGGAACATTATACACCCGTGCTCTCTTTGACCTCAGACATTAAGCATCTGTGAAGACCCTGTTGGGACACTTAAGGGATATTCTTACAGCAGAATAGGAGATTAACAGGAGAATAGCCTTGCAGTTTTTGCATACACACAGGAGCTGTAGACAGTTCTCAACAGTTTCAGCAAATATTGCATTGCATTCTGGATTTATAAACCACTCTCCTCCAACAAGGACCCAGAGAAGCTTTCAACACGTCAGTAATAACAATCAAAAATACATCAGGTAAACAATAACATATATCAAAAATACATAAAAAGATACATACAAATTACAATAATATATCAAATACGATTTCTTTTCTTCCCTTGCAGCAGTCAGCACTTTTAGTTGGAGTCACTATGTCACCAAAATAGCTTACATCTTTATTCACACTGCTAGTTAACATGAGTTGTATGATCTTCAGCCTGTAGAACTGTACCTGGAACCTTGTCTCATATATTAGGTGCAATATATAATATAGCAGAACTAAGCAGATGGCCACACCTAGAGTCTTAAAATGCCTCACACCCCCAGTGTCTGACTTGTCTGTACCAAAAGACCACATTGACTGTATGGATGACTCTGTTCCCACTGTATCCAATGTAATACAGTTCTGAATACAGTTGCTCTTGCTATTTTAAATCCAGTGGGTTACAGAATTCGAGGCAGCATGGTTTTACCAGAGGGAGATAGTATCAAATGAATCTGATTAGTTTTTTCCAGTGACCAGATAATTAGATCAGGATGAGCACTAGATGTGGTATACCTGGATTTCAGTATCTCTTTTGACACTGTCCCAGATAAATAAACAGATCAGCCTAAACGTGGGCCCCAAGATGTTTGAATGGATTGAAACTTGACTAAGTGATAGGCAACAGAGGATAATGATAAATGGCATTCACTCCAAAGAGAAGGGTTATCAGTGGAGTGCCTCAGGAAGCGATTCTAGTCTTCATTTTGTTCAATATTTTTGTGAGTGTTATTGCATGCACAGGGGTTAGTAGAGAAAGATTGCCTTTTTGCAGATGACACTAAGATCTGCAAAGGTGTAGACTCACCTGATAAAGTAGACAAAATGAGGAACAATTTAAGAAATCTCTAGGAATGGTCAAATGCTTGGCAACTATGGTTTAGTACAAATTAGGGATGTGCAGACATAAAGTTTATGTTCATAAGTCCATAAGTCGAAAGGGGGGGTCAATTTCGGTCAATATGGACATATGTAGAATTCTATAAGTTGAGTCTATGTCCATACGTGCACCGATTCCCTTAATAAAAATTTAAACCCTTCACCCTCCTTAATCCCCCCCCAAGACTTACCAAAACTCCCTGGTGGTCCAGCGGAGAGTCAGGACGCCATTCCTGTATTCCTTTGCGAGGAGCACGTGACGTCGGCGTCACGTCGGAGTGACGCGGACGTCACGTGATTCGCCGCGCGTTCGCTCCGGGACCCTCGTTGGACACAACCGGAACTTTTGGCCAGCTTGGGGGGGGCCTCCTGACCGCTGGACCACCAGGGAGTTTTGGTAAGTCTTGGGGGGGGATTAAGGAGGGTGAGGGGTTTAAATTTTTATTTAGGATCAACAATCGCGATTTCCAACGTATTCAACATAGCTATGTTGAATAAGTTGGAAATCCGATCGTTTTCGCCTCATCACTTTTTTAAGTTAAAAAAAAAAATTACGTTGCGTTTTACATATGCGTTCAAAACGAATGCACACCCCTAGTACAAATAGGTGAGAAACTCAAGGGAGCAAAATGTAATAGGAGGAGATGGGGGGATTACAAATGTCTACCAATCAGGAATGAGTCTTTGGGTGGTCATAACTGACAACTGAGGATCTCAAGGCAGCAAACTAATGCGACAAGACAGTGGACAGAGCCAGAGGAATGCTAGGGCTCATAGGAAGAGGCATAACTGGTAGAAAAGTGGAAGTTGATGGTTTGGTGCATTGTATCCAGTTCTGAAGGCCATTCCTCCAAAAGGAGAGAGAGTGGATATGGTCCAGAGAAATGATGAAAGGAATGCACCAAAAACCCTATGAAAGAACATAAATATGTTAATCCTAGAGGAGGAGAAGAGAGAGAGGGGATATAATAAGAAATTAAAATGCCTGAATGTTATAAATGCACCAGAAGCAAACATTTTGTTAGTGGTAAGGAATTTCTAGAACAAGAGCTCATGATAAGAGGCATAAAAAGGGTAGATGGGATTAAGATTAGAAACTATTTCTTCACAGAAAATGTGAAATGTCTGGTCTCCAGTTGGAGGTGGTGGAGGCCTTTCTCTACATCACCACCTTTTCTGTGAAGAAATATTTTCTGTTACTTCTGAGTCTGGCCTCTTTTAGCCTCATATCATAACCTTTCTTGTTCAACTAATTTCTTACCACTAAAAACTGCTTGTTTGCATTATTTATACCAAGAGTTTGCATTATTTATACGAAGAAGGCATGGAGTAATCACAGAGGATATCTAGAAGTGAAAATGTGAATGGAAAGTGTGAGATCAGCCATAGTCTATGACACTGCTAAAGAAAGCAAACCGGGCAGACTAGCTGGGCCTTATGGTTCATACCTGCTGTCATATTATGTGTTTTAATTGGCCTAATTTACTAGGCTTTTTTCTCCATAGACATGGAAAGGAAGAAAAGCCTTAGTAAATATGGCCTCTATATTGTTAGTAGGGAATTGCAGATTTTACTTCTTAAAATAAATCAAGACTAATGACTTAGTGGTAAGTTTTTAAACTGATTTGAGGATGGGATGTTGCTGCTTGCTCTGTGTACTTTTGAAATCTTAAGTAGTACACAGTGGACATAGCTATGGTGTTCTTGAAAAAAACATTAACAGCCAAATATATACTTTTGCTCCTTGCCATATCTGAGGGTAAGATATAATTTTTCTCACAGGACAAGCAGGATGGTAGTCCTCACATATGGGTGACATCACAGGATGGAGCCCTGTACGGAAAACCTTTCTGTCAAAGTTTCTACAAAGCTTTGACTGACACTGGCACACTGAGTGCACTGAGCTTGCTCAGCCTGCAATTATCCCTGTGAGCCACAGGTGTCTCCCTCAGTCTTCTTTTTTCCGCTCTGCAGTAAGCATAGCGGTTAGGAGCTCTGTGAGAAATTCTAATACTTTTTCCTCACGGAAATACTTAAACTTTTACTTCACAAACACTTTTCCCTGCACGGGTCTCTCTCCGCGTACGTTTATTTGACGCTCGGTGAGTACTATGCTCTGTTTTTTCAGTTGGTTCCTGTCACCTTTCTGGCCTGCCAACTGACTGCGGCCTTCCCTCTCCCTAAGTTTTCAGTTAGCCACACATAGCCTGCGAGTGTCCCTCTGTGACAATCTGCCTGGTTATTAGTGATAGTGGGACAGGGATTTCCACGGTTTCCGTTGCCGCCAGGGGCCCTGTCGATTCAGGACCTTCGATTTCCTCGGTACCCTCGCATAGTCGATGCCCCATCGCTACCGTCGGTACCCCCTTCAGACCGTCCTGGACTCTTAGGTGCCATCGGTACCCCTCCCTCCACGGTACTCTGATGCCATCGTCCCTGCATCGTTTCTATCAGTGCCATCCATGTTTTTTCATCCATGGCACTGATTTTTCCTCGGGTTTCATTGGTGCTATCATTGCCTGGTTGGATGCCATCGACGTACACTTTGTCTCGTTGTTGCCATCCATGCCCGGGTCGATGCCACCGTTGCCCGGGGCACTTCCTTCAATGCCAGGGTCATTTCCATCGATACCATCCTTTATTTTATGGATGCCATCGATACCCATCGATGGACATCGATGCCAGGTCTATTCTATCAGTGGACATCGATGCCAGGTCGATTCCATCGAAGGCCATTGATGCCAGATCGATTCCATCAATGGAAATCAATGCCCAGGTCGATTTCATCAAAGCGCATCCATGCCAAGTTGATTCCATTGATGGGCATCGATGCCAATGCCAATTCCATGGATGGCATCGATGCAAATGCCAATTCCATGGGTGGCATCGATGCCAAAGTGGATTCCATCGATGCCAATGTCAATACCATCGATGGAGTCCATGCCAACATCGATTCCATTGGTGCCCATGTCGGTGCCATCGATGCCCATGTCCGTGGCATGCATGCCATGGATGCCATTGGTGCCCCGAGTCGATCCAATCGATACAGTCGATGCCCGTGGCCATGCCACTGATGCTGTCGGTGCCCGCCTCCATACATTGATGCCCTCGACACTCACGTCGTTTCCATCGGTGTCTTTGACGTTCCTATCAATGCGGTCATCGACTACGTCGATGCCGGTATCTTTTTTCCAATACCAACGATGGTATTGTATTATGGTATTTTTGATGATACCCTCGAGGCCGCTTCAGCTGCCATCGACACCGTCAATACCGACATAGCACCACCACGTAATGCCCTCGCCTAAACACAGTGCTCCATGCTTTGGGTTCTTTTTAAAGCTCTGTATTAGCCTACGACACTACATAGTGCCAGGAGCAATGCAGGTATGCTGACAGTCCATCATCAGTCGCCATCCAAGACTGCAAGGGCATCCATCTCGGCACTGGGGAAAGACCGGGCTGAGCACCGTGGCATGCATCGTCACCGACATGGTGACCGTCTGCCACCGATGCCATCCAGCACATCAGTGCTATCCTTCTCGATGCTGGACAATGCTTGGGCCGAGCAACATCACCACTGCCATCGGCACTGTACCACACAGTTTTGGCAGTCCTTGGTGCTCCAGAAACACCGGAACGAGTTCCGAAGAATTCTGCACTGGCGTCACGAGACATCGAGCCGCTGCAATGAGGGCCGGGTTCACGAGCTTGTTAATTGGCTCCTCTGTTCCCGAGGCGTGCCCCACCGACATCGGTGGGGGATTGTGGCCTTCCACAAAATACTACCGTGGTTGATCCAGCCACGCTCAGCCTGTCTCCTCTATACCTGCGCCACCATTAAGCAAAAGAGCCTTCTCCACAGCGGGCCCCAAAATCTGGAACACTCTCCCACCAGAACTCAGATCAGTGCAATGCTCATTTACTTTTAAAAAAAGACTCAAGACTTGGTTATTCAACCAAGCATTCCCATAACAACAACCCGCGGAACATCCCTGCCAATGATCCTCTCAGTGGTAATCCACCTGAGAGCTATTTAGATCATCTATAGAACACATGTAAACTTTGGCAGTCGAGGATCATAACCTAGTCTTATAATTAGCACTGTTTATTCAACCTACATTAGGCACTGTATCTTTTACTTATGCCTACATTAGGCAATGTATCTTTTACTGGTTAACCCCATATATACCTATCCAAGTTATATCGACCTGTTCATTGTAAGACATTTACCTGTAAATGTGATTGTTCTGTTATAATGTAAACCGAGTTGATCAGTAACTCTGTTATTGGAAAGTCGGTATATAAAAATGCTAAATAAATAAATAAATAAATACCAGGCATCAGAGTTGAGACGGGCGTCTACTCTCTTGATGACTCCTGGAATCCACGGAGCCAGCAGTCTTCACCGGCTCGTCCTTTGGCGATCCACGTTGGATGGTAAGTACCCGCTTCTGCGGCATTCCCATTGAGTTGTGTTCTCTAATTTGGGCCATATGGTTCAAAAAGTTCTAGGTCATGTACCTTCCAAGAACCGTATTACAATACTAAGAGAACCTCTCTAACTTTTCTTTGGGATTGCATCAGGGCATCCTCCCTTCTTCAGCAACGAGGCTCTGTACTGATTAATGCTCTGGCTTCTGGATCCTGCTTCAGAACCAAAGTTCCAGGTGCATTCGCTGATCTGCTAAACATGAGATCCAGCAAATACTGCCTCAAGTGCAAGTCTACCTCGAAGCCTGACGACAGGTCTCGATGTCTCCTTGTACAGCACACAGAAATGCGGGTAAGACTTTACCACTCACACTCCCATGGGAGGTTACATGATATCCAGATTACATCAGCCCCTCTAATTGGACACCTCCTGGTCTCCCAACTGGCTGGATATCAGAGCAGCCACTCCACCTTGTACCAAGGTTCCTGGTACACTCCCCCAGATGCTACAAACCGCAGAGGGGGGAAGGAGGTGGGGTTGAGGAGTTTTAACTACACTATTCTTTCTTTCAACAGAAAGTAGTTACTCTCCGCCCATCCTGGACCTCAGAAATACCAACTTTCTTCAGAAGGTACAGGTAAAATGGTAACTCTAGTTTCCATGCTTACATTACTGTTACAATGTAAACCGAATTGATTTGTAACTTCTTACAAGAATTTCGGTATATAAAACTGTTAAATAAATAAATAAATAAATAAATAAATATCGCAGTAAGTACATTACCTCTAATCTTTTTATGTGCTTCATGGTGAGTCAACAATATTACAAGCCAAGCTCTGCCGGTTGCACCAGCTTCGGCAACTGGGGTATTCATTGAATCACTATCGTTGAATGCTGCTTCTCTGCGGAGTGCACCATCATTCACGCTTTTCCTTGCATGGACAGCTGCATAACCACAGTCAGCCCACGCAAGGAGCTCTAACTTCTTCATGACTCACTATACATTTACTAACTGGGATTACTGTCACTGCCATAAAACCCTTATACAACAGTTCTGGACACCACAGTCACAATGACCTTCCTGTCCAGCATACGCGCAGACATTCTAATAAATTCTTACTTGTCTCTGCGCGCATTTTTCCATAACCTCAGCCCCTCAATTCTTCATTGTTGGGCTATGGGGTTTTTTTCACTATGCACTTTCCTCATAGATCCAAAACTGCTATGGGTTACATTCAGTGAAATTCCATTATCAGTGGGTCTAAGCTGTTCAACCGCTTTTGTCCCTCATCTATATTGCAGATCTAGAACCAAAACCTGGTCTGATCCTGCTCATGCTCGCATTTCCTCAGGGTTGTAAGTTTGACTTAAAATCTTCTCAACCCAAGATGCGACTATTCCGCTCCAGGTGCAGTTTTACATAAACTTCCTGGAGCTTGTAGCCATGAGTTCTACCCTTATGCCTTCCAATACTGCCTCTGCAACAAATCTTTGTGCATACAGACAGACAGCATAGGGACAATGTGCTTTCCACCACACAAGCACGCACAACCTCTTATCTGCTCTGCAAGGAAGCTGCACAGCTCTACCCTTGGCCCTTGCTCACTCTATGCATCCTCGGGCCACTTATCTAAGAGATTTACCGAACGCACTAACAGACCTTCTCCATATAGGTTTCATCCTCTCGAATGGTCTCGGACTACATGTGTGGCGAGAAAAATCTTCTAG
Organism: Rhinatrema bivittatum; assembly: GCF_901001135.1. NCBI lineage: Eukaryota > Metazoa > Chordata > Amphibia > Gymnophiona > Rhinatrematidae > Rhinatrema > Rhinatrema bivittatum. The sequence continues at coordinate 184,246,854 of NC_042615.1, forward strand.
CGCTGAGGTCAACCGAACTTGCCCTCTGCGTCCGAATCGAACCATACGGTGCACAGATTCTACTCCCTACACATGTTTCCAATACGTTCCTATAGATGCCTTTCTTCCATCAAGGGCCTCTTCAATGTGTCTCTTCCGCTGCCTTTCATAGCCAGCACCCTTCTAATGCTGAACCGGGATGGGGTTCACTGTTCCTCAGACCCACATCCTGGCCGAGACCAGTATGCTTCCCATACTTCTCAATCTATCACACCAGTAACCAATTCGCCTTCTCACCAGTCAGTCACAAATCATAGACTCACTGATGTTCTCAGGTACTGGTAGCGTCACAAAACCTTCCACACATAAATCCTACCATTCAAAATGGCATGATTTACCACATGACACATACAAAAGGGTATTACCCTTTTTCTTTTTTCTCCACCACTCTTTTCTCTTGCTCCCTCGGATTCTGCTCCCCAGACATCCTCCACATAGGTACACCTCTGTTCCAAGTGGTGTATCGTTTGGGAGTGGGGATGCCCAATTAATGGTAAACCCCTTCTGAGTCAGCTAACCATGGATTATCCACTGATCAAGCCACCTCTATTTTCACTAGTCACAGAATGGAACCTATATCTTATCCTTATAAGTCTTATACAATCTCTGTTCGAGCCTTTCCATTGCTCTCATTTCACAGTTTGACGTGGGAAATTTTTTCCCTTATAAATGTCATTTCTGCCAACAGGGTCAGTGAGTTACACACCTTGTTACATACTCATCCGACCCTGCGTTCCTCCGTGACCGAGTGGTTTTTACGTATTCAACTTCATATCTTTCTTAAGGTAGACGTTGCATCTCACCTAACTCAGCATATACTCTGCCCATTTTTCCCAACACCTCTCTCTCACCAAAGTGAGAGGGTTTTTTCCACTCCTTGGACAGTAATATGTACTTGCATTCTATCTAGATCGCACTACACTCCATAGGAATTCCACCTAACTCTTTCCTTCTGTGGCAAGAGTCAACCTGCGAGTTCCACTGGGCAAACAGACCTATTCCTCCTAATTGACAGTCTGTATCTCTTTTCCTACCAACAAGCAGGCATTTCACTATTGCATCCGTCCCAGCCTCAATAGCTTCCCCTCGGCCGCTGCTGCTTGTACATATTTATCAGGCTGCAACCTGGAGCTCTCTCCATACCTTCGCAGCCCATTATTTCTTAGATATGACTAGCCGGCATGCTCCATGTTTGGCCAGTCCGTCTACTCTTATTCTTTTCGGTTTAACTACCCAACATCCTTCCACCAAACCGTTACAGGTTTCAGGATTTCCTCCATTCCAAATTCCACCCCCGTCATTGCGCCTTCCGTGCATCTTGGGTGCATTTGGTGCACTCTCGGGCATCCTCAGCTCAGTGCTCACCCATATGTGAGGACTACCATCCTGCTTGTCCTGTGAGAAAGCAAATGTTGTTTACCTGTAACAGGTGTTCTCACAGGACAGCAGGATGTTAAAAGTATCCTGCTGTCCTCATGAAACCTACCCGCCACCCCGTGGAGTTGGGTCTGTATACGTTTTTACTTTTATTTTAGTTTCGTTTGCGCTTTTAGCTTTAAGACGAGACTGAGGGAGACACCTGTGGCTCACAGGGATAATTGCAGGCTGAACATGCTCAGTGTACTCAGTGTGCCAGTGTCAGTCAAAGCTTTGTAGAAACTTTGACAGAAAAGTTTTCCGTACAGGGCTCCATCCTGTGATGTCATCTATATGTGAGGACTAACATTGTACACCGACGTGATATCTTTGATGAGCGGCGGTATATAAAAAATTATAAATAAATAAATAATAAATAAATAACATCCTGCTGTCCTGTGAGAACACCTGTTACAGATAAGCAAAATTTGCTTTTTTCAAACCCTTTGTTCACCAATTTTAAAGATTGTCCGCAGCTCCACAAAGCCTTGAATCCAAGCAGCGTCACCAAAATGACAGAACAGAACCTTTTTAATTCAAATAAAAAGTTTCAGTAATGAACCCTGAGCAGCTGTGTTTCTCTTAAAATGAGCTCCAGAAAATTCATCAGTATCACGAGAATAACTAGGATCCATAAAATATGTGATTATGTAAGGGAGATCTAAAATATTTAATTGTATTTTCCCTTTAAGCATAGCTTAAAGGGAAAATACATTGCATTCTGGTAAATACATTAACTTGAAAAATGAAATTAGTGATTGGGTTTGATACATACAGATCATTGCAGTGATTTATCTGGTGCAGGCCTGGGCTGATGGTATAAAATGAGCAGCACCACATTCTTCCATGATGGTTAATGTTATCAGTTACATTAGAGAGTCCTTTCCAGTAGTGCTGTTTTCTGGATTTTAAGTGGGTAGTGGTAATACTTGTAGTGGTCCATGTGTTAGCTTGCCATTATCAGCAGTTTGCTAAAACAGCTGTGCTGTACTCAGTTTCTCTGCCTAAGCATTTTTCTGAAGAAGGTTATAGAATCATGCAAAAGCCACTGATGAAGGAGCTAACCTTAGGCTAAAGCATTTATTTTTTTTTTTTTTTGTAAACGATGAATTAATCTATTGGGTTTAGAGCTGGGCATACAGATCAACTACATGCTTCATCCGAAGCGAAAATGCAGCGAGCAAACATAATGGTAATCTGGTAGAAGCAGAGATTAGATAAATAAATTACTTTTAAGATTTTCTACTTGGATAGTTCTCTTATCCTATTTTGGCGCCTCCGATAAGGAGGTTTTGGAGAGTTGGAGCTGGTTGGTGCTAGAGCAGTGAGCAGACTTATAGAGATACCTGCAGGTTTTGTCCCCTTGAGAAAGCACAAGCTCTGGAAATAAAACGTTAATAAGTTCAGGAGTAGCTTCATTGTTGCCTTATTGTATTGCCAGTAAGCAAAACATATCCAGCACTGCTCATTTCGGTCACTGAAAGGGATTTAATAAGACCACATTACATAGATGGTACTAATATAAAACAAGCAGAAATACCCATAAAACAATAATAGAACGGTACATGAGAGGATACATTATTGTCCAAATATTTTAGTTAAATTCTTTTTATCCCTATTTTTTTCCCTCTTCACATCCTTTTCCAAGATAACTGACCCAGGTTCCCTTCCTGGCCAAGGACCAAAGGAGAACTCATCTATGAGCTTGATCCCATCCGGGTTGCTCCTGTGCCTTTGGGGATTGCTCCTGTATTTCCAGTCATCTTCTCTCCCTCCCAGATCCCAAGTGCATCAGCTTGCCAGCCAGCGCACAACGAAACAGCTGCACCACCAGGCCAGGCATATCCTTTCACTGTAATGTTTTTAGGTTTTTTTTTATAGCTGCTCTCCTGGAGGCTCCTCTTCTAATTGGCATGAGACAATGTTCTGTCCTGCTGGAATATTGACCGTTTATTACAGAATAGAGTCCTGGGCACACAGCGTCGTGTTTTCTCAAGGACTGGTGCTGGGATAAATGACGGGTAACCTCCTTCCCCCTTGAGTTTTTCTTCTCACAGGGTTCAACTGCTCTGAGGAACAATCAACATGATAGTTTAATTATACTCCAAGAAGTACACTGGAATGATCAAAACTGACATACCATGAACTGAGAAGCGAGAAAATGTATTTAAAAAAAACAAAAAACCACTTGTCAATCAATTATTACTTGCTTTTTTTTAATAACCATGGATGCCCAAATAACTCAGGTAATTAGGTTCACCTTTTAAAGTTTGTGGCTTTTTCAAAAAATGTGTTCTTTATTGGCAATAAAAGATTTATTAACTATAGTTCATGTGAAAATTACAGGGAAATTAGATTACTGTAATGCACTGTACCAGAGGCTTCCAGCAGTTAGATTTAAGAGATTACAACGTCTTCAGAACACTGCCGTGAGGAGGGAGAATGGCATAAGATTTTGCAGAGCCTGCATTGGTTGCCATTGGAATAGCATATTCAGTTTAAGTTAATTTCCCTGGTTTACCGATGTTTGTATCGTACTGCACCCAAATTCTTGACTTGCTTGCTTAAATACTATATGCCATCACAGCAGCAGTCACTGCTAGCAGTACCCACATATCTAGCGATAAAATTGGAAGCAATGGGGCAATCTGCCTTTCGGTGTGTTGCACTTGTTTTGTGGATCCAAGTTATTCTGGGTATCTGCCAGGAGCTGAATTATTTAATTTTTGTAAAAGAATAAAAGTTAAGCTCTTTGATAGGCATTCTCAGCCTAAACAGTTTATTTGTAGCATTTGAGGATTTGCTGTCTGATGTGTTTTTTATTTTTTTTTAAATAATTTTTTAATTGTTGTTTTGTAAATAGTTTATTTTTAATTGTTCCCTGCCTTGAGCTTTCTTTAGAAAGAGTAAATGGTAATGAAGTGCAAATAAATAAAATAATTATGAACTTGGAGTTTTCATGATAGCACACCAGATAATTTTTGTTTAAACAGCTTTTTTTTTTTGCAGTAGTTCCTTATGATAAATTCAGGTAAGAAAGGCATAAAGACATGATTTTGGAGCTCTTTATGCAGTGGCCTTGTTACAGTTGTTCCAAAAACAAGCCACATGTTGAATTAGCACGAGTTTGAAACTTGCGAGCAAGAGCACTATCATTAAGGCTTCAACCCTAATTACTGGTCCTAATTACTGGCCCCTCCCCCACATTGTCACCACAAAGGGAGGGGGAGGGTTCCGTTTCTCAGGGGCTGCTGCAAATGTCGGTCCCTTCCCGAGCAAGGGCACGGAGAGGAGATATACGCATGGGTACTTGAGGGTCTTCTTGCATTTAGACAAAACACTCAAGAGTCATAAGGGGTGTTCCAGCAAGTAATTTTACTTAATTTATTTTATTTCTTTATTAATTGAAAAAATAATTACATCAAGTAAGCCTTGATACAGAAAATATAGGCAAGAATACAAGACAATTAAGAAAGTAATAAGTAATGTAAATAGAAGAACCACTACACTTGGTCCATATTTGGAAAGAGCGAAATTATTAAGAAATACATCAAGACGTTACCAAATCCACCTAACTGGCCTAATCGAGCATTGTGGGTCTATCCTTCTGGGGTGCAATAAGTTATTAAGAAACTTTCCAATTGCAAAGGATCAATAAAAACAGTAATTAACCCCCTTAAATATAAAGATTTGCATGGATATTTCTTGAACATAAATGCTGCTCCAATAGCCAATACCCTCTGTCATTTAAGAAGAAAGAATCTCCTCCTTTGTTGAGTTTCTTTTATAACATCTGAGAATATAGATGTTTTCTGACCTAAGAAAGAAGAATCTTTTAGATGAAAAAAAAAACCCCTCATAACCAATTGTTTGTCTGCTTCTTGCCTGAAAACTACCAATAATGTAACTCTGTCAGGAATGTCAGACTGAGATTGTTCCAAAAAAAGAGATTATTATTCTCTTGAGGAATGGCTCTAATATCAGATACAGTACATCAGATCTAACCTTGTCAGGAAGATAATAAACCTTATTAATAGAGGGAATAGAATCTTGTGGCAATTTCAGACATTCAAAAAAAGAATGTATTCAGCATTTCCATAGGTGGAAGCAAAGGGCTATGTGTAAAATTTAAAATATTAGATTTAATCTACCTAAATAATTGCCCATATTCTCTACTTTTCTATGTAGAATTTGATTATCTTTGATAAGAGATGGGCAATCTCCCAAGGAATATATTTGACAGCTATCTCCTGAGACGCCAAAACAAGATAGTGGATGCTAAGTCACCACTGCAACCACACAAATGGTCATTGTGCCAACAGGTAGCACAGGACCTGTTTCAAATTTGGGGCACTCTGCAGATAGATCTCTTTGCAAACCCACTGAGCAACAAAGCTCCTTTTCACTTCTCCTGGTGGCCAGCAAGAAACAGTCTAGCGATAGATGCGTTTTTAATCCAATGGAATTGGTGAAGCGCTTTAACAAGTGACTTTCAGTTGATTATGGATTATACATTTTTCATAAAAAGCTGAAGATACTGCTGTTTCAAGAATCATTATCTTAGATACTTAGCAGTAAATTACCCTTAGATATTAATTTTGTTTTTTGTGGATTATGAGGTGTACAATATATATTGGTTGTTAAAGGCTAGACTATTTTATAGTGAGTAATTTGTTCACTTTTAATACATGTGTTCTTTATTATAATCTGCCTAGCGCAGCTGGTCCAGTATCGGCGGGATATAAAAACTGTTTAAATAAATAATAAATACAAGGGAAATTCTCGACTCCTACTATGATCCACAACCTCCAGCCACAGGAGAAATAAAATGAGAAACTTAAAGCTAGTTCCCTCCTCTTTACCCTAAAAAATCAGGGCGCCAACTCACAAACCTCTTCTTCAGGGCATGTGGCTACTCCAAGGACACACACAGATTAAACATTGTCTGTGTCCCTCTTGCAGAGGAGAGAGCATCCCCTACCCATATTCCCTTTCCTTCCTACTACTTTTTTCTAAATCCTACTATTCTTGACTCTCTAGAAAACTTAGAGATTCCTCCACTGTTAGAACAGACCATTCTGATAGGGGAGCACTTACAAATAGAATGCACAACTGCACTTTCCAACATGTCCTTAGTTAAAAGAGGACACATATCTATTAAGGAAATCTATGGGTCCTTACATGCATTTTTCATTAGTTTTCATAACTCAGTTATCTTAAGAAATGACTGTACTCACTCACCTTAGGCTTACAAGAGGGATTAGGTTTGTAAAAGAGATCAAGAAGTGCAAGATCTGTGATACATAAAACTTTCATCCACTCTCTTTTCACCTCCTGCTTAGACTACTGAAATTTGCTCTTTGCGGGCCTCAAGGCTGATTCTTCCATGAGGCGAAAATAGGTGGTTGCCTACAGTGCAACAATTTTGTGGATGGCACCAAGGTCGAAGAGTGGCTTGAGATGGGCACAAAAGTCTTAGTTTTGCAAAGGATGCCTTAACTACTTTAACTTGAGGTTGCATGGATAGGGATGAATCAAAGATGACACCAAGGCAACATACTTTGTGTGCTACCTTTAATGTTTGATTGTCTAGGTGGCTACTGTAATTTGCTGTGTTCAATGCATGGGCAATTTTCAAAAAGTTCTTTTAGCCAGGTAAATGATTTATCTACTCACACAAATGGCTTTCAAAATTGTCTTCCCCATGTCCAATTATGTATTTTTGTAGGCTTGTTTTAGGAAGTGTGATGGTTGGGTCATGATTGTTGAGTTTAATTATCAAAATCTCATGGGGATATGGGCCTGAAAGTTTAATGTATGTGGGGGGTGGAGGGGGAAGCAAGACTGAAGGGATTCTTAAGGTACCTAATATCCTTGCACTGACCCTGCTGGGCATCTTGCTGAGCCATTTTTCTCCACTGCAATCTATTCAGAATTTGGTTGCAAGACTTATTTTCCTTTAGAGTCTTTATGACCAATGTAACTCACTTCTCAACTTACCTCCTTGGCTTCCTGTCCACTTCCACATATAGTTCAAGTTTCTCTTACCTACAAATTCATTCATTCTGCAGCTCCTCATTACCTATCCTCTGTTCTCTCTCCCAACACCTTTGCTTGTGAACTCTTCTTCAGGCATTCTTGTCTGTGTCTTTCTCCTCCATTATCATCTCCTGACTCTGTGCTTTTCACTTTGCTGCACTAAACTTCCTGAGTTGGTGCGTCATGCTCCCTCTCTGCCCAAATTCAAATCCAGTCTAAAATCTCAGAGGTCTGTATTCAGACACTGTCCAGATAGCAAAGTTAGCTGGATAAACTTCTCCGGTTAACTTTGTAAGTATATTCAACAGTGCATCCACACCATTAAATATAGCTGGCTATCTTAATTAATTAGCCAGCTAACTATAGGTCTGCTCTTTGACTCGACTAGATTTAGCCAGCTAAGCCATCCGGTTAACTCATGTATAAGCTCACTATATTCAAACACATCCTGGGTAGCAAAGTTCACCGGATAAACTTATCTGGCTAACTTTGGAGGTATATTCAATAATGCAGTCACATTATTGAACGTAGCTGGCTATTTTAATTGGTTAGGACAGCTCTTTGACTTGACCAAACTTAGGCCTGGATTTATCAAAATGCACTAAATTTCATATGTGATAGGAAAAGGGGTGTGTTTTATGGTAATAGGCAGTTTATCACAAAGTGTGCTATCTTAGCACAGGTATTAGTGCAAACTGTGATAATTTTTTTGTGCTTTGCAATAAATACCAGAATTGTTATATTTCTTATGTACAACCACTGGGGGGACCATTTTAAGCTGCTGGAGAGCCAGCCTAGCTATCAGGGACCTTGTATGAGAGAGAGAGAGAGGGAGAGAGAGAGAGAGAGACAGACTAGCCATAATGCCCTCATACTAGATAGGTATTTATACCTCTATTTGAGGCCTATCTAGTTACTCAAGGTGAAGTTTAGGTAATAATGTAGGGGTTAGGGACCACTTTGACATTCAAAGTGAGATGTACAAGCAGAACAGTGCTTTCTTGTGAAGATTTGATGACCTTCGGAGTGAAGAAACTCACACAAAGATGAGATTTGTGCAGTGTTCTCTCAACCTAGTTTGATTTTACCCAGGTAGAGAGTCCATCAAGCTAGGTTGAGAGAACATTGCACAAATCTCATCTTTGTGTGAGTTTCCTCACTCCGAAGGTCATCAAATCTTCACAAGAGAGCACTGTTCTGTTCGTACATCTCACTTTGAATGTCAAAGTGGCCCCTAACCCCTGCACTAACACCTAAACCTCACCTTAGTAACTAGGTGGGCCTCATATAGAGGTATAAATACCTACTTAGTATGAGGGCATTATGGCTAGGTTCTCTCTCTCTCTCTCTCCCTCTCTCTCTCTCTCTCTCTCTCTCTCTGTCTCTCATGGCTTTACAAATGAAAAAGGTGTAGTTAAAGCCATGTGACATGGCTATGCAAAAACACCATATAGCACTTTCATAAATGACCCCCTTAGCTGGCTAAGTAATCCAGCTAACCCTGAATATTGGAATTAGCCAGTTAACTCAACTGACTAAATGAACTCCTTCCAGTTACATCCCCTTGACCAACCCCAACTTATCTGGCTAAATTATAGCTCCCTCACTTATTAGCCAGATAAAGGCTGAATATAGCTGGGTAAGATAATGATTACATTATCCATCTAAATGGCTTTTGAATGTGGACCTCTCACTTTTTAAAGGCTTTTTTGAAATCTTAACCACTTATTTCCAATAAATATACTTCCCATGGACTTGTTTGTCTTATATGTTTGTCTTGACTAGATTGTAAGCTCCATGAGGCACAGGCTGTCTCTTGTGTACTTGTAAAGCACTATCTATGTCTAGTAAGACTTTAGATATGATAAATAGTAATAGTAGTAGTAGTAGTAGTAGTACATACATTGCTGTTGATCCTGCCGTAATCCTTATTCTCTTCCAACATACATATCAAAACTTTCCTAAACCTGTTTTCCTTGTTCTCCTCTCCTTACTAATAAAAGGAAATGAGTCCCCTTTTTTGGTGAAGGCCATCACTTTGCTGTGGGAAGTTCTCTGAAATGAACTTTAACTGAATTGGACAATCTAAAATCTTAAACAGAACTAGCTAAGGAGCTGAGCCACATGAGCTCACAGGCAGGCTCTGCAGTGGCTCTGCTCATGCCTGGCTTCTGTGCAGGAGGCGGGACCTGTTAGTACGTGTTGGTTCATTCACTCACTTGCAACCCACCGCTGCTCACAGGACTCGTCCGCACAGCTTCACCTGAGCTGGTTCAGGAGAGGTGAGATAGGGGAGCTAGCCTGGGAAAGAGGTCCATGGGATGGGGAGAAGGAAGAAATGGAGGTTTCTCAGGAGCAGGGCCATGAGCGTATATTTGCACAGGGATCACTAAAGAGTAATTTTGGCCTGTAGAGAAGAGCAGGAAGAGGTTGAGAGAAGACACACTCCTCTTTCCTCCCTACCATTTTTTCTGTTCACATTTGTCCTCTTCTCTCCTGCCCTTCTTCACCTCTTCTTCCTCTCTTTGGGGTAGATTTTCAAAAACCGCGAATTGGTGTACTTTTGTTGGCGCTCCAGTCGCAAACAAAAGTACGCTGGATTTCAGTAGATACGCGCGTAGCCACGTGTATCCGCTGAAATCCGGGATCGGCGCGCGCAAGGCTATCGATTTCGTATAGCTGGCGCGCGCCGAGCCGCGCAGCCTACCCCCGTTCCCTCCGAGGCAGCTCCGAAATCGGAGCGGCCTCGGAGGGAACTTTCTTTTGCCCTCCCCTCACCTTCCCCTCCCTTCCCCTACCTAACCCACCCGCCCGGCCCTGTCTAAACCCCCCCCTTACCTTTGTTGGGGGATTTACGCCTCCCGGAGGGAGACGTAAATCCCCGCGCGCCAGCGGGCCGCTAGCGCGCCGGGACGCAATCTGGGGGCGGGTCCGGAGGGCGAGGCCACGCCCCCGGGCCGCCCCGGGCCGTAGCCACGCCCCGGGCCCACCCCCGGAACACTCTCAACACGCCCCGAAAACGCCGCGCGGTTCGGGCCCGCCCCTGACACGCCCCCGACACGCCCCCTCCGAAAACCCCGGGACTTAGCGAGTCCCGGGGCTCTGCGCGCGCCGGTAGGCCTATGTAAAATAGGCTTACCGGCGCGCAGGGCCCTGCTCGCCTAAATCCGCCTGGATTTGGGCGGATTTAGGTGAGCAGGGCTCTTAAAATCCGCCCCTTTCTTTCCACCTCCTCTCCTTCCTCTTGCTCTTCTCTCCCCCCACTCACTCTCCTTTTATGCACACTTTCATACTGTTACTCAGTTCTGTTCATGCTGCATCCTCATATCAGCCATGTGACCACAATTGTGCTTTAGCACCCCAAAGACAAACCAACAGAAACGTTCACATTCAAGGATTCCAGCGGACAAAGACAAGGTAAAATGGAAGGAAAATAGTGAAGAAATAGACAAACAGTACCCTCAGAATCGCTGCCTCCTCTCTGTAACTATCGGCCTATCTTCCATACCTAGATCCACTAGCTGTCTGTATCCTCTTTGCAGCACTGATGTACAATTGCTGTGAAGGTCTGACTTTTATACATTTCTGGAGGGCTGATATTTCTGGTGATATTTTGAAGGTCTTGTTTGTTTAAAATATCATGTGGTAGTTCTTATGTGGGAAGTATGTCAGTCAGTGACATGGTAAAAATACAGTGCAATATTTCCACACATTAGTTTAATATACAGCGTGATAGTAGATATTTTTTTCACACTATAATTTTGACAAGTTTCCCATGGCAATTTGCAAAAATTATTGCATTTCGGTTCATCCGCCGCATGCTCAACTAATAACTGTGGACAGACAGACAGGAAAAATAGCAAGTTTTCCTGGTTTAACTGGGGGTAAAACTTTTTGTAGTGTCCTGGTGGGTACAGTCTTATGCAGTTTTGATAAAATACCACAAAAATGCAATATAGTAGAGTCTCCACTTTAAAATAAACTTCAGTGCAACTCTGCTTTTGCACGACCTTGCACCAAAAATGGAATTTACAGCATGCGCAAAACGACAGCTTGATAAATGGCTTGCGCTGGTTTGATCCTATTTTTTCCTTGTGTGATAAATGAAGCCCCAAATATATGTGTTTGTTTCATTCTAAATTTGTTGACTGGGAAAGTCAGATTAAGACAAAAGCCTCGTTTTCAACTGAGTCCTGGATATAGGAGTGGGTAGAAGAAAACAGAGAAACATGGTAAAATTTAAAAGGTAGAACATTTATATAATATATATCATATATACATTATACATAAGTATGTAACTGTGATCTCCAAAATGTGCAATGAAGCAGCGAAATGTAGAATAGTGCTTTGTGGGGCCTATTTACTAAGATGGCCTATATATCTGACACAACACAGGTATGGAAATGCATGCAAAGCAGCTCATTACTATGCTTCTCAAATAACAAGGCTTGCATTAAACTTTGTAAGCCTTCGCTGAAAGTTAACTATACACCGATCATACATTCTGTTGTTCCTAGTGTTGGACTTTAAAGGGGCTGCATAATCACAGAAAAAAAACCTCTCAACAGAGTATTCCAGAAATTATTAGGAATCTAGTGGAACTCCCCTTCCACACCTGGACCCATTCAAAAAAATAAAAAGTTAGTGAGAGGTTGTAAATGTGCACCCAGTGGAAAGAGCTCCTGGCTCTCAGAGAACAAGTCCAATCTCTGGAGGCTAGAGTGGCAGACCTGGAGGAGCTGAGGCAGACAGAGGAGTAGATACATGAGACCTTCAGGGACATAGTAGCCAAGTCACAATTCCAGTTTGGCAGCCCTTGTTACTGCCTTGGAGGAGGAAGTTCACCTGGTCGGAGAGCATCACCTTGGTAGAGCAGGAAGTCATCCTGTAGCAAGAACTGAGGAGATACATTTTCCTCTCACTTTGAGGATGAATTTTCAATGGCTAGTGCCCAGGAGGGGAGGGTTAGGTCAGCTGTCATAGTTGGTGATTCGATTCATAGGAATGTAGATAGCTGGGTGGCTGGTGGGCGTGAGGATCATTTGGTAACTTGCCTGCCTGGTGCAAAGGTGGGGAACCTCAGATGTCAACTAGCTAGGATTTTAGAGAATGCTGGGAAGGAGCTGGCTGTTGTGGGACATGTGGCCACCAAGAACATAGGACAGTGTGGGAGGGAGGTTCTGGAACCCAAATATAGGCTTTAAAGTAGAAAGCTGAAACCCAGAACCTCCATTTCTTTGAAATTGTAAAGTCTGCCTGGCAACAGAGATAGAGGGCCAGGCCAGGCTGTGTGGCTTGTGTGAACTTGCTCTTGTGTCCAGCTGTGGAGACTTGTATATGGGCGTTGCAGGAAGGCCAACTTGCATAAAGATGAACAAGAAGGTGGCAACAAGCAGCATGATAAACAATGTGTTACTATAGGTGCTGTGGTAAAGAAGAACCAGACAGCACAGGCATGTACACGATACTAAGAAAAGGAACAATGTTGGTAGTAGGAGGGGAGTAGTAGGGTAACAGGAAATTAATGGTTACTGGAAATTTACAAGAACTCTAATGATGCATGACGGAAGGGCTAAAAATGATCAGAGAACACAAAGCTTAAAGCATAAAAAAATGTATATTAATGGGGAAGGAGGTAAAAATCAGGCTTTCTCTAGCCTTCTGAGAAGCCTGGCCACCTTCCCAATACTTTGTCTGAACAAAGTTACCCAGGTAGAGAGTCCATCAAGCTAGTTTGAGAGAACATTGTGCAAATCTCATCATTGTGTGAGTTTCCTCACTCTGAAGGACATCAAATCTTCACAAGAGTGTACTGTTTTGTTTATATGTCTCACTCTGCAGGTCACAGTGGCCCCTAACCCCTATACTACTACCTAAACCTCACCTTGAGTTACTAGGTGGACCTCATATAGTAGCATAAATAGATAACTACTACAAGGGCCTCTCTAGATAGTCTCTCTCTCTCTTTCTCACAGACGCCGGCAAAACTGACCGTCCATTTTCCAACCCGCGGGCAGATTTTTAAAATTTTTTAAATATTTTTTTATATTTTTTATCTTTGGGGCCTCCGACTTAATATCGCTATGATATTAAGTCGGAGGATGTACAGAAAAGCCGTTTTTTCTGTTGTTCTGTACACTTTCCCGGTGCCGGCCGAAATTAACTCTTGCTTTTGGCAGGCGTTAATTTCTGAAAGTAAAATGTGCGGCTTGGCTGCATATTTTACTTTCTGTGTCGCGTGGGACTAATAGGCTCATCAACATGCATTTGCATGTTGCGGGCGCTATTAGTTTCATGGGGGTTGGACGCGCGTTTTTCACGCGCTATTACCCCTTATGTATAAGGGGTAAAAATAGTGCGTGGAAAACGCGCGTCCAAATGGGGGTTAACGGTGCGCTCGGCCTGAGTGCATTTTACTGCATTGGCCCATTAATTATTAAGAAGTCCCCTTGTACCCCATCTCCAGCTAAGAATCTACCCCTACTCCTCAGACCTCTCCAAAGTTTACTTGAAATTCTGGTGACTTAGTGGGGGCAGACTGGACACCCACTATCTCCTGACAGTGCCATTTTGAAAAATGACACCAACTGATCCTATGTGCTCCTTTGCCCCTCTCACATGAGAGAGGAGCAAAGGAGTTACTGGGGCCAGCTGGCACCATTTTTCAAAATGACACCGGTAAGGCAAGAGTGAGGGGGGAACATTTTTTGTCAAGGGGATGGAGCTTTGATACTGGGGGGCAGAGCCTGAGAAGGCTTCTTACTAATAATTTTTATGTTTTCACTACATCAAGGTGCTGGAAGGGATTCTTGTACGCCTTCTCCTGGGGTAGGTCAGTTTTAATCTCACCATTGGTTAAAGCTGCAGACAGGGAAACCAGAGTTCAAATCCTGCTTCTCTCAATGATGTTCACTGTGACCTTGGCTATTTTGCTTCTCCCTCCATTGCCTCAGATACCTATCCTAGCAGGGCCTACCTGAAATAGCTCTGAGCTTGAGTTTGCTCTGAGCTTGAGCTTGAAAAAAGGAAGTAATGAAATCCAAATCCAACGGGATTTTCCTGCATTAAGAGGAATGAAGTCAAGGCAAAAGATCCTCAATGGATAGAACATTAAAAAGTATTCTTCTTTTCTTAGTCACAAATGCATCTTGTTTTCAACTGTGTTGGACATCAGTTAAGACAACAAAAAAAGAAAATGTAATTTCACTTTAAAAAAAACAAAACATTTTTATCCTTCTGGCATTTTTCACATGTTACTGAACTTTTTTTTTTTTTTTTGTAAAAAAGTCTTATATATATACTTCAGTAGTAGTATCAGCATATACGATTTGGCGCTTATTATGCAAAGTTCTCATTTCTTATTGAAGAGTAGACTATAGCTGCACAAATCCTGTTTAACTTGTTGGTATGAGAGTTATGAATACCTGGGGGTTATTGTACTCTCTGTATCTGCTTGCTTCAGACATTGTCTTAAAAAAAAAAAATGAAGCTGTTAATAAATTTGCATTATTTCTGATTAACGTCATAAGTTGTTTTTTTTTAATTTTAGCTGGCTTGCTTGTTTTTTTGAGCTAAACTCCTTACAGTGACAGTTTGTAGAGGGTCCACTTGAGCACAGAAAGAAGAATCAACACATGTAATTATGCTTAATTAAGCAATTTTTAGAAATTCACCTTACAGTCTCCTTGCCTCCAGTCTCCCTCTTTGTATTCATTCTCCTTTGTGGTGTTTTTCCAATGATTTCCTATTTTTGCAGTGAAGCACGGAAGTGTCATTGCTGTTGTGCTTCTGGCCCTGAGCAAAGATGTTTGGACCTTGTCAGGATAGCAGAAATTAGCATTGTAGGTAAACCAATTGAAAGATAAGCCCTTGCACGATTTGAAACATAGTCTTGTGCATGTTAGAATTTACAGCTTGCACTTGCCAGATTCTTATGGCCTGGATTGGCCTCTGTTGGAAACAGGATGCTGGGCTTGATGGACCCTTGGTCTGACCCAGTATGGCATTTTCTTATGTTCTTATGTTCTAATGCTATGGGAACACAAACCTTTTTCACATGATAACTGCATATGATTTAAATCATAACTTTAAACTGTAGAACTGAAGAGTATAGTAGCAGGGAGTGCCCTGGTTAAACAAATCAAGTAAGCAAATACAGTGAGCCCTTGACTTACGAACGGCTCGGGTTATGACCAACTCGGGTTACAACCAACATGTCAGGGTTTGACTTACGAACAAAATTTGAGTTACGACCACAGCCACGTGTGTGCCACGTGCGTTTTTTTTTTTTCGCGGATTGGTTGTGTATCACGTTTTTTTGGTCTTGGAGGGCGGGACTTCTACAGGGATTGGCTGGCTACTGTTGCTGCTTCTACTAATGGGACCCAGGTGCACGTGGGCAGACCCGGCATGCAATTTCAGCAAACAGCATCGGGGGACATCGGGGGATATCACTCAGCTGGCAAGGTACAGTAGTGTGCTCAGAAGCGATTCGGAGGGGGAAAAGAGTGTCTGGAGGGCAAGAGATGTGCTCAGAAACTGTCGGGAAGGGGAAAAGAGTGTCTGGAGGGCAAGAGATGTGCTCAGAAGCTGTTGGGAATGGGAAAAGAGTGTCTGTGGTTGGTGTTTTTTCTGTTAGGTTTCTTATTTTTTTTTCTCCTGCAGAACTGCACTTTTATCAAGGAAGTGTTCAAAATGGCCCCAAAGAAAAAGAAAGCAATCACAATCGAGAAGAAGAAAGAAATTTGAGTGGTGTTCGAGTGACCGATCTCACTGTCATATACAGCATGTCAAAATCCACCATTTCAACAATCTTACAAAGAAAAGATTTGTACAAGGAAGTTAGTGTGGCTAGAGGTGTCACTCAAATTTGTAAGTCACGATCAACAGTAATAGAAGAGGTAGAAAGCCTATTGCTAGTGTGGATTAATGAAAGGCAGATGGCAGGTGATTGCCTAGCTGAGTGTCTAATTTGTGAAAAAGCTAGGGCTATAAATGCAGATATCATAAAGGATAAGCCATCAGCAAGTGAAAATGGTGAAATATTTCATGCCAGTAAGGGGTGGTTCCACAATTTTAAAGCAAGAACTGGTGTATATAGCGTAGCTAGGCATGGTGAAGCTGCCAGTTCTGATAGAAAGGCTGCTGAAAATTACATACCCCACTTCGAAACAATGACACAGAGAAATGGCTTTTCCTGTCAGCAAGTTTTCAACTGTGATGAAACTGGACTTTTCTGGAAGAAAATGCCCAAGAGAACGTACATTACCCAGGAAGAGAAAAAAATGCCAGGTCACAAGCCAATGAAAGATAGGCTAACCTTATTGCTATGTGCCAATGCAAGTGGTGACCTCAAGATAAAGCCTCTCTTGGTTTATCACTCTGAGACCCAAGAGTGTTCAGAAAACAGAATGTCATGAAGAATAGGTTAGGTGTCATGTGGAGATCTAACAGAAAAGCCTGGGTAACAAGAGTCCTTTTTCTTGAGTGGATCAGGGAGGTTTTCTGTCCTACTGTACAGAAATATCTTGAGGACAAAGGATTACCACTCAAGGCTCTCCTCATCATGGACAATGCTCCTGCTCACCCTCGAGACTTGGAAGACGAGTTGGCTGAAGAATTTCCATGGCTCACAGTAGAATTCCTTCCACCTAACACAACTCCTCTACTGCAGCCTATGGACCAGCAGGTCATAGCTAACTTTAAGAAGCTATACACTAAGGAACTGTTCCAGAAGTGCTTCCAGATGGTTTCAGATACGGATTTAACCTTTAAAGAATTCTGGAAAGAACATTACAGCATCCTTTCATGTGTGGGGTTAATACAGAAATCCTGGGCCAATGTCTTTCAACGGACATTGAGATCGGCCTGGAAGAAAGTGTGGCCTAAAATTATAGAAGAAGAGGAGCCGGACCCTGCAACTGACCCTGTGGTTAATGACATTGTCACTATAGCCGAGTCCATAGGCTTGCAGGTAGACAGTGCTGATGTTGAGGAACTGGTGGAAGAACACTCAGAGGAATTGTCTACAGAGGAAGTTCAGCAAATTCTGGCTGAGCAACAGAGAATGGCAGCCGAGGAGCTTACTGAAGAGGAGGAAGAGGAGGATCAACAATCACTGCAGCTAATTTCCTCTTCTGGAATTAAGGAAATCCTGAAAAAATGGACAGAGCTACAAACATTTGTAGAGAAGACCCAACCAGACAGAGGAAAAGCCAATCATTGCATTCACTTGCTTAATGATCATGTCATGTCATACTACAGAACAGTGTTGAAGAAAAGACAGAAACAGACAACCTTAGACCAGTTTTTACTTGTGAAAACGTTGAGACCAAGTGAGCCAGAAGCAGGTCCTAGTGAGCTACAGACTCCCCCAAGGCGAGAAAGGACACCAGAAAGCCAGATTCCAGATGTTCTTATGGAATGGGACTCTCCTTCTGAACAATAACCACTTCCATTTCATCCCCCGATGCTGTTTGCAAACCAAAGATGTCAACTTTTAAATAAATAAATAAATAAATAAATAAATGAAAAATAAACATGAATTGTTTTTTCTGGTAGGCTAAGCACATTTTATAACTTTTTGGTGAGTACACTAGGGAAGTATAGGTGTTTCTGGTAATTACAGACCTCATACAACCATTTTTTATTGTAGAAATGGTTAGGTAAGGGGTGCTTTTCAGAGGTCTGGAACGCATTATGGGTTTTTCCATTATTTCCTATGGAAAACAAAGTCTTGACTTACAACCAACTTGAGTTACAACCAGCCCTCTGGAACCAATTGAGTTCGTAAGTCAAGGGCCCACTGTACTGTATGATCCCTGTCTGGGTTTACTAGAGTATACTATTTTTTTAAAAGAGAATTTTTCAACAATGTGGGTTCAGGAGATACTAGTGTTATGAGTGAGGAAAGCTCATCCTCCAAAGGGGATGAGCAAAGTGGGCTGGTATATATGGTGCTTCCACAAGGCACTGGAAGGAACTTTGAGGAATCTGGTTGAGAGTGAGATATCTTGTTGGAAACTCAGCAATGTGGCTAGCTAAATCTGAGTCAGTTTTACCGAATCTGCTTTGGACTCCTCTGTATTCCATGTTATCTAAATCCAAGCCAGATTGTTGGAGTGGTGGCTGCTGATTTTTGCTAAGACCTCTTTGGGTCTGTCCATGACCCCTGTTGATTCCATTAGCCATGTGGATACATTATTAGCTGTTTCTAAGCATTGTGGTATTTGCCTGATTTATAGACCTCCTACTTTTGAAACACTGATTATTCCACCTTTGTGGAATACTACTTGTCTGGTAAGCAGAGGAAAATAATTTGATTGTCTAGGACGGTGATTCTAATTTCATGTTGAGGCTATGCCTTTAGCTAGCTACTGTGAAGATTTCTTGACTATTATATCCTTTCTTGGATGGATCTAGGTAATTCATTCCCCAACCCATAAAGCAGGTTATAGTCTAGATAAGTGGTTCCCAACCCTGTCCTGGGGACCCCCCAGCCAGTCGGGTTTTCAAGATATCCACAATGAATATTCATGAGAGAAAATTAGGGAGGCAGTGCATGCAAATTTTCTCTCATGCATATTCATTGTGGATATCCTGAAAACCCGACTGGCTGGGGGGGTCCCCAGTATAGTGTTGGGAACCATGGGCATAGATCTTGTCTTTCTTTGTGAAAACTGGCTTCATGATAGTGACTTTAGCTATTTGTCAGGCCGATTCAGTAAAGTCCGCAGGAGAGCGGGCAAACGCCTGTGCACTCGCCTGTGCACGCGATACAGTATTTAAATTAGGTCCGGCGGTAGAAACGGACAAAAGGAGGCACTAGGGACACTAGCACGTCCCTAGCGCCTCCTTTTGGCCGAGAGCGGCGGCTGTCAGCAGGTTTGACAGCCACACTCAATTTTGCCGGCATCAGTTCTCAAATCCGCTGACAGCCACGGGCTCGGAAACCAGACGCCGGCAAAATTGAGCGTCCGGTTTTCGACCCGACAGCCGCCGGCCGACTTCAAATTTTATTTTTTTACTTTTTTTACCCTTCGGGACCTCCGACTTAATATTGCCATGATATTAAGTCGGAGGGTGCACAGAAAAGCAGTTTTTACTGCTTTTCTGTGCACTTTCCCGGTGCCCGAAGAAATTAGCACCTACCTTTGGGTAGGCGCTAATTTCTGAAAGTAAAATGTGCAGCTTGGCTGCACATTTTACTTACTGAATCGCGCGGGAATAACTAATAGGACCATCAACATGCATTTGCATGTTGAGGGCGCTATTAGGTTCGGCGGGTTGGAAGCGCGTTTTCCGCCCCTTACTGAATAAGGGGTAAGGGAAAACGCGCGTCCAATGACAGGTTAACAGTGCGCTCCGTCGGAGCGCACTGTGCTGTATTGGCCTGTGTGTGAGCAAGTTCCCTGGTCTGACCATGTTTTAATCAAAATAGTAATACTGGTTCCTAGTAAGTTGCCACATGTTCTTTTTACCCCTTATATGGTCTTGAAGCTTTGGATTTAATATATCTTATTAAAAGCCATTTTATTCAGAGGAGATACATTTTTCCTTAATTTCTAATGTTTTTCTTATGTCTGTGGACCTTTGGGCTGAGGCGAGATTGGCTCTGTCTGCAGGGAGAAGCCCTGCAGATTCTCACTGTCAGCAGGTAAACCCAAGCCAAGCAGAGACCAGTCAGATGCTTCACCTTTACCAGTCCACATTCCCCTCAGGTTGAGCCTTTGGGAGCTGGGGCCAGCAGGACTTAGGCGAGGGTGTCTTCAGATAACTGGAGATGTGGTCCAAAGCCAGGCAAAGGTTGTAGGCAGACGGCAATCGGACGTGACAGGGTCCAGGCAAGAGTCGAAGGCAGGTGGTGGTTATGCATATCCAGAGTCCGGGCAAAGGGCAAGGCAGGCGGCGATCAGGTGTATCCAGAGTCCAGGCGAGGGTCAAACCAGGTATCCATCTGAGGGAGAGGAAGAAGGACAGATAGGCCTGAGAGAGCAGGCAAGGCGGGAACAGGTTGGGCAGATGAAGACTGGAACAGGCTGAGATTTAGGCAGGAATAGGCTGGGCAACAAAGACAGGAACAGGCTGAGGTGAAGGCAGGAACAGGCTGAGCAATGAAGACGGGAACAGGCTGAGGTGAAGGCAGGAACAGGCTGGGCAACGAAGACGGGAACAGGCTGAGGTGAAGGCAGGAACAGGCTGGGCAATGAAGATGGGAACAGGCTGAAACAAAGGCAGGAACAGGCTGGGCAATGAAGACGGGAACAGGCTGAAACAAAGGCAGGAACAGGCTGGGCAATGAAGACGGGAACAGGCTGAGGTGAAGGCAGGAACAGGCTGGGCAATGAAGACAGGAACAGGCTGAAACAAAGGCAGGAACAGGCTGAGCAACGAAGATGGGAACAGGCTGAGGTGAAGGCAGGAACAGGCTGGGCAATGAAGACAGGAACAGGCTGAAGTGAAGGCAGGAACAGGCTGGAGAAGCAACTCGCAGTACACTAGGTAGCTGGACTTGTTGCTTGTTGGACTTGGAGCCGTCAGGTAAGCGTCCAGGCTGGTTTTCTTATAGGTAGAAGCTGGTGATGTCATCTAAGGGCGCCGCAGGGGTTTTCCCGCCGCGGGCTCTTTAAATGCCTGAGTGTTGGCACGCATGCTTGAGGCGCCATTGGTGTCCTGCTGTGCCGGCGGGGAATAGCATCGTGCGGCCTCATCAGAAAAGGTGTCAGCGGCGTCTTGCCACATTGGGGTTAAGTGCGGCTGGACTAGCCGTGGAGGTAAGGGCAGTGATTCGTGGGGTAGCCTGCGGACCACAGAAAACAACAGTTTTGAAATCTTCTTAGAATTGCTGAGTGTTCCTAGAGGAAAACTAAGTCCCCTTCCCAATAGGAATTTTACCAAATGAATCTTGCTGATGAGCCAGTGATAAAGGTAAGATTATTTTTCATCATGTATCCATGCAGCTCCCAATCAGCATTGTGAACTATTTTTTGTAATTCTTTACTTTCTCAGAAATATCATATCGATAATATATTCACTGATGGTGATTATGACAATTTTGCAAGGTTTTTAATGATAAGGTTGTCCAGATTTCTTCTTCTTTCTTTAGTGAATCTCCTGTTGCTGGTTCAACACTTTCTCATACAGACAAAACATGGGTTGCCTGTCACGAAATTACCTGAATCATTGTGAATATGAATGATACATATTGTCCACTTAACACCTGTACTAACGTTTTAATGAAATTTCACCATGAGGATATTGCTCCATTTGTTACCAAATTTGTGAATGTCTCTCTACAAGAGTGAAATTTACGTATTTTATTGAAAACGACTACAGTGCATTTTGTTTTAAAAAATGTTCACTTAGATCCTACAGAATTCGCAAATTATTGTACAGTTTCCTCCCTTCCTTTTTTGTCTGAGGTCATTGAGAATGTTGTGCTTCAGCTGGTACAATTTTTTCTGGATGAGCATTCGATTCTCAGTGAGTTTCAGTTTGGTTTTCATTCAGCCCATTACACTGAGACTTTACTTATCTCCATTTTGGATGTTTTTAGAGGGGATTTTAATTGTGGGGGTAAGATAATCTTGGTTTTATTAGACATCTTGGCTCCTTTCGACACTATATATCAAGATATATTATTATACTGTTTAAGATCCCTGGAAATTTTCTCTACTGTTCTTTCTTGGTTTTTGTTCAGCAGGATTGTCCTAAAAAATTTGCCTTAGGATATGCCTCATCTCTGTTTCCGTTAAAAAAACAGGAATTCCTCAAGGCTCTGTTTTGTCCAGTATCTTATTTAATATCTATGTGTTTCCAATTTATCAGGTCCTAGAAAATCTGAGAGTTGGTTTTAGATTGTATGTGTACAACATCCAATTTTTTCTTTCTGTTGAGACCTCATAAGAACATAAGATTTGCTGTGTTGGTCAGGCAAAAGGTCGATCAAGCCCAGTATCCTTTTTCCAACAATGGCCAATTCAGGTAACAGGTACCTGGCAGGATTCCAAAAGATCAATAGATTCCATGCTGCTTATCTCAGGGATAAGCAGTGAATTTCCCCAAGTTTACTTAATAATAGTTTATGGACTTTTCTTCCAGGAACGTGTATAAACCTTTTTAAGCTCATCTACACTAATAGCTTTTACCACATCATCTGGCAATGAATTTCAATGTTTAATTATGCATAAAATAAAAAAATATTTTATCCTATTTGTCTTAAATGTATCATCTAATAGAGTCATTGAATGTGTCCTAGTCTTTGTACTTTTTGAAAGAGTAAACAACTGATTTGTGTTTAATCGTTCCACTCTCTGCAGTTTCTGATGCATTTGTGAAGATTACTTATTGTCTTGATGTGATTAAAAAGTGGATGACTTCCAATGATTTGGCTTTGAATTTGAAAATAAAATCTTATACTTGCTGCATTTTTCTAGATCTGATATTCCAGCCAATTTATTTGATAGTACATCTATTACCATCTCTTCTCAAGCTTGTAATTTGGGTAGCCTCTTCGATTCCTCTATTTCTTTTTGTCCTCACATCAAAATAGTAGCCAAGAAAATTGTATTCAAATTACACTTAGATCATCATGCAAAGCCTTTCTTAAAAAATTATTAGAAGAATTGTCCAATCACTAGTCATGTCTCCTCTGAACTATTGTAATGCTTTTTATTTTGGTTTACCTGCTTCCAGTACCAAAGTGTTGCAAATGGTCCAGAATGTCTCTGCCTGGCTTATCACTGGAGCACGGGTTCAAGGCCACATAACTCCAGTTTTATTTGCATTGCTTTGTTTGCCAATTGGTTTCCATATCCGTTTGCAGACTTCCTTTTGTTCCCTTTTGGATGGACCTTCTGTGAAGCATGTTTGTCTGGCAGAATCTTGAGAGTTACTGTTTTCAGTTGCCGGACCTTTGATGTGGAACTCTTTACCAAATGCAAGCTGAGAGTTCTTTCTTGATTTTTATAAAGCTCCTGAAGGCTCACCTTTTTACTCAAGCATTGAGGAGGGTTTTGAGTGTACAATTGCATGGCTTAGGATGTGGATCCTGGTACAGTTACTACTATTATTTCTTGTGCTTTTATCACTGTTTATCTTTTATACTATTGTTTGTATGTTTTTTTTTTAATGAATATTTCTTCTGTAAACCGCTTAGAATCTGGGATTGACGGCTTATACAGTTTTAAAATAAATATTGATCCGCTGATGAGAGCAGTCTCTTTCTCTTTCTGGTAAGGGCAGCAGGTCATCTGGAGGGTGTTAGACTCCAAACCCCACGGGTACACCGTTTCTATCTGGAGGAGTCTGGAGTCAGTGTGTTTTGGATAAAGGAGAGCAGGTTTTCCTGTCTGACATTGGGGCTGGAGGAAGAGAATGGTCCTGGTGATAATTTGTGGAAAATTATATCTGGTATGAGAGAAGAGTTAGTAACCACTATGAGAATTGTGTACTGTCTAAAAAGCTGTTTTTCCTGCTCCTGCATACTTGGGACTGTTAGTTGATTTTTTCCTACTTTTTTTCTGTACTGTGACTTTTTGGACATTCAATAAATTCTTTTTTTCTGGTTTTGGAATGCAGCTGTTTGGTGTGGACTGTTTTCTTTGATGATCTATACATGTTTCCAGAGGATACAACAAGTTGGCTAATGCTCAGTGGCCTCTGAACGTGAACCCTAGTGATGGGGAAGGGTTTATACATAAAAAAAGAACTAAAGATGCAAATGTTTAAACATAGCTGATCCCATGTGACAGTGTTCCCTTTGATGAGGGCATGTATAACTTTTTTTTCACAAGACTTTTAATTTCCCTACTATGCTCAGTAATCCTGTGGGAGTATGATGGAGGTGGCAGAATAATCCATGGGAAATTGTGGAACAATTATTTTATTGACGTTCTGAATTATAATGGCTATATTTTAGAATTATATCATTATTGAAACTGTGCGGGTTGAATTAGTATTTGGAACTACAAAGGTTTGCAAATTACGATTATCAAAGTAAAACTGATCACCTGGAGAAGAGCATGACCCCCCCACTTTTCAAAAAGGATGATTTTTAAAGAAAAATCCCTACTTTAAAATATTAGATATATAAATCTGGAGCCTTTGTTTTTGGCTTCAGGTATTGCACTAAATTTTGGGTGAATTGTTTGTGAAAATATTGCAATTTAAAAAGCAATCAAATGGAGAAAGAGGATTAGCCATTTCCTATGATACAGTGCAGATAATGATGTCACACAGTAAAGAACTGGAAGAGTAATATTTAAATGTCAAATACAAGAAGAAAGAATATTAGGACATTTTTGCTGTATCAATTGAGATGGAAAACCTTGAAGTCTTGGAAAAGGATGAATACAAATATCTGCTGAGAAAGCAAATAATTTGGCAAGCTGAGAATTACTGTGATAATGTAAAATAATCCCCAATTTATACTAATGTTCATGATGGCATGAGAGTGACAAAATCTGTATGACATGAAGCAATATCTTTCAAGTTTTCTGGTACATTATCAAAGTGCTCATGTGACTGTCAGTCAAGGTGGCCTTTTCAATAAAATAGTGCTGAGCTGCAAAATAAAAGCAAAGCAAGATTGCGTTAAAAAAAACTCACAAGCAACAGAAAACAAAAGAATTTGTTTTGTCAGCCCCATATTCCATGTTGACAACATTAGCAGTGCTATAATAAAAATATATGATGAGAACATTTTTTAAATCATATTTGTAGTTTTACATATTTATATCAAACAGGAACAATGGTTCCATTAACACAAGTTTGGAACCTGAGTAATAAAATTATCATCAGTGCTTCAGACCAGGGTAGGCAACTTCTGTTCTCGAGTATCACAGGCTGATCTGGTTTTCAGGATATTCACACTGAAAATGCATGAGATGCATTTGCTTACAGTGCCTCCACTGCATGCAAATGCATCTCATGCATATTCATTATAGATATCCTGGAAACCGGACTAGGTTATGGCACTCGAGAAACAGAGTTGCCTACTCCTTTTTTAGACCATGTCATTGTGTAATAAGCAGAGAGAGATTGAGTCCTTTGTGCTGTGGTGCAGTTGATGCTGTCTTGGGCGTGGGCCTGTGAGGCCTATGCTGACAGCTGGAGAACACGCTTTGACAGGGGCCAGGCTAGAGCTTCACCTGTACCAACTGCCTCTCCCGCGGGTTGAGTTCCAGTGGCCGACAGGATTTAGGTGGTTCGAGGAAACTAAGAGTCCAGAGACAGGCCAAGATTTGGGGCGGGTGGGAGACAAGACATAGTCATGATTCAAAGCTAAGGTCAGATCCAGGCAGCAAGCAAGGGAAAGGTCTAAGTCCAAAGCTGAGGTCAGAACTGGGGAGACAGGCCAAGACAGAGAAGAGATGAAGGAACAATACAGAACAAGGCAGATATGGCAAGGACAAAGATAAGGCAGGGAGACAAGGTGAGACAACAGAGACAGGCAGGAACAAGACAAAACGAGGTTGGATGAGGCAAGGCTAGATAAGGCAAAGCTGGAAGGCTGCACAAGGCAAGGCCGGACGAGGCAAGACTGGACAAGGCAATGTTGCAATGCAAGGGACCCAGTACTAAGGCAAGATAGGGACGTTAGGTAAGCACCTTTATAAGGCTAAGGCAGTTGATGTCATTACTGGGTGCCATGGCCTATTCCCACTGCAGGCCTTTTAAAAGGACTGACGCTAGGCACGTGCATGCCTATGGGTCGGCTGCAGCATCCTGTCGCATGTGTGAGGCTTGGCAACGTTCCACCGTGGAGATGAGGCCTAGCAGCTGGCAGCATCGGGGGTAAGTGCTGCTGCTGCTTGCGGGGTGATCCTGCAAGCCATGAATCGTAACACATTGTCTTAAGTCACTCACTGTGCCTAGCGATTCTGTCCTTTAAAATAGTTCTATGTGCAGAAATAAGCAATCTACAGGCCCTGTGAATACCAGTCTGCTTGTGTTTTCAGGATATCCCTAATGAATATGCATGAGAGAGATTTTTATGCACACTGATTGTTGTATGCAAATCTCTCTCATGCATCTTTATTAGGGATTTATTATAAACCTGAGTGGGTTGGTTTCCATGAGGACTGGAGAATGCTTACCCCTGCTCATACTGTATGGAACTAATCCTGAGAGCTACCCATCAGAAGATCTGAAGATTGGTTCTGAAGAATGATTGTAGCAGCCCTGCATTGTGGATGCTAAATGTTTTACCAATTACTAAATCAGTTTGTGAAACCATGCTGCAGTGCAAACAGAGTCAATGAAATGTTAGTATATTTGGAGGAGGAGTGTAAATGGTGTCTTGAAGAGGTGAGTGATTTGCACTCAGCAATACATTTGAAGACAGGACTTATCTGCTCTCGAAAGCTCATGTGCAACTTCTTAGGATAATTCTTATGTTGGTCACAGCAAAGTATCATACAACCTACAAATCATCCAGACCCAACTCAAGACTGAAGGTCATGACAGCGTGACAGCTGTTCAGTAACCTGTGTGAAATGAGTGGTCCTGGTCTAGTTCCTTGTGGACAGATGCTCATGCCACTAAAGAAATATATGTTGGTGATGGTAAATATGATTTGTTGTTTTGTTTACCACATCTCTAACTGAGTTTATCTTCATCTCCTCTGTTAGTGTTGCTTATTCCAAGAACAAGATTAAATAAAACCAATTTTTTGCACCTTGGGGGTGGGGTGGGTGTTCAATCCTTTAGCTAGGGCTACAGACTCCTCTCCTGTGAAAATCTGCAAATATTTCTATGGTAGGGTGATACAAACCTTGTGCAAGTAGTTTAACCTCTCTTTGCTCAAAACTTAGGTTACAGTCCCTTATGGTTGAGAGCATTGTTGCAGGGCTCTGGTACATGATAGAGCTGCATATAAAAAAGTAACCCAGGGTAGGCACATTCCACTGAAGTTTCATACCCTGTTAGAAACAGTAAGCATAGCAAAAACTCTCCCTTTAGGGATGTCAGTAATGATATAGTACTTGCTTGCATTTTCTGTTTTCTCTTGATTACGATATATAGACAAGTAGCTTCTATTAAATCTAAGTACAGTTTATAATATTTCTTGAAGTGCATTTAACAGTCTTGTCTTAAGCTCTCTCTTCAGTTTCCAGTGCCTTGTAACCCTGTCAGGAAATACATTGGATTTATTTAACATTGTGTGCTAATGTTATGACAGCCTACCTAAGGGGCTCATTTTCTATGCGGATCGCGCGCGATAGCTAAATCGGAGCGGGTTCTGGGCGGCGTCTGCACCGGAAGGGGAGGAGTCGGGTGGCATCGGGGCGGACGCTGCGAAGATACCACTGATGGCGAAAAGGGTAAGGACCCTTTTCGCCGCCAGTTTCGCACCCAATAGCACCACATTTTACGATGGCACTATTGGGTGCGAAAGCCGGCAGCGTACCTCGGAGGTGCGATTGCTGCCGGCTTTTGCAGGCCCGCCCCCCCCCCCCCCCCCCCAGTTACCGCCGGATTTTCTAAGATCTGCGACCGTAGAAAATCCAGGCCTAAGGTACTTGTTCTTGTTTCGCTCTATTTTTATCCCCATTGATGAGTTCATATTACCAGATTGTAATCAAATGACTGGAGGAAGAATTTCACTGCGAAGCATAGGGTGTTTACAAGTGGTGTTATGGTGAGAAAAGAAGACATATGCTAGAGACAGTGATCCTCAATGGAAAGGTTCACATAAAAGTAATTCTTTGTTTAAAAAATGTTTGTGTTTCTTTTTATTGTCTTGAAATTGTGAATTAAATTAAAATGAGGCTTTCTGAAATCATCTGTATCCTTGGTTTTATTTACAACCTTCAACTTCATAATTTTTTTTTTGTGTCTGTGTTGCACTATATCAAGAAATGCCACAGTATTATTTTTTTTTTATTAGCCGTACTTTGGCTTTATGACAGTCATCAATTTTACATTATTAGGGGAAGAACCATGTAGTCCGGAATACATACAGGACTTGCTTAGCATAATGCACCTTAGATGAAGCAATCAATGGAATAATGGTTCAATCATTAGTAATCAGTACGAAACAAGCTGAGCAAACCAGACTAACTGCATTTCCTCATTCCCCACTGTTTTTTTGTATTTTGGGCTCTTTTGCTCCATGGCATGACTCTTGCCAATTGTCATTCTGCACAGAAAGTGTTCCCGCTGGGCATGCACATTAGATTGCAACTATCACACACACATTTATAATTAATTAAAATTTAGCAAACAGAAATTGTGTTGAGAGGGGATGACACTGAGCTGCCAACATTAAGAGCACAAAAGAAGGATAAGGAAGACACCAGTACATAACAGTGAGTATCAGTGGTGAAGCTCTGCACCAGTGTGAAAGAATTTTAAGCATTGGAAGTGTAACTAGAAAGAAGAATTGAAACAGGTGATATTAGGGGGGGTCAGTAAAAAGGAAACGTGCCAAAGTGGTATTCCAGGAAGTAGGAGATCATAGAAGTCAGCACAGAAAAGAGAGCTTTAGCCTTTTGCTACAGTAAGTGAGCATCGGTGGAAAGTTGATAGGTCTACGGAATGTGGGGTTGGAGGACTGGCTCTAGTTTTTCAGGACAAAGCTGGTCCAATCCTGAATTTATCCCACTGCCTGCACTGACTTGTAGTCTTCCTTTTCTAGGGTAATTGATAGGAACCCCGGAGCTACAAGACCGTTCAGGCAGTGAGGTAAAACCAGGATTGAATGAACCTGTTCTGAATATCTGGAGCCAGTTGGCACCTCTAGTTTAAATAGATAGTGAGAGGAGCTAACAAGGAAAACTGAGACTGGTATCATAATACAGAGGAAGCAGGGAACATATGAAATGTGATGCTGGGTCAGACCAAGTTCAAGACCAGCGTCATGTCTCTGACAGTGGCCAGTTCGGGTCACAAGTACCCAATAGATCACAAAAAGTAGGTCTATTTCTTGTTCACTCCCAGGGATAAGCAATGGCTTTTCCAAGTCTACCTGGTTAATAATTGTTTATGGACTTGTCCAAACTTCTTTTAAATTCCACTATGCTAGTTGCATTGACCGCATCCTCTGGTGAAGCTGTATCCAGGCATAGGCACAGGGCCGGCGCTAACTGTTTTGCTGCCCTGTGCAAACAGTTACTGTGCTGCATCCTCCCCGGCGAAGGCCCTGTGGATTTTAATGGCACCAATCATGGGCTTCTCTTGTTTTCCTAAGGAAAATATTTTGTGTCTGAACAGCCTTTACAGGTGCAGTGAGGTTAGAGTAAGGTGACCAGGATATTGGGCATATCTGGGGCCCTGCTTCTGCATAGTGCCAGCAGTGGGCAGGTTGTTCATTTGCAGAGAGGAGTATCCTATGGAACATTGTAGTAATCTACTCTCAAAATATACTTAAAAGCCATTCTTTGAATTTTGAAACCATTAAATATTTGAACTCCCCAATACAAGGCCTCAGGGCTGGTGGGTATGTCCTACATACGAGGGAATTAATTATGCACCAGAAAACCTCAAATTGGCCAACAAATTCCAGCTCTCATCAACATGTAATTTAAAATAAAATTAAATTAGTTGACAAACCGCCCCCAAACAATGTAAATTCTGTGAGGGAGACATGTCCCGGTCAGAGAGTTTAAACTGGGTCTCAGGATATTTTACATCAGGGTTGGTGCAAGGGTCTTAGGTGCCTTAGGTGAAACTTAAAGCCTTGTACTGCCCTTCTCCCCAGCCTCACTATGTACAATTAAAAGGTATGTATTTATAACAGATTTTACGTGAAAAAGGACATTCAATGTACAGAGTCTTCTGAGGTAAAAATATCATTACATGTAATGTTATATTTATATGCACTGCTGAAAAAAAGCACATGGAACCCATATGGCATTAGGCCTATTGGAAAGTGTGTTGGGAGTGGGCTTGGACCTCAGAAAGCCATGAGTAAAAGGAATTACAATTACAATACAGTAAACCTCCCATACCAAAACAGCACTAACTGCTAGCACTCAAACAGCAACAATCCTCAGGGAACACCTGTGACAGGTAAGCAACTCTGCTTTTCTGCATCACATGGATCCTAATCTCTCAAGGGTACATATTCAAAAGCCATTTAGACAGATAACGGGAAAGTTATCCGTCTAAATGGCTTAGCCACATTTTTAAAATGCTTACCCGGCTAAATTCTAGTTGGATAGCGAATTATCCAGCTAGAATTTAGCCGGGTAAGTTGGGGGCATTCCTGAGGCAGGAGATAGGAGTTCCGGGGAGGATCTGAGTTAGCCAGTTGATCAGGATATCAGTTTATAGCACTCTGTGGTATCATCTCTGATTATTTATCGATATGACACACTTTAAGGTATGTTGTTACTGTACTTTTTGCTTTGTAATGTTGAGATGCTGCAAGTTCTGTGGTTGTCGTTGCAATTCCCATTTCCTTTTCATTTCATTCTGTCACTGAATCTTGGCAGGGCTATACATAATTATATGAAAAGGTATTTTACTCACCGTACCCTACTGAAACATAAGCATTTTAAGGCAAAATCATTTCTGCACTCCTAACCAAAATCCATTATTTGCAAATGATTTCCACACATTTCCTTATCTAACTATGGATGTTGCAGTTTGTAAAGTCATCACCATCATTTATTCATCATCACGCTTTTCCACCTTAAGAGTTCAGAGCGTGTTATAGAAAGATTATAAAAAACATAAATCAATCCAACAAGGAGTTACAGTATGCAATTCAATAGCCGATAAGTATAGCAAACTCTATTGGGACTAGCATTGGGGAAACAGGAAATTGTAGCACTATACTCTTTACATTTGTGTGGTGGGGGGAGCTGACCACTGGTGCTCCTGTTCCTGTTTAGTAGTGCAAGACATTTTGGGTGGGGTATCTCAAGGGTTGTCTTTGTTATGTAGAGTTTGGGAAAGAAACATTGGTTGATATGATACTGAGCAATTGATGATTCGTGTTTTATTCAATTATGTTAACTCATCTGTGTGTTGAGGGGTATGGTGGGTTGTCCCCTTAAGAGAGATGATTGGTTAGAGTGAGGCCTGGGAAGGTGTACATTTTGGGTCAACTCAGTGGGAATTGCCCTTCTCAGTATGGAAGAGAGGAAGAGAGGAACCTTCAGGATATAGGGAGACTGGTGTAGCTAACCTGTAGGGAGTGGGAGCTTGCAAGGGCTTTTCCCCTCAAGGGAAGAGGCCCGAGGCCAAGTAGCTGGAGAAGAGATATTTATTCCCCCTGAGGAATTGGCTGGGAGCTTCGAGAATGGGGTGGTTCTGAAACGAGGAGTACTCTAACGGATGGCCAATGTGGGGAGGAGACTGGGGAGACGTTTGCACTACTAGCAAAGGGAAGCTATCCTGAGGGGTAGAGTGTATGGAAAGGTGAGAGGAGTTTATCTCTTCCTCACCAGATCAAGATAACTTTCAAAACTGCACGTATCCACCCATTTACACATGTATATGGACTCATGCAAAGTTGCTACTGTGTTTTATAAACAGCGTGGAACACATTTGTGCACACAAATGCTCATGTATACAAAACCATGAGCTGCACAAGTTTGGACTTATCCGGACAAATGCTGAGTTATCCAGCTAAGTAGCAGCTCATAGCCAGATACATCTGAAAGCGCTACTTAGATAGACAAGTAGATCTTTTGAACTTAATTGGCCTGCTGCTACTTAGCCAGATAAATCACAATATAGCTTGACAAGTGCAGATACTTAACTGATTAGGTTCAGATTTGTCCGTCTAAGTAGTGGGAAAAGCACTACTTAGCTGAATAATTTGTAAATTATCCGGATAAGTGTGCGCAAATCATATACCCCCGTATTTGTACTTCCAATTTTAAAAGGACACGTGTAGATTTTAAATGCATTATGGGGTAGATTTTCAAAAAGTACTATTAAAGAGTGGACTGGGAGGAAACTTCCCAACCCCCTACCCTAATCTCCCTTCCTCTTCCCCTATCCTGCCCTCCCCCTATCCCTATCCTAACTACCCCAAATTTTTGTATTTTATCTTTTGCTCTTGCTAAGGAGCAGAAGCAAGTGGCGCGCGCTGGCCGCTGTACCGGGCGTCTCTACCCCCACCTTTTTCCCTGCCCCTGGACTGCCCCACCCTGCCCAGAAAACACCCCCCGGCCTGCCCCTGTCAGGAAGGCCCGCGCTTATGCGCATACCGGCCTTTACTGGTGTGGCTGGGCCTTTTTAAAAATAGGCTCGGGGTGCATTAGGCCCGGCCACGTGCATAAAGGCCAGATTTTACGCACATGGCCTTTTGAAAATCCGCCCTTATGCTTTTATCCCCCTTAACTTGGATTTTAGATGCGTAGGTCAGGTTATTTTATAACATGCATATGGTAATTAAATAACCAACTACCAGTTCATCTACCAGTTCACCCAGTCCATCTGCAGCTTGTGAAGATCCTCCTGACCCTTCAGCCGGAAGTCCCCCCTTTGCACCCAGACCCTTTACCCAGTCATTTTTTCAATTTAACAATGTTTATGATCACTTACACCAGATATTGAGCAGAAGTAAATATATACTAGTAAAAGACACGTGTGAGTCATTTTGGCAAGTTTTAAAATATTTACATAAATGTTGGTCCCAGCCCGGAACAACTCTGGCATGCCCCGTTATTACATGTGCAAAGTTATTTGCAGACCCTGATTAACATGTGCAAGTTGCAATTTTGAAAATAGCATGTATTCGCATAGGTGCTATTTTATGCATGCAAGTGCTAACTTTTACAAGTGCAATGTTTGAAAATTCACCTCAAAGGGAACAGCATTACCCACCACGTGATCTCTACTGGCTCTCATTTTCTTTTCTTGTCCAATTCAAAATTAGGTGTCTGGCCTTTAAGGCCTTTCATGCAGGAGCCCCTTCATACCTGTTTCAGATTGCTCACTCCATTCATCTCAAAGTGATCTGGTCTGGGTGCCTTTTTTTAGAGAGATTATTTGCAAAGGTACATGGGAAAGGTCCTTTGCCTTTCTTGCCCCTACATTCGGGAATTCATTACCACTTTCTGTTCGGCTTGAAAGGGAATATTTTAAATTCAGAAAACTACTAAAGTCCTTTTTATTTGCACAGGCCTTCCCAGAATAATGTGGTTTATCCTTTTTTTTTTTACTTTTATCTTACAATAAACAGCAAAATAACATCAGTCTATGTTTATTGACTTTTATATATATGTTACTTATTTCATGTTTTATGATTTTATATTTAATTGTATTATTAATGTTTTTATTACTACTTATGATAGTAGTTTTACTTTTTATTTTATTCACTATGATTTATGTAAGAAAAGCAATACTTCAAATATAATCAAATCACACCAAACCTCTTCAGATGGTACAAAATGCGGCAGCCAGAATACTGACAAACACGAGGAGAAGAGACCACATTTCTCCCATCCTTAAAGACCTACACTGGCTGACAATCCACTACAGAATCATGCATAAGGCCATTACCACAATCTTTAAAGCCATCCATCACCAAGCTCCACTAAACCTACAAATCCCATTCAGAAAACATACCTCCTCCAGACTGACTAGAGAAGCCTACAGAGACTCACTACATGTCCCCCATGCCAAAACCTCTCAACATATATCATTTAGAGACCGGGCTTTCTCTACAGCAGGATCATCTCTATGGAACTCCATTCCACCGGAACTTCGTCAAGAACCGTGCCTTCGAACATTCAGAAAAAGGCTTAAGACGTGGTTGTTCAAACAAGCATTTCCAGACCCGATTTGAATCGCATATTAACGACAACCACAATCAGACATTCTTAGAATAATGTAAATAATGGCTCTTTCTGTTAAGTTCCTTTAGACTTTCCTCCACCCAGTTTTAGCATCCTGTTTTATTGTAACTTCAGATTTTTTCATTTCACTTGTTATAGTTTTTCAGTTCTGTTCAGTTATTTATTTTAATTTACACCCCCTGTTAAATGTAAACTGGCATGATGTGAATCTAATCATGAATGCCGGTATAGAAAAGCGTTAAATAATAAATAAATAAATAAACAAATAACCAACTTCACCATTTGCTTGACCTACTTTCTGAACCTGTAAAACAAATCAGATAGATTGATCCTTGTTATGTACAGATCAGATCCTCTCGATATTTTATGTACCTTGTAAGTGGGGTTACACATATAATAGGGAATTGGAGCACAGGTTGAACATAAGAGATATGGTTGTGTGTGTGTGGGCTAGAGAATATGCTGTTTGGTGGCACAGAGAGGGCCTGTATCCAATCAATGAGCAGTTTATGGTTCCTGTGGGCTAGGGTAGAGCTTCAAGGGGTCTTATCAGGAAGTTAGGGGTAAGGTTGCGAGCCATAAGCTGCTACAAATATCCAGGTTTTCAGACTATTCCTGAAAGTGAGAAGGTCTGGGACAAGCCTGATCTCAAGTGGAAGTGAGTTCCAGAGGGTGGGGTGTGAGTCTGGAGCTCACTGGTGGTTGGTTAATAGTCTCATTTCTTTGGGGGTTGGCACTATCAGGTGAGCTTGAGGTAGTGAGTGCACAGGAACATAAAGGGTAAGTTGGTTGTTCAAATAGGTAGGTACTAAGCCATTAAGGGCTTTGAATGCCAGGGTTTTAATATGGTCCAGTAGTATTTTGGGAGCCAGTTAAGTATGCTGAGGAGTGGGTTGTGTAAGTCAGGCATCTCAAACAATGATCATCAAGGCTTACAAACTGATCTGGTTTATCCACAAGGAATAATCAGGAGAATTATTTATATCACATTTTTTGGCACTTCAAAGTGGATTACCTGAGGAAACAGAGAGTAAAGTGACTTGCCCAACATCACAAGGAGCAGCAGTGGGATTCAACCCCTAGTTTCTTGCCTTCTGCTTTAATCACTAGGCTACACCTCTACTCCGTGCAATGGCTCTTGTTTATGGTTCCTTTTTATGTTTTGGTTACCCTGCAAAGCAGACTTGTTTGTGACCCTCAAGACCTGGAGTTTGAGACCCCAGATCTAACTTAGTAATACATACACACACACACACACACACCACACTAACACTAGTCTGGTTATTCAACCAAAATTAGGCAAATACATCTGATGCATGTTTATTAAGTATTGTCTGAAAACCAGACTGGCTTGAGGTGATGGGAGGGAGCTCTGAAAACCAGTTTAAACGCCACTTATCTAAATGAAGATATTTAAATAGTTCATTTGAGCTGTCACGTATCTGTAGGTGTTTGAGTGTTCACACTTTTAAGAGAGAACAAAGAATGAAAGAAAAATCTCTCTCCTCATAAACGCGAATACAGTTGGAAAGGGAGCTTGCGATTGTCTTTAGTTTGCATGCTGCTAAGCAGTGATGTAGTGAATGTGCCTGCCACTTTGAGAGAGAAGAAGGAAGGTGGGTTATGTGGATGGTGAAGTGCAACAGAGCTTGGGGGGGACAGGGCAGGGTGAATACTCTGAGTCCTTCAATGGCAGTGTCATCTTGGCATACTTAACAGATTTGGTTGAGAAATGGGGGAATTGTGAGAAGGAGAAAGAAGGTCAGTGAACAAAGTTTTTGTATTGGACACAGGAAGAGGCCCTGAAAGCTCACACAGAACAGCATCTTTGGATAATTCTTATTTTGAGTCCAGTAAAAAGGTATTGCAACCTTTAGAGAGAATACTGGATTAAAAAAAAAAAAAAAAAGCAAGTTCAAGGCACAACAGTTACAGATCAAGACTCATTAGCAAGATAAATGATCGGATAAAGAAATGTAACTGATAATTATTAATCCTGAACTGCATAATGCAAAATAAATTCATGTCTATGATAACTTATTAAAAGTTTATTTATTAATTTTGTTATGTTTGAATGGCCATTATTTATGACCCAAAATGTACTGTTATATTAGCTTGTTAATAATTTACAGTTGCATAGTTATACATTACTGCATTTTTAATGCAGGGCATTTACGCAGCAGTTCTTCTGGATAAACTGTACATGTCAGCTAGGCACTCAAAGTCAGACAGAAACTCATATTTCCTGTACATCAATTTCCAGCTATTCTTAGCACACTTTATGAATTTATCAGAGTTCTCCCAGTTTAACAGCAGGTACTTACACTCTTCATAAGTTCAGGTAGTTACTTATTATTATTTCAATAATTGGATCTATTTGAGGGCCTTTACCAGTCAGGTAAGGACCTGTAATCTGAAGGCCTGAGGTAAAACATTACTGGAAAAGATCAGCATAGGGGCATTGATTCATGATCACACAGCATTTATTATTCATGCTAATTACTACAATAAACATAATACATTAATAAATTATAGTAGAGTCTTTTGCCATTTATTTGAAGCTATTGTAACCTTGTGCTATGACGATAACTCTAATAGATGTCTGATTATTGTTAGTTCTGCATCTACCTGCCAGTTCATAGGTATGTACAAAATGCTATCTTTGTAATTATATAAATTAAATGGGTGATTAAAAATGGCATGAAAAGTAAATAGTTTATTTCACAATTTCGTTTCACTGCAATGTTAGAAATTATATTCATTTGTGTTATTTTTTTTTATAGATGACACATAGTCCAAATAATATATTGAATTCTTTTGCCATTTAATAAAAATATACTTTGATAAAACTAACTGAAACTGAGTGAACAGCTAAACAAAATAAACAATATTTGCCAAATTGTGCAGACTATAAGCACATGAAGGTCATTTCAAACATATCTCAGAGAAGATGTGAAATGTAGAGCCAAATGTTATTCACTTATTGTTGTGTGGATACAGCAATTGCCTCTTGCATCTCACATGCTGTGCCTTTTGAGCACTAAAGAATATCAACAATTCCAACTGTTGCTCTTGACGAGCCTGTAAATGTTCATATCTCCTTTCAAAATGCAACAGCTATTCCAGGTGATACTCAAGAGCTATCTTACAATAACCTGGCTGGGATGATGCCAGCATTTTCAGACAGAATCAGAAGGTGCACATCAAGGAGATCTGGACAGAGAAGCAGTGTCTTTGTAGTCTTGTGGGAACCTCAACTCATTCTCCTGCAATGACTGTGTTGGGGGGGGGGGGGAAGACTTTACTTGGGTGCCCATTTCTAATCCCCCGCCTTCATTCATTATCTGAACCATGAAGGGGTCAGGTCTTGTGCAGCAGATGATAGCTGACTGGAGAGTGAGAGGAAAATATGGATCTCTTCATCAATGATACTGCAGCATAATCCTCGCAGGAACTTCAGGATGTAGCTGTGAAACTTCATCGGTGTGATTTACAAGTCATTTCTTAGTTATTTCTTTTGTGACATCATATTACTTTGTATTACTCTGAATTTTAAACAAGACCAGATAGGTTTACATCTCCTGTGACCAACACTGACTTCATATCCCTCAAACATAATATACTGAATCTCTATGAATGCTTGATTCCAGGATCTTTTTTTATGAATGTTGTCAGTCTCTCTGGAGACAGAATCACGTGGGAAGGATTGAAACGTAGATTAGGCCTTATGGTTCTCTTAGGCAATGGTGGCCTTATAAGTGCATGTCAGCAGGGAAAAAGGATATTGTAAACTCTCCTTAATCATAAAAAAGTGTATATATGGCTATTAGTATTTCTATTATGGGCATAGAGTGAAGGATTTTCATTATCATTTAGCAATTTATTGAACATTACATTTTTTATGTTCTACCCTTTATGAGATGGTTGTAATTATACAAATTTTCACTTGCAAGTTCACCTGTAGATATGATGTGGTAAACCAAAATGATAGTTATGGCACTTTTGCATAATACTATGGCCAGATTTCTCTCTTATATTAAAAAGATTGATTGTCTGCTTAGGGGTAGATTTTAAAAGAAGTGTGCGGCCTACATGTGTGCGCGCTACCCGGTGCACGCGCATGTTATAAAATCAGGGGTCAGCGTGCGCAAGGGGGTGCAGAATTATGCACCTTGTGCGCGCCGAACCGCACTGCCTTCCCCCTAACCTGACCTTCCCACCCCTTCCCCTAACCTTTCCCCCCTAGCCCTACTCTAACCCCCACCCTGTCCTTTGTTCGCGCCAGCAAGCTGCCGGAAAGCGATCCTCTGACACAGTGGCAATGGTCGCTCTGTCGGAGGCCTCTGGCCTCCGGCCCCGCCCCAGATCACCCAGCCCCGCCCCCACCCCATGTTATGGTTACTGATCCTAGCAACCAGCACTCATATCGCTCCACTTTTATTTGGTTTCCTTTGTATTGAGAGCCTTAGCTTAACTGGAGCACATTAGTTCTGACGGTTTCCTGGTTTCTTTATTGCATTATTGGCGAGAGATGCCCAATTACTTTTCCTCTGGGGTGAGGCAATTAAGACAAGTTGTTATTTCTACACATTTCTGGCTTTTTGTAAGATATTCAATTTTCATGCATATTTAACTAATAATTGGTTAATATGTGTGGTATCTTTTGGTTCTGCTTCATTTTACGGTTTTCATCATATTTATTTATTTGTTTATTTTAAAACAAA
The DNA here is from genome assembly GCF_901001135.1 of Rhinatrema bivittatum. Taxonomy (NCBI): domain Eukaryota; kingdom Metazoa; phylum Chordata; class Amphibia; order Gymnophiona; family Rhinatrematidae; genus Rhinatrema; species Rhinatrema bivittatum. The sequence continues at coordinate 184,285,831 of NC_042615.1, forward strand.
TAAGAGCAAATTTTCAAAGGGCTGTGCGCGTAAAAATTGGGACTTACGCGCGTGGCAGGGCCCTGTGTGCGCCGCGCGCATTTTCAAAAGGACCCAGCCACGCGCGTAAATCCCGATACATGCACAAGTGCCGGGCCCTGAAAAAGGGGCGGGGTGAGAAGGAGTGCGACAGAGGCCGGCCGGGACAGTAGCCATTAGCTACTGTCCCAGGGAAGTGAGTGCCGGCAGCCGGCCGGCACATGGAAACTACTTCTTGGGAGGATCAGTAAGTAGAAAACTAAAAAGTTTTCGGGTAGCTAGGTAGGTGTTAGGAGTCAGAGCAGGCTGGGAGGGACCTGGGGAAGTCCCGATTGCGTCGCCGCACACAATTTAATAAAATTCAAACCCCCCCCCCCCCCTCACATGCGTGGGCGGATTTTAAAATCCGGCGTGCATGTGCGTGTGGCCAGTGAATTTTATAACCTGTGCACCGGCACGCACATATTATAAAATCGGTGCACTCCTTTTAAAATCCACCCCTTATTATCCTCCCTTCCTACGTTGAGAGTGGGGTACAATATAAACATAACAGTCAGAGGAACAGAGAGGACAGGACATTACATAATTCTTCAGGAAGGTGGGAGCAACGAATAAACACCAAGGTAGTTCATTCTATCGAGATAGGGCCAGAAGAGTGGGCAGTAGTTGGCTAACTAGCACCCGTCGAAGAGGAACATGTTGGGGGGGGGGGGGGTGTGTGTCCATTACATTTAGGTTTGGGAATTCTTTTTTGAAGAGGAAAGTTTTTAGAGCTTTTTTGAAAAACCTTCTTTCTCAGAGATATCTTACTTCCTTGGGTAGGCTGTTCTCTAAGGGCTGGATTTTAAAAGGGTTAAGCACATAAGGTACACGCGTAACCCTTCTAAAACAGCCCCGCGCGCGCCGAGCCTATATTGCATAGGCTTCTGGCGCGTGCAAAGCCCCGGGACGCGCGTAAGTCCCCGGGCTTTCTTGGAGTGGGCGTGTCGGGGGGGGGGGGGCGTGACGCGGTCGGCGCGTCATCCGGGGGCGGTGCTGGGGGCGTGGTTTCGTCCCGGGGGCGTTCTGGGGCATGGCCATGGCCTCCGGACCAGCCCCACGATCCCGGGCACAGCAGCAAATGGCCGCTGTGCCTGGAGGCTCCAGCCCCGCCCCGCCCCCTTTTTCAAGCCCCGGGTCATACACACGTCCCGGGGCTTGCGCTCGTCGTCGGGCCTATGCAAAATAGGCTCAGCGCACGCAGGAGGGGTTTAAAAGGGTTACGTACGTATATTACGCACGTAACCCTTTTAAAATCCGCCCCTATGCCCCTATGTGTACTTTTACACGCAGAGGGGGCAGGTAATTTTCAAAGTGCCTATTTTTGATTGGAAAACACTGTTTTACCGTGGAAATACCTTTGGAAATTGCCCTCTAAGCCCATCTCCTAAGGCTTTTGTTGTAGACCTGGCACCATTTTGGTTGCCATTCTTTGGCTTGCCTGCAACTATATTCTTTTGAAGATATAACCTCCAGACTCGGATGATGTTTATTTATTTTATTTATTTGATGTGTATAGAGGCATTATCACCATCTCTTTATTTATTTATTTATTTATTTAGATTTTTATATTCTGCTTTTCACATTTTTTTCAGCGCATTAAAGCGGATTACATTCAGGTACTTTTTCTGCTGAAGTCTCTCCCTGTGCATCCCAACATCTTCATGCCTCTGGCCACTGCCTAATCACCTCTGTCCTGGTTGGCGCAAATCAGTCCAAGCACTCAATCTCAGAGTTTCTTAGACCACCTCATATTTATTTCTTATTTTCATTTCCAGTTTCTAATTTCACATGGACTACCTCTACCGTTAATTTTGTTCTCTTAGATTTACTCCACCATCTTCTCTTCCACATAGTAAAATCTTTTTTTAAGAATATCTGTCTTTTCTCTTTCCATACAGATCGAGTGCATAGTTGCAGATATGCGATGAAAACAGAATAATAAACAATTTATTAAAAAATACATACCCGGTCTGGCCCGTGACTCAGTAGCAGTGGTATGCACTGCTATGTGAAAGGCACCTGGGTCACTCCCTGAGTTGCATTACCTGCATCCTGGGTCAATTGGTACCAGAGATGCTGTTGAGGTAGTGTTCACAGCCTCCTGAAAGGGGAGAATGTCATAATCGGTGTTAATGGTGACACCTTGTGGCTGGATTTAAAGCCCATGGTACAAGGTTCTGGATGGAGTCCTGATGCTTGGCTCCAGGCCTCAAGATCATTTTTGGAATGATCAGACTAGAAAACATGGGAAGGTCTATTAAAATGGGGGAAACATCTCTGGGTAGTTGTGAATGATGCTTGAATGCAAGCATTAGTTCTGATTCAGATAGAAGAAACATGAGAAAGAAGGAACTATGCATGTACCTTTGTAAGAGGGCCGTCTCCTGTTTCTTCTGACCAAAGTAGATTATTACTGTTCTTGTGATGTCTGGAAACACGTCTGCTTCCTATTTCTACATGCAAAAGCCAGAGATAAGCTCTGAACTTGGCTCAGTTTTTATTCTTCCTGAATTCTTCCTTCTTCAACCAATCACTTTGTGGTGTCTTAGTCCTTTCTTATGGTAAAAATTGAAATAATTACCTTAAGACAATTTTTTTTCTTAAAAATGTGTGCTATGCCTTAGAGATTAAGAAATTAAAAAAACTTTCATTTTGCCGGAGTTTGTGTTTTTTTACATATGTATTCAGAATTTTTCCACCTACACATTTAGACTAATAGAAGTTGATATTTAGCGCCAGTTAGCAGTATAAGTTCGAACTTATTCAGCTAAGTGGCACCATTTGAATATTTGACCATGTTCAGCATCCTCCACTTAATCAGATAACTATTTATCCATCTAAACAGTTATCTCACTAACGGGCCGATACAGTAAAAATCGCGGGAGAGCGGGCGAGTGCCCGCTCTCCCGGCGCATACAGGCCACTCTCCTGTGCACGCGATTCTGTAAGTTAATTTATTTAAATTAGGGCCCGTGGTAAAAAGAGGCACTAGGGACACTAGCGCGTCCCTAGCGCCTCTTTTTGGACAGGAACGGCGGCTGTCACCGGGTTTGACAGCCGACACTCAATTTTGCCGGTGTCGGTTCTCAAACCCGCTGACAGCCATGGGTTTGGAAACCGGACGCCGGCAAAATTGAACATCCAGTTTTCAACCTGCAGTTTTTACAGCTTTTTCAACCCGCAGTTTTTACAGCTTTTTCAACCCGCAGTTTTTACAGCTTTTCTGTGCACTTCCCCGGCGCCAGCTGCACATTTTACTTACTGTATCGCGCGGGAATGACTAATAGGGCCATCAACATGCATTTGTATGTTGCGGGCGCTATTAGTCTCGGGGTGGAGGGTTGGACACGCATTTTCGACGCGCTATTACCCCTTACTGAATAAGGGGTAAAGCTAGCGTGTCGAAAACGCACGTCCATTCTGGGGCAGAGCTAGTTATTTAGCTAACTTGCCCCTAGATTCATCTTTCTGTTATAAATATAGCAGAATGATGGCCTGTGGCCAAAAAAAAGGGCAGGGGCGAAAGTGTGCAGCCAGCTGCATCGTGACGGTGCAGTATTGCTCACCGCAGTTGTCGCTGCGCTGAACACTTTCTCCCCCACAGTGCCAGTAGAAAAGCTGTAGTTATTTCTGGTGCTAATGCCGGCGCTAATGCGCTACCGGCCCCTCATTATTCAAAACCCTGCCCTAACTTCTGCCTTTTCTATTTTAATTTGAAATTTAAATATTCAAAGCATGATGCGGTATTTATCGCGATTTGATGAATGACCCCCTTGGCTGGATAAGTGCTGATATTCAGCCTTATCCAGCTAAGGGGGTCATTTTGTAAAGCTTATCACATGCGATAGCTTGCTAGGGGCGGAGTCGAGGCGGCGAGGGTAGGAGTCGGGGTGGCGTCAGGGCGGACTCTGTGATGTCTTCGCTGGCGGCGATAAGGTAAGCCATGTTATCGTCGGCAGTAGGGCGCCCAATAGCGCCACCTTTCACGGTGGCGCTATTGGGTGTGAAAGTCGGCAACGATAACACCACGGTGGTGCAATGGCTGCCGGCTTTCGCAGGCCCACCCCCGTTTTTAACTGGATTCACCATTCTGTGATAGAATGGTGAATCCAGGCCTAAGTTAGCTGGATAAATTAGACTTGCTATTGAGCAGGTCTAAAGTTAGCCAAATAATCTTATCCAGCTAACTCTTAGATAGCCAGGTATATTCAGTGGTCTGGCCATGCTCTTGAATATCCCAACCAAGTTAGCTGGATATGTTTAGATAGAGGCTGAAAATGGACCTCATAGTAAATAAAGTGTCTGAGGACCCTAGGTTTAGCAACAACAGCTACCGTGGTGCATGTAGTATGTTCACCAGGAAATTCCACAACTTTATGAAAATCTTTTTGAAAAAGTTTCTCCCTGGTAAAGGGACGTACACAAAGTATTAGGGACTAGAGAGATGGAAGTTCTGTACAGTAAGGAAATTGCAGATAGCTCCTAACTGCATGATTATTTCTAGCAGAGCTTCTCTGTACCACTTTTTGTAACCTCGGTAGATGCTGACTACCAATAATGGGATTGCCATCAGCACTGATGCAGTGAAGGTCACATAGAAGGTAGGATACTGGGACAAAGTTGCTGCCTGAGGTGAGAAAATTAAAAATAAAGACTAAGGCAAATAAGATTTTTTAAATGATTTTTTTTGTTTCTCGGTATCACCAGGAATGGAATCAAATTCTATTGCACAGACAGTGACTGCTCATGAAAAAGCAGGCTTCAGGAATGCATTACACAGCTGTTATAGATTGCTCATGAAATGTTCAGCTATCAATGTAAATTGGAGTAATCAGTTCCATAAACATGAAATGGTTTCTGCCTTCAGAAAGATTTTAGGGAAGCAAGGAATATACAATGTGTGACTTCAGCTGACATGACATAAAATATATGTGACGAGGATGACAAAAGGACTCAAGAAATGCAGAGGTTTTAAATCAAATGGAGAAGGCCTTTCTTTGCATATCACACTTCATGTTTTGATTCTGTCAATTGTGAGGTGAATTAGTAGAGATAACTCCTCAGTTGCTTTTGATACTGGACTCACTGAAAGCACAGATTTTTCTGCTGTAAGTCAGAAAGAATAGAAATCATTCTATTAATCTGTGTTTGTCATTCTTTCTGTCTTTCTGGTGAGCTCCTTGAAATTTTTTTTATCTGATTTCAGTGCATCACAGCTATTTGGAAAGCTGTAGATGTGCAATTTGAAAATGTTTTAGAAAAATCTTTGATTTTTTAATGAGCTTTGAGATGAAAATTTGATATGACTATATATATCATATATATCGAGATACATATTGCTTTATACTTGCATTTCAATGTTCAGACAATATGCTGTGAGGAAAGAAGGGGGTTGGTACAGGATGTATACATAAAGGCTTGCATTACAGATTTGTGCATGCAGATCTTCAGCTGTCATCAATTGACATGAGCTATAGCATCAGCACTGGAAGAAGCACCAACACCAGTACCCAAGCATTGCCTTACTGCCTTAGTTGTACCAGTAACAACATAAGTTATTGTGCCAATCAAACCTCAACTTGGACAGTAGTAAGTGGTAAGGCTGACAATCTTCTGCTCAAGGATTTAGAAGAACACGGCCTTGCTGTCTTTCCACCATAAAATTAAAATTAAAAAAAAATGTATAGGGCTAGTGCAGTAGCTCTCTGATGCAGGATCTGGATTAGATTCCATGTCAGGGCTTCAGATACTGCAGAGGTAGGGTTCTAAGGATCCCACAGGAGGGAAGTGGAATGAAGGAGTAACCTAGTGGTTAGAGAAGAAGGCTGTGAATCAGGTTCAAATCTCCTTGATATACCTTGTGACTAAGCAAGTCTCTTCACCCTCCATTTCCTCAGCTATTAACTTAGGGCCTGATTTACTGAGACTTTTCTCCCATTCTGTGTCTATGGGAAAAATGCTTAGTAAATGAGGACCTTACGCTGTAAGCCCTTTGCGGATAGGGAAATACTTAGAGGCACTGAATGTAATCTGTTTTGAAGTGTCATGGAAAGCATAATATAAAGAAAACATTATAAAAAAAAAAAGTCTGAGCCATCGCCCCATGGGTGATTTGAGGGCCCAGGAATACATGTACTGGAGGGAGCTGTGATGCATGGCCTCTGGCCCACAACTGCTACTGTGATGGCTGGTTAAAGTGAGTGGGAGGAGATATAAAATAGGGGCACATCAAGAAGCATGGAGGTGGGAAGGAGAGCACTGCTGGCAGAAAAACTAAAAAGCAAAACACTCCTCGTGTGGCTTCAGGCTTTACCAGCAGCAGCAGCAGAAGGAGCCCAAGACACATCCAGTTCTAGAAAGCCCTAGAGGGAGAAGAGCGAGCACACCATCATTATTTTATGATGTATATTGCCATTTATTGTGGGGGTTTTTCATATTTTGTGTTGGATTATAGCTAAAGAAGGCAGAATACAAATGTAATACTGAGGCTGCTTGCGATGGAAGTGGAGGTTGAATGGAGCAGGAAGACGTCCAATCCAAAGCATACATTAAACATATATGCAACTATACACAGGGCCCCCTGGTCTTTCTTGGCCTTGTATTTCTTGACATTTCTTGAAAAGAAGATCATTCATAAATAAGACTGATTGAATGTAATCCACAGGATATTCTGTCTCAAGGAAATGTGTTGCAAAGGCGCATGCCTTTGTCTTAAATTCTTTAATATCCGTGTGGTGTCTACGAATCCTTAGAAACTGACCAATAGTTAAACTGTATTTATAAACATTCAGGGATGAAAGTGTTTAAAGTGCAGAGTTGTATTGCAATCGGTAAACTTCCCGTAGAAAGTGGCGTGGAAGCCAGTAGAATTTCTCTTAATTTGTATCTGCAGGAAAGGAATGGTATTTAAATAAAAAAGAAACCCATAGAAAATTTCACATTCAGATCACAAGACTTCAACCAGTCAATGGACAAATATAGGCTCTTCTTGTAATCCATCCCATAAAAGAGAATTGTCATCTTTATTCTTCCTCCACATCAAAAGTTTTCCTAGTAATGTGAATGCTGTTGGCCATAATTATTCTGTGTCTGCATCATAAATATTTGCAATGCCAGGGGCCATAGTCGCCCCTATTCTTGTTCCTTTAACCTACATAAAGATATTCGTCCTCAAATAGAAAAAAAAGTTATTACAGAGGGCTGTATAAAGTTTGTGGGCACAGGTTGGGGCATTAGGGAGCTGGCGTAATAAAACCTGCGCTAAAATCAAATCATAATGTTTCTATTGTATGAGTATTTCCTTTACTCATACCATAGACACCTGCAGTCCTGAGGGATACAATGTAAGAATGACATGCAAATGGCCACTGATTTAAAAGAGTACACTAAAGCTAAAAAGCATGCTTATTTCACTCAACGGCCATTTGCATGCCATTGATCTGCAAATCTGTACTAAGCAAGAGGGAATACCCAGGAAAGTAGCTCTTCATATGGAAATGAAAATTTCCGCCATCACTCGTTTTCTAACTGCCAGGTACCTTCTGCCTTTGGGATTTAACTAGGACACCATCAGAAGCCGAGGGGACGACTCCAGCTCACTGCAGATTTCCCTACTACATCATGAGGGTCAGCTAGCAGGCAGGGGAGCAAGAAGCTGACTGCGGGTACTGACCAGCAGCGGCAGGGTCTATCCATTTGCTTCCTCCAGTTGGCAAGGCTGGTGCTGGGAGGGTGCTATGGCACAGGCAATGAGCCACCTAAGGTCTGCGCTTCTGACCTCAGAGGAAGACGGGGCAGCCAGGCCTCTTCCCCCAAATATCCATTCCTGTTGCGGAAGCACTTATTTGCAAGAACTGTGGGAAGTTTTAATTCCTGATCTAACCCAGGAGTTACATTTTTTTTGTGGTAAAAAAAAAAGGGCATGCTAGGCAGTTGGGCCTCTAATGGGCCTCCCTGCATCATCTGAAATTGCTAATGCCTTCATTTACATGGGTATTAGTTTATACCCATGCTAATCCTAGTGCAGGATTTGCCCCAAGTTTTAGCTTGTGTTTTTTCCATGCTGAAGCCCCTGTTATATACCAGTTTATGGTAGCTTGGAAAAATCCGCACTAAAACCCAATGTAAATCCCATGCTAGGGTCAGCATGGCTTTTTACATTGGCTCCAGGATGCTTAAACAGTGTTTGTGTGATTATGTCCAAAGCTGAATTATGCAGAATATTAGAATATAAAGCTTTGATGTCTAAAATGAGAAGATGCATATGAGGCATTGATGTAGAAAAAGATGCCAATATTTATAACATGTGAAGAATTTTGTTTATTCTGGCATATTGGAATTGTAAATCTTCTAAAAACAGTCCTCAAACATTTGGCAGGACAGAAGGACAATTGGGCGTCCTGAGGGGCAAGATAAAAGATTTGTGAATTTTAGGTAGGATGCCTAGTACTGGAGTTCTAGGGATAATTCTTACCATTTGGCTTTGTTAATAGGAGTTTTAATGTCTTTTTGGATCTTACGGGTTAGGTCACAGGGAAGGCGTCTGTCATATGAAATATCTGATAACTGACAATGAATCTCTGATAGATATGCTTCCTGTGTGAAAGCGATAATGGCTCCCTCCCCCGCCTTGTTTGCTGGTTTGTAACAGCACCATCATCCTGGAGTAGTTGTTTCTAAGCTGCATTTTAATTTTCAGACAAGTTAAAGTTAGCACAGGTAGCCACTTTCTCTTGTATAAACATATCATTCAATGCAAGCTATTTAAAAGTCTGCATGTGTGCCTCCAGAAGTCCCAGTGGCAGCCAGACAGACTTGTTACTCACTACTGAAGACAAATCAACATCAATCATAAGATTCCTAGAGAAAAATACCTATGAATGTCTGTGTGAAACTGAAATGAATCATATATGCTATAAGCTATAAGAGGCCCATACTTAGGGTTGATAACACAAAACACAGATAAGAGATATTAATGATTGCTGATTGCAGCTCTGCTGGGAGTGGATCCATAGACATTGCCAGTTTTGGGACCAACCCGCTCTGATTCTGTTCCAAGGCAGCGGATAATTTTTGTTCATTTCTTGATAAAAAAAAAAAAAGAGGAAGAAGGAACTGAAAAAGACGATGTTCAATGAGAGGACCGAATCCTCCAGTCATCAGATGGGAAATCAAACATAACCCATTTGATATGTCATTTTCTGAGATGTGACTGGGCTAAATGGAACCACTTTAGTGGTAGTTTTCATTCTTTTTAAATTTAACTAATTTAGGACCCCAATAATGAAGTATTTTTCCAATAGACTCGAAATGAGAGAAACCCTTTAGTAAATAGGTTCCATAATCTTCCTGAATTCTGTTGAGAACTGCAGTATCCTCTTTAACCTGACAAATAGAATCATCCAACTGAATATGAATATATTCCACATACAATTTTGTAAACTCTATAATTAGCAATATTAGGTCAAGAGAGGATTTATTAAGTATTGCTCTCCATTTTAAGAGGAACTGCAGCCCTTTAATATATAATTTTATTCCTTCAGGATCCTTAAACCTCTTGGAATCCTTTTTTGATGACAATACTTAATGTGTTGCACTATGTAATTTTGTACTGATCATTCTTTTATGCAGCGGTAAATCAATAAGCATCAGTCTTTCTTCAGTGTGCATGTCCACAATGTGCTCAATAATTGTCTTTGTTCTACTCCAGGGAACTGGGAGCAATACACTGGCAATACTTCCAGTCCCATTCACCACAGGGAACAGGAACCTGAACTAAAAATCAAATAACAACTCATGCCTCTCACACTCTGCAAAGTAGAATGCTAAAGATTGGGACATTAGGTCATAAAATTTTGTATTTGGCTTTAAAAATTATTACTACTTGAAACTATATATATAAGCTATATGTATATTATTAGATATTAATATTTTCTAAAATGTGTAGTAAGTATTTTAAATACATTATTTCAAAACACTTGGAGACTGATTTAGACATTAGGATCTGTGTATTAACTGTGTAGGTTTCTAAAACCTCCCCTACCTTGCAGCATCCAGAATGTCACCCCCAACTCCCACAGAGATCTCGGAACCCTGGAAAAAATAGGTTATAGTGGACTCTAGTAAAATAAGACCTGTGACCCTGAGAAACCCAGTCTCCTCAACTGAACAACATCCCCTCCCCCACATTCCCACAGAAGAGTCAAAAACCCAGGAATAAATGGATTACGGTGGGTTCAGGCAGAATAAGGTTGTGACAAAAAGACATCCACTCTTCCCAATGACACCCTTCCATAATGCCTTCTCTACATTGGAAAATGAAGCTACTCCTGCAACAGAAAATGAAGTGGTGTCTGAAAAGGAAGAAGTCACTAGGGGCACCTGGAAACCCTTTAACATTATCAAATCTCATAAAAGAGATTTCCTTCTGCTGGGAGACTCAGCCATTAGAGGAACTAATCTGGGAACTCATTTTGAGGAGGACACAATAGTTAAATCCCTTCCTGGATTCTCAGCTGGTAGAAACAAAAACTAGGTGGTAAATGCAATTATAGAAGAAAGTAAAGCCTCTGATATCAGTGCTTTCATTCATTTGGGGACCTAGGACCTTGCTAGAAACATTATCCATGCAGTACAGAATGATTTCCTGAATCTGAGGAAGGAGACTAGACAAATGTCAAAGAATATTTCCTTTTCAGAAATTTTACTCGTTCATAGAAAGGGAAGGGAAAGGATAAGCCTGATAGAAAATTTTAATACATGGCTCAAAACAAGGTGTAAAGAAAGTGGATTGGATGCATTGGAGGCTGGGGCCATGTATGGAGCAGTAAGAGACTATACTATAAGTCATGGCTTTTATTTGTAAATGGCAGGCAAGGAAAGAAGATCCTAAGTGAGAAGTCCAGGTCATACATTATTAGAAATTTAAATTAAAGGATGGGGGGTGGCAGAAGGTGGCTAATGAAAATGGAATGTCACCCCCAGGGAGTACAGGAAGTGAGAGGAGAAAATAAATTCAATCAGCTCAGTATTCCAGACATAAGCAAAGGAGCAGAAAAGATGAATAGGAAGAGCAACAAACCAAAGGAGAGATGTTGGAAAGCTAAGGCCACACATGCTCATAGTCTGGACAATAAAATTCCAGACCTGCAGGCCCTAGGGTGGAGATAGACTTGGACATTGTTGCTATTATAGAGGCATGGCTCAATGAGTCTTATAATTTGGATGCAGCCATCCCAGGATATAACTTGCTAAGGAAGGACCAAGAGGACAACTGAAATGCAAGCAGCATGGGGTAGGGAAGAAGCATTGAGGGCTGTCCTAATAAAAGAAGATGGTGCTTCCTTTTGCACTGGTGTGGTCTACAGGCCTCCAACTCAAACAAAAGAACTGGACAGAGATCTGATCAAAAACATCCAAAAGATGGGAAAGAAAGAAGTGTTGCTTGTTGGAGATTTTTATCTGCCGTATGTGGATTGGAGTATCCCTACTGCAGAATCTGCAAGAATAGAGAGATAAGGGATGCCTTTCAAGGGGCTCTGCTCAAACAAATGGAGAGAGAGAGAGAGAGAATGACACTCAGCCTAGTACTACTCATTAACGGGAATAATGTCTCCAACATCCAGGTAAGTGCTCACCTGGGCATCAGTGATCATCAGCCAGAATGGTCTGATATTGCAGCCAGGATAGAGCGATGTCACATGTAGATCCAAGCTCTGAATTTCAAAAATATAGACTTTGTCAAAATGGGGATGTACCTGCAGGAAGAACTAGAAGACTGGAAGAAAATGGATAAGGTGGAGCAACAGTGGATGAAATTAAAAGGAATTATTAGAAAGGCATCAAATCTCTATGTTCAAAAAGTAAGAACTATTAAGAGGATAAGGAAACCGATCTGGTGCTCAAAGGAGGTGGCTGAAAAAATAAAGGCAAAAAGAACTGCATTTAAAAAAAGGATCTCAAACAGGAATATAGGGAAGAATATCTGGTGAAGCTAGGGAGACGAAGAAAGAAATCAGAAAGGCAAAAGTTCAAGCAGAAGAAAAGATTGCCAAAGAGAGAAAGCGAGGTGAAAAAAACATTTTTCCTATATATTAGAGAAAGGAGGAAGGCCTGGGGTGGTATAGTGAAATTGAAAAGTGACGAGGAACACTATGTGGAGAAAGATGAAGAAATAGTGGAAATATTAAACAAATACTTCAGTTCGGTGTTCACTAAAAAAGACCCTGGAGACGGATTGTTGCTGGTTGACAAGACCATGGATGGGAGAGGGATAGATGAAACCTCATTTACAGAACAGAATGTATGGGAAGACGTAGGAAAATTGAAAATGGACAAGACCATGGGGCTGGATGAAATACATTCCAGGATACTAAAGGAGCCTAGAGATTTGCTGGCGGGCCCGCTGAAAGTCCTATTCAATAGATCCCTGGAAACAGACAGTGGTGCCTCAAGATTGGAAGAGTGGTTGTGGTCATGCTTCACAAGCATGGTAGTAGAGAGGAGGCTGGAAACTACAGGCTGGTTAGCCTCACCTTAATGGTGGGAAAATTAATGGAGACTGCTTAAGGAAAGGATAGTGAACTATCTACATTCCGATGGGTTGCTGGACCCGAGGTAGCATGGATTCACCAGGGGAAGGTCCTATCAGACAAATATGATTAATTTTTTTGATTGTGTGATTAGAGAACTGTGTCAGGAAAGAGTGCTTATGTGATTTACTTGGATTTCAGCAAAGCTTTTGATACCATCCCAAATAGAACACTCATGAATAAAATGAGAACTTGGGAGTAGGCACCAAGGTAGTGAAGTGGATTACTAACTGGTTGACGGATAGGAGACAGCGTGTAAGGGTAAATTGAACGTATTCTGAAGAGAGAACAGTGTTAAATGGAGTGCCTTGAGGATCAGTTTTTGGGACTGGTTCTTTTCAATATATTTGTGAGCGACATTGCAGAGGGGATTGAAAGGTAAAGTTTGTCTTTTACGGACGATACTAAGATCTGCAACAGAGTGGACACACCTGAAAGAGTAGAGAGAATGAAAAGAGCTACCACTCAAGAAAGAGATCTGGACGTCATAGTGGATAACACATTGAAATCATCGGTTCAGTGTGCTGCGGCAGTCAAAAAAGCAAACAGAATGTTGGGAATTATTAGAAAGGGAATGGTGAATAAAACAGAAAATGTCATAACGCATCTCAAAAAATATATGGCTGCGATGGAGAAGGTACAGAGAAGGGCGACCAAAATGATAAAGGGGATGAAACAGCTCCCCTATGAGGAAAGACTAAAGAGGTTAGGACTTTTCAGCTTGGAGAAGAGATGGCTGAGAGAGGATATGATAGAGGTGTTTAAAATCATGAGAGGTCTAGAACAGGTAAATGTGAATCGATTATTTACTCTTTCGGATAATAGAAGGACTAGGGGGCACTCCATGAAGTTAGCATGTGGCACATTTAAAACTAATCGGAGAAAGTTCTTTTTCACTCAACACACAATTAAACTCTGGAATTTGTTGCCAAGGGATGTGGTTAGTGCAGTTATTGTAGCTGTGTTTAAAAAAAGATTGGATAAGTTCTTGGAGGAGAAGTCCATTACTTGCTATTAATTAAGTTGACTTAGAAAATAGCCACTGCTAATACTAGCAACAGTAACATGGGATAGACATAGTTTTTGGGAACTTGCCAGGTTCTTATTGCCTGTATTGGCCACTGTTGGAAATAAGATGCTTGGCTTGATGGACCCTTGATCTGACCCAGTATGGCATGTTCTTATGTTCTTAAAAGTGATTTAAGAAAGATTGAAGAGTGGTTGAAGATTTGTGTTATAATTAGTGAGGTTTGGGTGGACCCTTGGACACTGTGGCAGCTGGCCATGCCCACGGGGGGCAGTCCCGTGAGGGGCCACAGGTCAGGCTCAGCTGAGGACACACAAACACAGAGATTGATCTTTTATTAAACAAAGTGGTGTAGCCACCAGAGGTGGCAGTGGTGAGTAGTTAAAGTAGCCCGGCTGGGCTAGTATCCCTCAGGTGCTGGAACAGCGACTCCTCTGGTAGCAGTGCTGTAATGGAAAGAACTGAGAATAATGAGTACAGTGGAATATGCACAAGCCCCAATATGGAGAACCCCCAGGATAGGGAGAGCAGGCCCTCGAGGAGAGAGTACCTGATCCCTGAGAGCTGAGAGGCTTGAAGATGATGAACTCACACAGCGGTTCCACGTAGGAGATGGCACCAGGGCTGGAAGGGAGGCAGGCCCTCGAGGAGCGAGTACCTGGTTCCAGGGAACAGCTCAGAGGTGAAGAAGGTAGTACTCACTGGTGTTGAAGATAGCGAATCCTTCCAGGCAGAAGAGAAGGTAGGAGCAGGCAGCGAGTTAGGGAACATGGGCCGTCGAGGAGCGATTACCGGTTTCCTGATAGCCACCTGTAAAGCAAGTGAGGCCCCTGAGGAGCGGGTATCCCGTCAGCGTTAAGAGTCCAGTAGTAGGTTGGAGGCAGAGTAGCTGGGTACGGAGAGCGAATCCCATCCGTAAGGAATTCCCTTGCTAAATCAAAGGCTAGCAAACAATGTAGGCTTTAAATATCCGGGCAGCGTGACGTCATCACAGGGGGACGCCCCTGAGGTTCGTGCCAAGTAGGAAATAAGAGTGAGGGCCGCGTGGTGCGCGCGCCCTAAGGTACAGACAGAGCATGGCGGGAGGCAGTGCCCAAGCCGGTCCGGGGACGCCGGAGAGGACGGCAGACAGACGCCGCAGCAGCCAGGCGTCCATCAACAGCAAGAGGAGGTGCAAAGAAAGAAAGAAAGAGCAACCTTCCCTTCCCGACTGAAGCCGTCGGGAAGGGAAGGTTGCAACAATTTGGCAGCTGGAAGTCAATGTCAAAAAGTGCATCTGGGGATCATAGATTAGTGGAACCAAGATGGCCACATCAGAATTCACAGCGTGAGCATGGCTTTTTCTTATTCTCATCTTTGACTAATTATTTCCTTTTCAATGCTGCATTCGGCTCGAAAGCGGCGGGCAAAAGAATGGACCTACCCCGCAGTCCCTCTAGATTCCCTCGTCTCGGGACCCATGGATGCTCACATTCAGCAGGAATCTCAGTTGGAAGTTTTGTCCTTGGGGAAGGAGGTAGTACCTGAGTTTATTGCTTTCTTCCCGGACTTGTGACATGTTTATCCTCGATCGTTAGGGTTCCTCCGGCGAACCCTGCAGTCTCCAGAGACCATGGCTTCCTGTCGAGAGGGATTAACGCTGATGAAGCCGATACCCTGCGACTTGGTGCGAAGTCAGGATGCCCTGAAAGCTCTGGAGGAGCTGTTGGTGAGGACCCTGTTAAGGATTTAGCCAGCTCACCTTCTATTGAAGATTCTTTGACTTTGGAAGGACATATTAATATTGTTGCTCTGAGTCTGTTCAAGAAACTTTCAGCCCTGACAATGGTAAGACCTCAGCAGATTTTTCTTGATTCTATTTGGGAAGCAATAGTTAATCTTGGAACTGCTATTACTATTCATTAAATCCTATTATTGATCGAATTAATGTTGTTGAAAACCATCTCTCTTCTTTGGAACTATTTAAAGTTTCCTCTCAAAAAGATACAGCAGAATCCCAATTGAATCTTCAAAGTTTGAAACACTCTAAAGATCAGATGATAAAGGAAAATGTATTACTCCAGCAAAAAATCAAGAGTCTTGAAAATGTCATTCATGGCAGAAATTTACATTTTACTAATTTTCCCTCGCTTCCTCATATTACTGCAAAGGACATGTTCAAGAAATATTTAGTAGAACACCTCAAGGTTCCTGAGGTGGTGGTTCCTCCTATTTCTAAATCATTCTATTTGCCCCCATTTAAGAAGCAAGAAACTTAAGAAGAAGCTCAAGATATGGATGTGTTAACACTTAATGTGGATATATCTCTGTTGCTGGAAACCTCAGACACTGCCTTTATACAAGTGGCCACAATGGTAGTCACTTTTGCCTTTGAATTCGATTGTGATTGGGTTCTGCGATTATTTTTTAAACATCGTCTTGAGCCTTTTCTTCAAACTGTTGTTAGAGTATATCCAGATGTTGCCTGGAAGACAGAGAAGGAGAGGCGTCAGTTCCTATTGATGAGACCCAGGGTTTTGCAGATCAGGGCCACATTCATTTTGAAATTTCCATGCAAATGTCTTGTTCAGTATAAAGACTTGTCATATGTATTTTTTGTTCCTTCTCAATTATCTTCTTTTCTCTGTGTCAAACCAGTGCTTCAGTCCTGATTTAGCTCAGTCTGTTTCTCCTTCAGTAGGTTGAGTACCTTATTTATAGGTTTATTGTCTCTGCTGCAATACTATGCTCTTTAATAATTTTTCCTTAAATACTTTTTTTTGTTAAATTTCTTTTTGGATCTCTTATTATTTGTATTGAATTATGTTTCCTTTTCTCTTTTTCTATTTCAAGATTGTTCTTCTTTAATATTTTGAAAATATATAAATAAAGAATTAAAAAAAAAAAGTGCATCTGGGGTGTAGTAATCCAAAAGAGTTGTATGTGATGAGTGGCGAAGGACTAATGTTCAGGGACCAGGAGAGGGACCTTGGGGTAATAGTGTCTGGTGCTCTGAAGGCAGCGAAGCAGTGTGACAAGGCGATAGCTAAAGCCAGAAGGATGCTGGGCTGCATAGAGAGAAGGATAACCAGTAAGAAAAAGGATGTAAAAATAAACTTGTACAGGTCCTTGGTGAGGCTTCATCTGGAATGCTGTGTTCATTTTTGGAGACTGTAACTCAAAAGGGATAGAGACAGGATGGAGACTGTCCAGAGAGGTGCAACCAAAATAGTGTGGGGTCTGTATTGGAAGACTTATGAGGAGAGGCTGAAGGATCTGAATATGCATACCTTAGAGGAGAGGAAGTGCAGGGGAGATATGATTCAGACCTTCAGATACCTGAAAAGTATTAAGGATGTTCGAACCTCAAATCTTTTCTGTTGGAAAGGAAAATGTAGAACTAAGGGTCACAAAATTAAACTCCAGGGGGAATGACTCAGAATCAACTTCAGCATATATTTCTTCACAGAGAGGATAGTGGATGCCTGAAATTCCCTCCCAGAAGAGGTGGTGAGGATGAAAACAGTAATTGATTTCAGAAGGGCATGGAATAAACACCATGTATCCCTAGATGCTAGATGTTGGAAATGAAAAAAGGGGAACATGGGCAGTGGCAGTTACTACCCTTTACAGAAGGTATGGGGGTAACCTGCATAGAGTATCTGTTACTAACCTTAACAGACGGTAACCTCATGGAGCAGCAGTTATTATGCTGAACAGAAGGCATGGGGCTATCTGCATGAAATGGCAGCTATAGCCCTTAACACCTGCATTCAGGAAAATGTGACCATGATAGGACTTGGGCATCAGGATTCCTTGTGGTAACAGGTCCAAAGTGACAGAGCAAGTTGGCACAAAGATTCCATGACCATGATTAGGTCAATGGGTCTTTGACCATCAATGATGCCAAACAAGTCAGCTTCCTCACCTCTGGACTCCCCACCTCCAATACTGATCAGGCCAATGAGTCCTCATTCTCCCCACCCAAGAATTGCCAATGCCAATCAGGCCAATGGTCTGTGACCTCACCCCTAGATGTCTCCCTAATGGCCATTGATCTTATTGCTCCTTATCCAACCATGGAGCCACCTATACTAATCTAGGCCAACAACACCCTAAACCCTGGATCCTTTTACCTTTAGGCCCCTTCCAACTCCCTGGAAACAAGGCAACCCATCATGGCTCCCTTGCTATCCCCCTGAAAACACATCATAACTCATAGGCCCACATCCACCATGACAGTATTTCCCCAACTGATGACATGACTCCTGATTTCCCCTTCAACCCCCATGTAGTCATCCTGAAGACATGGCTCACTTTGAGGACTTCCAAACCCCAAGCTGCAGACTACCTCATGGCGCCTTGTTGGTTACCTCTGAACCCTTTGAAGTTGTTGTCCAGCTCACAATGATGCTCTAAATTCTCCAAACCACAACCTACGTATCCCAGACCACCCCCAAACTCCATTCCCCAGTCACAGCCTAGTCCCGTGTAGCCTCAAACCCCAATCCCCTGTCATGAGCTAATTCCTGGTAGCCCCTGACCCCTAAAGAACCCCCCAGATCATCTAATTGAAAAGTAGGCCATAATTATGCCCTGTACCCCCAAATTGTGGTCTAGACCCCAGTAGCAGGCCATGGCCTGCCTACTAACAATGACACAACCCTTCTGTAGCATGTGTGAGCATGACCCATGACTACTTCTCCCAACAGCATCTCAAGAAGTCTCTTTCAAATCTGCTGGTCTTCAGAATCATTGGCATAAGGAGGGAGTGATCTTTGGCATGAAAAAGAAAATGGTGCTAGGATATTCTTACCTGACCAAGTAAGCATGTGAAAAGCCTGTGGAACTTTTTTGAGAGGAAGGTTTGGAGTGGGGTATTTTGAGACTATTTTGAGAATTTGGGAAGGTTTCGGGGCTGGCAAGAACTAAGTTGTGGTGGTGAGGGTTTTAGGGATCTGGGGTGCCACTGTGACATGGGCTGTGAGTTAGAGATGCAGTTGGTAATGGGGTTTTGAGGATTACATGGTGGACCATAACTTGGGAGACCTTCAGGGAGAAATGTTTCTGGGTTGGGGGCATGCTTTGAAATAATTCCAGAGGCCATCAGAGGAGGTTGTTTGAGAGGACACAGGATGGACTTTATCATTAGAGAAATTTCAGGGATGGCACAGAAGGAGGGGAGCCTGTGATAGGCTGCCTTGGTTCTAGGGAGGGTCCATTGGCCCAATCAACTTTATGGGGTGGGATGGGAGGGGCCAAGATCCCATTGATCTGATTGTCATGGAAAGGTTTAGGGTGAGCTGTTGGGGACCAGGAGTCCTCAGCACGTCTGCGGAATGGGGGGGGGGGGGGGTTCATTGGGGGGAGGGGAAGGGGGGGAAATCTGCTAGCTTCATTAACATTGGTGAGATATTGTTAATTTTCCTGCATTATTAGACCCATGTTAACACATGTAAGTATGAAGGCTAGATAGTGCATTCAACCTTAATATCTAATGAGTTGATTAGAATAAAATATACTGCTATTTGGCTTAATTACATACACATTTTTTTTGTGCAGTAACAATAATGCACATACAAATAACATGTGTACGGCATGATTATTAGATATTGTGATTGTTAATCATTAACACCCATTAGTATATGGACCCCTTTGTTTCTTGGTAGATGCATCTCATATAGAAGGGAAGGGAAAATTTAGGTGATTATATGTGGATTGGTTTTTCATTTTCTCAGCATGTAACCCTTCTTCTATTTGGGAAACAGAATTTGAATGGATCACTTGTTTATCACACACAGGGCATAGCATTCCTATTGTTTAATGACAGAGGGGACCAAAGCATGTATTTAAGTGCTTGCTTATTAATTCATCACATTTACTTCATCATTATTATGATCATCATCGTTAATTTATATCATGCTTTTCTAGCACATTATTATTATTATTATTATTTTTATATACCGACATTCAATCATGTTATAACAGGCTTGGGTATTACAGTAAAGAAGGTTAGATCAATATGGGCTACATATCTATTATTGCTCTAACATGCTTCAGATAAATAAATAGATATACTATTCAATTCAAATGCAACATGTCATAGTTATCATTACAGTAGTAGGAATTCGGTAGGTAGAAGGAAATTTTTCATATTAAAGGTATAAAGGGTACATGGCAAATACAGTAAAAAATTAATAAATATAGATACATTAGAAAATAAAAATAGAGACATTATTTGCTACAAGTATACCACAGCATAGATATGATTACAGTGAAATTAGAGTTTAAATAAGTTCAAGTTACATCAGTAGTATGGAACTTGGCCAGGTATATGATGCAGTGATGGCTTGGCAGGGTGGGTGATGATTAGACGGCATGTGGTGGCACAGTTTACAGAGGTTTCTTGGAGGCTGAGATTTTAGTTTTGGGATCTAGTTGTGGTTTATAGATCTGACTGTGGGACGAAGTCTGGGGTGAGCCTGACCTCGAAAGGTAGGGAGTTCCAGAGGGTGGGGACTGATTCTGAGAAAGTTCTCTTCCTGGTGATTGTGAGCGACTTTTTTCTTTTTTTTTTACATATGTGCAGTTCAGTTTCTGTCACATTACTATACATATAAAAGTGAATCTTATGAAGTAGGTTTTAAGCATATTTAAATGATGCAGTGTGGTTAAGATGACCAATTGTCAGGTTTTGAACCGGACAGTTCAGATTTTAAGCTAATTACACAGTGCTCGTTTGCAGAGGTAACTGGTCACTGTAATGCCCTGTCAAAACTGCTTGCATATATGTTAGAACTATACTGGTCGCATTGCACATCATCCAATCAGAGAATGGCATGAATGAGTCTGGTATCTGCCCTCCCTCCAATCAGAAGCCTGGTCTTTGTATCAGGAGGCTGATGCAACCACAGGAGGAGGAGCAAGAGGGAGTTGCAGATAGAAACTGTGCCTGCACATCGGGTGTTCAAGGTGCAGCTAACATCCACTGCTTCTGCTCCCTACAGCTTGTTCCGTCAGTCATGCTGTTCCAACACTGCTTCTGCCTTTTCCTGGCCGGGACTTGTGTCACCCACCACCACAGCTGCCTCTTCTACACCCATAGCTCACTTCATGGCCGAGCCCATCAGTACTGCAGCTTCTTGTTACTGCTGTCCACAGATTTCCTCTGCTGGTAGCTGCCTGCCTGCTGCTCACTGCAGGATATACCTTCCTCGCTCCCTCAGGTCTCACTCTGCCTGGCTGCTTGATTAGCTCCTGGCTGGCACCTTCCCCCTTTACTCCCCTCCCTGATCGCCTATTTTCCTGCTTTCTTGTTTTGTATTCTACTTTTTTCCGCTGGTGCCCCTCCCAACTCACTGCTTCTTATTTTCTGCTGGCTGCCGTTGCTGCAGCTAAAGCCAGACAATTCAACCAGGTAAACATGAAATAGTTATAAAGGGAAAAAAAAAATTAGAAATCATCTTTCCCTTGTCCTTTATCCCAATAGAATTACCTGGTGTAAACAAAAACATTTAGTGTACTGCAGTGACCCTGCCCCTGTCCCTACCCAGCATCCCCTATTGTCACTGCAGTCGACCTTCTTCCTGCCTATTATCCTGCTCCCTTCAGGCCTGTTGCTGGGCTGCCCATTGCCCCAGGATGCAGGGGGGTGGAGAGAGGGGCCTTCTTGGATGAGATAACCAGCCAGTTGAGCTACCAGCTGCATGCAGGCTAAGGGGTGCTGAATACACTATGCAGCACTGGCATCCAATGCCCTGGTGAGATGCATCAGTGTGTCATCCCCCCCCCCCCACCACCACCACACACACACACACACACACACACACACACTAGGTCTTATACCCTGGGTGAATGCCCACTCTTGAGAGTATGTGTGAGATAGAGATAAAAGAGTGTGTGTGCCAGTAAAGGGGTAGCACCCAGAGCAAGGACATAAGCAGGAATATAAGGGTAGAGGCAACTGCAGAACAAGGTGCCCACAAGAGACAGACAAACACTATAGACAAATAACCAGGACAGGGGAACACAGGACAAAGAAACACAGAGGAACAGGAGGCCACAATCAAAGGCCTCAAACAAACAGAAAAACCAAAACACAGAGAACAGGCCACAATAATGGGGCCAACGCTTAACAAGAGCAAGGAACAAGGTGAGGCAGTACTAGGAACTAGAGGCTAGGAACCCAGTGGCCACAGGGCTGGTGCAAGGGGATTAGCCATCCTAGGCACCTTCCGCCTTGAGCCGCCCCCCTCATCAAGCCCCCCCCCCAACCTGGTTGCGCTGCCAACCCCATTAGGGGACGCGAGCCATGTGGGGCCACGAGCAGCGGCGCTGCGGTGGCCCCACATGGCTCATGCCCCCTAATGGTCTGCACCCTAGACCCAGGTCTGCTTCATCTAGTGTTTCCACCGGCCCTGGATGGCCACTAGAGCTAGAGACACCCAAACTGAGGCAGGGAGTGGCAGGTGAGGCAAGCTTATATGGGAGTGGCTGAGCTGCTTTAGAGAGCCTGAAAGGTATAGGCCTATGTAGTTCAGACTGTGGCCCACTGAGGGTCCTTCCTCAGGCATACAAATCTATCTCATGCATATTCATTGTGAATATCCTGAAAACCAGGCTTGTTTGTGGCTCCTGTTGCATGGGAGGCAAAATTTGGGAGCCTGTTCCAAATGTGACTGCTTCAAGGAGTTCAGATGAAGAGCTGAAAGAATTTAAAATGCAGCTACTAAAAGGTTTAATTTAAAATACAGCTAATAAAATATTTAATTTATAAATGACACAGAATGCATAATGCCACTTGCTGTATGAACTTTTGCAATATTGCATGGTATTTGAATGATCTCTTTTTAAATGTCTTGCATTCCAGTACAGTAAGTGCTTTCTTTAATTTTCTGCCGCTGGGAAAATCCTTTGTTGAAATGAGGCCTTGGGAAGGGACTGCAGTTTAGATTGCAATCAATCACAGAACACATGTTTATGCTTACAAATTCCATTTTTGCATGGAAAGCTATGGCTTTAGAATTAGCTAGCTTTCCAGTTCTACTATTGCTTGGGCTGTAGGAAAAAAAAATTTGATTTTCATAAGCCAAAATGTTTTTTGCTATATATTACAAATGTCCCTTGACAGTGTTCGATTTCATATTAGAGTGTTGTCTGACTCACTAGAGCCGTTCAGGAGATGCTACTCTAGTCAAGAAAGAAACACTGCTGGCAGATTGTATGAATATATTATCAAGCATACCAATATTTTTTTTAGTTTTCTTAAATTAGAAACCCTTCAATCGAAAAAAAAACCATGAAAAATAAATTAACAGACCCACTGCTAACAAAAAGAATGGCATGGCTCATTGCTATTTCACTGCTTCAAATGACACCCTATCTACAGATAGGCATTGGACTGTTCAACCAACTGAGCAGTGAAGTCCTTGAGTGCTTTATAATAAGCATTTATCAGTTCTAACACTAGTATGCTTTGTTGTTTTGTTGAAAGATGCTAGCCAGGTTACTGCCATCAGTTTACATATGCTTAGTGGTTATTTTCTCATAGTAATTAAAGTACATCGGATTAGTTTTGTGTGGCTTGACTTACTATATTGTAAATAGTGAACATTTACTGAGAGCTATCTTCTCTTGAAAGGTAAGATTCCATCAGTACAAGCTAATGGTTGTTCTCTCACCTGAAAAGAGCAGGCAGAGCCCAGATTGTTTTAGAAGACTTTGGGTCCTTCTTCCCTCTGAAGTCAGTTTTTCCATGCCTCTGGCCTGTGCTTTGCCTGGGGCAGGAGTTGGTTGCTTATTTGCAGATCTGCTCTTTCCTGCTGGACCCAGGGTAGCCAATTCCGGTCCTTAAGAGCCACAAAGAGCCCTGGTTTTCAGGATATCTACAGTGAATATGTCATTGTGGATATCCTGAAAACCTGGCCGTTTTGTGGCTTTTGAGAACTGGAGTAGGCCACCCCTGTGCTAGTACGTAACTTGCAGTGGCAAACAACAGCAACCCAGCAAAGGTCTGAAATGCATCAGATTTGGTGATGCATGACAGATATAAATCATAGGATCCCTTTTTGCATTTTGCAAACTATTGGAGAAAGATTTAAGCAATGGGATAATGTTAGTCATTCATAAATTTTTCATGGGTCTCATGAAATTCCTTTAATGGGGAAGTTTTCAATTACAGCTAAAGCAGAAATCCACTGTTTACACTTATTGCTAAGTAAGTACTTGATATGTAAATATAACAACCCATTGTTTTTAGGGTCTAGCTACTGAATTTCTAGAGGACCATCCTGTACTCAGGAAAATTATAACACTGACATAGAATGCATTTATAGTAGGAAACATTCTTAATAGTTTTTTTGTCAGCCAGAAGAAAAAATGAATTGATAGCTGTCCTTCCTAGGATTCTAAAAGGTCCTTCAAACTAGTCCATCTATAAGCCAAAGGTAACCTTGACATTTCTTTTCAAATGGGATAGTTCCCAGCATTTCCCAAAGTCAGAGAAAATAGTTTTGATGTATGCCAGACATAA
Organism: Rhinatrema bivittatum; assembly: GCF_901001135.1. Classification (NCBI taxonomy): domain Eukaryota; kingdom Metazoa; phylum Chordata; class Amphibia; order Gymnophiona; family Rhinatrematidae; genus Rhinatrema; species Rhinatrema bivittatum. The sequence goes on from NC_042615.1 coordinate 184,310,018, forward strand.
TGGGCCTTGAATTTATCTAAAGAGATTTCAGCTGTTTAGTCCTATTTATTCTTTCTCCTGCTGAGGGTCCAAAGAAAGAAGATTTAGTCAATATATTCACTGTAACATTGGGTTTCAAAGGCTGCATGAAAGGGACTTTTTAATAGCAGGAGTTCATTGTATACTTAAGGTTAAAGCTTAGTCCACTAAGATACATGCAATCTTGTATTAAGATTCAATTATTATTTTAAATAATATATAGACTAATTTGATTATTGGAAGATGCTAATATTAGAATATTTACCTCCAACCATCAATAAATTTATGTAGTCTTACTTCTTGGTACTATAGTTTTTTAAAACCTTTAGTCATTAGTGCAGCCTAATTCAAAAGAAGATTATTTTTCTCTTCTCTAAATAATTTTCTGGGTTTAGGCTCTGCCAATATAGATGGGCTTTGCTTCTGCAAGTTTGCTCAGGAGCAGTATGCAGATGAGCCTTATAGTCCTCTTCTACTGCAAAGGGTGCAGGGCCTCTGGAAGCTGGGGCTGTGGAGTTCAAAGCCTGGATCGCTCGCTGTGACCTCTGGAGTCCTTTCCTGGGGGATGCTGGGAGCAGTATACAGATGAGCCTTCTGGTCCTCTTCTACAGATATCAGATAATACAGTACTCTCCTTAAATGCCTGTCTTTGCGACATGAATGCTCTACAAAAATATTTAAATTGAGTTTCTCTCAGTTGTATGTTATTTGTTATCTTAGCTATCCCACCTATGCCTGCAGTAAACACTGGCATAGAAAGTATTACACCTAACTCTTCTGCCCATTTATTTCTCAAAGGAGTAAAGTCCCTATCATCTTCAGTGTGGATTAGAGTTTTATAGAGCAATGACAAAGTAGGCCTGCCCGGATCTTCCAAATCGAACCAATCTTGTAACTCTGACCAGTGTCCTTTAATTAATTCTGTATGTGATAATGATCCGACATAAAAACAAGCCTGCATTTAGGCAAATAGTCATTCCCAGGCAGCTCAAATTTTTCTTGCAAATCAGGAAATTTTACAATTTTCCCCCCTTCAGTTAGCTGACCAATCATCATCAATCTCTTAGAGCTCTATCAAGGAAAATTGCCCATTTGCATTCTCGGAGCAAATCTCTCATTACCCATTAATGGCAAAAAGGGAGAGGCAGGGCTCAATAAATGAAGTTTACACAAGAGCCACTTGCCAGTTTTTTGTAAAGGCCTATCTAGACATTGATGCTGTAGCTGTGCATTAGTAAGATGAAGAATATACGAAATGAATCGGGTGCTACCAAGCCAAATTCATACTGAATATCCATTTAAAATTAAACCTCTGAAGCCAGTCGCTCTCATGTCGTAAATTGGCAGACATATTATATAGCTTCAAATTGGGCACACTTAACCCTCCTTTCCTCCAACGCTTTATGAGATGATTGATCGAGATACGTAATTTCTTCCCCCTCCATAGCTACAAGCTCAATTCTGCTAAAAGTTTGGGTAATATCATTTTGAAAAGATACACCCTTCCCAAGAGTGAGATATTCAAAGGCGTCCAAGCTTTCAGCAAAATTTTAGTAGTAGTCAACAATCTTTGCACACTAATCTCTTGTAGATATATCAGGTATTAAAATTCCCAAATACTTGATGGTAGTTCCCACCCATTTAAGAGGAAACATACCTACCCAATGTTGTGGTCTCCAATGGGAAGCGCTTCAAATTTTTCTTAGTTAACATGAATTTCCACTACATTGCCATATTTCTCAAATTCCCTTAAAAAGGTATGTTAAAGATGTTTCTGGTTGCAAAATATGTATTAATAAATCATCTGCAAAAGCATAAACTTTAGAATTCTGGAGCCCCACAGATAGTCCTGTATGTTCGGGTTCACAGGCTATAATTCAAAGCAAAGGATCAAATGTTAGCACAAAAAGGAGCGGTGATAAGGGGCTCCCCTGTCTTGTTCTCCATTGTATTATAAATTCCTCAGTAAAATTAACATTAACCAAGACCCGGGCTCTAGGATTAACATATAGAAGGCATAGAAATTGCAAAAAGGGACCATCAAAACCACGTATTTATAAAGACATAAATAAAAAGGACCAGTCCACCCTATTGAATGCCTTTTCATCATCAAAACTTATTGATAAGGATTTTAAATCAGCCATAACAACATGCTATATGGTTACCAAAACTTTCTGCACATTGTATACTGAAAGATGTCCTTAATGAATCCCATCTGAGCATCTTCTAATAGAGTCCGCAAAAATGGAGCCAATCTATCAGCCAGTATCTTAGCAAATAATTTTATGTCATAGTTCAACAGAGAGATTGGATAGTATGCTCCTGGAAGAGTATGGTCCCGGCCTGGTTTAGGTAGAACAATTATTGTAGCTCTATTGGACATATATGGCATCTCTGCCCTAGTCAAAAGGGCCTCATGAGCAGATACTAAAAGAGGGCACTAGTAATTTATAAAATTCTCCAGGTAACCCATCAGGGCCTGGAGATTTATGCAGCTTAGATTGTTTAACTTCAGCCCATAGTTCCTGAGCAATCACAGGAGCATTCAGTACCTTCAAGTGATATCCAATTAACTTGGACACCTGTGCTTCTTCTAAATATCTCTGATGTGTTGATCTATGTCTCTCTTCTGCAGATAAGCCTGAAAGATCTCACTTATCTCATCTATAGCTTGGGCCAAACTTCCTGCTTGATTCCTCAAAGTAGTGACATAGGTCTTCCTCATTCTCTGTCGAACCATATTAGCCATCATAAAACCTTTTTTATTTCCATAAAGAAAAACTTAATGTTTATAGTAAAGCAAATCTTTTTAGTTTTCTGATGGATTAATATATTCAATTTAATTGGAGTTGCAATATGGTGGGTTTTGTTAATTATTGTTGGGTATCTACTAAACAATTACTTATCTGTTTGCAATTGCCTCTCCATTCATAAAATTTTACTAGCCATAATTCTTTTTCCTTGCCATGTAAGCTATTACCTCTCCTCTCAGAATAGCTTTTGCTGTTTCCCAGAACAATAAAGGATCTGAGAGATGTTGTTCATTGTCTGTGGAAAATTCCTTCCGCTTCCATTTTAAAGTCATGAAATACCTGATCCTCATATAGATATCCAGGGAAACGTCACCATTGAGATGTAGACTGAGAAGCACAGCCCTCCAAATCCACCCAGACTGGAGCATGGTCCGAAATCTCCAGAGGACCAATTTCAGAGCAAGTGATCTGAGAAAATGAAAAGGTAAATAATAATATATAATCCAATCAAGACTGTCACCCATGCACCCTTGATATATAAGTATAATCGCTTTCCATAGGGTGGAGATACCTTCATACATCTAATAAATTCAATGAATCACAGAGAAATGTGATTCCCTTATTCCTTGTCAATGGACTCGATACCAGTGCAAATGATTTATCCAGCTGGGAATCATGAAGTGTGTTAAAATCGTCCCCCTCCCAATATGACTGCTATTTGAGAATATTGTGTGAGAAGATTAATAAGCTTCACAAAACACCCATGTGATATGAGTTTGATGCATAGATGCAACAAAAAACAATGGGTTTCCCAAACAGTAAATCTTCTACCAAGATAAAGTGCCCCTCAGGATTTTTAATTGTGTTTTTCACTTGGAAAGCAAGAGAGCGGTGGAATAAAATGGCTACCTCTGCTCTTCTGGAATCAGATGATGAATAAAATTTTGACCCAGTTTTTGTTTGCAATTTATCATGTTCTTGATCTGTAAGCTTTGTTTCTTACAAAAGTGCAATATCAGTTTTAAAATGTTTCAATACTTGAAGCAATTTATATCTCTTAATGGCAGAGCTAATTCCACACATATTCCAAGTCATTATCCTTACTGTATGTGCCATATTACAAATGGGAGTAATATTGAGCACTGTGAATTTTTATATCGTGAACAAAAGGAGTACGTTCCAGGTTAGATACCTCTCTATTTTCCGTCAAATTTAGAATCCGTCTGAAAAGGACCTCCGTGGCTTTGATATTGTTATGAACCGAGTGGTGGACCCTTGGTTCGACGATGATCGAGTAGACCACCGTCGTTAGGTGAGGCTGATTCTCGGGGTTGCAGATGGAAAGGGTAAGATCTGGACGCAGGCGCCTCCTGCAGGTCGTGTAATCCAGATGCTGGCGCCTCCAGCAGGTCGAGGAGCAAACCCCGCGGATCTCGTGAAGAAGTCCAATCCAGAAGTCGTGAACCAGGGTGATCCGCAGCCAGTCCAGGGGTCAAAAAGCCAGAGAGGTCCGCAGCCAATCCAGGGGTCAGAAGCCAGAGAAGTCCGCAGCCAGTCCAGGGGTCAGAAGCCAGAGAAGTCCGCAGCCAGTCCAGGGGTCAGAAGCCAGAGAAGTCCGCAGCCAGTCCAGGGGTCAGAAGCCAGAGAAGTCCGCAGCCACGCCAGGAATCAAGGAACCAGAAGGAACGTCAGCCGGACCAGGAAACAGCTCAGGAGGACAAACAGGAACCAGGAACAAAACAAACGCAGGAGCCAAGAAGACAAGGCAAGGACTGGAGGTCCAGACCTTGCTTAAATAGTCCCCAGCCAATAGGGAACCGCAGGAAGGAACCAGCTCATATCCTGTGAGTGTTCCTTTAAATCTGGGACCAGAGCCGCCCGCGCGGCCCTAGCTGAAGTCAGGGGGCGGAGCTAAGCCGCGCGGGGAGAGAGACCGCGGCCATCTTGGACTTGCAGCGAATGCTGCCGCTGAGAAGTCCCGCGGGGATGCCTAGTGCCGGCGGTCCGACCGGCCCCTAGGGATGGGGGTAAGTGCCGTTCGCGGCTTGCCACGGCTGGGTTTTATAACAGTACCCCCTCCTTTAGGCCTCCCCCTAGAAGGCTTGGGTTTCTCCGGATGGTTGGTGTGAAACGTCTGGAGAAGACCCTTGTCAAGAATATTAGTAGCGGGCTCCCAGGAGTTCTCCTCAGGCCCAAAACCTTCCCATGCCAAGAGATACTCCCAACGACGTCCTCGTCGCCGAACATCGAGAACCTCACGGACTTGATAGGTAGGGTCGTCCTCCAGCTGAACGGGCGAAGAGACAGGAGCCTTCCGAGATGGCCAGTTGAGGAGCAGAGGTTTCAGTAAAGAGACATGGAAAACATTGTGAATGCGCAGAGAGGTGGGCAGATGCAGTCGATAAGTGACGGGACCGATCTGCTTGGCCACGGAAAAAGGACCAATATACCGGGGAGCCAATCTCATCGAAGGGACTCGCAAACGAATGTTCCTGGTGCTCAGCCATACCCTGTCGCCCGGATGAAACTGAGGCGCCGGCCTCCGATGCCGGTCAGCAAACTTCTTAGCCAGAAGAGCCGCTTTGCGGAGCATGCGGCGAGTGTGCACCCATAATTGCTGGAACTGAGTGGCAGTAAGCTGAGCCGCCGGCGAGGGTACTGCCAGAGGGAGAGGCACCGGAGGAGTAGGTTGGTAGCCAAACACAACTTGAAACGGGGAGGAGCCGGTTGAGGTACACCGATGGTAGTTATGGGAAAACTCCGCCCAGGGCAGCAAAGCCGCCCAGTCATCCTGCCTAGAATTGACATACGCACGCAGAAACTGCTTGAGAGTACGATTAGTCCGCTCAACTTGGCCATTGGCTTGCGGATGGAAGGCGGTCGTGAAGTCCAAGGAAACCTGAAATTTGGCACAAAGGCTCCGCCAATACCGGGCCGTGAACTGGGAACCTCTATCGGAGGAAATGTGGGACGGCAGTCCATGAAGGCGGAAGATATGGGACATAAACAGTTGAGCCAACCGAGGAGCAGAGGGAAGAGCGGGCAGGGGCGTAAAATGAGCCATTTTAGAGAAGCGGTCAATTACTACCCAAATCACTGTGTGTCCTTCAGAAGCAGGTAAATCAACCACAAAATCGGTAGAGATATGCGTCCAAGGCTTGGATGGTGCCGGCAAGGGTTGTAGCCGTCCCCACGGCCTTCCCACTGGAGTCTTATGTTGGGCACAAACGGGACACGAGTCCACGTATGCCCGAATGTCTTTGTACATCCCCGGCCACCAATAGAAGCGCTGAAGGAGGTCCTGTGTCCTCTTGCGTCCAGGATGTCCAGCGAATTGGGAATCATGTCCCCACTTCAAAACCCTGTTACGGAGTCGGCTGGGAACCACCGTCTTTCCTATCGGAACTGGAACAGTAGGTGCCAGAATGATACGGGCAGGATCAATGACGGTCTGTAACACCTCTTCGCCATCCTCACAGACAAAGGACCGAGATAGTGCATCCGCTTTGATATTCTTACTGGCAGGTCGATACCGGAGCTCAAAATCAAAACGGGAAAAAAATAAAGCCCAGCGGGCTTGCCGTGGGTTAAGTCGCTGGGCTTGTTGTAGGTAAATCAGATTCTTATGATCAGTGAAGATGGTGATTTTATGCTGGGCCCCCTCCAGCCACTGTCGCCATTCTTCCAATGCGAGTTTGATGGCTAATAATTCTTTGTCGCCAATAGCATAGTTGCGCTCCGCGGGAGAGAACTTCTTTGAAAAATAGGAGCAGGGATGAGACGTACCCTTGACAGTGGTCTGACTTAATATTGCTCCTACACCTTCGGTGGATGCATCAACTTCAACTGTAAATGCGCGACTTGGGTCCGGGTGGCGAAGACAGGGCTGTCGTAAAAAGGAGTCCTTAAGGGCCTGAAATGCTTCTTCGGCCGCCGTGGGCCAAGTAGTGATATTAGCCCCTTTACGAGTGAGTGCAGTGAGGGGCGCAGATAGCTTGGAAAAGTCCTTAATAAAATGTCGGTAGTAGTTCGCAAAACCAAGAAATCTCTGCAAGGCTTTTAGCCCCTTCGGTTGAGTCCATTCTTGTATACTTTTTAGTTTAGTTGGATCCATTTGAAACCCGTGTTTAGAAATAACGTATCCCAGGAACGGCAAAGACTCTGTTTCGAAAATACATTTCTCCAGTTTAGCGTACAACTGATGGTCCCGGAGTCTTTGTAGTACTTGTAGCACGTGTTGACGATGAGTAAGTAAGTCCTTAGAAAAAATCAAAATATCATCAAGATACACCACAACGCAAGTATATAACAGGTCCCTAAAGATTTCATTAATAAAATTCTGAAACACTGCAGGTGCGTTAGTTAAACCAAACGGCATTACCAAGTACTCATAATGTCCATCTCTGGTGTTGAACGCAGTCTTCCACTCATCCCCTTCTTGAATACGTACTAAATTGTATGCACCACGCAGATCAAGTTTAGAAAAGATTTGAGCTCCTTGCAGACGATCAAACAATTCAGCAATAAGAGGCAAAGGATAACGATCCTTGATAGTAATAGCATTAAGTCCTCGGTAGTCGATGCAAGGGCGTAATGTCCCATCTTTCTTTTCCACAAAAAAAAATCCAGCCCCCGCGGGCGACGTGGAACGTCGAATAAATCCTTTTTGCAGATTGTCCCGAATATATTCGGTCATAGCTCGAGTCTCAGTAGCAGATAAAGGGTAGACTCGTCCTCGCGGGGGTATAGAACCTGGAATCAACTTGATAGTGCAGTCAAACGCCCGATGAGGCGGCAAAGCATCAGCCGCCTTCTTAGAGAAAACATCTGCAAATTGGTGATATGAAGAGGGTAATTCTCCCAAAGGCGAGGTGCAGACATAATTGGAAGTGGAACCGGAGTCCTTGAAACAGGTCCCAGAACATTCGGGACCCCACTGTGTCAGGCGTAAGGAAGTCCAATCAAACTGGGGGTTATGGCGCTGCAGCCAAGGTATGCCCAGTACCACAGGGTGAATGGCTTTGTTGATGACATAGAAAGTAATTTGTTCAGAATGGTCTGGTGCAATAAAACAATTCAGGGGTTCCGTCTGATGCGTGATTCTGCCGGGTAATGGTTCCCCGTGGATGGAAGAAATGATTAGAGGTTGCAGGCAGAGTCGAACTGGAACGTGGAGTTTATCCACCAGTGCTTGTAAAATGAAATTTCCTCCGGCTCCTGAGTCTACTAGCGCCAGCGTGGAGAATTCATGTTCGTTCATATGGAGAGTGATTGGTAATGTGAGTGGGGGTTGTGGAGAAAACTGACCCAGGGAAACACCCCCCAAAGTCCCTAGGCTTTGAAGTTTCCCGGACGAATAGGGCAGTTAGCTAAACGATGTCCAGAGCCTCCACAGTACAAGCAAAGCCCCGATCTGCGCCGTCTCAAGCGTTCCTCTGTAGACAGCGGGCCTCTTCCGAGCTGCATGGGTTCGTCCCTGGAACCCTCACTGGGATGGGCTCCTTGAGGCGGAGGATTGGGGGTTGGAGAGATCTGAGAAAAAGTAGACCGTCTCCTCCAGTTGCCGCCCTCTCGTGCTCGTTCTTGCAATCTGCGATCGATCCTGGTGGCCAGTTCGATGGTGCCATTTAAGGAGGACGGGAGTTCTCGGGCAGCCAGTTCGTCCTTGATCTTGGCAGAAAGTCCTTCAAGATATATGGTCCGAAGAACTCTCTCTTCCCAGTGGAGTTCATTGGCTAGAGTGCGAAAATCAATGTTGTAATCCGTGAGGGAACGTCCGCCTTGACGGAGGTGTAGTAAATCCGTGGCGGCAGCGGCTTGTTTTCCGGGTTCTTCGAAAGTAGTGCGGAATAGTTCAATAAATTGGAGGTAGTTCTGTAATACCGGGTCAGAACGTTGCCATAAAGGAGAGGCCCATGTGAGGGCTTTGCCTTCCAACAGGGATAGTATGTAGGTAATTTTAGTGGCGTCATCTGGAAAGAAGGGTGATTGTAGCCGGAAATGCATAGTACATTGGTCCAAAAATCCCAGACAGAGACGGGGATCTCCGGCGTATCGTGGTGGTGCTGGAAGTGGAAGGACTGGACGAAGGCTGCTGGACGTTGAAAATGGAGCAGGAGCAACCGGTGGAGCCATGGTTGATGCACTGGGCTGGCTGGCTACCACCGCATCTAGTCGAGCGTTGAGCCGCTCCATGGAGGCGGCCATGGCTTCGAGCATACCCTGTTGCTCCATGATCTTCTGAGCCAGGCCGGGAATGGCCCGCAGAGCAGAGGCCTCCGCCGGGTCCATGGCCTTGTCTTACTGTTATGAACCGAGTGGTGGACCCTTGGTTCGACGATGATCGAGTAGACCACCGTCGTTAGGTGAGGCTGATTCTCGGGGTTGCAGATGGAAAGGGTAAGATCTGGACGCAGGCGCCTCCTGCAGGTCGTGTAATCCAGATGCTGGCGCCTCCAGCAGGTCGAGGAGCAAACCCCGCGGATCTCGTGAAGAAGTCCAATCCAGAAGTCGTGAACCAGGGTGATCCGCAGCCAGTCCAGGGGTCAAAAAGCCAGAGAGGTCCGCAGCCAATCCAGGGGTCAGAAGCCAGAGAAGTCCGCAGCCAGTCCAGGGGTCAGAAGCCAGAGAAGTCCGCAGCCACGCCAGGAATCAAGGAACCAGAAGGAACGTCAGCCGGACCAGGAAACAGCTCAGGAGGACAAACAGGAACCAGGAACAAAACAAACGCAGGAGCCAAGAAGACAAGGCAAGGACTGGAGGTCCAGACCTTGCTTAAATAGTCCCCAGCCAATAGGGAACCGCAGGAAGGAACCAGCTCATATCCTGTGAGTGTTCCTTTAAATCTGGGACCAGAGCCGCCCGCGCGGCCCTAGCTGAAGTCAGGGGGCGGAGCTAAGCCGCGCGGGGAGAGAGACCGCGGCCATCTTGGACTTGCAGCGAATGCTGCCGCTGAGAAGTCCCGCGGGGATGCCTAGTGCCGGCGGTCCGACCGGCCCCTAGGGATGGGGGTAAGTGCCGTTCGCGGCTTGCCACGGCTGGGTTTTATAACAGATATACTGCATCTTATACAATCTCATCTCCCCTGTCCCCTCCTACTTTACTCTTCAACTCATGATGAATATTAATTTCCATTATCCTTCCCTCCCTAGTCCACCCCCACCCCCTTTTCCCTTGCCAAAAGAAATACACCCTTTCTATAGAAGGTCAGGTTTCTACCATGTGCGAGCAGTTGTCAACCCCTTACAAAACCTCCCCCATAGCACTAACCATCAAATTAGTATTAGCATCTATGTGATAATGTAAATGCACCACTAAGCAACTTCTCAATTAACCCAAATAGGAACCAAACATATTTATAGTGAAAACTCTCAGTCCTAACCAATTGTCTACTGCCAGCAGCTTCACCATTTTAGATGATCATTTAGCAGCGTCTTCGGTGTGACTGGACTGCGAAGTTCAAAATAGTTCATTGGTTTCACTGTTAAACATGTCTAGAATAATTCCAACCTCAAACACTCAGCATTTAAACTGAGTTCAAAGTTCCAAAAGGCAACAATTCAATGTTACTCCCAAGATATAACCTTATTATCCCAGAATGCGCCATATTTCCCACCAAGTTTTATTATCCAAGTCGTAAAGTCTTTATGGCTCTAAGGAATTTACATATTGTTTAGCGGCTACTTTAGTGTTGACAAATTGAACTTACCATCCTTCCAAATACTTAATTTCGCTGGTTAATGGAGTGCAAAACGAATTTGTTTAGCCACCAAAATCACACATATTGGGTTAAATTGTTTCCATTTTGCAGAGACCAGCAGCAAATAATCTTGAAAAATTCTGATGGTTTGATTTTGATATTGCAAAGAGGATATCTTTTGATATGCCTGCATGATCATTTGCTTATGAGAAAAATTAAGCAATTTTGCAATTACAACCCTCGGCCATTGCATCACATCTTTCCACAGTCCCAGCTGATGAGCGCACTCAGTAGCCAGTTGGCCAGTTGTTGTAAATTATTACGACATGCTCTGTTTTCTAAATCATCAAGCTTGTCGGTTTGCGCTGTAACCGTTGGCTCTAATTTCTGAAGTTTCCCCAATGCCTAAGCACCTCAATAAGTGTGAAGTGGCCTTGAGGGTCTCTATCCGCGGACAAAACTCCATCAGCAAATTTTTCAGGCTTGCTATTTGATCCAAAATTTCATTTAATTTTTGAGTGATAGCAGCAGTTAACACTGTAGTTATTTCACTCACTGTGATGTATTTCCCAAGTTGTCTTGGGCTCCTATCTCTTTTCCAGCGGCCATCTTAGAATCAGTAAGCTTCACATTTTCTTTATCTTTTATCACAGGTTTAACAGGCACTCGGCAACTTGCACATATATCGATCAGTGGACATGCGGCCTTACTTGGAGCAGATATTCCGGCCTTTGAAAAGAGGTCAATCATGCCGATTAATGTGGATAAGCAGGGGTGACTCCTGGAGCTCTCTCAGACATGTCCAAATGAGCTCACCGCATCACATGAACTCTTTCCTCTTACTTTTGTTTACTTTTCTAATATATAGATTTGTTGCCTTTGTAATAGCTCCTTTTAGTTTGGCCCACTATTGTTCCACCTCACCCATTTTCTCCCAGTTTTCCAGTTCTTCCTCTAGGAACAATCCCATTTTGACAAAGTCTGTATTTGTGAAAATCAAAACTCGGGTCTTTGTGTGTCTTCTCTGTATCCTGTTTGCGATATCAAGCCATACCATCTGATGATCACTGGTACTCAAGTGGGCACCTACTCAGACATTTGAGACATTATTCCCATTTGTGAGCACTACGTCAAGTATCACACCCTCCCATCACTGTCTCTCTCAGCTGGATCTGTCACTGGTGTTTTTCCACCTAGGGTTTAGCGTGGACTCACAGATCTTCAGTCCCATTGATGAGAGCCCTCTTTCCCCAAGAGAGTATCTGGTGTGAAAATATGTAAATTAGTGGGAGAAGGACCCTCTGGCAGGGAGTGCATGATGAGGTATCACTTCTAACTGAAACTCCTTCTGGGTAAAACTGGGAGGCCTCACCAGAGTGTAAAACTTAGACATACTTCCTGTTCCAAAGCTTCCTAAAACTGACTCAAAAGTGTCCTAAAATGCTTGGGCTAAATAACCATAGCCCTCCAGGTGGGAAGGATTGATGGGGGATGGAAGACTCATGATAGTATACAGGGACAGTGACATCTGACGGACAACCCTGGGGGGGGGGGGGGGCGGTGTTACCACATATGTAAGGAGTTTTGTTTTTAGTGATTGGAGATTGCTTTGCATTTTTTAGAAATTATTTATGTTGACTCCTGTGTCACTCAGCCTGAGAGACTTGGTGTCAACATGGCAGAAATTGTCTGGAGTGAGTACTAATCCATACCACATTATGAGGAAGAAAAAAAAAGATTGAGCTACCCATCCAGTGCTCATCCAGTAGTCGTCAGAAGAGGTGCTCACAAGTTATAACAAAGAAGAGAGGAGTAGAGTTGATTTTCAAGATCAAGCAGTTGATCACTGGTATCAACAAGGAGAAACCTCAGTAAAAGGGAAGAACCTTGCCAGCTATCATAGGGACAGCTCTTTAGTCCAGGAAAGTAGAGAGGGACCCTAAATTAGAGAATCATGGGAACATATAATTGCAATTTATTCTTCAGTTAGGCATTATAGATGCAACAAGAAGCACTGTACAGTGTATCAGATTATTTCTATTGACGTTTTATGTTGGAACACCAGCAAAGAGTCCTAATTATTTATTGGCAATCTGCAGATAAGGACATAGTCTTGAGTCTGAAGGTTAATCTCACTTACTCACTTACCTGCAGGGTTGCAGGTAAGTGAGTTAGGGACTCAGCCCTGATATTCAGTGTGAGTCTTTCTCATTAAGGAGAGCTTGGGAAGGGGTTACAGAGGGGTCCCCAAACTATGGCCTGTAAGTTACATTCAGCCCATGGCCAAATTTTATCCTACCCCTGGTGGCAAGAAGAGGAGCAGGTTTAACGTGGCCTAGAGGAGGAACCATAGGAATGTGTTAAGCTGCTGCCTTAAGTATATGCCGGTGGCATACCAAGGAGGAGGCAGGGGACAGCCAAGGCCTCTAGGCATGGTGATGTTTCTGTTTATAAATATAAAATAGAAATGTGTGAATTAAATTCTTAATAAAAAAAATTCTGTATTTGAAAGTCCTGGCTGAATAGATTTATTATAATGAAAATTCATATCAAAACAAGTCCCCCGACACAGCTGTGTTTTGCCGGTGGGGCTGCGTTGGGAGGCACCCACAATAGTTTCTCAAATGGCGAGTGTAGCAATACTAGAAATGGGCAGAGTCAGGGGTCGGTCAGCGTGGTGCAAATTGTCGGTGAAATGGCTAATGCAAGAAGGTTTTAAGTACTAAAGCAAAAGATCCTGTAACAAGTGGAACAGGAAATTTATGCTGCTGAAAACGGCAAAACACAGCTGTGTCGGGGGACTGGATTGATATGAATTTTCATTATAATAAATCTATTCAGCCAGGACTTTGAAGTACAGACTTTTCTTTATTAAGAAAAGTCTGTACTTGATTTGCATTGAGTTATCATGTTAGGATATGTTATGTTACGACACGTTTTACTGTTAATTGCTACCTCTGTTCCTTGTATCACCCTGAGCGAACGTTTAAGTTGTATTGTAAACCGATGTGATATGTATATTTTACAGAACGTCGGTATGGAAAAGTTAAAAATAAATAAATAAAATAAATAAATAATTCTAAAGACTGAACAGAGTTTATTTTAATTCACACATTTCTATTTTATGTTCTGCCTTATGTGTGATCTTGCTATTCCACCTATTTATTGTGATGTTTCAGTTTTTCCATTGTTGCATTGCAGACAGAGCCTGGCTTATTGCGGTTTCCAGTTCAGTTTTGTCTTCATCTTTCTATTTATACTTTATGGTCTCTTTATTTGGTATTTGTCAGTATTCTGCATGTGTTCTACAGCTTGTCTTGTTCTGTTTTCCTAATAAGAGGTGTGTTGTTGTTTTAGAGCCTGGTGTAATATTTGCAGTGTTGCCTTTTCATAGGTAGGGCTGTTAATGTGATTGCTGGTAGTGCAGTTTTGGTATTGGAGCTTTACTATATTGTTATTGAAATTGGTTTATTCATGGCTTTCTGAGGCCAAGCCCCTCACCCACACCCACACCCAATATGCATTACAATGGGTTTAATGCCATATAAGTTCAAGTGTCTGTTTTGCTTTTTTTGTAGGGTTTTCTGGTTGATACTACGCAGTGCATATAAATATAATACACGTTATATTAAGTGATGTTTTTATCTTAGAAGACTATACATGGAATGTCCTTTTTATAATTATTAAAAATGCATAATTTTAATTGTGTGTGGAGAAAGTCATGGTGATGGGGGGCCAGAGGGTTGCAAGGCTGTAAGGTTCACCTAAAATATCTAATACCCTTGCACTGGCCCTGGTCTAGAGCCATATACAGACAGTGCACATAGAGAAAGAGAGGAGACCATAGCAGCATCCAGAGCTGCATACAGGTAGAGAAAGGAAACCAAGACAGCAGGAGACTGGGAGCTGAGGGGGAAATCAGTGATATAGTCCCCAAATTGTTGAGCATAGCAGAGTCTGACTTTGTTGTGACAAGGAAACTGACATCTGCCTCCCATGGTACAAGGAGCAGGACACAGAGAGTCCAAGAGAACCCAGATTTATACTTCAGACACAGTGCCTGAAAAATCTCATTCTTTGGCCTACAATCGTAGCCATTGGCATGGTAAATCTCACTCATTGGGACAGACTACCCTTAACATCTCTGTCAGTGGCAGGGTGATGGGCAGGGATGCCAGTAGCACCAGGCACACAAGCCCCATGCTCCGAATCTAGGATCAGTGCTCCAAATCTCAGCTGCGGCTGCCACAAACTGATTTTTTTTAGTCCTTCATTTAATCCTGTCTGCACACAGCACTGCACATCCTTTTTCTATCTCCGATTGTCCCACAGCTCTTAGTTCTGCCTCCCGCAAAGATGCAGAAAGAGAAGCGGGAGAGGCCCATGCAGCATCAGCTTACGTTGCTTGGATCTACTGCTACCCCTAGCGCCATTTGATGACATCACTGCAACCTGCTCCCTCCTTCCCTCTCACCTCTGTTTGCTACTATCATGGCCTGCTCCCTCCTTCCCTCTCACCTCTGTTTGCTGCTGCAATGGCCTGCTCGCTGCTCCATTTACCGCTGGCTCTGCTTTCTAGGCATGTAGGGTGACTGCTGAAGTTGGAGGTGCACCAGAAAATTTGCTGCTGCCAGGTGCCCTAGAACACAGTACATCCTCCTATATTACCCTGTGAGCACTACTTTGTTGGATGTAAAAAGCCAATCAAATTAATGCTCACAGCAACCCAATCCTTAGAGGAACATTAGTTAATCTCTTAAAATAATCACTTAATCTACTAACAGCAGTTACAATAAAATATGTGAGTGAAATTAAGAAAGAGCAAACTTCTGTTTATAATAAAAATGAGGAAGAGATAACCATAATGCTGTAAAAGCCAGTGATAAGTAACAGCATTTTCACAGCAAGAATTAAAGTCACACAAGAACTGGACCTTAAATTACAGACAGACCCTCACCTAATACAGAACAGAAATGAGCCAACAAAAAATGAATTGGAAACCACAAGGCCAACTGTGTTATGCAGTGCAACAATGGAAAAATAGAAACATCATCATTCCTCCCAAAGCATTAAGCAATAAAACTGGAGATATAAAGCATCTTTCATATTAAAACCATGCTAATAAAAAGATTAAATGTCAAAACAGCTGACGAACATCCAATTAAAATAACTTGCATACATTTGTTCTAATATTCCCAAACATCAATAAAATATTTCAAAACATCTGATGAATATAACATCCAATAATAAAATGTTCCAATATAAAAAAAAATTTAAAAACAGTAGAAACATCAAATTACTCCCAATAATTAAAACTAATAAGGATTTAAAAATCTCCTGCTTTCTTACCTGGGATCTTTTGATTTCCGATCATCCTGAGATTATCACGCATTAGGAGAGGTAGGACCGCACAAATTATCTTCTCTCTCTCTCTCTCACTCACACACACATACTAACACATTCATTCTTTCAGACACTCCCTCTCTCATATACATACCAATGCTTTCACACACATTCCCTCTCTCTCATACACACAGGCTCTCTCTCTTCTTCACACATCATACTGTGTGTGTGTGTGCATGTGCCTGTGAGAGCCTGTTTGTGACACAGAGGCTCTCACAGGTACACGCTCACACCCACAGGCTTTCACAGACACACAATATACACATACAGTTTCTAAACACAGACATACACACACAAAGCCTCTCATCCATATACGCTCTCATTCAGACACTCAAGCTCTCACATAGACAAATACACACACAGGCACACAAGATCTCAAACAGACATATACAAAGGCTCTCATGTATACAGGGATTCATACAGGCATATACACACACCCACAGGCTCTCACACAGACATACAAGCTCTCACACAGACATACACACATTCAGGCACACAGGCTGTCACACATACAAGCTCTCGTACAGACATATACATATACCCACAGGCTCTCACACAGAAAAACACACATACATGCACACAAGATCTCACACAGACAGAATCATGCACCCAGGATCTCACAGACATATACAAATACCCACAAGTTCTTACACAGACATACACACAAACACACATGGCTTCTTCTTCACTTCAGGCCTTGTCCCACTAGCCTCCTCTTCACTTGTGGCTCTTCTGGCCTCCTCTTCATTTTGGGCCATGGTGGATGGGGTGTGCCACGGCCCCACCGGCCTTCTCTTCACTTCGTGCCGTGGTGGGATGAGGTCTGCCATAGCCCTGCTAGCCTCCACTTCGAGGCATGGTGGGATGGGGTCCACCATGACCCCGACGGCCTCCACTTCAGGCCGTGGGTGGGATGGGGTCCACCACGGTCCCGCCGGCCTCCTCTTAGTTTTGGCCATGGTGGGATGGGGGTCCACCAAGGCACCACTGGCCTCCTATTCATTTCAGGTCATGGTGGGATTGGGTCTACCACGGCCCAGTCAGGCTTCCTGCACTGGGAGGGGGACGAGCTGTGCACGCCTGCACGAAAAGTTGTGCACAAACGCACATGTGCATCTTAGAGTTGCACGCGTGCGGGAGTGCAGAATTTTCCATGTGTATGCCTGCAGCTTAGAGGGAACATTAGTGGCGGTGTTCTTGGGAGAGAGCCAGGGAAGATGCGATAGTTTTCCCAAGTTGGTGGTGTATGGTACACCCCATTTTAAAGTTGGTGGTGCCCGATGACCACTGTGCACTATGGACTCTACGCCCGTGCAGCTTTCTTCCTTTCCTCTCGCCTCCATTTGCCACCACTGTCACCTGCTTCCTGCTCCATTTACATCTGCCCCTGCCTCCCTCCTTCCCTCCCACTTCCACACTGTTGTGTGTGAAAAGAGAATACTGCTCCCTTTCATTCCCAGCTCTAGCAGCCATTGTCCTATCCCCACTAAGCTGGTCCGCCCAAAGGAGAGAATGACCATGATAAGGATGGAGCCAAGGGGGGGGGGGGGGAAGGGGAATAATGAAAATGCTCATGCTGCTATGCAGGGATCAAGGCCATGATGGGCAGAAGAAGGGTTGGGAAGAGAGAGAGTGGGGATGCTTGGAAGGTGGTCAGAGGAATGGTGGGAAGACAGTGAGAGGAGAGAGAGTGGGGTCAGGGACATAAGGTGTTTAAAAAAGGATTGGATAAGTTCTTGGAGGAGAAGTCCATTACCTGCTATTAAGTTCACTTAGAGAATAGCCACTGCCATTAGCAAGGGTAACATGGAATAGACTTAGTGTTTGGGTACTTGCCAGGTTCTTATGGCCTGGATTGGCCACTGTTGGAAACAGAAAGCTGGGCTTGATGGACCCTTGGTCTGACCCAGTATGGCATTTTCTTATGTTCTTATGGTAGACAGAGAGAGGGAATCAGGGGAATAGTGGATAGAGTGTGGGGATCAGGAAGAGGGTGAGGAGAACAGGAGTGGTCAGGGGGAGGGTGGACAGAGAATGAAGGGAAAGAGGGAGTTATCAAGAGAGGGTGGGCAGAGGGAGGGATGGATCAGGGTGGGGAGAGGAGGGTCAGTTAGGTGCTAGGCAGAGGGTGGAAGGATCTTTTGAGGTGAGAGGAGGAAGCACCTTTGGCCCTAGTTCAGACCTAGGATTAGCAGCATCTGGAGAGGATAGGGGTAGGGGTAGGAGGCAACAGCATTGGGGAGTGGCGATGTGTTTATTTTTCCATTATTATGTTGCAGAATATGGCTTCTTGGGATTTCCAGTTTTGCATGTTTCTGTTTGTAATTTGCGGTTTCTTATTCTGCATTTGATGAGGGTTTGTCTGTGTTTTATATGTGTAATCGAGATGAAGATTTTGCTAGTGGGTAGTTTCTGTGTAGAAATCTGGAGCAATCTGGCTTGGTTCTGATTTCAGTAGGAATAATATGTGCAGTCTACTTTTTCAGTAGGAATAATATGTGTAGTGCTGCTTTTTCCTGGATAGGGTTGTTGCTGTTTGTACTGGAATTTATTGTTCTGGAATGGCAGATTTGTCTTCTAGGGTAGATTGTATTCTTGACAGGGTGTGATAGCTTTTAGTGGATCTATGTGAGGCCAATATTCGGGGATCCGTCTAAATGGTGGTGGTAAATATCCTGCTCCATTTAGGAAATGTGTATATCAGGGAGGAGTTTCTTATTCAGATAACATAGAAGGATAAGTGCCGATATTTGGACTTACCCAATTAAGTTAACCAGATAAGTTATTCTAAAGTTAGCTGGATAAGGATTATCCGGCTAACTAGTATTTTTCTTCTGGGATATTAGCAGCATAGCTGAATTGTTAAATCTCCCTTGTAAGTTAGCTGGATAAGTCTTACTGGTTAACTTACTTAGATGGAGATCTTTGAATTTCTACCTCTGTAAGTATTATCCAAAAATATTGTATATGAGCTGGTGAGATAACATAGGTCCCAATTTCAGATATGAATGTCTTTGATCTGACATCTGAAGAAGGGACCTAAGCTGTTTCAAACTGTTTGTGCAGTATTTTTAGGTAATCCATATGCTGACTCAGTAAAAGTTTTCAGAATGCCAAGAATCCCACAATTGGAATGTAATTTCCAGTACTGCATTATTTATGCTCTATGTACAATTTATTTTGTTATTTGGAGAGAGAGGTGGTTGAGAGTTAATTTTGTGAAAACAAACAAGGAGCACGCTACCAAGAGAAACAAAATTGACAGTGTTATAGATAAGCTTATTTATTTATTTTACAAATGTATATTCCGCTGATAGACAAATATCAGCGGAGCTTGCTGAAATCCTCAAAAGGTTGCATTTTAAATGTGAGCAATGCAGTGTAACCTATGGTTATAATTTATATAGTTGATACTTCTTTGATGGGGAGATGTGGCTCTTTTGACATCTGAACTGCTGAGTTTCAAAGCAGCAACCACAAGCTGCTATTCAGCTGCTGCAGGTGGAGGAAAAAGAAAAAAAGAATCAGTACTACAAGGCTGTGAGCATCCCTTCAGCAGTGCTCTGTAGTTTTGGGGCCAGAATGTGATCATTGACATGGAATAAAGGCAGCAGGACATTAGTACTACAGATTTTAAGAACATAAGAACATGCCATACTGGGTCAGACCAAGGGTCCATCAAGCCCAGCATCCTGTTTCCAACAGTGGCCAATCCAGGCTATAAGTACCTGGCAAGTATCCAAAAACTAAGTCTATCCCATGTTACTGATGCTAGTAATAGCAGTGGCTACTTTCTAAGTCAACTTAATTAATAGCAGATAATGGACTTCTCCTCCAAGAACTTATCCAATCCTTTTTTAAACCCAGCACCACTAACTGCACTAACCACATCCCCTGGCAACAAATTCCAGAGGTTAAAATTGTGCATTGAGTGAAAAAGAACTTTCTACAATAGTTTTAAATGTGCCACATGCTAATTTCATGGAGTGCTCCCTAGTCCTTCTATTATCCGAAAGAGTAAATAACCGATTCACATTTACCCTTCTAGACCTCTCATGATTTTAAATACCTCTATTATATCCACCCTCAGCCGTCTCTTCTCCAAGCTGAAAAGTCCTAACCTCTTCAGCCTTTCTTCATATGGGAGCTGTTCCATTCCCTTTATCATTTTGGTCGCCCTTCTCTGTACCTTCTCCATCGCAACTACTATCTTTATTCAGTAAAATACTAAGGGAGGCAGATAACATCATTGAATCCTTACAAGGGAATGTTTTCCCCTGGGAGTTATGACTGTGTGGCACACGGGGGTTCTGTTGATGTTACTTTGTGGTTGTCATCTGGAGGTTTTGTATTGTGCTAAAAGAAACTCAAAAAATGATTTCCTTGGTTGTGGCTTGTGCAGGCCATGGTATAATAATCCTTATTAGATTAATCATATGCAGCATACAACTGAGCAGTCTGTTTTCAGTGACTTGTACTGGAAACTAATAAAATCCGAATTCCCTACATCTAACACCCTCATATGATCTACGTGTCTTATATCAGTTATAGCATTCTATTCTACCTGTTACAGTATTAATATATTATTTTATATTGTTATAGTAGTAATATAACACTTTATATTGTTTTCCCAAAGTTCTTATGTTTTCTCCCTGTTAAAGCTACACCCCTGTTTTAATGTACTGAGTTGTTTCTAGATGTAAACCGGAATGAAGGCCAACACTAATACTTCGGGATAAAAAACCACATAAATAAAATAAGTAAATAAATCCATCTTGTTTGAGGATTTATTTATTTATAAAATGTATAGCCCGCCAATCCACAGATCTCAGCGAGTTACAATAAACATACATAGTATTAAAAGAAGCATAACGCAATATAATATTGAGATGTAACATTTAAAAAGACAGGATGAAAACATACATAGAAAGTACGGAGGCTTATTCTCAACCACATGTATCACAGTGGCCAAGCATGGAAGTGAGCAAAAGTGTAAATGAGACTAGAAATGCAGAAGAAAACAGATGTTTTCTAAAGTGCAATAGGTCATTTTATGCCTTAAGGACATCTGGGAGTTTGTTCCATAGTTGGTAGCCTACAACATTAAACATATACGGTAGTCATGACATTGGGCTAATTGGATCTTTTTAAAATCAGAGAAAACCAGCAGACCTTTTGATTTGAATTATAAAGAATGGGTGGGGCAGTAGATGACAGGTGTGGGAAAGCCACTAGATGCAAGGCCTTTAATAGATTTCAATACTAATGTCAGGATTTTAAATCTAATGCACTAGCATATGGGCAACCAATGAAGCTCTGCTAGAGTTGGAGAGATGTGCATATGTAAAGGGGTCCCAGAAACCAAAAGGGCTGCAGAGTTCTGGATGGCCTGTAAAGCCTGCAATGTAGACTGAGATAATCCTAAACAGAGGGAACTGCAGTAGTCTAGAGATGACAGATTAAAGCCTATGGGGTAGATTTTCAGAGCCCTGCTCGCCTAAATCCGCCCAAAACCGGGCGGATTTAGGCGAGCAGGGCCCTGCGCGCCGGGAAGCCTATTTTACATAGGCCTCCGGCGCGCGCAGAGCCCCGGGACTCGCGTAAGTCCCGGGGTTCTCGGAGGGGGCGTGTCGGGGGCGTGTCGGGGGGCGGGCCCCCTCGTCGCGGCGTTCCGGGGGCGTGTCGGCAGCGTTTTGGGGGCGGGTACGGGGCGTGGCTACGGCCCGGGGGCGTGGCCGCGCCCTCCGTACCCGCCCCCAGGTCGCGGCCCGGCGCGCAGCAGGCCCGCTGGCGCGCGGGGATTTACGTCTCCCTCCGGGAGGCGTAAATCCCCCGACAAAGGTAAGGGGGGGGTGTAGACAGGGCCGGGCGGGTGGGTTAGGTAGGGGAAGGGAGGGGAAGGTGAGGGGAGGGCAAAGGAAAGTTCCCTCCAAGGCCGCTCCAATTTCGGAGCGGCCTTGGAGGGAACGGGGGGAGGCAGCGCGGCTCGGCGCGCGCAGGCTATACAAAATCGATAGCCTTGCGCGCGCCGATCCAGGATTTTAGTGGATACGCGCGGCTCCGCGCGTATCTACTAAAATCCAGCGTACTTTTGCTTGAGTCTGATGCGCAAGCAAAAGTAGGCTGATCGCGCTTCTTTTAAAATCTACCCCTATGTGAAAAGAAAGACATCAGAGGTGTTAAGGATGGTTTAATAGTGCAGAGCATTCAGAGTTTAAAGAAACAGCTATGAACCAGCAACTGCATTCGTGGGTGCAGAGAGAGAGTAGAATCCAGGAGGACACCTAAAACTCGAGCTTTGGATTTGATTTGAATATTGACATTTTAAAGGACCAGTGGGTGGGCTGGAATCAATCTAGGTCCATGACAGAAAAAGTATCTCAGTTTCACTAAGATGCAGTACAAGGTTGTTACATGATAATCAATTACTGATCTGTGAAAAATAGAATAAAAGTTTGTCGAATGCAGTAGAAAATGTAAAAGTCAGGGCCAGTGGAAGTACTAGGCGAACTAGGCCTGGGCCTAGGGCGCCAAGTATTAGGGGGCGCCGCAAGCAGTGGTATCCAGAGGGGAGCCAAAGACCGCGGGCGCAGGGAGACTCATGCGGCCGCCAGTGGACCTCATCCCACTGGCAGCTGAGCAGCAACACCTAGCACCAGCAGATCGGCAGGGCCGTGGTGGAGCTCATGTCACCATGGCCCAAAGAAAAAGGTCGTGTTCAAGCCTGCAGGTGCTCCTCCTCCTTCCTGCCCGCACGACCCCGGAAGAAAACTTTGCCAGAGCCGCGCAGGCAGGAAGGAGGAGCATCAGCGTGTGCAGAAGAGGAGCAGCCGCTGGGGGCCGCCGCGAATCCCAAGTTGCAGCAGCCCAAGAAGAGAAAGAGGCCCGGTAGCGACCCGTGAAGAGGAGGCTCTATAGGCTGAGGGCCTATAGAGTGTGTATGTGTGCGTGTATGAGATGAGTTAAGAGATTGTGTGTGAGAGTGAGTTGAGAGACTGTGTGTGGGAGTGAGGACCTGAATGTTTGCAGAGACAGCATGTGAGAGCTTCTGTGTGTGTGAGAGAGACAGCATGTGACAGTGAGAGCCAGTGCTTGAGCAAGACAGCATGTGGGAGTGAGAGAGAGCCTGTGTGTGAGAGACTCAGACAGCATGTGCCAGTGAGAGACTGTGTGTATGAATGATTATATGAGAGAGAGCATGTGAGAGTGAGAGCCTGTGCTTGAGCAAGACAGCATGTGGGAGTGAGAGAGAGCCTGTGTGAGTCAGACAGCATGTGCCAGTGAGAGACTGTGTATGAATGATTGTATGAGAGAGACCATGTGACAGTGAGAGACTGTGTGTGTGTGTGTGTGTGTGAGAGAGAGAAAGCATGTGAGAATGAGAACCTGACTGTGTGTTTGAGGGAAGAAGATGGAGAGAAAAGAAATAGAAAAAAAGACAATATACAAGGAATGTGGAAAAAAATAAGAAAGGGAATGTGGAAAAAAATAAGAAAGGGAAGGTGGAAAAAAAAAGCCTGTGACCAACCGATTAGAAAACTAAGATCAGACAGCAAAGGTAAAAAAAAAATAATTAATCTTTGGGAATGTGCAAGAGTAGCACTTTCTCTATGTGGATCTCACAATGTACGAGATCAGCATGGAGGAAGTGGAATCCCACGGGGTCTGCACAGAGGAGGCAGCAGAATGGGCTTCAGTGCCAGTAGCAGCAATCGGCGTCTCCCCAATAGCCACGCAGCAGCAGTGACAGTGGCATCAGAGGAATGAGAGAGGCTCCGAGGTTGCTGGCAAAAGAAAGAGGGGGGGATCTGCCTTTAGTGTGTGCATGTGTATGAATGGGACTCTGCCTAGGGGTGTATGTGTGTGAATGCATGGGTGCCTGCCTGGGAGTCTGTGTGTGTGAGAATGAATGTGTTCATGCCTGGGGGATCAGGAGGGAGTGGTGCGAAAATGAATGGGAGCCTGCCTGGGGGTCAGTGTGTGTGTGTGTGTGTGTGTGTGTGTGTGTGTGTGTGAGAATGACTGGGAGCTTGCCTGGGTGTGTGTGTTTGTGTATATGTGAGTGTGAGAGCAAGAGTGTGTATGAGAAAATCAGGGGAGTAAGAGTTTGTGTGGAGGGAGAGAGAGTGTCTTAGGGCTTGAGAGTGTGTCAGTGTCAGTGAGAGCGAGAGGTTATGGTGGATATAAGAGCATGAATGTGTATGTATGTGACAGTGTATGTATGAGAGAGAATGGACATGTGAGTATGTGTGTGAGAGAGAGGATAACCTCCTAATCCTCGACAATATCAGGGTGACTGGAAATCAAGAGCTCCCTCAGAAGGGGACAGCAGGGGCTTTTTAAAATCCTTATTAGTTTTAATTATTGGATGTTATTTGATATATGTGCTGATTTGAAATATTTTATTGGTGTTTGGGAAATTGTAAAAAATGTATATGATTTTAATTAATAGAAATTCTATTTATCAGTAGTTTTAAAATATTCTTTTATTATGGTTTTACTATTATAACTGATGCTTTATATTTCTTGATTTTATTTGTTTTATGAAGAATGGTGGTTCTGTTTTTCCATTGTTAATACACAGAGTCTGGTTTCTTGGAGTTTCCATTTCAGTTTTAGTCTAATATGAAAGCGTTTTGTCTAATTTGTGCTCCTTTATTTTGTGTTCTGTATTTGGTGAGGGTCTGTCTCTGCTCTGTGTGTGTGACCGTGATGAGAGATTCTGTATAGGGATCTATAGCAATCGGGTTTGTTTTGTTTCCTCAGTAGGTGGTGTATTGGTATTCTAGGACCCAGTGTAATATTTATCCTTACTTTTCACAGGCAGGGTTATTGTTGTTTGAGTCATTGGTGTTATTATTGTTATGTTACGATGGGATTGCAGTATAGATTTTGAGTGTCTTTTTTGCGGAGTTTTGTGTTAGTTCACAATGGGGTAGATTTTTAAAGTTATGCGCGGGCGTAGATTTGTTCGCGCAACCCGGCACGAACAAATCTACGCCCGATTTTATAACATGCGCGCGCTACCGCGTGCATGTTATAAAATCCAGGGTCGGCGCGCGCAGGGGGGGTGCACATTTGTGCAATCTGCACGCGCCGAGCTGAGCAGCCTGCCTCGGAGGGAACCTTTTTCCAGCCCTCCCCACCTTCCCCTCCCTTCCCCTCCCTTCCCCTCCCTTCCCCTACCTAACCCACCCCCCAGCCCTAACTAAATCCCCCCCCTACCTTTGGCAGGCGTAACTTGCACATGCCAGCAGTCTGCTGGTGCGCCATTCCCTGGCCTGGGGGCTGGTTCCGCCCCCGACACGGCCCCCCCCCAAGCAAAGCCCCGGGACTTACACGCGTCCCGGGGCTTTGTGCGCGCCGGTGGCCTATGCAACATAGGCGCCGGCGCACAAGTCCCCTGTGTGCGTAAATCCGGATGGATTTACGCGTGCAGGGCTTTTAAAATCTGCCCCAATGTGTCTGGCAGTGGAAGGTGTTTGTGCTGCTTTTACTGTGAGGTGACACCAGAATTTGAAAATATCTTTTACTATGATGAGCAGTAAGGGAAACATCCAAGCTCCATTGTTTGGGGGAATTTCAGTGGATGCACAGAGTTACAGAACTGAAGGTGCAGGATTTATATGGACATTCTGTCCCTTCCTATAAATTCCAGACTTCACTCTCATAGCCATATAGAATTAGTTGAATGAGGCTATCAAATAATTTTATAGTGTGAAACTGGCCAGCTTTTTAAAATTACGCAGAAGACCCTTTGGACTTTTTTATTAACACTTTTTTTTTTTTTAACCAATTGTAAATCAGGGTCCATGCTATAGAGGTGTGTTGCACTCCTTTGCGCACTTCAAGGGCGCGCACCCACCGGAGACCCTTGGTGCGCCACTGGGTGCGAACCATATGGGGCCGCAAGCGGCGGCAAAGAGGAGTGGAGATTTGGTGGGCCGCGAGCAGTGCCCAACCTGCTCGCGACCCAGAAAACCCCACAGTCGGTGGGCGTGATCGAGAACGATGGAGTCGTGGCCGAGACCGGGGGGGGGGGGGGGGGGCGCAAGGGAGAAGGCTCGCCTAGGGCGCCAAATCCCCTTGCACCGGCCCTGGTAAAAATGATAGTGGAAAAAGAAATTGTATGTCATCGGCATACAGTCTGAGGGAGATATCAAGCTGCGAAAGATTATGGCAAAGAGGGAGCAGGTAAATATTTATTTATTTATTGGGTTTCATATACCGGGGTTCCTGTATGAGATACAGATCACCTCAGTTTACAGTGAACGGTAAACTTTGCTCATGAGCTGTACATAGAACCTTGATCATGGGCTATACAAAGAACAGTAGATAACAATGGAAAACAAGAACAGTAGAAAAACTTTGCTCGTAGGCGATGCCGATATAGAGGTGACGGGACTTGGCACAAACTGGTACAAAGGGTACATTAACTTCGCTCAAGGGCTGTGCATAGAGCAATATGGGCTTAATAATATAGGAGAAAGGAGTCTTGAGGGACCCCTGCAATAAGAAGTACAGTGGAAGATGATGAATTTCCTGTAAACACTTGGTAAGAACAGTCTTTTAGAAAAGAGAGGAAGAAAAAAGGAATGTGAGTGGTGGGGAGAGGAAGTAAAAAGAAGAGAAGGGGCTGAGGGAAGGGAGAATGGGGAGAGAAGGAAAGGAAAGGGAGGGAGGTGGAAAGACAAGAGTGTGAGGGAGAGGGTGAAAGGAAGGGAATGACAGTGAGTGGAGGAGAGGGAGAGAGGAGGGGGTTTAAAGGAAGGAAAGGGTGAGACATGGTGAAGGAAAGAGTGAGGGAGAAGAAGAGAAAAGGGAAAGGGTGGAGGAAAAGGGGGTGTAAAAGAGGAGAGATGTAGAGAGCATGACTGTATGTGAGACCATGAATGGAAGAGATTGTGTCAAAAACACCCCACCCTGCCATTCACCCCCTCCCCTCCAGGGGCAGATGAAGATGCTTAGGGAGGCAGATGGCAGGCTTCCCAGGCATAGGGGCAGGGTTGCCAACTTCGTAGAAATACTTGGACTGACACCCGGTCATACCTCTGGGAACCCTGCCAGACTGTGCTCCCCCCACCCCCTCCCATTCAAACCTCCAAGGTGATCCTCCCCCCCTTCCCCTCCCCGGCTCTCTTGATGATTTTAAATGTCGCATGCGGCTATTCACTTTAAGAATGGGGACCTCTGGGCTGCAGGTGCAGTGAGGTCCTTCCCCCAAAGAGCGCTTTCAGTACTCGCGTCAGCAGGTGACAAGTTGACTTCCAAAGGTGTCAAGGAGTGTTAGCTGGAGATGCAGGATGTGGATCCACCTCTCCTGAGCCCTAGCCCATTGCTCTGACCACCAGGCCATACACCCTCCCTTATCTTCTGGTAAGTTCACCCTATTTTAACTTAACCAAGTTTCCATTAACTTGATGGCATTTTAGTTTGGATGTAAAGCTCCGAGGGGCCTATGTTCTAAACGTTTGCTTCCATTTTGTGTCTATCGGAAAAATGTTCAGCATATAGGGCTCTAAATTTGTGCATCACACAAATGTATAAAGAAATAGTCGGTATCTTAGCAGGAGCAGCTGAGAGAGAGAATATAGTACAATGGATATATGTGAACCATATTCATCATTTGCTGAGAAGTGCCTTTTCCCCTGATCTTAAATTCTTTTCTTGTTAAATGTGTTGAATATGAAATGCAGTGCATATAAAAGGCTAAAACATAATTGTCTCCTGAGATTTTATGTATGAGGAGGGGTATAGCCGCCCACAGGATTTGCCTTCACAAATTTTGGGACCCTACTATAAATAATGTGCAAGGCACTTACCTAAATTTATCTGGATAACACATATGTCATTCCATTACGCAGGTCTCCGGCTGATATGCTCTGCATTCTTGCAGCACTCTTGAATCTTGTTTTTGCATGTGAAGCGCACTGATGTGTTGCGAAGGCTTTTCCTGTCTGCAGGTCGAACTTGTATTGGAATCTTTAGCCACGTCAGGTTTTTAATCGCTGTTTTAGTCATCCGAATGATTACATAAGGAATGCTGAAGGAGTGCTGCAAATGCTATCAGCCTGTGACACCAGAAAAGCAATGAGTGAAATATTAGAATCTATGTTCTTATAAAAGTACAAATATGTGTAAAATAGTACATAAATTTGTACAGTAAATAGAGTAGATCAGATTTGATATTTTCTGTCAAAAATGTCTTTACGTTAATGCATCTCATTGCTGAAGCACCTAGGAATACAAAAAAATGTGGTTTGAATTAATTATGTAATGCTTGCCTGAAGTCAGCCAGTGCTACATTAAGGACAAAAAAGCTGGGTACACATACATACATAGTAACACAGTAACATGCTAGATGACAGCAGAGAAAGACTAATTGGTCCATCCAATCTGCAGAATCATTTGATTCCATACTATAAGGATATATCGCAGCTGCCAGCCTTAAAAGCATGACCACTTCTAGAATATCACTCCTGGTTTTTTTTTTTTTGTTTTCTTCCTTATTGCTTATCCACCCTCCTTGGTAGATGAGCGAACAAGATCCCATATTTAATCCAGCAACCAGTGCCCCTCCCACTTTTACCACCAGGCTTTGTAATAATCTAAATAGTTAAAAAAGCTAATGAGGATGTTCTTTGAATATCTGGTCTCCTAATTCCCTGTGATACGTGTGCCGGCTGCGGCAGGCCCACAGCCCGGCCCCCTCACCATACTCTGGTGAATCCAGTGCCTGGTTCCTCATCCCTGGTGCGATAGGCCGCCAGCTCCATCCTCGGGCCACCCCCGGTGCCTCAGCTTCAGCTACAGATTCCTGTGTTCCGTGTGGAGCCTCTCCGCGTGGCCTGCGGAGAGATGCCGCCGTCCAGCACCACGCTCCTACCTAGGCGCACACGCATCACTGACTCCTTATGAAGGGACGTGGTGGGACCTTGGCCGCGGCCCCAGTTGATGACATCGCCAGAGCTCCGGTACTTAAGGCTGGGCTCGGCTTCCAATGATTGCCTTTGCAACAGGTCTCCACGCTGGTCGTGTACTCGTTGCCTGGTGATTCTCCTGCGTTCCTGGTTCCTGATCCTCACAAGTTCCTGTTCCTGTTCTCCTTCGTTCCTGCGTTCCTGATTCCTAACCTTTCATTGGATTGCTATCTCGGACATGACCTCTGCATTGCCAGACTATGCCATTGACTCTGTCCAAGCCCAGACCTCTGCATTGCCTGAGTATGCCATTGACTCTCTCCAAGCCCGGACCTCTGCATTGCCTGAGTATGCCATTGACTCTCTCCAAGTCCGGACCTCTGCATTGCCTGAGTATGCCATTGACTCTCTACAAGCCCGGACCTCTGCATTGCCTGACTACGCTATTGACTCTCTCCAAGCCCGGACCTCTGCTTTGCCTGACTACGCTACCGACTCTCCTCATCTGGACCTCAGCCTTGCCTTGCCACTGCTTCTTGATTGCCGCCGGCCCTGACTCCAGCTTGCTCTTTAGTCTACACCCTGGACTTGGCCTATGCAGTCTTCGGCCTGTTCTTGCTCGGGCGGCCCCTGTCTGAGTTTGGTTCTATTGGCGCCCGGGTCTCCGGGACTCTGCCTCTTCCAAAACAGACTTCTCCATTCTACTGTTGCTGCCTCTGGGCTGACCTCTCTGTCCTTCCATCGACGACAGCATTTGGAGGCCCACCTAAGTCCAGCCGGCCCCGGTACCCAAAGGCTCAATCCATGGGGAACGAGGGCTGGTATTGGTGAAGCGCCAGCCGGCCTCCATCCTTCAGCCCACCCCACCTGCCGATGGTGGGGACCGGTAGGATCCCTCCTACGGATAGCGACAACCCCACCTCGGCCCAAGGGTCCACCTCCGGCGCAACACCCTGTGGCCTTGCTGGTTGGTTTCTGGGGAGACGTTGCTAGCTGATAACAACCTGGCTACCCCATGGTCTACTGAGTCACTAGGTTGTGTTTCTTTTATCAGCCCCCTTTTTTTTCCCCTTCTTATCAACCTGGAAGTTAGTATTCAAAACTAAACATTTAAATGGCTAACTTGAGATTAAATGGCTAACTTGGATAATCTGGAGTTAGATGGATTACTTATGAGTTAGATGGATAACTTGCCATTTAGATGGATACCTTGCTTTCTGGGGCACTGTACACTGCTAGGACCAACTTAGCTGTCCCTGCAGGGGGGGGGGGGGGGTAGCTCAATTGGTCCCAGCAGCCTATAGCGCCCAAGACCTGCTGCATCTCTAGCTTGTATTCTCATTATCTGCCCCTTGTTTCCTTATCACCTTGCTGACAACAGTCAGCCTGCCAGCTCCTACCTGGTTAATTTCTGGGGAGTTGTAGCCTGCTGGGACCAACTCAGTTACTCCATGGTCAGCAATATCACTAGATTGTACCTCCTTTATTTTCCCTTTCTTATTGGCTCAGTATTGCAACCTCCCAGCCCTGGCTGTACCACTGTCCTCTCTATAAACTGTACTGGTTACTACCACCTCTCTTTATAGGTTATTCCAGGCATCTACCATTCTAGAATAATAATATCCACAAATAACAGGACAAACATTTGGATTGTTTATGATAAGAATGTTCCTTTGGCAACGGTATTGTAATTACCCTGTTTGTGTCTTTGTCAGCATTTTTATTGTACTTAAGCTTGGTTTGTTTTGTTTTATGCAATATATTTAAACTAATTAAAAATGCAGTTGTGCATTCTAATTCCTACAAAAAAAGAAGTTAATTGTCCATTATCTGTGCAACTGATTACATACCTACGCACATATACATATGCATCTGTCTATGTATTGGGTGAGCTTTAGCATGAATGCTTACGCTCAAAATATCATTAGCTGGTGGGAATGGGAAGAATAAAGCTTTTTCTTGAACTTGATTGGTGTACAAATTAAAGCATCAGTACTAACACATTTTTATTGTATAATTCAGTTGATGGCTAAAAAAGAGCTAAATTATTAAGATCTTCCTTTTATGCTTTTATTTTATTTTTTTTAATTTTTAAATTTTTCAGTTTTTGAAAATTCCTCCTGGCTACACATGCAGGCATCACACTGATACATTAATGAGAGGGATGGTATGTTTTCTTTGAAAGAGATTCGGCACCCCAATTGGATGGACCTGCAAAATATTCCACAGGTTGGCAGAATCAGTTTAGCCAACTTTAAACAAACAAACAAATTTAAAAAAGCCTCATTTACCTTCGTTCATTTGGGAGGGGCCAGTTCAGTGGCAACACTGAGTGGGAAATTGAGTGTGTGCTGTTGAGTGGGACATTTTGACTTGATTTACCAGCCTAGCTGTTTGTTTTTTTTAATATAAACTGGAGCTGGTGGATGCTGAAAAGACAACTTAGAGGGAGAAGAGTCTCAGCCATTGCACATGGAGCGACGCTTAACTTGCCAGACTCAGGGGGGGGGGGGGGTTACACATACTGGGCTATAGAGTGAGTCACACACAGTCTGTGGCCCCCTGGCTAAGGATTGTTGCTGCAGTGGCTGAGCCGGATGAGGGAGGGGGAGGAGAGTGAGTGAAGGCTCGAAGTGCCAGAACCACAGCCAAGGATGGTTCCCACTGAGCTGGAAGCCTAAAGAAGCAGGAGGAAATGCCTGAGCTCCTTCTAGCCCGAAAAATAAAATAAAATAAAATGCTTCGGCTCTTTGAACATGTAAGCAAATGCAAGGAAACCTGGAGCAGATTTCAGCAGATCTGTGACTCTGCTTCAGGCTTTGATGGCTCAGGTTTAGAGTTTCCCCCAGAACCGCTGTCGTATTTCACTGGATCTGGGAGAAAATCCAGTGTCCATTGAGCTCAGACCAAAATTTTCCCCATTCAAGTTTGATGTTGAATTATTCACACATGTTGACGATGACAAGAACAGCTGAAGAGTGGACTTGGGAGAGAGGTAATGATCACAGTAAGTGAGTATTAAAAAAGTAAGAAATAATATACAGTGGAGAAATAAGGCAATGAGGTTAGAAATAAGACTATAGGAGATAGCAACAGAGCCAAAAGACAGGCAAGTGACTAATGCTGTTGCTTTAATTCTTCAGGTGTTTTTTCAGGGCATGTATTGGGCTTTTTAAAATAACTTTTTATGGGGGTATGTGGTGAGAAAGGGGTGTTGATCATAATGGGCATGGATATTCAGTGGCATGGCCACGCAGTTGAATATACCCAGCTTTCCCACAAGCTAGCCGGATAAGTTTACCCGTCTAATTTTAAACCTATTCAATAGCAGGTCTAACGTAGGCCTGGATTTATCAAAATGCAGTAAATATCGCATGAATAACGCATGTGATAAAAAAAAATGGGCATTTATATGGTAATGAAAGTGTTACGCTTCACAAAGGTAAGTATCTCATTTTGTGGTACTTTCGCCATTTGCGAAGTGACTTCGCCATTTGTGAAAACATCATTGCGTTTTGCGAAGTCACTTCGCTTCTGCGAAAACGTCATTGCGTTTTGCGATAATGTTTCCAATATAAAAGCACCCTTCCTGCACCTTCCCCTTTGAGGGTGTGTTAATGGTTGGAGGTGTAGGAGAGGAGAGTAGTGGTGTTTATTGGAGAGGAAGGAGCTGTTCATCGATTACTGAGTGAGTTGTGCTGTCTCTTTGTTGTCCTTTGCTTCCCTTAACCTTTTGTCTTGGGTCATATTTGCTGGAATGCTAGTTTTGTTTGTCTTGTTTGTCAATTTGTGTGGAGGAGACGAGGAGTGGTAGGAGCGGAGGAGTGGTGGAAGAGAGGAGTGAGGAATGGTGGAAGAGAGGAGCGGAGGAGTGGTGGGAAAAAAGGGAGCATGAGAGGAGTGGAAAGAGAGGTGAGAAGAGGAGTGAGGATAATAGAGGGAGGAGGAGTGAGAGGGAGCGGGAGGAGGAGGAGGAAAGGAGTGGCAGGGGAATGAGAACTAGTAGAAGTAGGGCCAGGGTTAGCAGCAGGGACAGTCAAGAGGGAAGGGATAGGAGGGTGGGGGAGGGGGAAAGAGTAGTGGGAGGAGCACAAGAAGTTAGAGAGACAGGACAGAGGAGAAGGGATTTGCCAGGGCAGGATGAGTTGGGGGGGGGGGGGGGGGAGATGAAGGGAGGGGAGATGAGAGTGGGACAGAGTGAGGGCAGGGAAGACATCCCTCTGGGACTGGAAGTGGCACCTCCCTCAGGCAGCCAGCCAGCACCCTGCCCGAGACTGCGGGCCATTAGATTTAGCTGTGAGGAGAACGAGAACTGATAGCTGGTGTGCTGGAAAATTATGCACACCTCTTTGGCAACAGAGCAGCCAAGACCAGCAAGGCAGCTGAAGTCCATCTATGGAAGGGAATAGCTGAGAACGGCAGCCGGCACAGTGGCATACCACGAACATGGGAGCAGGTATCGCACTTAAATCGAACGTTGCCACACGCAGAAAGTACCAGCAGCAGACAGGTGGAAGGGCACCTTGTCCTACTATCATTACCCACATGGAGCACAGGCTACTGGAGCGTCTGGGACGGGATGTTTTTGAAGGCTTGGAGCCGCGGCTGGACACCTCACATGTCGCGGCTGGTAAGTTCTCATGAGCCATAAAGGCCCACCCAGCAACTGCTACACACCTACTGTGTCAAACACTATGGGGTAGATTTTCAAAAAGGGCGCCCTCGCGTACTTTTGTAGGCGCATCAGGCGCAAACAAAAGTACGCTGGATTTTAGTAGATACGCGCGTATCTGCTAAAATCCTGGATCGGCGCGCGCAAGGCTACCGATTTCGTGAAGCCGGCGCGCGCCGAGTTGCGCAGCCTACCTCCGTTCCCTCCGAGGCCGCTCCGAAATCGGAGCGGCCTCGGAGGGAATTCGCTAACTCTCTCCCCTCACCTTCCCCTCCCTTCCTCTACCTAACCCACCCCCCCGGCCCTGTCTAAACCCCCCCCCTACCTTTGTTGGGGATTTACGCCTCCCAGAGGGAGAAGTAAATCCCCGCGCGCCAGCGGGCTGCTGGCGCGCCTAGACGCAACCCGGGGGCGGTTCCGGAGGGTGCGGCCACGCCCCCGGACCGAAACCATGCCCCCGAAACGCGTCCCGCCCCGAAAACGGCACGCCGCTCGGCCCCGCCCCCGACACGCCCCCAACACGCCCCCCCCTCGGAAAACCCCGGGACTTACGCGAGTCCCGGGGCTCTGCGCGCGCCGGCAGGCCTATGTAAAATAGGCGCACCAGCGCGCAAGCCCTGCTCGCGTAAATCCGGGCGGATTTACGCGAGCAGGGCTCTTAAAATCTGCCCCTATGTGTTTTTGCCATTCACAAGGAATGACCCAAACACAGTAGTGAAACCCACACAGAAATTAGCATTAGATGATCACTTTCAAATCCCACAAAGTGCTCCTCTGATGCCAAATACTTTGAAAGCTTGTTAAGCCATATATATATATATTCTTATGATGTTTTTCTTTTTCTTTTCTGTTTTCACATCTCGCCTTCAGGAATGTCTGGGTCCCAGCCAGGAATTGCCAGGACACAGCTAGCAAGGGGCAGGTATGAGCCAGGCCATCCCTCTAATGCAGCGTCCTTAGTGCTCGATGCAGAGACACAGGTGGAGCAGTAGGAGCTGCAAACACAACAGGATTCCCCACCCTTCACAGGGCTTAATGTGCCCCTCGATCTGGACACTTTAATGCATGACACAGCAGGCTGGAGAGAAAGAAGCAGCACCCCTGTGCACTCTGCAAGCAGTGATGGGATGCCAGTATTGAGGGCTCATGGCATATCAACCTCATGTAGCCAGGCAGCACCTACTAGAGATGTGAATCGGAACCGAAATCGGTTTGGATTCCGGTTCCGATTCACATCGTGTTTTTTTTTTGTCCGGCCCGATCGCGGTTTTGTTTATCGGCTGCACCTGAGCCGATAAACAAAAAACCCACCCCTACCCTTTTTTTTAATTTTATTTATAATTTATTAAATTTTCTATAACATTTACAATGAAAAGAAATCAAGAAATCGTGGGATACATTTTCAAATTATGGTGGTAAGTGTTTTAAATACCACCCATGTTACTGAAATGCCAAATTCAGCAGAGGGAGGAACCAGAGTACTGGAATCTGTTCCGTCTGCTGGAATAGTGGAAGGGAAAGCTGAACTGGCAGACCCTGATAACATCTCACTGGCAGATATATGGAAGGCTGTAACGAAAATGGAAATGAGACTCTCTCAATCCATGACCCAGTCCACTGTCTTTGCTGCTGAGATTAAAGGAAAGATTGACGACCATGGGAAAAGAATAGAGCAGTTAGAATCTGCAGACAAGATGATGACTAATCAAATTACCTCTCTACACCCCTACCCTTTAAAACTAATCCCTTAGCTTCCCCCACCCTCCCGACCCCCCAAAAAACTTTTTACAGGTACCTGGTGGTCCAGTGGGGGTCCCTGGAGAGATCTCCCGCTCTCGGGCCGTCGGCTGCCACTAATAAAAATGGCGCCGATGGCACTTGCCCTTACCATGTGATAGGGTATCCGTGCAATTGGCCGGCCCCTGTCACATGGAGGGAGCACTGGAAGGCCGGCGCCATCTTTAAAAATGGCGCTGGCCATCCAGTGCTCCTACCATGTGACAGGGGCCGGCCAATGGCACGGATACCCTGTCACATGGTAAGGGCAAAGGGCCATCGGTGCCATTTTGATTAGTGGCAGCCGACGGCTCGGGAGCGGGAGATCGCTTCCGGGACCCCCACTAGACCACCAGGTACCTGTAAAAAGTTTTTTGGGGGGTCGGGAGGGTGGGGGAAGCTAAGGGATTAGTTTTAAAGGGTCGGGGTGGGTTTAGGGGTTATTTTTGTGTGCCGTTTTTCCCACCCTCCCCCAAAATGATAAGAGAACCCCCACGAACAATATCGTGGGGTTTTCCTATCGTTTTGGGGGAGCCCCTGATTTCTGACAATTTTGAAAATATCGACGATATTTTCAATCGTCTGAAGCCTGATTCACATCCCTAGCACCTACACAATCACCTCCAGCACCACCCCCACCATCACCCCTGGCACCACCTCCTGCTGCACCCATAGCACATCCGGATGAGCCCATGACATCCTCGCAAGGCCGGCTCTTGCTAGCTGAAATCCGTAGCCTGCGCCGGGTACTCCAAAGGCAGAACCGCATCCTGCAGCATGGGATTGCTGCTAGGTCCCAGGATGCTAACAGCATCACAGCCTCCATCAGCACCCTGACCAACATCATGAGCCAGATCTTGGAGCGCATGCCATACCCCACCTCGGAGTCTTCCTCCCTTGCGTCAGTCCCCCGCAGCAGTCCAGCACGGAGACGAGGCTGCAGGGGTGAGCCCTCTAAAGCCATGCCGCCTCCAAGAGGCAAGGGACCGCGTGGCAAAGGGCCATAAGGTGGAAAGGCATGGGCAAAAAAGGCCTTCTCTCTAGCTTGTCTGTGTGGGCCCTCCACAGAGTTCATGTGCCGTTAGGATGGAAGGAAATGGATCAGCGTGCGCTTACCTCTTCTCATCTGCTCCAAGTGCTGGCTGCACGCTGCGGGGTGTCTCCTCTTCTCATCTGCTCCAAGTGCTGGCTGCACGCTGCGGGGTGTCTCCTCTTCTCATCTGCTCCAAGTGCTGGCTGCACGCCGCTGGGTGTCTCCTCTTCTCATCTGCTCCAAGTGCTGGCTGCACGCTGCGGGTGTCTCCTCCTCTCATCTGCTCCAAGTGCTGGCTGCAGGCTGCGGGGTGTCTCCTCTTCTCATCTGCTCCACGTGCTGGCTGCACACTCAGGGGTGTCTCCTCTTCTCATCTGCTCCAAGTGCTGGCTGCACGCTGCGGGTGTCTCCTCCTCTCATCTGCTCCAAGTGCTGGCTGCACGCTGCGGGGTGTCTCCTCTTCTCATCTGCTCCAAGTGCTGGCTGCACGCTGTGGGGTGTCTCCTCTTCTCATCTGCTCCACGTGCTGGCTGCACACTCAGGGGTGTCTCCTCTTCTCATCTGCTCCAAGTGCTGGCTGCACGCTGCGGGTGTCTCCTCCTCTCATCTGCTCCAAGTGCTGGCTGCACGCTGCGGGGTGTCTCCTCTTCTCATCTGCTCCACGTGCTGGCTGCACGCTGCGGGATGTCTCCTCCTCTCATCTGCTCCAAGTGCTGGCTGCTCGCTGCGGGGTGTCCCCTCTTCCCATCTGCTCCAAGTGCTGGCTGCACGCTGCGGGGTGTCTCCTCTTCTCATCTGCTCCACATGCTGGCTGCACGCTGCGGGGTGTCTCCTCTTCTCATCTGCTCCAAGTGCTGGCTGCACGCTGCGGGTGTCTCCTCTTCTCATCTGCTCCAAGTGCTGGCTGCACGCTGCGGGTGTCTCCTCTTCTCATCTGCTCCAAGTGCTGGCTGCACGCTGCGCGGTGTCTCCTCCTCTCATCTGCTCCAAGTGCTGGCTGCATGCTACGCGGTGTCTCCTCTTCTCATCTGCTCCAAGTGCTGGCTGCACGCTGCGCGGTGTCTCCTCCTCTCATCTGCTCCAAGTGCTGGCTGCTCGCTGCGGGGTGTCTCCTCTTCTCATCTGCTCCAAGTGCTGGCTGCATGCTACGCGGTGCCTCCTCTTCTCATCTGCTCCAAGTGCTGGCTGCACGCTGCGCGGTGCCTCCTCTTCTCATCTGCTCCAAGTGCTGGCTGCACGCTGCGCGGTGTCTCCTCTTCTCATCTGCTCCAAGTGCTGGCTGCACGCTGCGCGGTGTCTCCTCTTCTCATCTGCTCCAAGTGCTGGCTGCACGCTGCGCGGTGTCTCCTCTTCTCATCTGCTCCAAGTGCTGGCTGCACGCTGCGGGGTGTCTCCTCTTCTCATCTGCTCAAAGTCCTGGCTGCACGCTGCGGGGTGTCTCCTCTTCTCATCTGCTCCAAGTGCTGGCTGCACGCTGCGCGGTGTCTCCTCTTCTCATCTGCTCCAAGTGCTGGCTGCACGCTGCGGTTTGTCTCCTCTTCTCATCTGCTCCAAGTGCTGGCTGCACACTGCGGGTGTCTCCTCCTCTCATCTGCTCCAAGTGCTGGCTGCACGCTGCGCGGTGTCTCCTCCTCTCATCTGCTCCAAGTGCTGGCTTCACGCCGCTGGGTGTCTCCTCCTCTCATCTGCTCCAAGTGCTGGCTGCACGCTGCGGGGTGTCTCCTCTTCTCATCTGCTCCAAGTGCTGGCTGCACGCTGCGGGGTGTCTCCTCTTCTCATCTGCTCCAAGTGCTGGCTGCTCGCTGCGGGGTGTCTCCTCTTCTCATCTGCTCCAAGTGCTGGCTGCACGCTGCGGGGTGTCTCCTCTTCTCATCTGCTCCAAGTGCTGGCTGCACGCTGCGGGATGTCTCCTCCTCTCATCTGCTCCAAGTGCTGGCTGCTCGCTGCGGGTGTCTCCTCTTCTCATCTGCTCCAAGTGCTGGCTGCACGCTGCGGGGTGTCTCCTCTTCTCATCTGCTCCAAGTGCTGGCCTCATGCTGCGGGGTGTCTCCTCTTCCCATCTGCTCCAAGTGCTGGCTGCACGCTGCGGGGTGTCTCCTCTTCTCATCTGCTCCAAGTGCTGGCCTCATGCTGCGGGGTGTCTCCTCTTCTCATCTGCTCCAAGTGCTGGCTGCACACTGCGGGGTTGTCTCCTCTTCTCATCTGCTCCAAGTGCTGGCTGCACGCTGCGGGTGTCTCCTCTTCTCATCTGCTCCAAGTGCTGGCTGCACGCTGCGGGGTGTCTCCTCTTCTCATCTGCTCCAAGTGCTGGCTGCTCGCTGCGGGTGTCTCCTCTTCTCATCTGCTCCAAGTGCTGGCTGCACGCTGCGGGGTGTCTCCTCTTCTCATCTGCTCCAAGTGCTGGCTGCTCGCTGCGGGTGTCTCCTCTTCTCATCTGCTCCAAGTGCTGGCTGCACGCTGCGGGTGTCTCCTCTTCTCATCTGCTCCAAGTGCTGGCTGCACGCTGCGAGGTGTCTCCTCTTCTCATCTGCTCCAAGTGCTGGCTGCACGCTGCGGGGTGTCTCCTCTTCTCATCTGCTCCAAGTGCTGGCTGCACGCTGCGGGGTGTCTCCTCTTCTCATCTGCTCCAAGTGCTGGCTGCTCGCTGCGGGTGTCTCCTCTTCTCATCTGCTCCAAGTGCTGGCTGCTCGCTGCGGGTGTCTCCTCTTCTCATCTGCTCCAAGTGCTGGCTGCACGCTGAGGGGTGTCTCCTCTTCTCATCTGCTCCAAGTGCTGGCTGCACGCTGAGGGGTGTCTCCTCTTCTCATCTGCTCCAAGTGCTGGCTGCACGCTGAGGGGTGTCTCCTCTTCTCATCTGCTCCAAGTGCTGGCTGCTCGCTGCGGGTGTCTCCTCTTCTCATCTGCTCCAAGTGCTGGCTGCACGCTGAGGGGTGTCTCCTCTTCTCATCTGCTCCAAGTGCTGGCTGCACGCTGCGGGTGTCTCCTCTTCTCATCTGCTCCAAGTGCTGGCTGCTCGCTGCGGGTGTCTCCTCTTCTCATCTGCTCCAAGTGCTGGCTGCTCGCTGCGGGTGTCTCCTCTTCTCATCTGCTCCAAGTGCTGGCTGCATGCTGCGGGGTGTCTCCTCTTCTCATCTGCTCCAAGTGCTGGCTGCTCGCTGTGGGTGTCTCCTCTTCTCATCTGCTCCAAGTGCTGGCTGCTCGCTGCGGGTGTCTCCTCTTCTCATCTGCTCCAAGTGCTGGCTGCACGCTGAGGGGTGTCTCCTCTTCTCATCTGCTCCAAGTGCTGGCTGCACGCTGAGGGGTGTCTCCTCTTCTCATCTGCTCCAAGTGCTGGCTGCACGCTGAGGGGTGTCTCCTCTTCTCATCTGCTCCAAGTGCTGGCTGCTCGCTGCGGGTGTCTCCTCTTCTCATCTGCTCCAAGTGCTGGCTGCACGCTGAGGGGTGTCTCCTCTTCTCATCTGCTCCAAGTGCTGGCTGCTCGCTGCGGGTGTCTCCTCTTCTCATCTGCTCCAAGTGCTGGCTGCACGCTGCGGGGTGTCTCCTCTTCTCATCTGCTCCAAGTGCTGGCTGCTCGCTGCGGGTGTCTCCTCTTCTCATCTGCTCCAAGTGCTGGCTGCACGCTGCGGGGTGTCTCCTCTTCTCATCTGCCCCAAGTGCTGGCTGCTCGCTGCGGGTGTCTCCTCTTCTCATCTGCTCCAAGTGCTGGCTGCTCGCTGCGGGTGTCTCCTCTTCCCATCTGCTCCAAGTGCTGGCTACACGCTGCGGGGTGTCTCCTCTTCTCATCTACTCCAAGTGCTGGCTGCATGCTGCGCGGTGTCTCCTCTTCTCATCTGCTCCAAGTGCTGGCTGCTCGCTGCGGGTGTCTCCTCTTCTCATCTGCTCCAAGTGCTGGCTGCACGCCGCGGGGTGTCTCCTCTTCTCATCTGCTCCAAGTGCTGGCTGCAGGCTGAGGGGTGTCTCCTCTTCTCATCTGCCCCAAGTGCTGGCTTCACACTGCGCGGTGTCTCCTCTTCTCATCTGCTCCAAGTGCTGGCTGCTCGCTGCGGGTGTCTCCTCTTCTCATCTGCTCCAAGTGCTGGCTGCTCGCTGCGGGTGTCTCCTCTTCCCATCTGCTCCAAGTGCTGGCTACACGCTGCGGGGTGTCTCCTCCTCTCATCTGCTCCAAGTGCTGGCTGCATGCTGCGGGGTGTCTCCTCTTCTCATCTACTCCAAGTGCTGGCTGCATGCTGCGGGGTGTCTCCTCTTCTCATCTGCTCCAAGTGCTGGCTGCTCGCTGCGGGATGTCTCCTCTTCTCATCTGCTCCAAGTGCTGGCTGCATGCTGCGGGATGTCTCCTCTTCTCATCTGCTCCAAGTGCTGGCTGCACGCTGCGGGGTGTCTCCTCTTCTCATCTGCTCCAAGTGCTGGCTGCACGCTCAGGGGTGTCTCCTCTTCTCATCTGCTCCACGTGCTGGCTGCACGCTCAGGGGTGTCTCCTCTTCTCATCTGCTCCAAGTGCTGGCTGCACGCTGCGGGTGTCTCCTCATCTGCTCCACGTGCTGGCTGCATGCTGCGGGGTGTCTCCTCTTCTCATCTGCTCCACGTGCTGGCTGCATGCTGCGGGATGTCTCCTCTTCTCATCTGCTCCACGTGCTGGCTGCACGCTGCGGGGTGTCTCCTCTTCTCATCTGCTCCAAGTGCTGGGGTTGTCTCCTCTTCTCATCTGCTCCAAGTGCTTGCTGTATGCTCCCATGTCTCCTCCATGGCCTCCTGCTCCCATGCTGCTGTGTCTCACCCTGGGCCTCCTGCTCCCATGCTGCTGTGTCTCACCCTGGGCCTCCTGCTCCCATGCTTTTGTGTCTCATCTGGCCCTCCTGCTCCCATGCTGCTGTGTCTCACCCTGGGCCTCCTGCTCCCATGCTTTTGTGTCTCATCTGGCCCTCCTGCTCCCATGCTTTTGTGTCTCATCTGGCCCTCCTGCTCCCTTGCTGCTGTGTCTCATCCTGGGCCTCCTGCTCCCATGCTTTTGTGTCTCATCTGGCCCTCCTGCTCCCATGCTGCTGTGTCTCACCCTGGGCCTCCTGCTCCCATGCTTTTGTGTCTCATCTGGCCCTCCTGCTCCCTTGCTGCTGTGTCTCATCCTGGGCCTCCTGCTCCCATGCTGCTGTGTCTCACCTTGGGCCTCCTGCTCCCATGCTGCTGTGTCTCACCCTGGGCCTCCTGCTCCCATGCTGCTGTGTCTCATCCTGGGCCTCCTGCTCCCATGCTGCTGTGTCTCATCTGGCCCTCCTGCTCCCATGCTGCTGTGTCTCATCCTGGGCCTCCTGCTCCCATGCTTTTGTGTCTCATCTGGCCCTCCTGCTCCCATGCTGCTGTGTCTCATCCTGGGCCTCCTGCTCCCATGCTTTTGTGTCTCATCTGGCCCTCCTGCTCCCATGCTGCTGTGTCTCATCCTGGGCCTCCTGCTCCCATGCTGCTGTGTCTCATCTGGCCCTCCTGCTCCCATGCTGCTGTGTCTCATCTGGCCCTCCTGCTCCCATGCTGCTGTGTCTCATCCTGGGCCTCCTGCTCCCATGCTACTGTGTCTCATCTGGCCCTCCTGCTCCCATGCTGCTGTGTCTCATCTGGCCCTCCTGCTCCCATGCTGCTGTGTCTCATCCTGGGCCTCCTGCTCCCATGCTGCTGTGTCTCATCTGGCCCTCCTGCTCCCATGCTGCTGTGTCTCATCCTGGGCCTCCTGCTCCCATGCTGCTGTGTCTCATCTGGCCCTCCTGCTCCCATGCTGCTGTGTCTCATCCTGGGCCTCCTGCTCCCATGCTGCTGTGTCTCATCTGGCCCTCCTGCTCCCATGCTGCTGTGTCTCATCTGGCCCTCCTGCTCCCATGCTGCTGTGTCTCATCCTGGGCCTCCTGCTCCCATGCTGCTGTGTCTTGTCCTGCTCCATCAGTGCTGCTGCTGGACCTTGTGCTTGTTCACCTGCTGCCTGCATGCTGGAACAAGGCTGCCGTGGCTCTTTGCTGTCCCCTTTCAGTGCATTCTTTCAACATGGACAGTCTGGAGCTTTTGCTCACATTGTACAGCATCATGTACTTATCTCTTACCAGCAGTACTTTAGCTTTAGGGGTGCCACTTCCAGTTTCTAGATGTTCTTTGTGTAATCATGATTCTGCTATATGGTTAACATGCTATACCTGTATATGTAATTCTGCTGTTTGCATATATATTTGGTACAGTACAGGCTGATAATGAAAGTGCTGTTCACTTAACATGGATAATTTTAAGATGTTTCTTCACTTGTCCTCGCAGATT
This sequence comes from Rhinatrema bivittatum, assembly GCF_901001135.1. Lineage (NCBI taxonomy): Eukaryota > Metazoa > Chordata > Amphibia > Gymnophiona > Rhinatrematidae > Rhinatrema > Rhinatrema bivittatum. The sequence continues at coordinate 184,352,580 of NC_042615.1, forward strand.
GTGATTACCTAAGACATTGGCATTATTGTCAGCAGTGCAATACTACAATTTGTTAATAAACTTGAATAAGGGATCTTGATGTGTCTCTGCTCTCATTGTGTTTCTTTTTTGTTAAGGGTTGCACATGGGTGAAGCAATGTTTAGGTGGTTTATGTGTGACACAGCTGTGTACATTAAATGCCAACACTTCATATAGTGTGCATTTACAGGCTGAGTGTTGAAGGCAATGAAGGTGGAGTTTCAAGGAGGGTACAGTATACTTAATGTGAAAGGTCGGAAATTTCCAATACAAGGGTATGTGACAACATACTAGTAAAGTTGTTCTACAACAAAGTAGTGTTGTTAATAGTGATTGCCAGTAAGAAGACATGGTGTGTGTCACACTGATTTGTGACCTGTGTACATTGCCAGAGACACTGTGACGAAGGTGCTTATAAAAATGGAAAAAATGATAGTGGTAGTACATGGAAGGTTTTATTGTTCAAATATACTTTTTCAAAGCAAGCCATGTTTTCTGTCCATACCTTTTGGGCATGGGAGAATGCCATCTGACGTTTCCTATGAAAGTTGTATTAACAGCACATTAACTCCCTGTCTAAGATGCATCAGACAAAGAACATGGCGTGCTATGCAGATTCACATGGATCTACAATGTACCCTTACACTGCATGTACTAACTGTATCTGCTTATTTCCAAGAGCTTGGTAGTTCATGAAAAACAGCTATGCTATTTGCCTATTACACTATTTACAGGTCAGTACATTGTACACATGCCGTTCTAATAGTTTTTAGAGCTTCAGTGTAGCATTGCCTGAATACCCTTAAGGGGAATTTGTGCACACTCACAGCAGAAGCCTGATCAGTAGGCCTGACCATTTTTTCTGAACTGTATGAAGCATTATGGCACTGGCCATCTGCACACACCCTTGCTTTGGGAGTGTGTACAGTAGGTATAAGGGAAGCCTTAGTTGAAATGTACTTAACACACCCACAAGGAGGCCAGTACAGGCATGGGAGTCAGACACTTTGCTACTTTGCTACTTGCCACCTCAGTAGATGCAGTTCCACACAGTACTGATGTAGTCCTGCTGTGCACGTGTGGGAACGCACTTTAGACTGTGTAAGAACGCTCACTCCAAGCACAGTTAACTTGAACACAATGGTGGTATAATGTATTATGTTCCTTGTTCCTTGTTCCGTGTAAACCGAAGTGGTATGCACTAGTGCATGAACTCCGGTATATAAAAGCCTTTAAATAAATAAATAAATTATTTTAAATACACTGATTTGTTAATGGGGAACCCCAGGCATTCTCCCAAAGTATATTTTGGTAAGTTGTTGCATGACACCAAAAAGATTAGTGATTTCATATGCCCCATACAGAGCTGGTGTGGGCTGAATATGTGAGGCCAGCAAATAGGTGGTGGTGCAAAAGGTGTTGTGCTGTGGGGAACGCTATGGCCATACCGTCTGATCAGAAAGAAATACATAAATTGTACTGAGTGACAGATTTTGCACAATCCAGGTGTCTGGAGTGTTATAGAATGCCCATTCGGACACACAGAAAGGGAATGGGGCACCTTTCTATGTACATGCAGTGTGTGAAGCTGTATGCTGGGAATAAGGCTGTGAAAACTATCTTTAGTGCAAGCAGTAAATATTCATTATTTACTGTGACTCTCCAGGCTGCAGAACATGCACACAGGCATGTGCCTTGCAATTCAGTATAGAAACTGCCAGCATAAATACTAAACGGTATGTGAAAGGTGGCTTGGCCAAGGTATACATAAACAGTACATGAGGTGACTTCATACAAGCACTTGTGGCTCAACCCTTGCTGTGGTGCTCAGTACAAGCTGAGTCAATATACCAGATGGTTCCTAACTACTTCATATGCCACTTTGGCCACTGCCATACCTCTGCACCTGCAAGAACATCACATTAACTGAGTGATTTCATAAGTTCTTGAAATATCAGGGTAATAATTTGTACCATAGTGACCCCAGTACATATTGGGTCACTGTCAGAGGGCCATGAGCTACAGACAGCTTCTACTACCTCAAAGTACTAACAATGTTAATACTTTGAAAAGGACCTAGAACCTGATTACATGCTATACTCTTATGTTAAATACACACAAGGGCGGAAGGGCCAAAAGCTGGAAGCCCCGCACACAAGTGGCCGAGTGACCAAGGTGCATTCAGAACAACATAACCTACATATCACGCTCATCTGTGTTAGCAGTATCCAGTACAGGTTGCTGTCCCTTCACAGATACTTTGTCCAACGGTACTCTGTTAATGCCAAGCATGTAAATATGGATGAAGGTGCTCATTGTCAGCTTACTGTAACCGTTCTCGGTCATTTAAACTCCCTCCTCCACAAACAGTAAGTATAGCTCCATTCAGGAAACACCTCGGGCACAGCCATTTTTCACATTAACTTAATGGCATATTGCCTAAAGGGCCGCGGAATGGTTTAACACACTGTACAGGGCAGCTTGGCACAATGCCAACATGTTAAGGAGATCATCAAGCATGATATACACCTGACAACTGTGATATCAGTAGCCCTAGCGAATGAGAATGGAGTGCATCTGAGAATGCTTGCTGAGTCTATCTGGTTCACTTGACCACAGTTAGGCTGCTGAGTAAGCCATATAGGCCACCCTGCATGGTCTGGATAGGACCAAAGGACAGGTTAATATTCATTAAAATGGCAAAAGGTTACAGCACTTACTCAACACTGTTCAGCTTTGCTGCGGTTCACAGACCTTCACACACATGTGGAAGAGCTGAAGCTATAAATGATGAAAGCCTGCAAGTGTTTAGCATTTGGTAGTTAGCAGTACAATATGGTTAGTGTGCAAGACTATGTGCTTTGCAGGGCCTCACACATAACACATGCACTGTCAATTTCAGTATGTTTCCCATTATTTAATGGTTATCATGAAGGAATAAACAGAAGTGCTGATTGTTACAGCAGAATAATATCTGTCACTGTTTAATGACTCAGACTTAACAAAAGCCAGCCATAGGGATATGATAGTTAGTCATCATGTGAAAGACAACTGAAAGGATGGTTAACCCTTGGTCTGCATGATGCAAACATCTTTCAATGAAACTAGAGGAAGCTGTATGACTGGTGTGTCATGTGACTAATGCAGAGTGGGATGGCCTTTAACTCATAGCTTAATGTGCCTTCTCAGTCCTGCAAGTGGATTTTAACATTTTTATATGAGGGGAAACCTGTCATACCAGCATTATATCACCACAGCCAACCTTGCGACCATCTACTCAGGAAACCTTGCATTCAGAAAGGCCAATGGCAGGTTCAAAGGAGCTATGCACATTGTTAAACCTGACACAAATAGCACCATGACCTTCAGCCTGCTCATAAGGAAAGGTGAGGGAGCAAAACTGTGTGATGTGTGCTGTATTGTGGGCACCCATGGTACAAACTTCCAAAGTACGTGATGCACTGTCAGCTCAAGGTTAATTATATCCACACTTTCTAAACCTGTACACATGTAGGGAATAGGATGTGTACCTGTATGTACACAGGTAAGTGTTATGCAGATCTTCATGCATGTGAGACATCACAGGTAATGTGAGGAAGGCCAGGTTTCACATTTAACTGGGAAGGTCCTTGTAAATACACACAGACACACAATAAATGTACAACTACCACTGTGCATGGTCATGAAGCATGTTCTCCATTTCAACTGTTATAACACTGTGACATGCAGATTTCAAAAAGACTGAGAGGTGCACCCATGATGGCTGTCAACCCACATGGTTCTAGATAGGCGACAGACTGTGGTAACAGACCAGCCTCTTTTTCTGTGAGATGCAGGCAGAACAGAAGGTGGCTACACCATGTTAAAAACTGCCAAGATTATCATTTCATTACATTAATGAAAATTGGCCTGATACTTAGGCATACACATTAAAAAAGATATTGGCGTAATGAGTGGAAGCGCTGCTCATAATCTTCAGCCACACCTACCAATGCAAGTACATTCCATAGGCCAGGGCTATCAGGCAAAGTGTGAAACTATAAGGTTCTGGCGAATCTGGCTGCCACTCGCTAGGGTCTCCTGGGCTCGGGCATTGACACATGCGGGATCCTGTGGGAGATCTGGACGTATATCCATTGCTAGTCCATGATGTACTGCCTCATTATGGAAAACACAGCACTGTAGGATAATCTTGGCAGCTTTGTCTGGGGCATACATTAAAGCTCCTCCCGTCGTGTCCAAACAGCGAAAGCGGTTTTTAAGAAGGCCAAAGGTGTGTTCAATGACTGCGCGGGTACCACATAAAGCGTCGTTGTATCTCATCTCTGCAGGCGTGTTAGGCGTGTGTATGGGAGTGAGAAGCCATGGCCGGCAACCATAACCTGAATCTCCTGCACCAATGACATAAGAAACACATTACTGTTTGCTGTGTTATAGCCACATGTGACTGCCTACCCACAACATCCAGTAAGACAGTGCAAGATAGCCTGGAACATTGCTGAGCCTTAAAAGTTCATTAGTGTTGCCTGACAGCAGTTGAGTTAGGTGTTGTCACATATAGCGCTAACCATCTGATATGCTCATAACTACAGCATTGGATGTGCATCTGGCAAGGGTGGCCTAACTGGCCCTCAGAATCTAGCAAAGGGTACTGAGGTGTAGCTGCCAGTCAACTGTAAAGACAAACATTACAGCTGTGAGACCTGCAGTGAAAGGCTTGACCGTAGCTTATGTTGTTATTGTGATTGTCCATTGCAGGTGTGCAGGCTGTGCTGTCTGGCAAGTTGTGGCAAAATAGCCTATAGAGGCAATAACAGAGGCCAGCAACATGCAGGGCACAATATTTAGAGTACAGGAGTGCAAGGGTACACATGAACACTAGCTGCCAATGTGCAAAATGGCTCGGTATATAATCACACATACAGGTAGTGTGGCAGCAGTGTTCAGGCTTACAAATCCACAGAGCCATTGTAATAGCACCACAGGCAATAATGGGAAAGGGAACATTTAGATAAAAAGTACTAGGAACCTAGATACAGCTTCATATTTCACAACATTACTGACTCCTTTGCCCACAGATCTTCAGCAGGACAGTGAACAAGGGTGTTCAAAAGGCATGCATTTACCGTATTACTTGCTTAGGAACCCTGACAAGCCATGTATACTGGGTTGGTACACTGAACTTGCCCATGGCAACTCCACAACTATGACCCCCATTTGGGTGATATTACACACATCAACATTGCATGACATGGAATAGATAAAAGAAAAAGTCTGTTACCTACAAGCCAAGCATCACCATACAGGCCAGCCTCAAAATTGTCAAAAAGGACCGATTGCCTTAATATAAAAGAATCATGCACTCCTCCCGGGTACCTGGCCACCACGTCCAGAATGTGCATTCCAGCATCAGAGACCATTTGCACATTAAGGGAGTGGAATAGCTTTCTGTTGCGGTACGCCTCCTCCCTTTCACGTGGTGGAATGATGGCCACATGTGTGCAGTCAATAGCTCCAATAACATTGGGGAAGTGTGCAAAGGCATAAAAAGCTCTCTTCAAGTCCATCAAGTCCTGCCTGTTGCGAGGAAAGTATATGTAGCGATGAATGCAGTCCATGACTGCTTCAATGACCTGATCCAGACAGCGTGAAAATGTGCTTTGAGACATACATCCCGAAAGGGAGAAAAGCCTAAGTGAATCAGGAAGTTAGCTGAATAACTATGTAGCTGGATACTTATCTGGCTAAGTGGCAGCTGCTGAACACAATCAAATATCCAAACAGTGGAGTAGCTTAGTAGTTGGAGCAGCAGGTGGGAAACCAGGGTTTAAATCCCACTGCTGTTCCTTGTGATGGTGGGCAAGTCATTTTACCCTCTATTGCCTCATATACAAACATACACCTAGATTTATCAAGCCGCAATGTATCCTTGCAGGAGGAAGTCTCACTATCACGTGGGTTTCATCATGATAGTGGGGTCTCTCCCCCCAAATCACATCATGGCTGTTTGGCGCATTCTTTCATGTCATGGCAAAACACTGCGACACAAAAGAAGACAGGAGCGTCTCTTTAATGCAATGGTGGCCACAACCTCATGGGACCGCCCTCGTCTTAAAGGGCCGCTGGCCCCCACCAAAAATCCATGACCAAACAGGGAGTTTGAGCGGGGCTCAGTGGTGACTCCCATTTCAACCTGGGGCTGCGGACAAGGTGGCCCTGACTCCCCCCCCCAAATTAAAAATGAGAAGAAATATGTCTGCGGCGGCAGCCCCCGAAGGCTCCAATACCCAACCTCTGACCCCTGGCCCCCCCATGTGAAAGACCTTCGGCCCCCCCTCCCAGAGCCCACCTTAACCTGGATCCCGCGTCAGAGATGGGTGCAGCAATCCCAGTGTGCACCATTTTCAAAAATGGGTCTGGCTGGGTTCGATCCCTGGACCTTACCCCAATCACATGGGTGTGGGGCAAGGTCAGGTTGGCTGTGAGGGTGCACCTGTCCCCGATGTGGGATCCAGGTTACGGGAAGGTCTTTGGGGGTGGCCAAGGGCCAGGAGTGAGTATTGGAGCCTTTGGAGGGGCCAGGGGGTGGGAGGTAGGTATTGTAGCTTCAGGGAGGTGGGCAGTGGGTGGGCTTTTCACATCTGGGGGGTGAGGGGAGGGTCATGGAGTCTTTGGGGGACTGGGGAGCAGGGGATGAGTGGGCTTTCAGTTCAGGGGGCCACTGCCACTACATGTATATTTCCAGTAATGTTTTATTCCGATATCACTGCAGTAGTGCACTGTATACATGATATAACGCACGTTAGAGCCCTAATGCAGCTTTATGAATGACCCTGTTAGATTGTAAGCCCTTCTGGGGATAGGATAATATCCACTGTACCTGAATGAAATCCGCTTTGAAGTGGTGAAAAGCAGAATATAATAATTAAAAAAACCAGTGCCCCATAGCCAATAGGCCTGAACTTAACCAGCTAAGTGGTGCTGAATATGCATCTCTAAGAGATCCATGTTCAGAGGTATTTAGCAGGATAACTTACAAATCATCTGGCTAAATGCCAACTTTTTAATATTTAGCTGTATAACTTAGGGATGTTCGGCAGCATTTCTGGGAGGAGTTAGGTTAGCTGGCTGACTCTGGTCATGCCATAGAGCTATCCTAAAGTTAGCTGGATAAACGTCTTTTGCTTTCTTTAAGATAGCCATCTATATTCAGTTGTGTGACTGCACTATTGAATATCCCTGCAAAGTTAGCCAGATAAGTTTATCTGGCCAACTTTCAGCTCGATACAGTAACATTCATTTGAAGATTTCTCGTCTGTAACGAGCTCGCTGCGCACAATTCGGACGCGTAAGGCAAACCAGCGATACAGTCTCCAGTTTCGCGCGTCCGTAGCGCTTCTTAAAACAGACGCGTAACCCTTCCCCACCCGGCATGTAAATGAACGAATTAGCTGTATAATGAAGGAATTAGCTATTCCCCTCCGATACCGTAACGCGCGCTCAGGTTATCTCATTAGTAACGCACTGTTTTGCCGCGGCCGTAACGTCTTAGTTTACCGCCTCCCCCTAGTAGGAGTTAGGACTGTGAGTCTAGTAACAAATCCATCGACACCGCTTAAGACACTCAAAAACAATAAAACACAATTAAAAAAAAAAAGCGATACAGAGATGATCGAGAAAATGTAATGATGTGGGACACATAAAACCTGTCAGAAAAAAAAATAAAAATTTTTAAATACCTGTCGGAGGGCCGCGTGGGTACAGGCGGCGGCGGCGGCAGGAGCCGGGTGGTCGCGTGTTAAATCTAGGCCGGGTCCGCACAGGCGCGCATTCATTCATTCAGGCGGAGCCGGCCGCTTTCGCCGCCGGCTCCTCCGCCTGGATGAATGAATGCGCGCCTGTGCGGACCCGGCCTAGATTTAACACGCGACCACCCGCCGCCCACCGACCGTCTCGAACTAACGTGTGTCCCCCCGCCACCGCTGCCGCTGCCGCCTGGAACAGGCGCCCACCCGCCCGCGGCCTAGATTTAACACGCGACCACCCGGCTCCCGCCGCCGCCGCCTGTACCCACGCGGCCCTCCGACAGGTATTTAAAATTTATTTTTTTTTGAACACTCAGGTTTTTACATATTTTGGTATTTTTTTTTTTCACTTCATGGTGCCTGTCATTTCAAATGTCATTTGAAATGACATTTGAAATGACAGGTACCAGCGCACCCTGGTTACTGTATAGGCGCTGTATTAAGCGCCTATACAGTAAAATGGGTTACGCGGGCATAACCCTTCCCTACCGCTTTAAAGCCGCGGCATGCATTTGCATGCGATTAGAGGAGAGTATCGGGGAGTTAGTGAAGAGAACTGTGCGTGCGGGGAGGAAGGGTGCGCCTGACACTGCCGCACTGTTATTACCGCGGCCTTACAGGATCGACCTGTTTGTAATTTGGCCAGTGACTGAATAAGGAGCTTGTCTTGTCTAAATCCAGAAGTTACACATCTAATACATTTTTGGAGACATTTTTTGTGTGGCTAAGGTAGTTGGATTTACACATTACTTAGATTACAACTAAATGGTCATGTAGGAGGTGTAGCTTCAATAAAGACGACTAGATGTTTTTAAATTTTGGATGTCTAATTGTAAAACCTGTTTATGTCGAATCCTGCAATATGCAAATAGGAAGATGTTTTGGCTGACAGTATTTCTAAAGCTTTTTATGAATTTCTAGCAACAATTTGCATCCACTTTACATAAAAGAATATTGTTAGAGTCTATTGGTTTTTATAGATGTTTTAAAATTCCTCAAGTGTCATATTAATTCCCATATAAGCTCTGCTGTGTCCATTTGGATATTATAAATGTTCTTCATACTGTGATTTATTTTATTTTTTTAATAATCATATTTCTTAATTCAAATCCTAATGTGTTGGTATTTGTTTGGGTTCCACATCACTTATTTCGGAATTTAACTGCATGGGTCTAACAGTACATGTACAATCTTTTTGCTTCAAGATACAGTTCTCTGTCTGGGGAAGAAAATAATTGGTTTTATAATCTGACAGTCATTTTCAAATTGTACTACAGGGATTTTTGTACTTATTTAGGCTGAATTGTGCAATAATAGTTATTCTGTGATATTGATATGTTAAGCATGGGGGTCCAGATTTCTACAACTCTTAATAAGAAGGTTTGGTCCCTTCTTACGTGCTGAGATACACTTTCATGCTTTCCAAGGTGGCTGTAATCTACAGTTTTCTGTGCAAGTGGTTTTTTGTTTGCCATGTCTGCAGAATTCACACCTTTGTTTTTATATTTTCCACCATGTTAGGATTACCATGAGGTATACTTATTTTTGATAGCTATGATTTGAAATATTTTCTGTGCTAATGCAGATTGATGCTAGTTGAATCGTTCAAAACATTCTTTTAAATAAGAATTGAGACTGGCCTTATTCTGTTGTGAAATTGCCTAATAATGCTTTAAAAAAATCAGAACAGATGGCTAAATGCTTGGAAAATGCATCTTTTGCATAAAATATGCTAATTGGAGGGCATGGACGCATAACATTTAAACATCTAGCACTTTGAAAATTAATTTCTCTGTTAGATGTCTAATTGAAAGGATTTTCAGCACCAAGACTGGATGTCTGATGATCTTTGAATATTCACTCCATTTTGAATGTGGATAACTTTAGATGCCTAACTAACTTTGGACTTCGACACACAGCTGCATGCATTTGCAAATTTATGTGGTCACACAGCAGAACTTCATTATCATGAAAAATGCTGAATTGGTTAGTCTGATTGTGCTGAGACTACTCCAGTGAATAAAATCCAGAAAGATAGCTGCAGTCAGGTTCTAGTGTAGCCTCACTGATAAGTAACATTTATTAATTGCAAAACTGGCATGCTTTTGAAATACTTTACACTGTCCGACGTACAGAATAGAATTGATGTCGGTCTGTTTGTCTGTCTGTAGGCATAGTAACTCTTTGACAAAAGGGATGGAAATTTGCCAGATTTGGCATGCAGGAAGAAAGTGCGACTATCTCAGGCCAGTTTGAAAACCAGAAATAACAGAGCGTTATTTTCAGAGAACAAAGCTTCCAAAAAAAAAAAAAAAATCCCTTTTGCTTTCTATGGGAAACTTGGAAGCCACTCAAGTTGTTAGAATGCTAACCAGCGCAGGATTCCAAATGCCACAACCCTACTAATCATTTCTATAGCACTACACAACATATGCAGCTCTGTACAAACATACCAAAATGACAGTGCCTTCTCAATAGAGCTTACAGTCTTATTAGACAAACACCCAGGACAAGAAACTTGGGGCACTTCATAAGGTAAGACAATGGTTAAAAAGGTAAAGAAAAGAAAAAGTTAGTTAATGAGGCTAAAAGCAGGCAATCAGGTCTAAGGCCTATATTTTCTAAAACACCGCACCGTCGTGAATCGCGTGGTGCAGAGGGGCGGGGGCGAAGCAGGGGGCAGGCCTGCAAAAGCCGGCAGCGATCGCACCTCTGTGGTGTGATCGCTGCCGGCTTTCGCACCCAATAGCGCCATCACAAAATATTAGGCGCGAAATGGGCAGCGAAAAGGCTCCTTACCTTTTCGTGGGTCCACACTGTCTTCTCGGCGTCTGCCCCGACTCCTCCTCTTCTGGGGCAGACGCCACCCTGACTCCGCCCCTTGTTAGCTATTGCACGCGAAAAGGGACTTTTTGTGTGCGAAATGTCCTTTTTCGCGTGTGCTAGCTTTAAAAAATGACCCCCTAAGATTTAAAAGCAGCTTCAAAAAGGTGTTTTTTTTAGATAGGATTTAAAGAAGATGAGAGAATGAGCATGACACATGAGTTCAGAAAGGCTATTCCAAGCAAATGGCACAGCCAGGTGGAAAGCACGGAGTCAGGAATTGGAGGTAGAGGAGAAGGACACAGATAGAAGTGACTTGACTGATAAAGAGGGGTGTAGAGAGAGATAAGAGAGGAGAGGTAGTGATGTGCTGCAGAGTGAAGGCATTTGTAGATGACAAAGAGGAGCTTGAACTGTATGCAGGAGCAGATGGGGAGCCAATGCAGTGACTTCAGAAGAGGGGTTTATGTGAGTGTAGCGACTTTGGCGAAAGATACGTTGTGCACCTCAGTTTAGGGTAGATTGTACTTTACCACAGGGCAACACAGGCATAGAGGTGCAGAGATAGGGAAAATAAGTGAAGTAACTGGCAAAGGTTGGCAAAAATGGCGATTCCAAATTTCACACACCGCACTGCACCCACACACCCTTCCACACACCCCACCATATTTTTTTTGCATACACCTACACACCTTTCTCACACCCTCAGCTACACATACTTCCCACATACATTCCACAAACTCAGACACATGTACCCCTACTCACAATTCCTCCCCCACACACCCACATATTCACTTCCAGCACATCAGCAGAGACAAACCTATCAAGGTATGTGCCAAATGAACCCATTTGGAGACACAATCCCCATGAAACAACCATACTAAGAGGATCTACAAGGACCCCATTGATGTGGATATGTCCGTTGGAGTGTAATTAGCGAGGGCAGGGTTGTGCACTCTCGCTAACATAACACCGCACCATTTTATTCTGTTTTATACATTTTTAATTATTTCAGTTTTTAAATTCTAATTCAGATTCAGAAAATTAAAATTAAAAAATTTAAATAATTAAAAATGTATATAAAAAAAAATAAGATGGTGCAGTGTTACCTTAGCGAGAGTGCACTACCACTGCCCTTGCTAATTGCATTCCACCGGACATATCCACACCAATGGGCTCTTTGTAGATCCTCTTATTATGTTGGTTTTATAGGACATTGTTGATTGAGGATCATTTTGAGGCTTTATTATTTTGGGATTACTCCATGCATTATCCCCATGACAAAAATGGAAAATAAATGACACAGCTTCTTCACCCCGTCCACACACATCCTCGTCCACACACACACAAACACACACTAAATCACACACGCACTCTTGCCCTAACCCCATTATCCCACCAGCGTAGAGATCCCTGAGGAGGAAACTTTAAAATGCCCCTCAGCAGAGAGAATGTGGTTGGGAATGTACACTGAGAAAGAGACTGCAGAGTCACAGATTTACTCTCAGTTAGTTGAATTATGGATTGTATGGGTTTATACAATCCATAATTCAACTAACTGAGAGTAAATCTGTGACTCTGCAGTCTCTTTCTCAGTGTACATTCCCAACCACATTCTCTCTGCTGAGGGGCCACTTTAAAATCACCTATCAATAACACTATGTTGAAACCTTATCATTGAGTCTAGCATGATTATTTCTACCTGCTATAGAGAGTGTGAACGGGCAATGTCCAGGGCCTAGGAAATAATTCTCCCCTCCCCCCCCATGGGGAATCCTGGAGAACCTGCGGCAAATGGGGGAAGTGAAGATAGTTAGAGCCCTAGGATTTACTGTGTGCCTTTGGATTCCTAGAGAGGATTTCCGAACAGGGGGTTTCACACCCATCCTCCCCACTCACAAACACTGTCCCACACATATACACAGATACACACAAACATCCCAAACCCTTTTCAACACCCAAACATCACACGCCCTACATCCCTCCAAATCCCCTCACGCCTTCACATACTCACAATCTCTCCACACCTCCAAGACACATCTCACCACATACAACTCCTACAGAAAACATACCCCAAACTCACACCAAGCACCCTCTCTCTTACACAGACACAGATCCCCAGACTTCCATACATCCCCGCACACACTCCACCACACCTCCTCACACCTCCCCCCATACTCTCAGATCACCCCAGGTCAAACGAACAGTCCTGCTTTTTCCCCATTGCATACGTGTAGTTCTCACTGTCTAAAGGAAATCAACGGGACAATCGGAATTAAATCTCCATGCATGCAATGGGGCAAAACCAGGACTGGATCAAACATGTTCGGTCAACCTGGGGTGAATTGGCAATCCTACACATATAACCCTCACCCCCACCCCCAGATACAGATCCTTACACACACACTTCCTGCCACTCATCCTGCAGAAAACCCTGCCATCCCACACACTCCACTCCACATCCCCTACACACACGCGCACATTTTTCACACATACATGCACATACACACACACACACACACCTTTAATGATACATACACAGGGATAGACCCTGACATACAGACACATCTGAGATTTAACACTGTTCATTTGTCTGTGTGTGTGCATCTATATACTGCAGGGTTAGGCAATTCCAGTCCTCGAATGCCACAAATAGGTTTGGTTTTCAGGATATCCACAGGAATTTGCATGAAATATTTTCATGTACTGCCTGCATTGTATGCAAATGTATCTCATTCATATTCATTGTGCATAATGTGAAAACCAGGCCTGTCTGTGGCGTTGCTTATGTACCCATGGTATAATGTATGTGGGTACCTTCATATGTTTTTTTTATGTAGCCCACTATTCCTTGTTTGCTTTTCAAAATATGAATTTAGACTAGAACTTTTTGTGGTAATTGAGCAAATTAGGTTGCTGTTTCTGATTTTCTCTGAGTCGAGCTGCTGGGGGGAGATGGGAAGGTGTTTTTCAGATGGAACATTTGCCAACATTCCTTAGCATTCAGCTGTATTTCATAAGCACCACAGTCCTACCTAAGGCCACAGAGACACCAACATAGACACACATGCAACCACACACACATATACAATCATAAGAACATAAGAACATAAGAAATTGCCATGCTGGGTCAGACCAAGGGTCCATCAAGCCCAGCATCCTGTTTCCAACAGAGGCCAAAGCCAGGCCACAAGAACCTGGCAATTACCCAAACACCAAGAAGAACCCATGCTACTGATGCAATTAATAGCAGTGGCTATTCTCTAAGTAAAATTGATTAATAGCCATTAATGGACTTCTCCTCCAAGAACTTATCCAAACCTTTTTTGAACCCAGCTACACTAACTGCACTAACCACATCCTCTGGCAACAAATTCCAGAGCTTTATTGTGCGCTGAGTGAAAAAGAATTTTCTCCGATTAGTCTTAAATGTGCTACTTGCTAACTTCATGGAATGTCCCCTTCTATTATTCGAAAGTGTAAATAACCGAGTCACATCTACTCGTTCAAGACCCCTCATGATCTTAAAGACCTCTATCATATCGCCCCTCAGCCGTCTCTTCTCCAAGCTGAACAGCCCTAACCTCTTCAGCCTTTCTTCATAGGGGAGCTGTTCCATCCCCTTTATCATTTTGGTTGCCCTTCTCTGTACCTTCTCCATTGCAACATAAAGTTGCCTTCCAAGCTGCTTTCCCTCCCCTTGCTGCATAGTTGCAATAAGTGGAACAAGTTTGAAAAAGTGGAAAAGCATACTGAAGCATAGCTTCTTTTATGGGAGCATGACAGACAGGCAGACAATTGGTTTTATTACTTGGTCAATAAAGGAGCATGATTATGATCCCACTTACGGTTTTCTGTAATTTTTTTTTTTATAGGAGAGATTTTGGTTTTCCTTTGCACTAATGAGTGAAGAGATGGGAAATAGGGAGTAATAGGTCTATGTATTTTGGTTTTTATATTTTTATGATATTGTATATAAGAACATGCCATACTGGGTCAGACCAAGGGTCCATCAAGCCCAGCATTATGTGTTGGAATTTTACTGTTTTGTTGAGTGGGAATGCCAATGTCATGCCAGTTTTTAAAAAGGGATCACGTGATAATCTAGGAAACCACAGATCATTGAGTCTGATGGCTATGCCAGACAAAATTATAGAAACTATCATAAGAAAAAAAGTGCAGAAAGTGGAATATAAATCTAAATAAATAAATACATAAATAAAATAAAGAACAAAATTGCTGAACATATAGATAGGCAGTTTAGTGGGACAAAGCCAACATGGATTTAGCCAAGGGAGGTCTTGCCTCACCAATCTGTTACATTTTTTTGAGGGCATAAAGGTGAGCCAGTTGATTATAGTTATTTTGGATTTCCAGAAATCATTTGACAAAGTCCTTCATGAGAGACTTTTTAGTAAAATAATCATGGGATAGGAGGCAGTCTCCTATTGCAAACTAGTTAAAAGTAGGTATGTGCAGCAGGAAAAAAATATGTTACATTTTAAAATTTGTTTCATGTGTACCCTAATTCATTTCTTTAGTTTCCAAATGAAAACAAAAAAAGCATTTGTTTTTTCTTTTGATTCATTTTCGTTTGCCATTAAAGTCAATGGGGGCAGCTTTACCGGTAACTTGGAAGAAATCAACAGAGAGGGAAAATTCTCTAAGGTATGTAGAAAGATTGAGGAGAAAGGAAAGTGGCATCAAAAGTGGTATAAATAGCCTATGACTCGGCAAAGAGGTACCAGCATTGGCAGGATTTCACCAAGTCATTGTAAGAGGAGCAAAGAAGCAGAAAGAGTGGAAAGAACACCTCAAAGCTCCAAAAGAGGGCACCAGAAACAGTGCCATGAATCCTTGATGATATTTCAAGTGGCAAACTGGCATTGAAAGTGAGATTAGCATCCTAAGTCAACATAAGAACATGGCCATGCTGGGTCAGACCAAGGGTCCATCAAGCTCAGCATCCTGTTTCCAACAGAGGCCAAACCAGGCCACAAGAACCTGGCAAGTACCCAAACACTAAGAAGATCCAGCTACTGATGCCAGTAATAGCAGAGGCTATATCCTAAGTCACCTTTATTAATAGCAGTTAATGGACTTCTCCAAGAACGTATCCAAACCTTTTTTGAACCCAGCTACACTAACTGCACTAACCACATCCTCTGGCAACAAATTCCAGAGCTTAATTGTGCGTTGAGTGAAAAATAATTTTCTCCGATTAGTCTTAAATGTGCTACTTGCTGACTTCATGGAGTGCCCTCTAGTCCTTTTATTATCCTCCAAGGCAGGCACTGATAAAGGGGCCAAGCATCACCAAGAGTGGCTTCAAGGTTCCAGAGCACCATGAGTGTTGCAAAGAAGCTCCCCCAGATTGCAAGGCGTTAGCTCTGGTGTACGAAAGCAAGGCAGTGTGGCAAAGGATATTCCAAAATGTAAGGTCTGGGCATGGAAGCAAGGCTGAGTGGCACAAAGACCCCCAAGGTGCAGCGTACAATTTAGATTTTCATATAGGATGGGTTTGCCAAATGTAAAGTTTATTATCCCACTTACTACATCACATTGGTTTCTCTAATGATTGTAGGCTAAGTAGTGAGGGCTACTTTATCTAGAGACCATTTTCCACATCATTGAACTGCCATCAGCATATTATTTGTCTTGATTTTCTGGTTTTGTATGAAATCTCTGGCACTTCTCTAAGGGGTAGATTTTCAAAGGGGTACGCGCGTAAGATACATTCAGTTTAGTAATTGTTTTCTATTGAGCATCTTTTGTCTTGTACCAGCAGTTCTCCTTCTGAATGAAAGCTTTTTTTGGAGAAACTACCCCAGTTTACTCAACATACAACAGGATGGGAGAACCAGACTGAGATCGTTGAAGGGAAAGGAAGCATAGAACAAGTTTTGGGCTTTGGTAATGAAAACGGTGTCTTTTTTTCTCTTCTTTCAAATGTGTTCTGGGCACAGAACACCCCAGATTAACAAACCAAGAGGAGTGCAAATGTGTTAAAACACTCCAAGTCTCCAAAAGAAGCCACCAGCAATATTATGGAAGGTTGGCAATGACAGCAAGATCTTTATGGTGGTATTGCAGCTGGGGCGGGGGATAAGTAGGAATGAGGCAACAAGTCCATGGAAAGAAAAACGTGTTTCTTTTGTCTTTTTTTTCACATTTGTGATTTCTGGAGAAATCAGCACAGTGAAACAACAGAAATGAACATAGTGTTAAAACGATGCTGGGATCATTCCACAGGCACAGAGAACGTAATAGAGTAGAAGGAGTAATTTATAGGGGTGCGCATTCATTTGCAACGTATTGGCAATCTGCAACGTATATGCCATATTTGTTGTATTCGTGGGGTTACGAAACATACGGCAACCCCCCACGAATACAACGTATCACTAACGAATAAACCCCACCTTTCTGACCCCCCCAAGACTTGCCAAGTCCCTGGTGGTCCAGCAGGGGTCCTCGAGCGATCTCCTGCACTCGGGCTGTCAGCTGCCGGTATTCAAAATGGCGCCGATAGCCCCCTGTGACATAGTAAGGGCAAAGGCTATCGGCGCCATTTTGAATACTGGCAGCCGATGGCCCGATTGCAGAAGATCGCTCCAGGACCCCCGCTGGACCACCAGGGACTTTTGGCAATTCTTGGGGAGGTCAGGAGTCTTGGGTCAGACCAAGGGTCCATCAAGTCCAGCATCCTGTCTCCAACAGTGGCCAATCCAGGCCATAAGAACCTGGCAAGTACCCAAAAACTAAATCTATCTCATGTTACTGTTGCTAGTAATAGCAGTGGCTATTTTCTAAGTCAGCTTAATTAATAGAAGGTAATGGGCTTCTCCTCCAAGAACTTATCCAATCCTTTTTTAAACCCAGCTACACTAACTGCACTAATCACATCCCTTGGCAACAAATTCCACTGTTTAATTGTGCGTTGAGTGAAAAAGAACTTTCTCTGATTAGTTTTAAATGTGCCACATGCTAACGTCATGGAGTGCCCCCTAGTCCTTCTATTATCCGAAAGAGTAAATAATGGATTCACATTTACCCATTCTAGACCGCTCATGATTTTAAACACCTCTATCAAATCCCCCCTCAGCCATCTCTTCTCCAAGCTGAACAGTCCTAATCTCTTTAGTCTTTCCTCATAGGGGAGTTGTTCCATCCCCTTTATCATTTTGGTCACCCTTCTCTGTACCTTCTCCATTGCAACTATTTCTTTTTTGAGATGCGGCGACCAGAATTTTACACAGTATTCAAGGTGCTATCTCACCATGGAGCGATACAGAGGCATTATGACATTTTCCGTTTTATTCACCATTCCATTCCATTTTATTCACATTCTGTTTGCTTTTTTGACTGCCGTAGCACACTGAGCTGACAATTTCAATGCGTTATTCATTATGACGCTTAGATCTCTTTCTTGGGTGGTAGCTCCTAATATGGAACCTAACATTGTGTAACTATAGCATGGATTATTTTTCGCTATATGCAGCATTACCTTGCACATATCCACATTAAATTTCATTTGCCATTTGGATGCCCAATTTTCCAGTCTCACAAGTTCTTCCTGCAATTTATCACAATCCGCTTGTGATTTAACTAATCTGAATAATTTTGTATCATCTGCAAATTTGATTACCTCTCTCATCACATTCCTTTCCAGATCATTTATAAATATTAGGGATGTGAATCGGAACCGGCACTGGATGGCCCGCTCCTACCATGTGACATGGGCCAGCCAATGGCACGGATACCCTGTCACATGGTAAGGGCAAAGGGCCATCGGTGCCATTTTTATTAGTGGCAGCCAACGGCCTGAGAGCGGAATATCGCTCCCGGGACCCCCACTGGACCACCAGGTAATTTTAAAACGTTTGGGGGGGGGGGGGGGGGGCGGGAAACCAAAGGGAGCAGTTTTAAAGGGTCGGGGTGGGTTTAGGGCTTGTTTATGTGTGCCGTTTTTCCTGCCGTCCCCCAATTTCGTGGGGTTTTCCTATCGGTTTCGGGGAGCCCCCGATTTCTGACGACTTTGAAAATATCGTACAAAATAGAGAAAAAATGCACTCTGCACTCTGCAGTACATCATCATCTCCATGTGCCAGTTTCTTTGGTATAGAGCTGGCTCCTGCTGCCTTAGTAGTCCAGAAGAAATCCCTCTTCAGTTTCAGTGCAGGTCTACTTTTTGGCTTCTGCCAGTTTGCCCACTTTTGGACACATTTACATAATTTACATTTACTTCCTCTGATTTGCCTTTCCCCCATCCCTGACATGATTATTTTTTTTATCACTGGGGATGCGAAGATTACAACAAAGATTTAATATTTTTGCAGTGGTATTGTAATGCCCAGACTGTGCCAGTATCACACTGCTGTGTAGAAAACACAGAAAAACTGCTGCAGTGAGTATCATACTGTCTTCTCTGACACAGACAGGCTTCACAATACAGCCTGTTATGCTACAGTTTCTGGCCTATCCTGACTGCTCACTTATGCCCATTAGTGCCCTCTGCCCATACAGTGTCCACTGCTGGGAAAGCAGTGAGTTCATACTGTCTGTTCTGTCTGCACCACTTTTCTGACACAGGGAGGTTTCACAAAACAGCCTGTTTCGCTGCACTCTCTGCCCTGACCTCACTGCTCACTTATGGCCACTGACTAGTGGCCACTGCCGACACTGTGCCCGCTGCCAGACAAACAGAGAATAAATGACTAAGTGAACCTAAGGCTTCAACCACTAGAAAGGAAAAACAGAACAGCAACTGCAAACGAAGCAACAGAAATCTGTGAATGTGAATCAGTTATTTACTCTTTCAGATAACAGAAGGACTAGGGGGCACTCCTTGATGTTAGCAAGTAGCACATTTAAAACAAATCAGAGAAAATTCTTTTTCACTTAATACTCAATTCAGCTCTGGAATTTGTTGCCAGAGGATGTGGGTAGCGCAGTTAGGGGCAGATTTTCAAAGGCTATGCGTGTAAATCCAGGTGGATTTACGCGTGTAGGGGGGGTTACGCGCCGAGCCTATTTTACATAGGCCCGGTGACGCGCGCAAGCCCCAGGGACTTGTGTAAGTCCCGGGGCTTGAAAAAATGGGCGGGGCCTAGACGGTCTGGGGGCGTGGCTTGGGCGTGGCCAGAGGCCTCTCCACTGCTGCTGGGCCCGGGGATCGTGCACCGGCACTTGGCCAGTGCACACAACCTTCACCTGCCCAGAGGCAGGCGCAACTAACAAAATACAGGTATGGGGGTTTTTTAGGTAGGGCTGGGGGGCGAGTTAGGTAGGGGAAGGGAGGGGAAGGTGGGGGGGGGGCCGTAGGGAACGGGGAAAGCCATCGGGGCTCCCCTAGGACTTGGTGCACGCATGTTATAAAATCAGGCGTACATTTGTGCGCGCCGGGTTGCACGCACAAATGTACGCCCGCGTGTATGTCTTAAAATCCGGCCCTTAGTGTAGCTGGCTTTAAAAAAGGTTTAGATAAGTTCTTGGAGGAGAAATCCATTAACTGCTGTTAATCAAGCTGACTTAGGTAACAGCCACTGCTATTAAGTGCATTAATTGCTATTAATCAAGTTGACTTAGGGAATAGCCATTGCTATTACTGGCATTAGTAGCATGGGATCTACTTAATGTTTGGGTATTTGCCAGGTACTTGTAACCTGGATTGTACACTGTCGGAAACAGGATGCTGGGTTTGATGGACCCTTGGTCTGACCCAGTATGACAACATCTTATGTTCTTATGTTCCTATGTGCAATGAGACACAGATATCGTGATGCAGCACTGCCTCACTGCTTTGTTTTCCTTCCTTGTATGATGGGCTGTTGATGAGCTGGCACAGTGAGG
This sequence comes from Rhinatrema bivittatum, assembly GCF_901001135.1. Taxonomy (NCBI): domain Eukaryota; kingdom Metazoa; phylum Chordata; class Amphibia; order Gymnophiona; family Rhinatrematidae; genus Rhinatrema; species Rhinatrema bivittatum. The sequence continues at coordinate 184,373,076 of NC_042615.1, forward strand.
CTATAAAAACTTTACTAAGAACTCAGAGAGAGCTCAGAGTTATGTTTTCACACAGACAATGTCTTGTGAAGCACTGCAGAGCAATCTCTGACATCCTCAGCCTTCAAGATCAGTGTCACGATACCCAGTCTGCAGCGATAGGTCAGATTGATAAAATGCTTCGCTGTGATATGCCATTCCACTCATCTCCTTGACAACATGCCCATCCTTCCCTTCCCTGTTGACTGCCTGCCGTACATTGTATCAGTTTCTCATTGTACACTGAACCTGTTACTTTCCTATGATTTCTATGAGTCCATTGACTATAATGACTTATTGAAATCATATTATTTCAAACGAATGAAATGAATAGGATTCATTTAATTCAGGGGTCCCTCAATTCATTTAATTTGTCGTCCCCAGAAAGAAATGAATTAGCCCCTATTCATTTTGTTTTTCAGTTTCATTTGAAACTAATGCACATGCCTAGTTGAAAGACAGAAAACAGAGAATCGGAATAAATGGTAAATTTTCCCAGTGGAAACAGGTGAATAGTGGAGTGCCCCAGAATCTGTTCTCTGACTACTGCTTTTTAATATATTTATAAATGACCTGGAAATGGGAACAGCAAGTGAGGTGATCAAATTTGCTGATGACACAAAATAATTCAAAGTTATTAAATCACAACAGGATTGTGAGAAATTACGAGAGGAACTTTAAAAAGTGGGAGACTGGGCATGCAAATGGCAAATTAAATTTAATGTGAACAAGAGTAAAGTGATGCACTTAGGCAAGTGTAACCCAAATTATAGCTACACAATGCAAGGTTCCATATTAGGAGTAAGTATTCCATTCAGGAAAAGGATCTAGGCGTCATCATTGATAATATGTTGAAATCTTCTGCTCATTGTGCAGCAGCAGCCAAAAAGCAAATAGAATGTTAGGAATTATTAGGAAAGGAATGAAGAATAAACCAGAGAATATCATAATGCCTCAGTATTGCTCCATGGTGCGATCTCATCTTGAGTATTGTGTGCAGTTCTGGTCACCACATCTCAATAAAGATATAGCAGATTTAGAAAAGGTACAGAGAAGGGCAACCAAAATTATAAAGGGGAAGGATCGATTTTCCTATGATGAAAGGCTAAAGAGGTTAGGACTCTTCAGCTTAGAAAAGAGATGGCTGAGGAGAGATATGATAGAGGTTTATAAAATAATGAGTGGAATGGAACAAGTAAACATTAATCAGTTGCTTATGCTTTCAAGAAGTACAAAGACTAGGAGACATAAAATGAAGTTACTAGGTGATACATTTAAAACTAATAAGAGAAAATATTTTTTATTCAACACATAATTAAGCTCTGGAATTCATTACCAGAGGATGTTGTTAATGCTATTAGTGTAGCTTAATTTAAAAATGTTTGGACAAGTTCCTGGAGGAAAAGACCATTATTAATGTGGAGTTGCAGAAATCCACTGTTTACCCCTGCATGATCAGCTTGGAATCTATCTACTTGTTGGGATGCTGCAAGGTACTTGTGACCTGGATTGGCCACTGTTGGAAACAGGATACTGAGCTTGATGGACCTTTGGTCTGACCCAGTATGGCAAGTCTTATATTCTTATGTTTATATGATTGTCAGCTACGTATTGCAACCCACTGCCTACTTAGTGAATGTAAGGATGGAGTAAACCTACGTTAAGGATCTTAATTGTATTATGTTATTATTGCTGTATTACTTTTCTTTATTGTAAATTGCTTTGGGTCAGAAGTTAAAAAAAAAAGAATGAATTAACTCAAACTCTACACTACTAAAAAGAAGATCAAGACAACACTTCCGCCATGGGGAAGCACTTATCAAGACCAGACCACTGCATCAATGTCCATATGATCAGGATACTAAAAGGGAAATTCAAATCAAACCAGGAATATAAGGCAATTGAAGTTAAAATAAGTAGTAGGGACATCTGGCCTGTTCTGCTGTCCACGTCTTCCAGGAATGGTGGTCATTGGAGGAGGCACTCAGTTGGTTGTGGTGCTGACATCACTATCTGCGTCAGGGATCCTCCATAAGAGCGGTGGCCTAGCAGTGAACACTGGGGACATCTGGCCTGCTCTATTGCCTGTGTCTTTCTTATTTATTTATTTATTTATTTTTAATTTTTATATACCGGAATTCCTGTATGCAATACAAATCAATCCGGTTTACAAGTAACGAAAAGGTTGCCCTGGTCTGGGAGGTTAGACCGGGGTTTTTTACATAGAACATTGGAACTCTTCTGGGAGTGCAGGAGATGGTTGTTGGAGGCCTCTTTTGGTTGTGGCGCTGGTATCACCATCTGAGCACCAAAGTCGCATACCTAAGGGGCACACCCCTTCAAACCACTTTGCCTGCAGGACCTGGAAAAGAAAAGAAAGGGGAAAATTGCTTCTTCCCCAATGGCATCTATCCTAGTAAGGGGCCCCATGGATGATGTTTTTCCTTTAAGTTCTTCTCAACCTGTTTGCTTCTCAGAGTCCCTTGAGAACTCCTGTTGCCTGGATTCCTGCCCCCACCAGCATTAACTCAGTGTTATTCAGTTTAGTTTGGGAGAGGAGTTCCAAGGCTGGTTCGGGTCCACTGGTAGGAACTCCAGGAACCCTGCCATACGTAATTATTGGCAAACCTCTCCTTTGAGCATATCTTCTCCCAGGTTTCCTACGAATGAGGAAAAGGTTGCCTTGCAATCTATGAGATAAAAATGCTGGTCATCAACTCGATTTCTGTTCCTTTTCGAGTTGTCCCCATTAAGGTACCTGGTATTAATGATATTGGAGAATGCTCTTTTGAACCTTTAGATATTTCCTTACTGGATATATGGATGGCTATAACCTGTCTAGAATCTACTGTAACCCAACCTGTTTCACAGTTATGTGCATATACCTCTGAGGCTTTTTCTGATTTAGATTCAAGAACCGGAAATGTAAAGTCTCAACTTTCATCTCATTCAGCTGCTGTTTCAGTCTAATGCTGCCGTTGCAATTAAGGATAACTTGAACTCGTATTTTAAGTAGGAACTCTATGAGAATAAGATAAGATTTAAAAATCTTTGCTTCTTAAATTTCCACAGTCACTTTTCTTGTCTGGTATGGAGTTATTTAAAAAAAAAAATATTTGGTAAAGTGGTGGCAATTTTGCTATGAGAAAAGTTGTTAAATTTTAAATTCTTTTTATATGCCTAATATATAGGAATTAAATAGGAGCAGCAGTTACTACCCTTAAGAGAAACATGGGGTACCCTGTATAGAGTGACAGATACTACCAAAATTATCTTGCTGGGCAGACTGAATGGATCCTCTGGTGCTTTTCTGCCATCATTACTATGATACTGTGTGATGTTAGAAAGACACCTTCTTTTGACAGCTCTGATATGACCCATTTTCTTCGATTATCACCGGACAATATTCCATCTCAAGCTATGCTTATTATATCTTTTGTTCTGGATTCTGACAGAGACCTTGTATTTCAAATATAAAAAGGTTGTGTTCTGTCGCCGAAAGTTTTGATTTTTCTGGACACTCGTAGGGAGACCCAGGAAAGAAGGAACCAATTTCTTTCTTTGAAACAGTCTGTCCTTGATATACAGGTGCCTCCTTCTTCCTGAGGATTTCCTGCAAATGTGAGATGATTTTTCAGAAGAACAAGTCTGTTTTTGTAGATCCTCTTCATCTTGAGACCTTTTTGTTGGAGAAACCAAAGGTAACTTATTTTGAGTGTTGGCGGGTCACTTGGTCAGCAGATATGTGGATTTATTTATTTTCTCTTGCATTTTTGTCTTCTAATGTTCCCACCTTCAAATATAAGAGCTTGTGATATATTTCCTGCATTGTATTAGTTTCTTTGATTGCTTTATTATGCATCTTTTGCTTTTGTCTGTATGTTATGTAATAATATAAAACCTAATAAAAAAAAATGATAAGGTAAGTTTAGAACTGACAAGAAAGAGACGCGGGTTTCTTAACACTTTATCACTGCCTGTCACCTTCTGATCACTCTGACTCATCCAGAGGGCAGTGCTTTACCCACATAACTGGTGCCATTGCAGGATGCCCCTCCTTCGTGCACTTGCATTTAGGCACCTATGTCGATTACGCACGCATGTGGAGAAGCGTTCCAGGTCAGAGTCATGATTTGCATGAATACCTTTAAATTTCAACAACTCTGGGCAGGGCATTTCTCTTTTAAAATGTGTGAAAATTGCCCTGCCCAACTCTGGGCAGGGCAATTTTCACACATTTTAAAAATTGTCCGTCCCCCCCCCCCAAACTCCCCCTTCATGCTCTCATTGGCATGCATTTTGTGATGCATTTGTATTTCCTGGCCATGTTATCTTCTACTAATTCTGTTTTTTAGACCTGATGAAAGGAGAGTAGCTTGTAAAAAGTAGTCAAGAAATATATTAAATCAGTCCAATAGAAAATGATCTCATTATTTTTTTGTTTGTTAACCTTTTTTTTCCATGCATGCCTTTGCACAGTTTTTTTTGTGTGTTAGTGCCTGTAGTATAGTTTGAAAGTTGACACATGTTATTTAAGGAAAAGTGCAGATTAAAGGAATAATTGATTTGAGACTAAATAAATCCTGCTGGATTAGATAGATATTGGTTTGTTTTTTTGGCTATGCTGGTTGAATTAGACATGTGTAGATGTAATAGCTGAGAATCTGACAACAAGCCAGGTATTCAGGATTAATCCCACTAATCTCATAGAAGGTGAACAACAGTAGGATTCCAATACATTCTCTACACATATAGGGGCAGATTCTAAAAAAATACGCGAGCACGTACTTTTGTTTGCGCACCCGGCGCAAACAAGAGTACGCCGGATTTTAATAGATATGCACATAGCCGCCCGAATCTTTTAAAATCCAGGGTCGGCGTGCGCAAGGGGGTGAACATTTGTGCACCTTGCGTGCGCTGAGCCCTGCGCGCGCTGCCCGTTCCCTCCAAGGCCGCTCCGAAATCGGAGCAGCCTCGGAGGGAACTTTCCTTCCGCCTCCCCCCACCTTCCCCTCCCTTCCCCTCCCTAACCCACCCCCCAGCCCTATCTAACCCCCCCTACCTTTATTATAAAAGTTATGCCTGCCTGAGGTAGGCGTAACGCGTGAGCACCGGCCGGCTGCCAGCACATGATTCCCCGGCCAGGGATCAGTTTCGGAGGCCTCGGCCACGCCCCCAAAATGCCCCCGGGCTGGAACTACGCCTGCGGCCCTGCCCCCGGATGATGTGCCACCGCGACACGCCCCCCCCGACACCCCCCCCAGGAAAGCCCCGGGACTTACGCGCTTCCCGGGGCTTGTGCGCGTGCAGGGGGTGGAAGGGGCAGCTTTTCAGGGGTTACGCGCGTATCCTACGCGCGTACCCCTTTCAAAATCTGCTCCATAGTATATATGTATATTTTCATGCACTAAAAATAGCCTGGAACACTAATGTATATATTCAAAGACTTGCATAATCACTACAAAAAATGTTATTACATATACCAAAATACAAACTATTTCTTGACTCTCTTTCTCTCTCTATATATATTACTGTGCAGTGTGTATGTCTTTATTTATCTGTCTATAAATACTTTGATTCTGCAGTTTAGTGTTCTTTTTGAGCAGCGGGTCCTAGAAAATAATAAAAATACTATTAAGCAGATCTTGCATATCTATATGGCAAAAATTTAGAACATGGATTCAAAACAAGAGTTGGGAGAATTATGAATGGGAAGTAGGTTGAGCATTTTTACCTATGCAAGCTGCTCTGTTGATCATTTTCAACATTCTTAGGGGAAATCTCAAGTGGATTAATCTGATATAATTATTTTATTCATAAAGTAATAAGAACAACAATGATATTATTACTACTAATTCTAATAGACATGTAGACTTGTATAAATAATGCCTTTTATCCAGGTAGGATAGCATCTTGCTTTACAGTTTTATACTCTAGAAATTCAATAGTCACCTTTGGATTGGAAAGTCTCAGAGCTGATTTTGATGTGTGGTCTGTTTGACATCTTCAAAGGGAAGCAGAAAGAAGCAACATATGAAAATGGAATTTGTTGCCAGAGAAGGTAGTTAGTGCAGTTAGTGTAGCTGGGTTCAAAAAAGGTTTGGATAAGTTCTTGGAGGAGAAGTCCATTAATGGCTATTAATCAATTATACTTAGGGAATAGCCACTGCTATTAATTGCATCAGTAGCATGGGTTCTTCTTAGTGTTTGGGTAATTGCCAGGTTCTTGTGGCCTGGTTTTTGGCCTCTGTTGGAAACAGGATGCTGGGCTTGATGGACCCTTGGTCTGTCCCAGCATGGCAATTTCTTATGTTCTTATGTTCTTAATTGTCCAAAGTGGGAAACTTATATTAGGAAAAAGATGTTTGCCGATCATTTAATTACTAGGGATGTGCAGAGGGACGCCATACATTGCATTCGTGATTCGGATTTGTCAGGGAGCAGATATGTTGCATTCGGCCGTATGGTGCCCCGATGCGTTAATACGGCGATTTCTATTCGTGTGCCAGCTAAAATTCAAATTAACTACAACCCCCCACCCTCCTGACCCCCCCAAGACTTACCAAAACTCCCTGGTGGTCCAGCGGGGGGTCCGGGAACCATCCCCTGCACTCACACCCTCGGTGCCGGTTTCATCATGGCGCCAATAGCCTTTGTCACAGGGGCTACCGGTGCCATTGGTCAGCCCCTGTCACATGGCCATCGGCGCCATCTTGTGCTCCTACCATGTGACAGGGGCTGACCAATGGCACCGGTAGCCCCTGTGACATAGTATGGGCAAAGGCTATCGGCACCATTTTGAGTAGTGGCATCGGATGGCCGGAGTGCAGGAGGTCGCTCCGAGACCCCCAGGGACTTTTGGCCAGCTTGGGGTGGCCTCCTGACCCCCACAAGACTTGCCAAAAGTCCAGCGGGGGTACTGGGACCGGTGCTGTTTAACATGTACTGGGACCGGTGCTGTTTAACATGTACATAAATGATCTGGAAAAGGGATTGAGTGAGGTGATCAAATTTGCAGATGATACAGAATTATTCAAAGTTGTTTAAACATGAGTTGCATGTGAAAAATGACAGAAAGATCTTGCAAGAATGTGAAGAATGACAGAAGGATCTTGCCAGAATGAGGGGCTTGGCATCTAAATGGCAGACTAAATTTAATGTGGACAAATACAAATTGATACATATATGGAAAATAATCCTAACTATAGGTGCACAATGCTGTATTCTGTATTAGGACCCACCATCCAGGAAAAGGAGCATAGAGTCATTGTGGACAATATGTTGACATCCTCAACTCTGTGTGGTGTCAGTCAAAAAATCAAACAGAATGCTAGGAATTATTTGGAAAAGAATGAAGAATAAAACAGAGGATATCAGAATGCCTCTACATCAATCCATGGTGCAGCTGCACCTTGAGTATTGTGTGCAGTTCAGGTTGCCCCATCTCAAAAAAGATATTGCAGAACTAGAAAAAAGTACAATAAAGGGCAACACAAATGAGAAAGAGGATGGATAACTCCCTTACGAAGAAAGGCTGTTCAGGTTAGGACTCCTCAGCTTGGAGAAGAGATGACCGAAAGGTGATGTGTTAGAGGTTTATAAAATCATGAGTTGAGTGGAAGAGGTAATTAGGGAATAGTTATTTGCTCCTTTCAATAGTACTATGACTAAGAGCATAAGAATTGCCATCCTGGGTCAGACCAAGGTCTATTGAGCCCAGCATCCTGTCTCTGACAGTGGCCAATCCAGTTGCAAGTACTTGGCAGTTCCTAAAAAGTTGATCTAATTCCTGTTACTCACTCCCAGGGATAGCAATAGATTTCTTTAGTCTATCTGCCTAATAATGTGTTATGGACTTTTCTTCCAGGAACTTGTCCAAAATTCTTTTAAATCCTGCTATGCTAATCGCCTTGACCACGTTGTCTGGCAACAGATTCCATAGCTCGATAATGTGCTGAGTGAAAAAGTACTTTCTACGATTTGTTTTAAATCTGCTTGTGGTTAGGGTCATGGAGTGTCCCCTTAGAATAGTATTATTTGAAAGAGCAAATAACCATCCTTTATTTACCAATTCCACTCCATTCATGATTTTATAAACTTCTATCATGTCCTCTTGCAACTGTTTCTTTTCCAAGCTGAAGAGCCCTGGCCTGCATATCCTCTCATCACAGGGGAGACGTTCCATCCCCTTTATCATTTTTGTCACCCTCCTCTGCACCTTTTCTAGTTCCGCTATATCTTTCTTGAGATGGAATGACTAGAACTGCACACAATATTCAAGGTGCGGTTGCACCATGGCTCAGTACAGAGGCAATATGATATTTTCTGTTTTATTTTCCATCCCTTTTCAGATCATTCCTAATATTCTATTTGCTTTTTTGACTACTGTCACACACGGAGCTGAGGATTTCAACATTTTCTCCACAAGAATTCCAAGGTCCTTTTCCTGGGTAGTGACTCTCAATACAGAACCCAGCATTGTGTACCTGTAATTGGGATTATTTTTCCCTATGTGCATCACTTTCTTCTTTTCCACATTAAATTTCATCTGCCATTCAGTTACTCCTAGTTTCACAAGGTCCTTCTGCAGTTCCTCGCAATCGGCTGCTGTTTTAACAAGTTTGAATAATTTCGTGTCATCTGCAAATTTGATCACCTCACTGGTCAGTCACTTTTCCAGTTCATTTGTGAATATGTTAAACAGCACAGATCCCAGTGACAATCCCTGTGGAATGCCACTAACGACCTTTCCCATTTGGAAAACTGACCATTTAGCCTTTTAATCAGTTAGCAACCCACAATAGAACACTGCCTTCCACCCCATAACTTTGTAATTTCCTGAGGAGTCTCTCATGGGGAATTTTGTCAAATATCTTCTGAAATCCAAATGCACTATATTAACCAATTCACCCTTATCTACATGTTTACATATAGGGAATGCTCCATGAAACTAACAAATAGCAGATTTAAAACAAATTACAGAAAATATTTTTTTAGTCAATGCGCAATCCGGAATTTGTTGCCGGAGGATATGTGCAGGGATGGTTGGGCATCCAACCATGCTTTTTTTTTCTTCCTAAGAGTGTGGTTCTTATAGTTGGCTCCTCAAGGATATTAAGTTGTTTTCTTTTCATTACATCATCCTTTTTGAAGCATAATGAGTTGTTTTTTAGTGCTCCATCCCTTAGTGTACGGTTTTGTTGCGCACTCTAATCTATACTTCTGGTTCTAGGAGTAAGCTGGTACTTGCTGAACTTCACTACAGATGTTTTTCTTCACTACATGTCAAAGAAACTAAGTCCAGTATACAACATCAATCTACTCAGTGCACTGCAAATTAGCATCATGGCTTGCCTTTTCCAGACAACACATTGGTCACACCTTTCCATGTAGGTATCTCATGGGCTTTACCTGCCTACAAGCTTTATCCTCTTAATCATGCATGCATTCTTGCAAAGGAGCATGGTGAACCTTTACTTGGTAGGTATTGCATTGATCACAGGTTTCCTTCAGAGCAGATTTCCCTCCAAGTCTTGAGCAGCCATCACATCCTGAAGGAGAACATTATGACTGTGCCCACTAAGGGAGGGTGCGTGCTTACCATCTTCTTCAAAGACTTCAAATCAACACACTGAGGAGATGGTGTTATGACTTGTAGTTGTGTGGGCCCTGGGCCCTGGTGAGAGATGGTACCGCCCACAGGGAGAAGCCCTAGGGCCTCACCGTTGGGAGGCGCGATCTAAGCGGATGTCAGACACAGCTGTGGAATAGAGTCTTTATTAGAGAGGTAGAAAGGCACAGCCCACGGAGCGGGAGGTGCAGGAAAAGTAACAAGGTGTGAGCAGAGGGGTATACCCAGAGGGAATACCTCAGACATGGAGATCCAGTACTGGCCCCCAGAGCGGGGTACACCGAAGAAGTCTCTACGAAGCGGTGATGCGGTAGTGGCCTGCAGCGCAGGGTACACTGAGGGATTACTCACTCAGAGATGACACGGTAATGGCCCAAGGCATAGGGTACACTGGAGAGGATTCTACAATAAGGCTGGTATAGTAGTGGTCCGTGGAGTCAAGGTACTCACAGAGTGGTAGTTCCAGGAGAGGTCCCGGGGAAAGGGAACAGACAGAAGTCCAAGGCAGAAGGCCCTCCGAGGAGCGCATAGCCAGAGCGTCTCACGCCGAAGTGCAAAAACTGGAACAGGAAGTCCGTAAGAATGAAGCGGATTCAGCAACGAGGGAACTCCTTTCTAACTCATCAATAGGCAGGGCCAGCCAGCTTAAGTATAGCAGAGTGAAGACGTCATCCGGAGGGGATGCTCCTGAGGTTCCCGCCTTGACATGCTTAAGACTGGCCTGTGCGCACGTTCGCCTAAGTGATCCTGGAGGCAAGATGGCGGTCGGCAGTGTCCACGCTGTCCTGGGAACGCCAGGAAGGTCGGTGGTAGCTGGCAGAGGGCACCACTTTCCCCAATGATGATAAGGCAGCAAAGAAAGAGGTGAGCATTACTGGTTGCAGCCATCTGCGACCGAAAGGCGTAACAGATGGCCAGATATGGATAGGTCAAGACATTTTGTAACTGAAGATACTCTTCTGATCCTACCTACCCTCCACATCCTGACTGCTAATCTTCTGGCTGTGCCCAGCAAAGGCCTTTTTGTCCTCTCCCCTCCATGTAAGGGAATGACTTTACATCGAATGCATGAGTGAGGAAACGGGGGCACTTACTGGATGTGGACTTTGATATCTTTACGGTAATTTGCATACGCATTACCAAGTTTCAGATATAGGTCTTGATATGTTTACAGCAATATATAACATTTACAAGTTTAGAATTTGAGCCAGAATATGTTTACAATAATAAGCAACATTTATTTATTTATTTATTTAAAAACGTTTCTATACTGTCGCTAAGTTATATACCATCGCAACGGTTTACAAATAGGCACATAGACTAAAGTAAGTAAATGTAGGATATCTTACATTCTAACAGGTGCCAATAAAGTTCGGTTACAATTTCATAAATAAAATCATTATTTGAGTAATGTTGGTCAAGTCCAGGTATATTATTGAGTTACTATCGCTTTGAAATATTACTTCTTAAATGTAGGATTGAGTAAATTCATTCTCATCTGCATTACCTTGTACTTTCATTCTCTACCCTCCACACTCTTTAGTGAAGGCTTTTTTAAAGAGCCATGTTTTTAGATTTTTCTTAAAAGTTTTGAGATTATTCTGTAATCTGAGTTCGGGGGGCATTGTGTTCCATAGTATGGGCCCAGCCAATGATAAAGCCCTTTCTCTCACTTGGGTTAATTTTGCTGACTTTACTGAAGGGATTGTTAGTAGTGCTTTGTTTGCTGAGCGGAGGTTTCTTTGTGGAACATGTACTCGTAAGGCTGTGTTTAGCCAGTCTGCTTCTTTATCATATATTAGTTTGTGTATGGTGCATAAGGCTTTGTATTTTATCCTGCATTCGATGGGTAACCAATGTAAGTCTGCTAGAGTTTCGGTTATATGGTCCCTCCTCTTTTTTCCCGTTAGTATTCTGGCTGCAGTTGGACATATAGCTGCATCTTGGTTGATGAGGTGCCCTTGGTAAGCAAGGTTTCGCTAATGTGGACTGTGGTTGGGTTGATCACGTCCAAGGGCACACAGCAAGCATTGTGTTTAAAACTGGTTGGGCAGGGAATAGAGAGTAACCAGTCTTCCTGTCTCTTTGTTGCATGGGTGGGTGAAAACTGAGACGAGTTGCCTGTCAAGTCTTTGGTTGTGACGGCCATCACTGGCCTGCTTGCCACCCAAAATTATGTTATATATTCATATGTGACTCCTGCTCTTTTATGGAACAGGACATTATTGCACTGTGGCAAATGTTTTACCTGGTAATCCAAGGATTGAATTGCAGAATAATTTGAGAGGTGAGGGATTGACGGCTCTATGTCCCTGATAGCAAAATGTGTAAAGGGGTTGGCTTCTACAGCCCACCCTGTGGAAACATAATACTTATTGAGTGTTTGTGCAGCATGGTACTTCTTGAGTATTAGTGAATTGAAATTCAGCAAGTGAAGGCATCATTGCCTTATCAGAATTTGAGAAGTTAGTTGATATATTTGTTTATATTCAGTGATTGAATTGTTGACCACAATTGACCTGTGCTTCTGCTGTATAGTTCTTTTTTTATCGAATAGCGGTGCGATATAGTGTCCTTTTTCAGGTCTAGTTGAAAAAACAGGGAGGTGGGTGGAGGAGGGGGGCTGGGGGGAAGGGGGGTAGGCAATAAATAGGATGGTGGCGAGTTGCACCTGTCATCCAATGATTGTTAAAAGTGATAGAAAACAGGGTAGAAGTTTGTGATCATCTTTTCTTTCTTTTAGACTTACAGTTAAATGACAATACATATAAAAAAGCATCCTGTGGTGATGTTTCTCTAGTAGGCGAAGCTTGAAAGGAGGATAATGATCACAGCCTTGCACATAGAGAAAATTACTCTTCAGCTCAAAATTCAAGGTAAAGTTACTGCCTTTAGAGGTAGATCATGAGTTTGCTCATATTTATGAGCAGAGTTTGATTTTAAAACTGTATAAGGAAGTGGTGGTAGGGAGCATAGAGGATAAATCTTCCAGTGAATGAGCATTTGATAAACATCTGTTAAAATGTGGTTCTACTAACACAAAGGCTTTCTTTCCTAAGAAAAGGAAGCCTCCAGGAACATTTTAAAACCACTGTTGTAACCTGCGCCTGTGAGAAATTATGCAGCAGATCTCCTTTGCAGAATCACTCTGTAAGGTCAGGATAATTTTTATACTTTTCTCCTCTGTTGTCAGTGCACAGTAATGGACCCACTGGTGGTAGTACAGGGAAATTCAAAAGGATTATTTTTTTTTAAACTGGAGGTTTAATCCTCCTTGTTTAGCCATGGGTATAACACTGCCATCTTCCCAATGGGGATCAAGTGACGAGTGTCAACCTCCCCTTCCCATTCCCCTTTTATTGAATAGAAAAGGCTCAGACTCTGGATCTTAGCCGAAGCAAGGTCGAGTGGTACTCCAGTTTATTTGAACCACTGAGGAAAAAACAACATAGAATATCAATAAACTGAGAGCTGCAAAAGTGCTTTGTGGAGGCTTCTGCTCCTTTTTTTCTCTCTCTACAATGCATGGATTATTTGTAGATTGTGATAATTTTTAAGAGGACCATTCTAAGAATAACCCAAAGATGATGCAGAATGTGAGATTTCCAGAAGGCAAAGGTCCTTTCTTTAGATGGAGAGACTACCAATAATCTCCCCAAGTTAAGGAGGTCTCTTTGAGCTGTGAGTTGCCTGTTGCTGTGTTTCGATCAAATTTGGGAAAATTTAGCTCTCTCCCCCAAGTTCTAACCAGTCTAAACCTCTGGAAAGATTTTTTTTGTAGTGGTATCCAGTCGTAAATTTGAATGCCTTTAAAAGGCACTCCTCCCCATCTGTTGCATATGACTGTAAATGGAGAACATAACTTTATAGAGGAAAGGCATTTTCTCTGAGGTTCTGGGCTAGGTGCACGCCAGAGGAGCACATCTCTTTAAGACCAAGCTGAGCCCATCAGAATGTGGCATGTCTCAGCTACCGAACTGTGATAGGCTGAGTCTGGAGAGTGGGACAGACTGCAGTTGGGTGCTGCAGAGACAAGACTGCCTAGAAAACTGCACAAGTTTTATTAGAGTTGTTTTCACTATTTGTATGAATATAAGAATATAAGAACATTAGAAATTGCCATGCTGGGTCAGACCAAGGGTCCATCAAGCCCAGCATCCTTTTCCAACAGAGGCCAAAATCAGGCCACAAAAACCTGGCAATTACCCAGACACTAAGAAGATCCCATGCTACTGATGCAATTAATTCACCAACTCGAGCGTACAAGGGAATCCTTGTGCGGTGGTAATCTTGTACGGAGGTTTTCGATGAGGATAACCGATTTGCAGTTATCCTTTCTTTTACCTCCGTCTATTATTCTTTTATTAAGGTCAAAAATATTTTTTAAAGGTGCTCTTTCATGTGATTTTTCTTAAAATCCCTTCTCCCCTGCTGCTTTTCCGACCCACTGCTAATCTTACGTCATACTTATCAAGGTCGTCGCCTTTGTTGATGTCTCATGGGTACGGAGCTGCTTGTCCGACACGGGCCATGTTTCGGCACGGGTGCCTGCTTCAGGGACTATGGGAGAGTGTGCTGTGTCCTATGTAGGGTTCACAGCATTCTAAAGTCCTTCAATATATAAAAGTATTTAATTAAACATCAAAACTTTGTGTCACATTCATTCATTACTCTCTAATTCTTACCCACCTTTTCATGAAAAACTTACTTGTCAAAAGCTTCTGCTGTCTCTCGTGCGACGCCTTCTGTGTTTGCCTGGGCGTCTACTCTATTCTCACTGTTCTTATAAGCCTGCCTGGGAAGTCCACCACCCTCTCTGGCCAGAACGAGGCTATCTCAGGTGTGTACTATGAGACTCATTAATTCTGTTCTAACTCTCATATACGTTGCTGAACCCTTATAATAATCAAACTCAGTGAATAAACATCTTAGCAACATATCATATATTGTGTTGACTTGTAACCGTGTTTAACTGGTGTTAATTTCGGTAGTTTTGCATAGTTTCATATGTGCAGCTTTAGAGGACCTGATGGAGAACTTCATCTGATTAGCAACTAGTTTCCTCCTTGTCTTAGGCGGACCTGGTGGTGAACCTGTGCGTACCACGTCCGCTCATACTGTTTCTGACTCATTAGGTGTCAGTGCTGGTGGGCGTTTCCCGGGCGGGGCGCTTGTGCTGCGCCCGCTCGTCAGTGCTGGTGGGCGTTTCCTGGGCGGGGCGCTTGTGCCGCGCCTCTCTGTAGATTAGCTGTCCACGATCCTCTTTTCTTTATTCTTTAATCGGATACTATGCTGGTTTTCTCGGGCGAATCATGTAAGCCACATTTGTATACCAATCTGCTATCTGTTTCGTACTCTCTTAAGAGTGCTCCGTTTTATTCCTGATGTGCACTACTCGAGGTTGTTTGTATGTCGGACCTGGTGGAGGACTATAGGCCTGCTGGGTCCGATCTATTGTCGACATGTGACTTAGTCATGAATATGACTAAGTCACTATAGGCCTGCTGGGTCCGATCTATTGTCAACATGTGACTTAGTCATGAATATGACTAAGTCACTATAGGCCTGCTGGGTCCGATCTATTGTCAACATGTGACTTAGTCATGAATATGACTTTAGAATGCTGTGAACCCTACATAGGACACAGCACACTCTCCCATAGTCCCTGAAGCAGGCACCCGTGCCGAAACATGGCCCGTGTCGGACAAGCAGCTCCGTACCCATGAGACATCAACAAAGGCGACGACCTTGATAAGTATGACGTAAGATTAGCAGTGGGTCGGAAAAGCAGCAGGGGAGAAGGGATTTTAAGAAAAATCACACGAAAGAGCACCTTTAAAAAATATTTTTGACCTTAATGAAAGAATAATAGACGGAGGTAAAAGAAAGGATAACTGCAAATCGGTTATCCTCATCGAAAACCTCCTTACAAGATTACCACCGCACAAGGATTCCCTTGTACGCTCGAGTTGGTGAATTGTTGAAAAGGGAAAGAGGTTGGTTAGCGATTAGTGAATACTGATGCAATTAATAGCTGTGGCTATACCCTAAGTAAAATTGATTAATAGCCATTTATGGACTTCTCCTCCAAGAACGTATCCAAACCTTTTCCAATTCCTCTGCAGGTACACTCTGTACCTGCAGAGGAATTGGAAAGATGGCATGTCAAATTGGCCAGCTTTTGAGGTGTAGCATCTCTTTTTTTTATCTT
This sequence comes from Rhinatrema bivittatum, assembly GCF_901001135.1. Taxonomy (NCBI): domain Eukaryota; kingdom Metazoa; phylum Chordata; class Amphibia; order Gymnophiona; family Rhinatrematidae; genus Rhinatrema; species Rhinatrema bivittatum. Next base: position 184,388,936 of record NC_042615.1, read on the forward strand.
TATTTTTATTGTAATTTGAGATTAATTTGAATACAAACAGATTCAATTAGAAAACACAAAGATACTTGCATAGTTTCAGTAACACAAAACAAGTAGAACAATTAACAGTATCCTCATTATATATCACCAAATACTGGGGGGAATTAGAAAGTGGTCTTAGGGCAAAACCATACTTGTTATACAACTTTCAAATAATAGTGACAAATGCCCTGAACAGGTACTACCTACTATTTATAGACCAAGCACTAAGAAAAAGGGGGAGCTGCGTTAAGTCAGGCGTCGAAGAATTCCCTCGGCTGTGAAGGATCAAAAAGGATATATGGTACAGAATTCAAAGTTACAAGACATTTACATGGGTGCCTAATGATACAGGAAGCCCCCAAGGCAATAACGTCAGTCTCATAATGAGAAACTTCCTCCTTCTTTCCAACGTGGATTTAGCTAAATCTGGGAAAATCCAAACTTTCTCTCCTTTGAACAAAACATCACAATGAGAGAAAAACAAATGAAGAATATTATTTCTGTCTTGCAAAAACACAAATGAGATTAATAAAGTAACCCGAGAAAAAGACTAAGCAGCAGAATTCTCAAGAAAATCAGTTATATTAAGCAAAGTGTCTTGCAGAGCTCTGTCCAGGTGATTTCTGCCCGAGGTATTTTTAACAAAAGGTAAATAAAAAATCTTCTGGATTGGAGGAAAAGCTGTTTCAGGAATTTGCAAGACATCTTTCATATACGTTTTAAACATTTCCAAAGGAGAAATCAGGGGTTATGTGAGGAAAGTTTACTATTCGCAAATTCAAAGTTTTGGAAACATTCTCCAGATTTTCAAGTCTACAAGGAACCAACAAAGAATCTGCAATTTGCTTAACTTGGACTTCTTTAGCCTTGGAAACAGAGTCCTCCGGGTTAGATATCTTAGATTCACACAGCTGTAAGCACTGTTCTTGATTCAGAATTTGTGAGTGGATATCCAATGTGATTGAAACCAATGAAGACTCTGACTGTTCAATAGAAGCCATAACACCCCATAAACTGTCCAATGTCACCAAATTAGGCTTAATAACAGCAGATCTAACCTGGAGTGAGTTGATAGCCACCTGAGCTTCCTGAAAATCGACACCCGAAGCCCCAAACGCTGAGGGAATCTCGCCCAACGCCCACACTCCAAAAGGATCACCTCGAACAAACCTCCCAGGCTCCTGGAGAAGGTGAGTTGTTACTACAGGTTCCTGCCTTATCTCAGACACCACTCGGCACAACGGGGATGTCACCAGGAGGCCTCGGTGTGGACTGCTCCACCAGGCTAAATCATAACTCAGCAGCTGACAGACAAGAAGCCCCAATACCAGCCAAGTCAGCATCTAGTCACGGTGAAGATAGAGCAGATGAAAACTCAGGCATAGCAGTCTGATGGGATGTTCCTGCTGATGGGTAAGATCTCACAACACCTTTTCTTTTCCCCATAACATGCTATAACAAGAAAAAAAGCACAAAGAGAAGATTTTGGGAAAAGAAATGCAGGAGCCTCAATTCATGCAATTGCTCAGGGCACCATCTTGACATGCCCCAAGTGAAGCATCTCTTCAAGCACTAATTCTCTCTTTTGAGTGACAGTCCATCTAGATTCGCTGAATAAACATGATTATTTGCAAGTAGTAAAATGCACAGTGGAATCACTTGCACTTGTATGCTTGAACTGAGTACTTGTTTCAGAGGTAAGCAAAGACACGTTTAATACAAATCTCTAGCAGTGATTTCATGATGTGCCAGCCAGGGATGGTAGTGTAGCTTAATGATTAGATTTTAAACTTGGGACTGGGAGTTTGTAATCTTGTGACTCATTTCACATGGTTCTGAGCTTATTGATTAAAAACCTTTAAATAAGTAGTATTATTATCATTATAATTAATGGACCCAATGTTTTAGCATAGCACTGGGGTGGCTAGCTCCAGTCCTCAAAAGCCACAAACTGGCCTGGTTTTCAGGATGCACACAATGAATATGCATAAAATAAGTTTGCTTGCACTGTTTCCATTGTAGTGTTTGCATGAAACAGCCTCCCAGTGGAGGTGGTGGAGGCAAAAACGGTATCTGAATACCCGAAATCATGGGATAAATGCAGGGGATCTCTGAGGGAGTGATGGGAATTGTAAGGGCTAGATAAATTAGATGGATGGGCAGACTAGATAGGTCATATGGTCTATTTCTGCCATCAAACTTAAATCCTGGCTCTTTAAACAAGCTTTTCCAGGACCATAAGCACTTTTTTCCCCTACAGCCAGCAAGAGTTCCTCACCATCGCATACCCCAGGTTCTATACTACTACTCGACTCTGTATCCAATCTCTTGCTGCAGGACTCATGTGACATTTACTGTTTTGCTTTTATGTTTTTGTTTTTGCTGCTCAATGAGACTTGTTAGCAAATATGTTTACATTACAATGTTAATTTTGAACTAGTTTACCCTGTTCCAAGTTCCGTAATGCCTCTAGGCAAAATTTATGTTCTGTTTCAATGTAAACCGATGTGATCTGTATTTCATACAGGAACACCGGTATAAAAAAAAATCTAAAAATAAATAAATAATCATATTTCTATGAAAACCAGGTACGTTTGCGGTTCTTGAGTAGAGAAAATAGCCACCCCTGGCATTACTAACAAAATATTTGGCCAAGTTAGATATTACTCTACATTCAGAAAGACCAGTGGTCTTCCATTTCTGTGTGTACATGCATGCATCCATCCATTGGAGGAAAATCTGGAATGGAATACTTGGGTCCTTTAGAGAGGCAGCTGCATGGTCATTCTATATCAGTGATGGCGAACTCCAGTCCTCGAGTGCCACAAACAGGCCAGGTTTTCAGTATATCTACAATGACTATGCATGAGAAAGATTTGCATGCACTGCCTCTATTCTATCTCATGCTTATTCATTGTGGATATCCTGAAAACCTGGCCTGTTTGTGGCACTCGAGGGCTGGAGTTCGCCATTCCTGTTCTATATTCTACAAAAGGTATTATAGAGCAAGACAACATCACAAGAAACAACGTGAAAACTGGTATATGTATTAGTGTCTAAAAGAGGAATGCTAGAATTCACAGAAGAGAAAAGAAAAAGAAATAAAAGCCAGAACATGGAGTAACCACATCGGTAACAACACTTTCAACAACTCAGTCACACCACCCTTGCAGTGCTACTGTACCCTATAAAACTATAGAGATCACATGTTGCTTCTCATTGCCTAACCGATAGCTTTCATAGCCTTAATCACCAACCAGCACTACTGCCACAGCCTCTAATGCCTGGTTACCCCTTTCCTTTAGTTTTCTGTTCTGAAAAACAGAAAAGAGAAAACACAATTTAGTGCACATCCTAAATAAGCTCATGGCAAGTTGTATAGGCATTGTTACTACTTAATCTTATACGACAACTCACATTCGATCTCTCAGCAATCTGCGAGAGCTCTAAACTTCAAATACACACCATGATATAAAAAAAGCAAGGCAGAAGCACCTCCAAGGGTAGTTTCTTGCTACTATATTGGTCTGAGAGGATCAACTAGGGCAGGAGTGGCCAACTCCTGTCCTCAAGATCCAAAAGCATGTCTGGTTTTTAGGATATCTTCAATGAATACGCATGATATAGATTCGCATGCACTGCTTCCGTTATATGCACATCTTTCTCATGCATATTCATTGTAGATGTCCTGAAAAACAGGTCTGTTTTTGACTCTTGAGGACTGGAGTTGGCCACAAGCTTATTTAGGATGTGCATTAAATTGTGTTTTCTCTTTTCTGTTTTTCAGAACAGAAAACTAGAGGAAAGGGGTAACCAGGCATTAGAGGCTGTGGCAGTAGTGCTGGTTGGTGATTATGGCTATGAAAGCTATCGGTTAGGCAATGAGAAGCAACATGTACAGTAGCACTGCAAGGGTTGTGTGACTGAGTTGTTGAAAGAGACTATGTTTGTGCTCACTTGTGATAAATCAGGGGTGGCCAACTCTAGTCTTCAAGAGCCACGAACAAGCCTGGTTTTCAGGATCTCCATAATGAATATGCATGAAATAGATTTGCATAAAATGAAAGCAGTGCATGCAAATCTATCTCATGCATATTCATTATGGAGATCCTGAAAACCACGCCTGATTGGGTCTCTTGAGGACTGGAGTTAGCCACCACTGTCAGAAAAGAAAGAGAATGAACAGCAGCCGTGATAAAAAGACTGGGGAGAGTAAGTGGCCGCATTCACCCTTCTGCTTGCCATGGTTGTTTTGGCATAATGCATTTTAATGTAACCAGAGCCCACTGTTTCTTCTGAATGCAGTTGTTTCCAGTTACCATCATCTGATGGTGCAGAATATCATACAACACATTTCATCTTCAATTATCAAGTTGCATTTGCCACTCTGTGCTATGCTGTTTGGTTTGCCGCGGAAAAATACTGCTTTCATAATACTGTATCTGGTTGCAGTGTTTAAACACCCTCCCCTCTCCCCACAACCTCTCCTTCCCCCCCCCCCCCCCCCGCCAAAAAAAGGAATTTGAGAAGAAAAGTATTAGCCAGCTGTCAAGTGAGCTGTGCAGGCCATTGAAGTGTTTTAATGTGCTTTACTGATGTTAGCCTGCAGCATTATACGCAAAGAAATCATCTTAGTTGGTACAATAGGCTAAAGTGACCTCCCATGTTGCTACAATTTTTTATACTTGGGCTCTTGTTCTCATTGCCGCTGTCAAGAAATTCTGCTGTCAGTGCACATGGCACCATCTGAAGGGGAAACGACAGAACAGAAACCAATAAAAGTCCTACTTGTGATATTAATTTTGTCACCTCAGGCCTAACAGTCATTTTATGGTCTTTTTTTAAAACTGTTGTAGCCATAATGTTTTATCTATTTTTATGGTCGTTTATGCTGTGTTTAATCAGTGTGATTATCGAAAGATAATTAAGTAAAGCACTGTCTGTTTCTTCTTAAAAGTTTAACACTATTATTGTACTTGAAAGCAATCAAACAGCAGATGCCGTAAATCATAGGATGTCTGAAAGCAGCCAGAATGTTTATGTAGCCGATTGGTTATCATGTTCTTAAAAGGAAAAAAGAAAGATGAATGGTATTGTGGTGGATATAGTTTCACTTCAGTTCTTTTATGTGCCTGATAAGAGGACACTGAAAGGAAAGAACTTGGTTTTCGAGGGCCTATTGTAAATGGGACAGACATCGTCCGCTCTTAAGTGTGACCTCAAGCCCTACAATTGCTTTTCTAGCAGTGAAAAAGTACTGCTCATCACACAGGTCCGCTCATGGCAAAGCTGCTTTAACACAGCAAGTTCAGCTTCCTATAGCTCAATGGCTTCTCTATTGACCCCCCACAAGCAATTGGAGCCAGGTGGAGGGGGAGGTGAAGGTGAACAAGGGGGTTCAGTATATCCATAATAAATATGCATGTGATATATTTGCATACATTGGATGCATAGTATATGTAACTTTATCTCCTGTAGATTCATTGGAATATCCTGAAAATGTACAGCACTGCCCTTTGAACTGTGAGGTGCCGGTATCCTTTTATGCAAGTAAAAAATAAAGCAGTGAAAAAAACAGAAATGCCTTTTTTGTTTGTTTTTTGCTTTTCTTTTCTTCTGTCCTCAAAAAGCAAAGAACATGTATTTTGTCCATACCACTATTCCATTCATTTTCACTTTCTGCTACAAGCCTCCCATCCATGAGTTACTAGCCATTAAGTTGAGAGGTCATGTGCATTCATGTTAATGATTTATCCTTTGTCTACAATTCCTAATATAAAAATCATTAAACATAAATGCAAAGGCTTTGCTTCTAAATTACACCATAACTATCAAAATGGATATATAGTGTTGTTGCACCTGGATTTATTTCTAGGGTTGCCTATAATTCTATGTCTATGGGGAGAGCCTGATCCAAGTCCTGGTTTTACTCTCAGTGCATGTATAGCAGGGCTTACCAAACCTGTCCTGGGGACCCCACAGCCAGTTGGGTTTTCAGGATATCTACAACAAATATGCATAAGATAAATTTCCATAACATGGAGATTCAGTGTATGCAAATGTATCTTCTTTGTGCTTAGAAGGATTTCATCTCCAATACTGTACCTTTCCCTTGGGGTTTTTTACATCCTAAATGCATTACTCTGCAAGTCTGCATTTTTCAGCATTAAATCGTAGCTGCCAGACCTTAGACCATTCATTGAGCTTTGCTAGATCTGCCTCATGTTTTCCATTCCTTCCTGGCTGTCCATGTTGTTATAGATTTTGGAATCATCGGCAAAAAGACAAACTTTTCCGAACAACTCTTCCATTATGTCTCTCACAAAAATGTTGAAAAGAACTAGTCCAAGGACCGATCCTTGAAGCACACCACTAATAACATCCCTCTCCTCAGAGAAAACTCCATTTACCACTTCCCTTTGTTGCCTCAGTTTCTAACCCAGTCAAACACTCTAGGATTGATACCAAGGGTGCAGAATTTATTTATGTCTTCTGTGCGGAGCCGTGTCAAAGGCCTTGCTGAAATCCAAGTATGCTACATCTAGCGTTCTCCCTTGAGTCAATTCTCTGATCACTCAATCAAATAAATTGATCAGATTCGTCTGACAAAATTTACCTCTGATCAAACCATGCTGCCTTGGATCTTGCAATCCATTGGATTCCACAAATTGCACTATCCTCTGCTTTAGCAGTGATTCCATTAGTTGGCTCACCGCAGAGGTCAGACTAACTGTCCTGTAGTTCCCAGCCTTCTCCTTACTTCCACTTTTATGAACAGGAACCACATCCACCCTTTTCCAGTCCTCCGGAACTACTCCAGACTCTAAGGAAGCATTGGAAAGGTCAGTGGAGCTGCCAGGACATCTCTAAGTTCACTTAGTATCCTCAGATGTATCCCATCCATCCCCATCGACTTATCTATTTTAAGTTTAGTTAACTCCTCATGAATACACTATTCTGAAAATCGATTGAGGTTTACCACACTTCCAATCTTATTTCTGTTTGTTTTATGTGGTCCTGCTCCAGGCCCTGTCCATAGTGAATACTGAACAGAAATGTTTGTTAAGCTGTTTTGCTTTTTAGTTATCAGCCTCTACATATTCCTCCCTTTCACCTTTGAGTCTCACAATGCCACTTTTGCACTTCCTTCTATCACTAACATATCTAAAAAAAAAACAAGTCTTGTCCCCCTGTTTTACTGTATTTGCTATTTTTTCTTCTATTTGAATTCCTGTCTACTTTCTCAGCTTCTTTTAATTTTTCTTTTAATTTCTTCCTCTTTCTGCGCTCTCTTACAGTTTATGAATGCTAACTGTTTTTTCCTTACCTCTTCAGCTACTTTTTTAGAAAATCATAATAATCTCTTTTTCCTCTTCCCTTTATTTACATTCCTAACAAAAAGATTAGTTGCACTTATGACATCTCATTTTAGTTTTGCCCGCTGCCCTTCTACATCCCCTAGATTTTCCCATCATGCTAATGACTCCTTGAGAAAAGTGAAACTCCCATTTTGAGAAAGTTTTCCTGAAGTCAATGACCCTTTCCTTAGAATGAACCTTTATCTCTTGCATTCTTACATTAAACCACACCAGCCAGTGGTCACTGATTCCCAGATGATCATCCAATACAATATCAGAAATACTGTCCTCGTTGGTAAGCACCAGGTCCAGTATCGCCCCCCCTCCCGTGTGGGTTCCGTTACCAGTTGACAGAGCAGTTCTTCTTGCAGAAAATCCAGGATCTCCCTGTTTCTAGAAGATACTGCAGTTGGGATGTTCCAATCAACTTCTGGAATATTAAAATCCCCTAGCAGCAGCACCTCCCCTTTCACAGCAATCTTGTAAAGATCCTTCATTAAATCTCTATCCATCTCCTCTGTCTGTGATGCAGGTCTGTATATTACACCAATATAAATATAGGTTCTGTTCCCTCTTTCCATATTAAACCACAGTGCCTCCCTCCTTACCTCGTAAATCCAGCAATCCTGTGAATATCCTTCATTAAATCTCTATTCTTCGCCTTTCTCTGTGATGAAGGTCTATAAATTATACCAACATAAATGGATGTTCCATTTCCTTGTTCCATATTAACCTACAGTGCTTCCTCCTTACTTTGTAGGCCCAGTAATGCTGTTGCTTTAATATTGTTCTTTATGTATAATGCCATGCCTCATCCTTTTCTTCCTGCCTGGTCCTTCCTGAATAGATTGTAGCCAGGTATAACTATATTCCAGTTATGGTTTTCCTTGTACCAGGTCTCGGTGACAGCTACTATACCTAAATCAGCTTCTTCCATGACTGCCTCTAGATCTGGGACTTCATTCCCCATACTATGAACATTAGTGTACATTATGTAGCTTTTCAAATATTGCCTTTCTTTTCACATATTTCCCATTTCTATATACATATTTCATGTTTTACTTACCTTAGGGTTTTGTTCACCCATCCCTGATGCTTCTAGTTTACAGCTCTTCTCAGTAGGTTTGCCATTCTGTGTTGCAAGACGCTGCACCCCTTCTTTGACAAGTGGATCCCATCTCTGCTCAGCAATCCTTGAAGTATCATCCCATGAGCCAGGAAGTCAAAGCACTCACATTGACACCTTGGATTTCTGTACCACAAATGCATTATTCTACACTTTTTTTTTATATTGAATTTTTATTACCACTCACTTTTTGAGCTTTCTTACATCACTTCTCATGCTGTCTACACCCTTAGGGTCTCCACTCTACAGATCTTGATATAAGCCATGGTTGGAGACAAGGCTACATCTTTGTTCCCATATTGTTTTTTTACCATGCTCTTAGTTGGTGTTCTTACTGTAGTGTGAGGTAACCTTGGTCTACATTTTGCATCAGAAGTGATAGAAAGTTATTGAGCTTGACTAGATGGCATGCCAGTTCTCAGATGCATGAAGTGTGATTTAAAGAACTTCTCTCTGCAGATGATTCAGCAATACTTGTTTACTTACTTACAGGCCGATACAGTAAGGAGCGGTAGGAAGAGGTGCGTTAGTGCCGGGCGCACCCGCGTTTGCCGCATGCACAGTTCGGATCACCTACCGCTCGATACTGTATTTAAATAGCATGCAAATGCAAGCCGCGTCCAAGAAGCGTCCATGAAGCGTTAGGCCCGCGCAATCCATTTTACTGTATAGAGCGCTATACAGCGCCTATAAAGTATCCTGGGTGCGCTGGTACCTGTCATTTCAAATGACGTTTGAAATGACAGGTACCAGGGGGGATTGCGAGTCCTCTCTCCCCCCCTCCCGAAGCAAGGCGCAGGGCGAAAATTAAAACAAAAGTGAATAAAGTGAATAAAGTGTAATAAAAGTAAACTTACTGCATGTGAATTTTCTTTGACAGTCCTCTCTCTCTCTCTCCTCCTCCCGAGGCACGCACCGTGGCTCCCCTGCCTCCCGGGGGCAGCCGGCAGTGAAAGCGGCTTCCAGCAGCCCCCGCCGGCGAAGGTGAATGAATGTGCGCCTGTGCGTGCAATTTGGGCGCTCAAGGCGTGACGTCACGACATTTGGCGTCACGGTGTGTGACGTCGGCGTTCGCTAATGCACTGCCTTGAGCGCCCAAATTGCATTCATTCACCTTCGCCAGTGGGGGCTGCTGGAAGCCGCTTTGGCTCCCCTGCCCCCGCCGGCGAAGGTGAATGAATGCACGCCTGTGTGTGCAATTTGGGCGATCAAGGCAGTGCATTAGCGAACGCCGACTTCACACGCCGTGACGTCAAACGTCGTGATGTCACGCCTTGAGCTCCCAAATTGCACGCACAGGCGTACACAGGCGTACATTCATTCACCACCGGCGGGGGCTGCTGGAAGCCGCTTTCGCCGCCGGCTCCCTCCGCCTGGATGAATGCACGCCCGCCGGCGAAGGTGAAGTGAATGAATGCACGCCCGCTGGCTCCCGCCTGAATGAATGCACGCCCGCCGGCGCGTACGGGCGTACATTCATTCACTCACCTTCGCCGGCGGGCGTGCATTCATCCAGGCATACGGGCGTCCATTCATCCACCTTCGCTGGCGGGGGCTGCTGGAAGCCGCTTTCGCCGCCGGCTGCCCCCGGGAGGCAGGGGAGCCGCAGTGTGTGCCTCGGGAGGAGGGGAGAGAGGACTGTTCAAAGAAAATTCACATGCAGTAAGTTTACTTTTATTACACTTTATTTACTTTTGTTTTAATGACATGTCGAGCCAATTTTCGCCCTGCGCCTTGCTTCAGGAGGGGAGGATTTTGACCGGAGCCTGCCTATTGCTGTCACACCACACTAACGCCAGGGTAAGGGTCCTGGGGGGTGAGGGGGTGAGGGGGTCGTTTGCCCATGAAATTTCATCTCTCTGACCTGACGCTCCACACTAACGCAGGGGTAAGGGTAGGCGGTAAGTTAGCAGGTTAAACGCACGGCAAAACTACAGGTTAAAAAGGCGATAGTCGGGGCGCACATTACTGTATGGGAGGGAATAGCTAATCCGATCGTTTACATCTCATATACATGCTGTGGGCGGAAAGGGTTACCGGTTGATTTAAAGAGGCGGTGAGGATGAGTTAAAAGGGATAGTGAATCGCGGGTTGGACTTACGCGGCCAAATTGTGAGCTAGAAGCGGGTTAGAAGCAGGGTAACTGCTGCCGTGCTTTACTGTATCGGCCTGTTAGAGACATCCAAGTGAGAGCCAGTAGCAAAACAGTTTGGATTAAAGATAAATACTGGTCAAGTTGAACTTCTCTGTGAACTGATATTATACCTGAATATTTTGTTAGTGGAAAATCCTTTAAATGCCATGCAAAGAAAAATGTTCAAATCCATTTACACCAATAAATAGCCATGTACTCAGGTAAAATAATTTCACTGAAAGATGCTCGGCCAAAAGCGAGTGTGGTTTCCGTAGCGTGCATGCTTAAGGTGTTTCTGTGGCGGGATTTCATTTGGGGGGGAGAACTGCATCTGAACACTGGCTTTTTAAATATACATTGCAGTATTTTGTCTTCCTATTTCCTACTTGTTTACCTGCATAAAGAGGTGCAAAGTGTTTGTTTGCTTTTGGTACCCATACTGTGGTTACTCATTTTTACAGTATAACATTGACTACCCAATATACAGGATTGCAAGCTGCTGTCAATGTATGATTGCATGGTGCTGTTAGCACATCTTAGGGTGCCACTAATATCACAGTGCTGCCAATGCACCGATGCAGGATCTAATGGTGCTACCGATGCAGGACCTTATGGCACTACTGATGCTGGATCCCTTGGTGCTGCCAGTGCATTGATATGGGACCTCACCAGTGGTACCAGTGTATCGGGGTGGACCTAATCTGTGCTACCACTACAGTGATGCAGATCCTCACAGCGTGGCCAATAGATCGAGGAAGGCTCTCACTGCATAGCCAGTGACATTGAAGCAAGCTCTCTCAGCATTACTCTCAGCCTCCCGTGGTGCTTCCAGTGCATGCACCATTTCCGATGTAAACCATTGTGATGCACTCGGTGCATCCGATACAAGCAGCTGTGATGCACATTGTGCTTCTGATGCAAGCCGCTGTGATGTTTTTGGTGATTCTGACACAAGCCACTGTGATGCATGCAGCATAGCCTATGAGTGCGGGCTGACCGAAGTAAGAGGCACCACAGAGAAAATCGCGCAGCGCCATCGATAAAGTGTCTTTCCGCAAGCGTTCTTTGTGGCCCAGCCACCTTCACGGCACAGCCACAGTTTGTGCACCCTTCAATGCATAAGCAAAGTTTGTGCGTCCTTCATGACATAGTTGAGCATTGTGTGCCCCTCTCAGCACTGCTGAACATAAGTGCTTAGAGCGTTGCTCACATAAAAGTCCCCAGGGACCATTGACAAACCAAGAGTAAGCACTTTTCTCTGTTTTCCACTGGTCCCTTTGCCCTATTTGGCACCTGCATACTTGGAGTGCAGTGGAGATGACAGCCTCAGATCCCAGCAATGGGCATTTTAGGTGAGCCTGTCCTGGGTTTCAAGGGGAATGTCCCCTATATAGTCCCATACTGATGTTCATAGCAGTTTAGCTGACTGATGTGGAAGAGGATTCCTTCCTCATCTCTTCCTGTCTGTAATTCCACTTGAAGATAGTTATTTATTCCTCAAATGAGTATCACAAACTTTTGAAGCTGATCTTTCTTTCTCTCAAATGCCAATCAGGCCGATTCAGTATCGGCGTGCATAAAATGGGCGCTCATGATTGAGTAGCCCGTTCTCCGAATGCACGCCGATCCACCTCTCCCGGGTGCCTGATTTAATATTTAAATGGGCTACCATGGTAAAAAGGAGGCGCTGTGGGAAATTAGTGCGTGCTTAGCACCTCGTTGGCTCCGGGCACCCAGGAAAGGTGGCAGTTATTGTGGGTTAGGGTAACAGATGCTTATGAGTGTATGTTTTCCTAACCTGTGCACAACCACAGGTTAGGAAAATGAGCATCTGTTTTCCTAACCTGATCGCCGGCAACATTTTTTTTTTTCACTTACTCCTTTGATCGATTCCTCCGACTTAGTATTTTCATGATATTAAGTCAGAGGAACTGCAGAAAAGCAGTATTTTCTGCTTTTCTGTTAACTTTAAGGACTACTCAAGAATTAACTCCTGTTCCAGAGCAAGCGTTCATTTTTGAGAGTAAAAATGTGCATGTTGGGCGTACATTGTTTTTTTGCATAGGTGGGTAATAGTTAATTCGTCAGCCTGAATTTACATCTGATGATCACTATTAGCTACGCGCTGGTTTGGACGCATTAATCCCCTTATTACATAAGGGGTTTTGGATGTGCATCTAAGCACATGTAAAGCCATGCACTCAGTTGAGTGCACTATATTGCATCGGCCTGTATGTGAGTAGGGAGCTGGAGCTCCTGAAGTTTTAAGATACCATATGTACCCCTTCTTCCTTGTAGTATGATCACTTCTTTAAGGATATAATCAAATGCACTGCCATGGCTGTGTTCTTGATTTATCACTTCTTCAGCCTGCCTCCAATGCCTCAGCATCCCCAGGCCCTCCTAAGGCATACGCATGCCTGACCTTGCTCTTCTTAAAGGACCCATGGCAGAAAAACGATGAGTGGTGCCCACTGATGACATCAAAGGCCACTTCTGCAGTTAATCCTTGCCTCGGCAATAGGTCGACTACCTCCTGGTAGAGCAAGTTGCCGCAGCATGTTCCTGTGCTTCTGGTCGTTGTTCCTGCATTCCTGTATCTTCATTCCTGAGTTCCTGGTTTTTGTTCCTGTGTTCCTGTTCCTTGATTTGGCAGTCCTAGTCTGAGTTCCTGAGTTCTACATTTTCTTCCTTCGTGGTCAGTCTTGAGTTCCATGTCTTCTAGTCTTCGGTCTTCAGAGTCTTCTGTGCGCCTGTGCTGATCTTTCCTGCCTCTTATTCTTGTGTTCCCTTTGGATGGATCTCTGGTATTGACTTTGGCTTGACTCCTGATTATGTTTGAACTCTGCCTGCCACTATTCATTGCCTGATTCTCATCTGTGATTGAGCTTCGCTTGCCACTGACCACTGCCTGACTCTGAATGCCCAGAACGCTGCCTGCCCTGACTGCTACCTAACTCTGACTCCGCCTATGTTCAGCCTGCCCTGGACTCTGGCCTGCGACTCAACTATCTTGTGGATCATCACGTCATCAGGAGAGGCCTGTGCCTAAGTCCTGCCACCCCCAGCACCCGAGGACTCAACCTAAGGGGAACGAGGGCTGGTATAGGTGAAGCTCCAGTTGGTTCTCTACCACAGCCAGCTTCGCCAGCAATGGTGGGGACCTGCAGAACTCCACCCTGCAGGTTTGAGCTCCCCTCAGATAGCCAGCATACTACATAATGATGTCCCTGAATACTTGGAGGACATTCCTTATCTAGAAGAGCATCTTTCCGAAGACAATCTCAGATAAAATGAAAAGCATGTGGCTATTCTGTTCTTTTCTCCAGAACCGGAGCAACATTCTATCACATGGCACTTCAAATGGGCTTTTAAAACCCAGTATTTTCAAAGATATCTCCCTATCAATTTTAAAGTTATCAGCTTCCACCTCTTCTTCCACATCAGCTACAGCTCATGCTCGACAACGAGAACACCTTTAGCCCAAAAAAATGTAGCAAGTATGGGCTAAGCCTGAGTCAAGTTTTCGATTCATATGTGAAATCATAAATCAGCCATTCTATCTGGGAGGAAAAATCCAGGCTTTCCTGGAGGCGTGGCATAACTTAACCAAACCGCTGATGTTTCAAATCTTTAGAACCTGGTTGATATTAGTGTCACGGACAGGGTTTCTACTCCCAAGACTTCTTTATCCCATAAATTCAGGGGGGCTGAGCCTCACCCTATATTTCAGGAGCCTCAAGTGATTTCTATCTAAAAAAAAGTTCAAAATGAGTTCTTTCGACACAATCCTTTCCCTTCACCTGGAAGGGATAATAGCTGCACACACTCGACCTGAATGGTGCTTATGCACATATTGCTATGCCTCCCTCTCACAGGCATGATTGACTTCTCACGATAGCCTCTTTTTGCTATCTAGTCAAAGTGCCACTCTTTCATCTCTTCTTATCTAGGACTGGGAGTCCTAGACAAGTGTCTAATTGTATTTGACCCTCCTATGATGCCAAGCTATCCAAGTTTTTCTATACCAAGTTGAATGGCTAATTACGCCAGCCCTCAGGAAGATGCATTGACCTTCCTGAAAATTTCAGTACAGCTCCTTCAAGTCATTAGGATTTCCAGTACATTTCTAGAGATTTTTCTCTAATTCACCCCGTAACACAGTATTAATTGGAGCATGGATATTCTTCTCTTCAAGAGAAAGCTTACTCTCTACCAAGTAGAGCAAACACTCTCAGATCTCTAGTGAGCCAACTTGTTGAGTACACATCAGTCATCAGACATGTATTGGTTGTTTTGGCCATATGACAGCAGCTAATCATGTGGTTCCACTCAACAATCTTCAAATACAACGATTACAGTTGAGGTTTTTTTTTCCCACTGGGACCATCTCATTTAACCTTTGACAACCAAAAGCCACATGTCCAAACAAATGACATGTGGATTAGGTTGGTGCCCTGACCTTTTCATTTTTCAGGATGTGCACTCCCTCAGCAACCAATTCACCAACTTCCATTGGTAACAAACACCTCTACAATTGTTGTAAAGCCCACAGAGTCCTTTCAAACCTAGGGGACTTGATCATTCATACAACAGCAATCTAAGTCATCCTTCTAGAGGTGAAGGACGATCAGCTATGCTCTAAGAACCTTCGTTTTCATCCTCAAGGGAAAGACTTATTATTCAGACTGAGAACCAGTTAGCCATCTGCTATGTGACTAAAACAAGAATGCACAAAGTAATGGGATCTTTGCAAAAACAAACAAAAAAACCCACAAAATGTATTTTAGGAATAGGCATGTGTATACTGGCTGTCTTACAATCTACTTTCCAAGAATCTTCAAAATATTGGCAATCCGCTCAAACTCCATTTTTCAACCATGCTGATTGCCTCTACAGCAATCAGTGGCCGACAAACCATTCTGCTGACAGGGCCTTCCAACCTGTGTTCTATCTGCGTCACAAGGAAACAGAAAGCTGGAAGAGTTTTTTTCCTCCACTCTCCCCAGCAAATCCAGCTTCACTCAGGATGCTTTACAGCTTGATTAACATACAGATCTCGTGTATGGTTTTCCACCGATACTGAAAGGTACAAATGTTATTAAACACTGAATCTACCTGTTCCTCATAGTTTCAGCATGGTCCATATATGTGTGGTTTGTGTGTCGCAGCAGTCCAGCAATCACCCAATTCTTCTCACATCCACTGTTTCCTTATGCAGGATGTCTGTTTTCATCCAGTCCTCTCCTTCCTAATTTAGACAGTCTAGATATTGAGTGCTCAATCACTGCCAAAAACTCACCTTCCTAAAGAGCTTGAAGTCATTATGTTGTCTGCCAGTGAACCATCAGCTAGAAAAGCCTTTGAAATATATATAAAAAGGAAAAAACAAAACGAAAATGAGATTCTCCACATGGTGTCATCACAATAAGTTGGAACTGTTAACATGCAAACTCAAAGAGTTAATGAAGTACCTCCTCACATTTCTGTTTTCAGTTTTTTGCTATCTCATTGGTCAGGGTGCTTCGCAGTGCCATAGCTCCTCACCATAGGTGAATTACTGGTACCCTTATCTTCATTCACCTCTTAGTATCCAAGCTCATGAAAGATTCGTAGCATACTAAGCATCCAGTTGTAATACCACCTATACCATTTAACCTAGACCTCCTTCTAGCAGAACTCGTAAAACCACCGTTCCATTCACTGCAGTCAGCTTCATTTATCTTTCATACTTGTTAAATTTTGTTCCTAGTTGCAGTCATGTCAGTCAGAAGAGTCAGCTGGACTTCAGGCCATTGTATACAAGTTTTTTTTTTTTCCCATAATACAGTACTGCCCCACATTCACCCTCAGTTTCTGCCAAAAACAGGATCGCTTTTGTCATACTAATCAATCCATCATGTTATCTGCATTCTTCCTGCAGCAACGCACTCAGAAAGGTGAACAGGCCTTTCATACTTTAGAACAGGGAGGGTGAACTCCAGTCCTCAAGGGCTGCAAACAGGCCAGGTTTTCAGGATATCCACAATGAATACGGATGAGAAAGATCTGTATGTACTGCCTCCATTGGATGCAAATCTTTCTCATGCGTGCTCATTGTGGATATCCTGAAAACCTGGCCTGTTTGCAGCCCTCGAGGACTGGAGTTCACCATCCCTGCTTTAGAACATAGAAGCGGCCCTGTCATCAAGCTTCGCAACTCTTAATTACCTGCGATTTTTATCAGGCTAGTCCTTGTGGTGACCAAACATGCATGGCCCAACTGGCTAGCAGTCTGCATTGCACACTGCTATTATATAGCAGGCTTAGAGATCACAGATAGTGCCAAAGCTCAACAAGTCAGATCTATGCATCCTATGACTATCTGCACACTCTCTTAAAGAATGAGAGTAAATTCAGACAAATAGTTTGGAATAGCCTGTTAATCTGGTACTCTGCTCTTCATGGTGAGGCCTGGGTTGCTTACTCAGTAAACTCTCTGCTGCAACCCTCAGCTTGGGACTCCCCACATGTACTGGCTAATTCAGCCTGTATATCAACGGAAAATACAAGTTAATTTAATGTAAACAGTGTTTTCCGTAGATAGCAGGATGAATTAGCCATGGAATACTTGCCCGCCTCTCTGGAGAAGCTAGGTTAGCTCTACAATCAATTGAGGAGACTGACGAGGCAACAACCATGTGGGAATTCTCACACATACTCAGCAGAGCAAAAGCTCTACTAGCAGAGAGAGAGGTTTGTCTGGTGCTACCAGATGATACTACCTATATGTAATGGCTAATTCATCCTGCTATCTGCAGAAAACACCATTTATGATGAGCAAACTTGCTTTACATAACATTTTACTTCTCCCTCTTTTCTGCCTACCCTATGCTTTCTGAACACAGTATAGCCCAGTATGGCCATTTCCCAGTCGTGATTTTCATTGAACCATGCCTCTGTGATAGCACCTGTATCTAGATCTGTCTCAGGCAGCAATATAATTTCGTTTGGAACTCGTGAAACAAATGATAATGCTGGCAAAGGGTGCTATCAGAGCACAACTTAAGAATTTTTTTTTCAAAGCGTTAATCATTTTTGAAGGAGATAAATTTGTCCCTGCCTGATGGTTAAGAAAGAAAAAAAATCATGTGGAAATAAAAATAAGTAGAAGACCTAGCAGCAGTAATGAGCTGCAGTTGGTTATCAAGGGGCTCTTACCAGCTGTGCTTCACTTGGTGAGACACTCCTTGTTTTCATAAAATAATTTGATAAGGGAATTCCAGGATCCCCCTCCAGCACATCACTACAGAAGAGTAAAAGAAATTCTGGGTTGTTGTCAGAGCACATTTCCACTTGATTCACTTTCCAGAAGGTTAATGAGGTGCATTCTCATCATTTCTAATGATACAGCATTTTATCCAGGAAGCTTTACCTGCATGACAGAAGTTCTAGGTGTTCCAAAAGGAGCATGCAATCCTGAGAAATATTGTCAAGTTGGTGTTAGAGTACAATCAGTAAGAAGAAATATTGGTAGTGGCAAAAGAAAAGATAAGTAAAGAAGCTTTTTGATACCCTGCTCGTCATCCTCTCTGGTGATGTAGGTTTAAGCTCTTCAGTGCAGGAAAATTCATTTAATCCCTAATACTTTACGGACATACAATATACAGTGTACTATGTACAGTATCTGGACCATATCAGGGCAGATTCACAGTCTGAAAGCGATAGGCAAGTGAAATGTTTACCCTTGATACATAAGAAGTATCTAAGCATGAGAACAGAATAGATACTGAACGTGCTTTTTTTGTGATTATGTCATCACATTTTGATTCTCTCTTATTTCATATACTGGCTGTTTTTCTTTCCTGTTAGGGTCTTTGCATTCTGATTCAGAATCAGTTTGATAACCCAACAATCCACCTAGCTGTAGGTAGGTGAACTTGGGAGAAGAAATGGGAAAAAAGGGACCAATCTCTTTCCATCATGAATGCATTATTCTCCTATGCTCAGAATTAGTGATTGCCCTTTTCCAGTATTGATTTTATTTCCTTATTTGCATCCATTTATATATTTAAAAATCAAGAGGAAGGCTCTATTATTACAACATATAAGAGAATAGAAAAAATATGGACTGGAAATTAATAAATTATTTTACCTAAAACACTTATCTGTAAATGTAGTGGAATGTACATGTAACTCCTTCCTGGACTCTTCCTATGGATAAAGGGGTACACACTCAGTACCAGGACTGAATCTCTCCCTCACTCGCTTCAAATCCTGATGTGGATTCTCTAATAGGTGAATCCACATGCGCCAATAAATAGTCAGGAATTCTTACTGGTTTTCCAACTTAAAATTTTGCTGAATCACAGAATCTGAGGCACTGTACATTTCTTTCTTGTTGCATCCATAATCTATATAAATAAAAATGTAAATGTTCGTTTGTTCAAAATCTTAAATCTCTGAAAGTTCTTCACCGATTGCTTTGAAAATTTGACACAATGTTGCATTCGAATACGCACGTGTTTTTATATACCTATATTATATAGATGTCACACCTGTGACAGGTAAAAACATGATTTTTTGCAAAAACAGCACCATCTGTTGGACATAAAAGCAACACACACTATCTATAATATAAATGGGCTCTGACCGACGGACCGCAAATGCGCAGTAGAGAGCTGCTCTACCGCGCATGTGCGGACCATAGAGCTCTGCGCTACATGCTGGGTGTCAGAGAGGGGAGGAGGAAAGGGCAGACGAGTCGCCACTCCGAGAAACGGCTCAGCCCGTTCCTCCGCTGCTGGGGAAGGGGGGAGGGAGTAGGGACTGCCGGACAGTTACACACAGGAGGAGGAAAGAAAAAGAGTCACCGAGCCAGTCCGTCCACTGCTGGGGAAGGTGGGGAGGGAGTTGGGACGGCCGGAACAGAGCTAATGCGCATTGTGAAATGAAATCAGACTGAGCCACAGCAACGCGTGGCCGGGTACAGCTAGTGTGTAAATAAAATCTAAAATGCAATTGTGTGTTTCCTTGATTCTCTAATTTACAATCCCCTCTGTACTATTCTGGACTTTAGGGCCACCTCTATGGTAGCTGGCCAGCTTCCTCCCTTTTACTGAGGTTTCCCCTTGTTGATTCCTGGGATCGACTGCTTGATTTGAACCTCAACTCGACTCCTCTCCTCCTAGTTGTACCTTGTGGACACCTCCTCTGCTGCCTCCACTAGGTGAACTTCAGTTGGATAGCTTGATGATTTTCTTTTCTCCTCCCAATGTGACACCGATTAGCACTCACTCCTCCAATCAATTTCTGCTGTGTTGGCACTGAGTCTCTCAGATTGAGTAACACAGGAGTCAAGTGAAAGCTTTCCCAAAACACAAGGCAAACTTAAGTCACTAAAAACGAAATTTCTTACTTACAAAAAATACGCTCAGGCCCTGTTCCACAAGGGAACAGAATCCCAGAGGATCAGAGGCTTTCATCCAGGTCTTGGGCAACTTCACTCCTTTCTCTGGAAAAAAAAGATTGGGCAAATACTTTCTTCCAAAACAAAATTACAAAAGAGAGAAACTATTCACTAACCACTGGGGGTGACTTACAGCATATCTCTCACCCAGTACAATTAGCTGCCATATGTCAAAATGGCACCCTCCACTGAGGAGGATGTGCTGGAGTTAATTAACTACGGTGCATCAAAAGCCTTTGGCCTACAGATTTCATGCAGGAGAACAAGTGGTAGAAACCTCCTACCCTCTTAAACTCCAACTCAAAAATCCATAAAAGCCACTAAAGGTCACTTCCTGATATAAGAACAGAATTGGACCATTGACGCAACCTCCAGGGAAGGTGTTGTGGACAATGGAACATTCCTCTGGCCTACACTGCTTAGCATTATCTTTCTACAGGGGTATTCTCCTTAGTAGTGTTCCCAGTGGGGCTTTACATGTGATAAACACACCTTCATATTTCCTCTTCCCTTTTCTTCCTTTCATATCATGTACAGACCCCTAGTCCCTGACCTCTACTACTGTTTGCTAATCCTCACAGTAGGTAGAGGTCTTGTGCAGGGTTATTGCAGAGGGACCATCTGGGGTGCCAAACAGGAGGATACGAAGCTGCCCTTTTGAGTCAGTCTATGAGCCTGCAAACACATGAGCTCAAAAGGAAAGGGGGAGCACAGGAAACAACCCTTGCCCGGGCATTGTTTTGTCCTGCAACAGCCCTGGCTTTGTGAATGCATTCTACCATACCCCACACATTCTGCTGCTTATTGTTGGCTGATGGAAACCATATAAATTCACACGGTTGATATCCAAAGGAATTCCTTGAGAACTGTTTTAGTATCCTACTAGCAGTTCAGTGAACATACCCTTGTGGTATGACAAAAGAACCTAATGACGTGTGCTGTAACTAATGTAATGGAGACTTTGGATTGCAAAGAGTCCCTGGAACATGAAGACCAGGCAGTTTGTTAAAACAACATGGCAAATCTCTGGAAAGACACTGTGCGGCTACATGACTCATTGAGTTGATTATCGGTGTGCATTTGCTTTTTGCCTTAAATGAGTCTGCATGCTTCTACGTATGCGAAAGATGTTATCATGTTTTTTGATGCTGATGTGCTGGTGGGGAAAGGAAGAGAAATCACAATACTGGTGACTAAAAAAGTTGCAAATTCTACTGGACAGTCTGTGGATGCCCAAAGATAACTTCATAGCTTCACACTGCTCTGCTGACAGATCACACCTAGATTCCCACAGAAATCTGCAATATCTTAACAGTCCATGTTACAGAATAAAAATTAAAAGTAACACAGTGGAGCAAGAGCCCTCTTTTTAATTCCCTCCAATATCTGGAACCATAAACCACTAGAAGAAAACTGATATTGACAGACAAAGCTGATGGTGTTACCATATTAACTCTGGGGGTCCATTTTCAGCCACTATGTGGCTCAGCTAGTTAGCTGGATAGCTAGCAGGGTATATTCACGGTGCGGTTGTGTCGCTGAATAGATCTGGCTATATTAAAGTTAGCAAGTTGTGGCCAGTTGTGGCTAACTTTAGGACAACTCTACTGCCCGACCAGAGTTAGCTGCAAAGTTTATGCGGCTAACTCCAAATATCGGAGTTAGTCGCATAATTTATGTAGAGTTGGCCGCATAATTTATGCGGCTAACTCTGCTCAGCCCGGAAACGCTTCCCACCTGCGCCCGGAATGTCCCTGACACATGCAGCCCACACGGATATAATGATACCTCTGTGTTCCTCATACTGCCCAAAGGATGCGTGCTTATGTGTTTTTGGTCCGGAAGTTTTTTTCCTGCTTGTTTTGGGCTTCTGGTCCAATTGGAACCAGCCTCTGTTGGGCAGTGGTGTCCTGAGCTTTCCTTCTCACCTATGCAACATATTGCTCTTATTTTATACCCTTTCCTAATCCAGCCATTGCAGTGATGGTCAAAGACCTTGATTCTCTTTGGAACCTGGTATACATGCACTCAAAGTCCATTCAGTGGGTGTTACGAGTGAGTGATTACTGAGACTCACCTCCCTACTTCAGGCACGGTAACGATTACTCCTGTTAGCATACCTAGACTCGGCTGGCTCAGGGTACAAGACAAAGAGACTGACTTGTGCTGATGAATTTAATGTGTTTATTGGGAAAGACAAGAGAGCTGACTTCTCTGTACAGATTGATATGTATTGTAGCATTAGCCTTCTTATCACAAACATCTTTCTCTGTAAACTACAGCTATATTAAGTGTCTTGCTGTTAAAGATTCATTTTCTTTTCATACTTGTAAGAAAAATGTTTTACAGATGCACTCCTAAACAGAATTCCCAGTGCTTATGTAAACACAAGGAAATATTTGCATGGAATGCATATACTTAGTTTTGCAGACATGTATACTATTTTGTTACCTTCTTCAGCAGATTATAAGGAAGAAAAATTTGCAAAGATGGTAAAAATCATATAGTGTAAAAATGTGTAATGAGTTTTAATTTTTCTAGATCTATCACTAGTTTCATCCAGATTCATGCTTTCAACTATTTCAGGTTCATGCACCATAACTAGGAGAACAGTCAGTCTCATATGCTTCCAAGTGTTTTATTAAATACATTTTAATAAGTATTAGAAAAATTATTTATTTGTGGCACTCTAAATGGGGGAAGTAAGTCCCCCAAACTAGTCACCTGACTTCAGAGAATCTTTGTTTGCAACTGTGTCACCTTGAGGAGCAAAAACAAGGCCCATTTGGGGTACCTCATGCCTTTTTTTCCCCCTCCTCCCAACCTGTAGGAGACTATGCTGGGACAAGTGGGAGAACTCACTGCTCTACAATGAAACTATCCCTCTGTACAACAAGGAGGCGGAGTATTTCCTTAAAGAGTTTGGGCTGCAAGACACATCAGTCATATGGATACCAGGCATCATTTACAAGCTGATCTGCACAAAGGACACTGTGAAAGTTTTATTTATTTATTAACTTGTTTATACCGACATTAGTGTGAAACATCATATCGGTTTACAATAAACTGAAAGGTAGAAATTACATGGAACAGGTAGGGGGAATGGACAAAAAGAAGAAGAACAAAAATAAAAGATATATACAAGGAGATTGAACTAGATAAAGAAAAAAAGAATAGAGGGAGAAACGAAGGAGTAACTATATCAGTGCAGTTGAGAGCAATCCAATAGAAGCCACTTTTATTTTGATGCGACAGAACATCACATCCAGGAGACTGGCAGAACACAGAGACATTGCATGGATGACCATACAGGTCTGGTCTATCACTAAGGGAATTCATGTAAATGAGAGGTTGGTGCCATCTGAGGAGTTGCACAGCAAAAGAGAGAAACTTTCAACTATTTTGGACACATACTTTTACATAAGAACATAAGATATGCCATACTGGGTCAGACCAAGGGTCCATCAAGCCCAGTATCCGGTCTCGAACAGCAGCCAGTCAAAGTCACAAGTTCCTGGCAAGTACCCAAAAATAAAATAGATCCCATGCTACTAATGCTGGCACCAAGCAGTGGCTATTCCCTATTGATTAATAGCAGTTTATGGACTTCTCCTCTAGGAACTTATCCAACCCTTTTTTAAACCAAGCTATGCTAACTGCTTTAACCATATCCTCTGGCAATAAATTCCAGAGCTTAATTGTGCATTGAGTGAAAAATAATTTTCTCTGATTTGTTTTAAATGTGTTAGTTGCTAATTTCATGGATTGCCCCCTAGTCCTTGCATTATCCAAAAGAGTAAATAACCGATTCACATTTACCCGTTAAAGTCCTTTCATGATTTTCTAGACCTTCTCTATCATATCCCCTCTCAGCTGTCTCTAACTCTTTAGCCTTTCCTCATAGGGGAGCCATTTCGTGCCCTTTATCATTTTGGTTGCCCTTCTCTGTATTTTCTCCAGTGAAACTATATCTTTTTAGAGATGCTGCGATTAGAATTGCACACAGTATTCAAGGTGCCATCTAACCATAGAGCAATACAGAGAAATTATGACATCCTCTGTTTTATTTGTCATTCCCTTCCTAATAATTCCTAACATTCTGTTTGCTTTTTTGACCGTCACAGCACACTGAGCCTATGATTTCAATATAATATCAACTATGTTGCCCAGAACTTTTTCCTGGGTGGTAACTCCTAATATGGAACCTAACTCATGAAACTACAGCATCACCTTGCACTTGTCCACATTATATTTCATCTGCTATATGGTCGCTCAATCTTCCAGTTTTGCAAGGTCCTCCTGCAATTTATCACAATCCATTTGTGATTTAACTAATCTGAATAATTTTGTGTTATCCACAAATTTGATCACCTCACGCGCCTCTTTCCAGGTCATTTATAAATATATTAAAAAGCACCAGTCCAAGTACAGATCCCTGAAGCACTTGATTGTTTACCTTTTTCCATTGTGAAAATAGACCATTTAATTCTACTACCTGTCTTTTAACCAGTTTGCAATCCACAAAAGGGCATCTCCTCCTATCCCATGACTTTTTAGTTTTCTTAGAAGCCTCTCATGAGGGACTTTGTGAAACACCTTCTGAAAATCCAAATACACCACATCTACCAGTCCGCCTTTATTCACATGTTTATTAACCCCTTCAAAAAAATGTAGCAGATTTGTGAGGCAAGACTTCTCTTGGTAAATCCATGCTGGCTAAGTCCCATTAAATCATGTCTTTCTATATGTTCTGTGATTTTATTCTTTATAATTATTTCTATGATTTTTCCCAGCCCTGAAGTCAGGCTCACTGGTTTATAGTTTCTCAGATCACCTCTGCAGCTCTTTCTATATATATCGGGGTAAATTTGGCCTCCTTTCAGTCTTCAGGTACAATGGATGATTTTAATGATAGGTTACAAATTACTTGAAATAGGTCTGAAATTTCATTTTTTAGTTCTTTCAGAAACTTGGAGTGTATACAGTCTGGTCCAGGTGATCTGCTATTCTTCAGTTTGTCAGTCGGGTCTACTGCATCTTCCAGGATCACCGTGATTTGGATCAGTTCACCTGAATCGTCACCCTTGAAAACCATCTCCAGAATGGATATCTCCCCAACATCCTCCTTGGTAAACTCTGAAGCAAAGAATTTTAGTCTTTCCCTAAGTGCCCTTTTAATCTCTCGATTATCTAATGGTCTGACTGACTCCCTCGCAGGCTTCCTGCTTTGGATATATTTTTAAAAGTTTTTATTATGAGAGTTTGCCTCTATGCCTAACTTCTTTTCAAGTTCTCTTTTAGCCTGTCTTATCAATGTTTTACATTTAACTTGCCAGTGCTTATGCTTTTTCTTATTTTCTTCAGATGGATCCTTTTTCCAATAGCCTCTTTCACCTCACCTTTTAAACATAGAGGCAATTGTTTGGCTTTCCTTCCATCTTTGTTAATGCATAGAATAAATCTGGACTGCGCTTCTAAGATGGTATTTTTTTTAACAATGTCCACATCTGTTGTACATCCTTAACCTTTGTAGCTGCACCTTTCAGTTTTTTTCTATTTTTCTCATTTTATCAAAGTTTCCTTTTTGAAAGTTTAGTGCTAGAGCCATTGATTTATTTATTTTCCCCCTTCAAGTCATTAATTCAAATTTTATTATTTTATGATCACTATTGCCTAGCGGCCCCACCACCGTTACCTCTCTCACCAAATCCTGCGCTCCACTAAGAATTAAATCTAAAAGAGCTTCCTCTCTCATCGGTTCCTGAACCAATTCCTCAATAATGCTGTTACTTATTCCATCCAGGAACTTTATCTGTCCAGCATGTTCTGATGTTAAATTTACCCAGTCAATATTGGGGTAATTGAAATCTCCCATTATTACTGCACTGCCAAATTGGTTAACTTCCCTGATTTCTCTTAGCATTTCCTTGTCTGTCTCATCATTTAGGCCAGGTGGACATTAGTACACTCCGATCGCTACAGGACTTACTGAAGGTGATGGACAACAAATTCAGAGCCTGCATCTCAGAGAAGCACATAAATTACCAGCCTGTTTCCAAGATATGCATATGGAGAGTCATCTGTGATGTCTGAAGGCTTTTCAGTTGCATCAAAGGACATTTTTCTCTTTGCCAGGAATTGACTTGTGCTCAGATGGAAATAGTGGGCTGATGCCGTTGGTGGCAGAGTGATGCTGCAAGCTGCCGCCGGAGGCCAGGCCGGCGGTGGCTGAAGAGCAGAGGCCAAGCTTATTGGGCCAAACAATGAGAAGAGGCTCCACATGAGAGAGAGGAAACTTGCTTGTGTGTGTAGGTGTGTGAGTGACAGCTTTATGTTTATGTATGTGTGTGAGTGGAAGCGTTTTTTGTGTGTGTGTGTGTGTGTGTGTGTGGTAGAATGGATGTCTGGGTGTGTGAGTGGCAGCTTTATGTATGTGTGGAAGAATGGGTGCCTAGGTACATGAGTAGCAGCTTTGTGTGTGTGTGTGTGTGTGTGTGTGGTAAAATGGGTGCCTGAGTGTGTGAGTAGCAACTTTGTGTGTGTGTATGTGGTAGAATGGGTGCCTGGGTATGTGAGTGGCAGCTTTGTGTGTGTTTGATAGAATGGGTGCATTAGTGGCAGCTTTCTGTGTGTGTGTGGTAGAATGTGTGCCTGGGTGCTTGAGTGGCAGCTTTCTGTGGGTGTGTGGTAGAACTGGTGCCTGGGTATGTGAGTGGCAGCTTTGTGTGTGTGTGGTAGAATATGTGTGCCTGAGTGCATGAGTGAGAGCTTGTGTGTGTGATAGAATGGATTTTCACAGAAGAGACTCCAGGAAATTAAAAAAGTCATGGAAAAGGAGGCTTTGTAACTGATTAAAAGATAGGAAGCAGAATAGGACTAAATGGTCCATTTTTCCAATACAGTGGAATATTTGGGATCTGTACTGGGACCAGTGTTTATTTTTAATAATCTGGAAAAAGGTGCAACAAGTGAAGTGATCAAATTTGTAGATGACGCAAAAATGTCAGTGGCAGCTTTGTGTGTATGTGGTAGAATGAGTGCCTGGGTGCGTGAGTGGCAGTTTTGTGTGTGGTGGTAGAATGGGAGCAAGAGTATTTGTGTATAATTGAGAGCTTGTATTGTAAGTGAGAGAGCATGATTGAGAGAGAGACTAGTCAGAACTGATGTGATTTTGTGAGAGAGGGAGAGACTGCTCAGGAAGATGACGTGTGTGTGTGTGAGGAAGAGAGACTGGTTAGGGAGGTGACTGGTATGTGTGAGTCAGAGACTGAGTGTGAGTGACTGGTTGTGGGCCCTAAGGAAGAGGACCAAGAGAACAGAGCTTCAACAGCCACTGCTGCTTCTGGTGAGTGCTATTGGCCTGCAAGGGAAAGGAGTAGGAGAGTTGCTGGAGAGGGTAAGAAAAGGTGGTTTTTTAAGTTTATTTTTCTTGATTGACTGCCATTTTAATTATTGGGTATTATGTGATGTGTCTGCTGTTTTGAAATATGTTATTGATATTTGGACAATTTTTAATAATTTTTATGAGTTTTTAATTGTTGGATGTTATTCTGTTCATCAGCAGCTTGGCTTGTTCTGTTTTCCTAATAAGAAGTGCATTAGTGTTTAGGGCTTGGTTTAATATTTGTAGTGTTGCCTTTTCATAGATAGGATTGTTACTGTTTGAGTGTGTTCCATAATACAGGTGTAACTTTGTGAAGATTAGTTTGTGTGCATTATTGCAGATCCTGAAGCTATGTTAGGTGCTATATTTCTCTTTCCATTTCTCCAGGTTCGCACTGCATGCAGAGTGGCTTTTTTGGTTTTCCATTCCAGTTTGTCTCCATATTTATAATTTGTGGCTTTCTGTACTTGGTGAAGGTCAGTTCTGGGTGTGTGACCGAGGTGAGGTATTTTACTAGTATGTAGGCATTTGTATCAATCTTATTTGTTGTGTTTTCTCAATAGGACATGCATTGGTGGTAAACTACTGTCTTTTCATAAGGAAGGCTATTGTGCCTGCCAATAAAGGGAGTTTATTTTGCTTTTACTGAGATGTCATCAGAACCAGAATACCTTTTTTGTATGGTGAGTTGTACGGGTAATGCCCTAGTTCTGCTTTGCACCCATTGTTGGGGTTGAGAGGGGGTCTTGTGGATGCAGAGTGTATATTTACATTTAGCCCTGTGATGGTCACATGTTCAGTGTGTCACGCATGTGAGAACCATCTGTCGGGTGTGTCCCGGCCAAAAAAAGTTTGAGAGCCACTGCTCCAGAGAGCAACTAGGTAATGCCAGCAGGTTGGTGGTTACTGAGCACCATTAGGTTATAAAGAACTGCCAAGCTGAGTCAGACCAATGGTCCATCAAACTCAGCATCCTGTCTCTGACAGTGGCCAGTCTGGGCCATTTGGAAGTGCCTGTTAGATCCCAAACAGGAAAGCCTATTTTATGTTGCTCACACCCAGAAGCAGTAGATGGAGAACCTAAGGCTATCCAATTATATATGGTTAATGAACCCTGTCCTCTAGAAACTTAGCCAAAACTTTTTAAAACCATCTGCTGTAAATTACTAGCCTTGTCTACATTCTCTAATGGAAAATTCCATGTATTGGCTGAAAAATTACTTTCTAGATTGAAATTAAATCTGCTACTAGTTTCATTGAGGATCCCTTACTCCTGGTACTACTGAATGGAGAAAACTTCAATTTCCTATCAACTTGTTACACACCACCCTTGGTTTTGTAAACCTTTATTATGTTTTCTACCAGTTGTCTCTTCTCTAGGCTTAAACATCCCTAACCTGTCAAGCCTTTCTCTATAAGGGAGCCATTCCATTTCTGTAATCATTATTTTCACACTTTTCTGCACCTTTTCTAGTTCTGCTATGCACAATACTTCAGGTGTGATTGCACCATGTATCTGTAACCCATTATTCAAATGTGCCTCTATATTTGAGGATTGGAAGTAAACCAATATAACACCAATTTTCAAAAAGGGCTGTGGCCTAGCCCAAATAACTACAGACTGGTGAGCCGATCATTGGTGCAGGGTAAAATGATGGAAATTCTTAAGAGCAAAATTAAAATTCATATGGATAAACATGTTTTTATGGGGAGGAGGTAACATGGATTTAGCAATGGGAGATCATGCCTTACTAATCTATTAGAATGCTTTGAAGATGTGACTAAGCCTAGATTATGTGAGTCAGTCATTGTATTATATTTGGATTTTCAGAAGGCATTTGTTAAAGTACCACAGAAGAGGCTCTTCAGGAAATTAAAAAAGTCATGGAAAAGGAGGCTTGGAACTGATTAAAAGATAAGAAGCAGAATAGGACTAAATGGTCCGTTTTTCCAATACAGTGTCTTGGGATCTGTACTGGGACCAATGTTTATTTTTAATAATCCGGAAAAAGGTGCAACAAGTGAAGTGATCAAATTTGTGGATGACGTAAAAATGTTTAAAGAAGTTAAAATAAAAGCGAGCTGTGAAGAACTGCAGAAAGAAATTGCCAGAATGAGGAACTGATCATCTAAATGTCAGAGGAAATGCAATGTGGACAAATGCAAAGTGATGCACAAAGAGGAAATTTACCCAAACTATAGATACACAGTGCTTATGCTTATTAGGATTCATCACCCAAGAAAATGATCCTATAGTCTGTGGAAAATACATTGACATCCTCAGCTCAATATGTGGCGATGCTCAAAAAAGGAAATAGATTGTTAGAAATTATTTGGAAAGGACTGGAATATATAAAGGAGAGTATCATAATGCCTCTATATAGACCTTGTGTACAATTTTGTTTGCCCCGTTTCAAAAAAGATAAAGTGGAAATGCAAAAGGTACAGAGAATGGCATCAGATAAAGGGGATGGAAAGGATCCCTTATGGAGAAAGCTTAATCAGGTTAAGGCTCTTCAGCTTGAAGAAGAGCTGACTGATAGGGGATATGATAACGGTTTATAAAATCATGAGTGGGGTGGAACAGGTAAATAGGAAAAGGCCACACTATGGAACTAACAGGTAACAGATGTAAAACAAACTGGAGAAAGTATTTTTTCACTTAGGGGTAGATTTTTAAAAAAAGCGCGTTCGCGTACTTTTCTTTGCGCACCAGGCGCAAACAAAAGTACGCTGGATTTTAGAAGATACTCGCGTAGCCGCGCGTATCTTCTAAAATCCTGGATCGGCGCGTGCAAGGCTGCCGATTTTGGGCAGCCGGCGTGCGCCGAGCCGCGCAGCCTGTCTCCGTTCCCTCCGAGGCCGCTCCGAAATCGGAGCGGCCTCGGAGGGAACTCTCTTTCGCCCTCCCCTCACCTTCCCCACCCTTCTTCTACCTAACCCACCCCCCTGGCCCTATCTAAACCCCTCCCTTACCTTTGTCCGTAGATTTACGCCTGCGAGCAGACGTAAATCTACGCGCGCCAGCGGAGTGCTGGCGCGCCGTGCTCCGACCCGGGGGCTGGTCTGAAGGCCTGGACCACGCCCCCGGGCCGGCGCCACGCCCCCGGTCCCACCCCCGAAATGCTGCGTCATCGGGTCCCGCCCCCGACACGCCCCCGACACGCCCCGACACGCCCCCTTCCGAAAACCCCGGGACCTACGCGCGTCCCGGGGTTCTGCGCGCGCCGGCGGCCTATGGAAAATAGGCGCGCCGGCGCGCAAGGCCCTGCTCGCGTAAATCCGGGCGGATTTACGCGAGCAGGGCTTTGAAAATCCGCCCGTTAATGCATAGTCAAGCTGTTGAATTTGTTGCTGGAAGATGTGGTCAAGTCATTTAGCATTGCTGGGTTTAAAAGGGGGTTCAGACAAGTTCCTGGAGGAAAAGTTCATGAACAATTATTAGCCAGGTAAACTTGGGAAAGCCACTGCTTATTTTCTTGGAGTGAGCAACAAGAAATGGATTTACTCTTTTGAGATTTGCCTGGTGCTTCCTAGTGACCTGGATTGGCCACCGAGAGGATGCTTATCTCAATGGACTTTTGGTCTGTCCTAGCTTGGCACAGCTTATGCTCTTATCATAATGGAATATTATATTTGTTTTCTATGCCTTTCTGAATAATTACTAGCATTTTATTTGCTTTTTCAGCTGGTGCTGCACTTTCAGTCGAGGGGTTAAAAGTGTTGCTCACAAGTGATTCTAAGATCCATTTACCGAGTGGTGACTCTTAGTATGGAACTCAACATTCTGTATTGTTTAGTTAGGATTATTTGTTCCTATGGGCATCAATATGCACTTATCTAGATTAAATTTCATCTGCCATTTAAATGCCCAGTTCCCCAGTCTCACAAGTTCCCTTTTGATCGCTCACAATTTGTGTTTTGACCACTTTGAATAATTCTGTTTCATTTGCAAATCTGATCACCTTACCTTTTGCTCCCTTTTGCAGGTTACTAATGAATGTGTTAAAACACACTGCTCCCAGCACAGATACCATGGCAGCATAGCCATCTACAGTATTATGTCACCAAAGTAAATTCACAACATATAAACACATATCTATCTGCCATACACAACAGATGTAATTGATTTTCTTTGATTGCAATGTATCTGAAACTGTGATATCGAATGCCAAGTTGCTGAACTTTTTAGTTCAGTTATTTCAGTATGTACATGCTTTACTTAATGTGACAGTTGTAGCAGCTATGTCATTTACCTCTTTTTAAAAAACTGCAGTGTATCTGATGCTGCATTGTTGATGTACGATTTATATTTTTAATAATAAAGTTTATTTTGTTTAAAAAAACACAGTCTTAGACTTGTTTTGGGTAAGATCAAAGTCTGTGTCTTGAATTGAGGATGGTCCCTTCCAAGCCTTTTGATTGAGATTCTGATCATGTATAAAATGGAGAGGGGGAGGGTTTAAGACTCTGCCACTTGACCCTTTGGGGGATAGACAACTGTTTAAACCTGTGAGGGTTAAACTTCCTGTAAAAATATACAAATAAAATTGTAGCAGTTTTGTAATTGCAAAGCATTAGCTTTATTAAACTTTTTTGCTTCCAGTATTCGTGACTCTTTGGTATTTGCGGAATAGATATACTGGGGACATGTTCCCTATGTCCAACTGAATTTATAAAAGGATGCCATCACAACATTTAAAATATTAAGGATCTAATCAGATCAGGTGTAAATGACTTGCTAGTTGCAATAACTCAGACTTTTTCTGTATCCGTATGTCTATGTATAATGGATCACACCAAGAAGCACAAAAGAAATTTTGAATGGAACCTTCATTCATCTAAAAAGGCTTTGTAGCTTTGTCTTTCTTATTTTGTTAATACAAACATTTTCATTGGTTAAAGACCATAGGTCATTTTATAAATGGGCAGAATTTACACCCACTGGATCATAAATCCAATGCCAAAGACAAACTTTACTTCAGCTCTTAATTGCTCAGTGCTTTGTAGCACTTGGCGATTTATTCCTGTAAGTAATTTATAAATTGAGTCTGTTGTGTTTTCACATTTATAAATGCTGAAGACTAGCAGGTTTAGATGGATTGTGACATCAACAATTAATTTTACAGTCCCAGATTTGCAAGTTGGTTATAGACAGGGGAATTGAATAAATTAAAACTAAGGTCTTAGTTGCTGTTTGTTTGTTAAAATTCAGATCATTTCCTGCCAGTGCAGGGATGTCAAAACATTGTCGTAACATGGTTGTTGCAATGCAACAGGACTCTCAAGTCCAGAAACACTAGACAAACTCAATCTTATCTTGTTCAAGTAAGGGACATAGAGATGTAATTGTGGCTCACTCTCTACGTCCACACTTGGGTGTGATAATGCACTGCATTTTAAGCTTGGTCCCCTTAATCAAGTGTATTGCTGTTCATTGCAGAATAAAATCAGAAAAGTGCAGAAAAGAACTCTTTTGGTTGAGCTCAGAGACTGGTGCCATTGCATGTGAGAGCACAGTCTTTTCACACAATTTCACACGATACTCGGACGACTGTGAAATCTTCTATTGAACCAACTTCAAATGTTTATACACAGATGTTTTTGTATATGAGCTTTGAAATATCTCTTGGGGTTCCTATAATTCATTTATAACATCATCTGCATATAGTGTATTTATAGATATATATTTTGGTTGCCAATTAAAGGTGATCATGACCCCCAATGTGTCTCATATTTATTGGAACCAAACTGGCAACAAGCACTTTAATCCACATGGGTACATTGCACGACTGACTGCTGCCTGTTCATGTGACCTTCTTACAGGCTTGTAAGCATTAACATTCAAACTGTAGTCAATATAAAAAAACAGGCTGCTTTTGGCTACCACCTTTGGAGATCTAAACTGTTAAGGCCAGTGTCCTTCATGCTTGGATGCCAATAATTTTCTGTAGACATCATTAAGTCTCCTGCAGCTGGTAAACTACAATTTTCATTTGTTGGGCTAGCTGATAAGGCATGATTTTTAGTTATAAGCAGCTTTCATGTGCAGTAAAATTGTGAAGAACCTCACTCAACTTTGCCATATTTTGTTATAGTCCATTGTCTACCAGTACCATTTGAAATTGGAATTCATTTTTGGTTCCCAGTTAGGAGAAAATAGTTTGTCTTCTGAGAAAGCTGGCATTCAGTTACATTTAATAGGGAAATGAGTCAGTCATTCAGGAATCACTGCAGGGTTGCTCTAGACACTTAATTCACTCAGGTTCTGAAAGACAACAGGCATGTGGCGGGCTTCCATTTTGACAAAACAGAGAAGCCGTAGCTGTCGAGCAGTCTGGAAGTTGTAATGCATTGTCTGTGTTTTCTAAATTGGGACTCCTATGAGGTGAATCACTTTTATTCTTTTTACAATTATAACAAATTTGTTTTTATTTTTCTGTTGTAAGTTGTTCATGATAGTTTTCTAGGAGAAGATGTAATCTTTCTCAACATCAGATAAAAACTTATTTCTGATTGGTAAAAATATAGTGGCCAATATTCAAAAAAAAGCTGAGCTCCTAAATTTAGGTACCGAATTAGAGTCCTAAGTTAGGAACCTATTTTCAGCTAAACTTAAGGGCCAGAGGAGGGTAACTTTCAAAAGGATTTACCCATGTAAAAGTAGCATATATCGTAGTTATTTTGAAAAGTCCTTTCACGTGCTTAAAGTGCACTTATGCACATACAACTTATTGACAATTTAATGGCATATGTCGTAGCAATTTTCAAATTTAAATTTTCTTCTAGAGAACACATCTTTGGCTCCTGATGTCTTTCTGTGTCTGTTTTATAGTGTAGGCCTTGCACATCTTGGTGGCTCTCCCATGGACTGCCTCTACCTTGCTAGTAAACTGTAGTAGATGTCGTTTCCAGAACTGAAATCAGTACTGAAAGTGGGGGTCTCCCCAAAGACCTATGCAGGGGGAATATTATTTCCCTCTTTCTACTAGTGATACTGCTCTTTTGGGCCGATACAGTACAGTGCGATCTGACGGAGCGCACTGTTAACCCTCGATTGGACGCGCGTTTTCGACGCATTAGCGTTACCCCTTATTCAGTAAGGGGCCGAAAACGTGCGTCCAACTCCCCGAACCTAATAGCACCCGCAACACGCAAATGCATGTTGATGGCCCCTTTTAGGTATTCCCGCGCGATTCAGAAAGGAAAATGTGCAGCCAAGCTGTACATTTTACTTTCAGAAATTAGCGCCTACCAAAGGTAGGCATTAATTTCTTCGGGCAACGGGAAAGTGCACAGAAAAGCAGTAAAAACTGCTTTTCTGTGCACCCTCCGACTTAATATCATGGCGATATTAAGTCGGAGGTCCCGAAAGTTACCAAAAGTAAAAAAAAATAAAAAAAAATTTGAAGTCGGCCCGCGGCTCGCGGGTCGAAAACCGGACGCTCAGTTTTGCCGGCATCCGTTTTCCGAACCCGTGGCTGTCAGCGGGCTCGAGAACCGACGCCGGCAAAATTGAGCGCCGGCTGTCAAACCCGCTGACAGCCGCCGCTCCGGTCCAAAAGGAGGCACTAGGGACACGCTAGTGTCCCTAGCGCCTCCTTTTACCTGTTTTTACCACCAGGCCTAATTTGCATACTGAATCGCGCGCACAGGAGAGTGGCCTGTGTGCGCGCCGGGAGAGTGGGCATTCGCCTGCTCTCCCGTGGACTTTACTGTATCGGCCCGTTTAAGCATCCAAGTATGCAATTAGCTTACCCAAACCTGCTTAGTGAGCAAGTGTTTGTTAATTTCAATGAACACTTATCTAGGCACATGGGTTATTTTGTTTTATTAACTATTTATTCCCTGAATTCTTCTGCCACCTTACTATGCATGAAATAAACCACCTTACTATACATGAACTGCCACCTTACTATACATGAAATAAGTGACATTTATGAAACTCATGCCAATATCAAAGTCAATTACCAATATTGTATCAATATGAAGCTAGGGATTTTAGATATGAAAAAGGAATTGCCTTGGTTATTGATGACCTGCTGGCAGTCTAAAAACATAGAACATAGAATATGACAAGCAGATAAGGCCTATAGAGGGGTGTACAAACTAAGCATTTTTTCCCATAGGCACAAAATAGTGAAAAACCTTTTTGTATATCTAGTGCATATTGATCCCAATTTCCTTTTTGCTGCAAAGAATTGTGTTTACCTTAATCCACTTGTAGGTGATACATTTTTATTGTACTAACTAAAAACATCTGTGACTAGCTTTCGTGTTGCAATATTCTTGGCTCTACTTGATCTCTGATTTTATCTTCACTTTCTGTTAACCAAAGGTCTTTTGTGCTTATCCCATCTTTTCTTAAATTCTGTTAGTGTTGATGTTACTGCAGACTACCTGCAGCCTGCCACCACTTTAATGTGTCCTATGGCACCACCGAGCAGCTGACACAGTCCCATGCTTCCTTGCTACAAAGAAGGCAGGTTGGAACTCCGTCAGGGCTACTTCCAGTTCTGTTCTTAGGAATGAATGTGTCCTCATGTAAAGCAATACTTTGCTGTACAAGTCAGCAATAGTTTATTGTATAAGTACTGCCATTCCTTCTCGAAGGTGGATGCTGCTTCAGCAATACTGTCATTCCCAGAAGATTGGAGGAATAAATGCCTGAACTCTGATCGAATGCAGATTTGCCCCTGGCAGCAAAAAGCTGTGACTGCTAGGCCATTTGGACAATGTTTCCCATTCTTCTCCTAGAGGCGCATCTAACCAGTAGGCTTTTCAGGATATCTGTTATGAGTATGCTTGAGATAGATGTGCATACATTGGAGATACAGTGTATGCATACCTATCTCATACATATCCATTGTGGTCATCCTGGAAATCTGACCTAATAAGTGTGATTCCAGGAGAGGGCTGGGAAATACCACATTCGGCTACTCTCAACAAACTATTTTATTTCTGAATGGCACTGGATACTAGCACATTCTAAGAAAAATTCATATATGATATAAGCAGTTTTGTGACTTGAGGGACTGGACTGACAATATCAATCATAAGGAAAGTGAGTGACAGAAAAAAAGGAGGCAATTGAATATCCCAATCCTTTGCCATGAGATAATGCCTTTGGAAACTCAGATATCAGGAAGGTTATTGGTTGACAAGCTCATAGTACTCAATGAACAGATTGCCCATTGCTTGGGATATGCATGTATCTGAAACTGCCATTTAGCATTATTAAAAATAAAGCTATTAGCAGGTTGCAATAGTTTGTTACCCTGTAATTACAAACAGAATAATAAGGACATTAACTCTCCCATATTCTGCATGGCAAAATTTACTTGGCTATTGCTCGTGGCATGCCAAAATATTTTAATACTTGATTTCTTGATGTTCTGATCTAAGGAAGGGTAAGTAACTGTTATTGTGGTTGCTGTGCTAGTCCATTTTCCAGAGCAATGTTGAGTAATACCAATACAACTATAGCTTGTTTCTCTTGTATAATAATATGTGTTTGACCAGCTGATGTACATTGCTTTAAAAAAACAAACAAACCCCAACATATTTTTATGGGAAACACTTGAATTGTGATTAAAATTGATTTTCCCCCCCTTTGGGAAGCTGGAATAAGAAATGATTATCCTCTCATTTATGAAACAGATTTATTCTGTTGAAACGGAGGCTTGTTTGAAATGTAATTGAATTTTTGTTACCTAATGGAAAGTGACAGTTAACAGTATTTATTTTCCATTTGTGTCTCAGCTGATAACATAACACAATTTTGATTTGTAGTTAGCTTTGGAATTTGAGATTGTTCCATCTCCTTAATTGAAAAGATGGGAGCAAGATGGCCCAGAACAATCCTGTTTTTTTTTTTTGTTTTGTTTTTGTTTCTACTGAACCAGTAAATGCATTATTAGGGTAGTAAACAGCCTCTGTGCCTTTCTACTTTATTAATGGCTGTTTTCACTTGCTATTTTTTGCATCCTGTATTTTGATGCCACTATGACATATGACACAGTTTTTTCACAAATAAAAAATGCTTTTCTAAAACTCACTGCCTTTAAGGTAAAATTCAGCTATATATTTTGGTGAACAGTTGTACTCTGGGTTGTCAAGAAATTCAGAGGCTACATGTACTACCTTGGGTGTTCATATTTTTTAAAATCTGTGCTAAAAGTGAACTTGGCCTGCTGATGGTACAGCCTCTCAAGCTGCTCATTCTAGCCATGGGGATATTGCCAATTGAATTTTGTTTTTTTACCCTTTCCTTTCTACTTCCAGATCAGTCAGAACCAGGACTGGGATGAGGCACCATGAGCCTTCATTCGCAGCTACTCAGGGATTGTTTTTCCTGTTTTAAATACCCTTAACATAATCTGCTCATTGGAGTGATAGTCCTGGGTCAACGACCATGCACCAGGGCTCCTGGAACCCTGCAATCATGGCCATTAGGGGTCACCCTTAGGCAAGGACCATGACTCCCTCCCTCCCCTCCTTCCAGGGGCTGTGAATGCTGCCTCCTCAACATCGCCAGCCCTAGTTGACCCAGGGAGCAGACCTGTCTTGGAGATCGAGCTGGGGACCTTCTGCATGGCAGTGCCCAACCCTTGCTACCTGAGTAACTAGGCTGGCTTATCTTTATTAGGTTTTACCATTTCATTATTCAGAGTGGGTTTGTATTGTTGTAAATCAGTATGGCTAGGGTATATCGGAGGTTGTTAACTTGTAGCTGTTGTCAAACAGCATTGCTATGCCACCTCCTCTCTTTTACCCAGACCTGCTTATAAGTTGAACAGAGAAACTTGGGGGACAGTTGGCTGGTGATGTTGACCTCACTGATTTTGCTGTGCCAAATTTCCTTTTGGAAATGAAATCAGCAGATTCTTCAAGCAGCAGGTCAGCACTGATAGGTATTTTGTGATTAACTGATCATAGCTTCAGTCAAAGTTTAGAGCTCAAGGAAGGATCTGATTATATATGGGGACTAGCCTTTCTCAGAAGATGGTTAGGATAGTTATTTGGATTGGGACTGCCGCCTGGATGGTCCAGACCTCTGAAGGTGCATTTCCTCTGCAGTGGTGCACTCCAGCCGGCTCCAAGTTGCCTGAGAAGGCTAATGAAGGAGGGAGGTGGACAGGTGTCTTGCTGCATCCTGTTTCCCTAGGGCTGACTGGTTTAGAATGTCTCCTGGCAGGGGTGAACATCGGGGAATGAAGAAGAGGGGTGAACGGTGTTCAATGAAGAAGAGGGAACAAATCTAGTAAGAAGAGAAGAATGTATAACATCTGAGGTTTAGTGGATACTGCGAGCATTGATATGCATATTTAGACTTTATGGGGAAAGTTTTTATGTGGAATGAATGAGGTATGGTTGTGTGGATGTGTGTGTGATTATGGGGGTGATGAGTTTTTAGTATTGACATGTCCTTGATGTCAATACTAAAATGGTTGGGTGCAATAGCTTCAGGATCTTGATGTGTCCACTCTAATTGAAGATGGCATGTGAGGTATGTTCGTGAATATGTATTTTGCAAATAATGTTTTGTAAAAAATTGTGTTTATAAAGAGATGAAATGCAATAAATAAATAAATATACTTTGTGAAATATTTGTATTGTGTGTATAAAAATTGAAACATGATTTATATATTGACTCATTTACAAATTAATATAGAGTTGCATAATTTAGTAGATGTGATTCCCATTACTGATGTATTATTCAAATTGATTGGGGGATCTGGTAATTCTCTCTTGGTTTGTTACCATATAAGATTTCCTGGCAAAGTTAATCATCATACAAAAACTTTATTTCCACCTAGTCTACCAGATACCAGCCAGAGGCTCTAACCAATTAATCATCCTTGGCGATTTCAAATTCCAAGCAGTAGACTGCTCCTCGACAACTTCATCTGATTTTATAATGGAGAAGTCATCTCTTGGCTTTACCCATTGGTATGAAAGAACCAGCCCATGAAGTTGGGTCACACACTCAACCTTATTTTTATCCCTCCAAACCTATTTAAAGAATTCAGTCCCATTAACCTGCACACAACGCTCCTCTCCTGGTCAGATCACTGCCGTATCAGCCTAACACTAAACTAAAATCTCTTAAATCCAGTGATCCCAGCCTGACATTCAAAAAGACCAGATGATTAAGAACATAACCCCAGAATGGCTCCTAAACTGCATGGACTCTTGCTTATCAGTGAATGCAAAATCCACAATCAATGTCATGATAGAGATGGAACACTGAGATCCACAGGACCTTAGCCTACCTAGCACCAGAAAGAATACTCCCAGTAAACAACATAAATTACGACCTTTGTTCCTCAATGATCTACTCTCACTAAGATAAAAAAGAAAGCTAGAGAGATTATGGCTTCAAAGATGCTCAGATACAGACAAGTTAAACCACAAGACAGATCAAAGTGTGATAGAGCAATACTACAGGCCAACCCCCCCCCCCCCCCCCATTTCTCTATTTTGATCTTCAGTCCCAAAAATAGCAGCAGAGAACTATTTAAAGTCCAAAGAGATCTTTTGTATAAGAATGCCAAAATGACGGTCTGAAGCCCTCCACCATTGATTGCAAGAAATTCATATGCCATTTCACAGGCAAGATCAAAAAGATCTCTGCCAAGCTGGACAGTCAGACAATTGAAGAAAGAAAGAATCCCAAGACTTACAAGACTTCAGTGATCAGAACTTACACACCTCACTCAAACTCCCTCCCATACCATCCTACCCTTCATTTTATGAAGTGTCCAGCTTCTGCGTAGTAGCATAGTAACATAGTAGTGATGGCAGAAAAGGACCAGATGGTCCATCCAGTTTACCCAGCAAGCTTCTTATGATAGTAACTGCCACTCCATGCAGGCTACCCCATGTTTCTATTAAGGGTAGTAACTGCCACTTCGTGCAGATTGCCCCCTTGTTACTGTTAAGGGTAACCACTGCCGCTTCAAGCAGTTATCCCCAAGCCTAATGATAAACTATTAAAAAAATTACTGCTAGCAACATTTTTACTGGGTGATGATCCTTCTTGAAAATTCAGACAGTGCTGCATGACGTACTGTGCTCATGGTCTTGGCTGTAGAAACAGTCATGTGCTTCTTCCCTTATATCTGTGTATCAGTTCCCCAGACCGTAAAAGTCAGGGCCTGTGATGGTTGTCATCTGAGTCCAATTCTCCTTTCGCCGCCCCCTCCCCACTGCTGTCAAAGCAGAGAGCGATATTGCAGTTGCGTCAAAAGCATCAGAGCTTATTTGTTAAAGGTAGTAACTAAACCTGAACCCTAGCAAAGCAAAGGTCCTAGCAATCAGCAGCCAGTCAGAAGGAAAAAAGTTCACACTGAATGGGGTCCCTCTGCCTTTTATATCAGAGATGTGCAGCTTAGGCGTTGTCCTAGACACCATGTTTACTTAGAATCCTACATTATGACAGTGCTAGGAAATGCTTACTTCCAACTTCATCAAGTGAAACAACTAAAGCTGTATAGAAGCACCGCTGACCTGGATACCCTTATACATGGGTTTAATATGTTGCAGATTATTGAAATTCCTTGTATGTGGGTCTTCCACAAAAGCTTTTAAATGCCTTCAGCTAGTAAAGAATGCTTTTGGATATTATCATGCTGGATACTGGGAACACTTCACTCCAGACTCCAATTCTTACAATAGCTCCCAGTTTCCTACTGAGCCCAATTCAAGGCCCCTTACATTGCATACACATGCTCTAGATCCACTTTATCTAAAGTAATGCCTTCACCCTTATAAATTATTCCATGCTCTAAGATCAGAAAACAAGGCACTCCTCCAAGGGACCTTCTCATTCTTTGTCCCTGCATTCTGGAGCTCCTTACAAAGGAAGTCAGACTGGCCTCTGACCTCCTGTCCTTTGGCTAGCAGGTCAAAAGTTGGCTGTGTCACCAAGCCTGCTAAATACTAGGGATGTGCAGAGCAAAAGTTTAAATTCATATGTCCATATGTCCAAAGGGGGTCCCATTTGCGGTCAATATGGACATAAACAGAATTCAATGAGTTGAGTATATGTCCATATGTGCTGGGCAGACTAGATGGGCCATTTGGTCTTCTTCTGCCGT
The DNA here is from genome assembly GCF_901001135.1 of Rhinatrema bivittatum. Taxonomy (NCBI): domain Eukaryota; kingdom Metazoa; phylum Chordata; class Amphibia; order Gymnophiona; family Rhinatrematidae; genus Rhinatrema; species Rhinatrema bivittatum. Next base: position 184,430,509 of record NC_042615.1, read on the forward strand.
CATTTCTATGTTTCTATATGTTTCTATGTAAACCCCTCACCCTCCTTAATCCCCCCCCCCCAAGACTTACCACAACTCCCTGGTGGTCCAGCGGGGTCAGGACGCCATTTCTGACCAACTTTGCAAGGAGCACGTGACGTCGGCGTCACGTCGGAGTGACGCGGCGTCACGTGATTCCCCGCGGGTTCGCGCCGGAACGCTCGTTCGGCCCAAAAGGAACTTTTGGCCAGCTTGGGGGGGCCTCCTGACACCCCCAAGCTGGCCAAAAGTTCCTTTTGGGCCGAACAAGGGTGCCGGAGGGAACTCGCGGGGAATCACGTGACGCCGCGTCACTGCGACGTGGCCCCCCCAAGCTGGCCAAAAGTTCCTTTTGGGCCGAACGAGGATCCCGGAAGTGACCCCGCGGGGAATCACATGACGTCGGCGTTACGCGGCGTCACGTGATTCCCCGCGAGTTCCCTCCGGTACCCTCGTTCGGCCCAAAAGGAACTTTTGGCCAGCTTGGGGGGGCCTCCTGACCCCCCCAAGCTGGCCAAAAGTTCCTTTTGGGCCGAACGAGCGTTCCGGCGCGAACCCGCGGGGAATCACGTGACGCCGCGTCACTCCGACGTGGCGCCGACGTCACGTGCTCCTCGGAAAGGCTTTCAGAAATGGCGTCCTCACTCCTCGCTGGATCACCAGGGAGTTGTGGTAAGTCTTTGGGGGGGGATTAAGGAAGGTGAGGGGTTTAAATTTTTATTTTGGATCAACAATCACGATTTCCAACTTATCCAACATAGCTATGTTGAATAAGTTGGAAATCCGATCATTTATGTCATCACTTTTTTAAGTTAAAAAAAAAAAGTAGCGTTTTACATTTATGTTCAATACGAATGCACACCCCTACTAAATACCATCTTCCACTATGCCTTCTCATGGGCCTGAGAGGGGACAAATAGTTTATATTTCCATCAGTGACTTATGGTGAGACCAATAAACCCTATTGCCAGTGGGAGCACTGAGAGGAGAGGATCACCTTGCTGGTGGCTGAAAGGAATCAGTAAGTTCTGCTTGGGAAATTTTGTAAAAGTAATGGGGAGAAGTAAACTATTGGGGTATATTATTTAGTATGTTTGTGTGTTTATGCTTTAAATAGACAGATAATAAACAGAAGTTAGTGTTTGTATTTCCCAACCTTCCCACCCCTCTCCCACCCACCCCTAGCTCATCCTTTAATTTATAGGCAGGTGCCACTTCACACTTAAAAAAAAAAATCAGCCTTTTAACTTCATGAATTCCCCACACCTTATTGAGAATTTGATCATTCCCTTGTAGGCCACTACCAGACATATAGTGAATACACTAATACATTTAAAGGACCCTAATTAGACACATTCTACACCCACAGCAACCAAAACCTTAACTAGGAACTGAACAAATTTGAGATGAAGGCAGCAATCCAGCAGCAAGAGGGGGGCCTTCCAGTCTTTTGCATCAAATGTCACATGTATGATATTTTACCCGCCGGCGAGAATATGTACATGTGCACCAGATGCAAAGAGCTCTTGTCTCTCAGAAAATGAGTCAGTTCTCTGGAGGCTAGAATGGCAGACCTGGATGAGCTGAGGCAGACAGAGAGGTATCTTGAATACTGTGTACAATTCTGGTCACCGCATCTCAAAAAAGATGGTACAGAGAAGGGTGACCAAAATGATAAAGGGGATGGAACAGCTCCCCTATGAGGAAAGACTAAAGAAGCTAGGACTGTTCAGCTTGGATATGAGACAGCTGAAGGGGGATATGTTAGAGGTGTTTAAAATCATGAGAGGTCTAGAAGGGGTAAATGTGAATCAGTTATTTTCTCTTTTGGATAATAGAAGGACTAGGAGGCACTCCATGAAGTTAGCATGTAGCACATTTAAAACTAATCAGAGAAAATTCTTTTTCACTCAGCACACAATTAAACTCTGGAATTTGTTGCCAGGGCATGTGGTTAGTGCAGTGGGTTTAAAAAAGGTTTGGATAAGTTCTGGAAGGAACATTGAACATAAGAAATTGCCATACTGGGTCAGACCAAAGGTCCATCAAGCCCAGCATCTTGTTTCCAACAGTGGCCAATCCAGGCTACAAATACCTGGCAAGTACCCAAACACTAAGGAGATTCCATGCTACTGATGCCAGTAATAGCAGAGGCCATTCCCTAAGTCAACTTGATTAATAGCAGTTAATGGACTTCTCCTCGAAGAATCTATCCAAACCTAACTGCACCAACCACATCCTCTGCCAACAAATTCCAGAGCTTAATTGTGCATTGAGTGAAAATTAGTTTTAAATGTGCTACTTGCTAACCTCATGGCATACCCCCTAGTCCTTTTATTGTTTGAAAGAATAAATAACTGATTCACATCTACCCATTCTAGACTTCTCATGATTTTAAGGACCTCTATCATATCCCCCCCTCAGCCAGCTCTTCTCCATTAACTGCTGTTAATCAAGTTGACTTAGGAAATAGTCACTGCTATTTATGGCATCAGTAGCATGGGATCTATTTAGTGTTTGGGTAATTGCCAGGTACTTGTAGCCTGGATTGGCCACTGTTGGAAACAGGATGCTGGGCTTGATGGACCCTTGATCTGACCCAGTATAGTAATTTCTTATGTTCTTATATTGCCAGCAGTGCCTTGCAGTGAACTGATTCCTGATCCATGAAGTAACTATCACAAAAACTCTCATTTTGATACCCCTTCAACTAGGCAGAATATCTGTATTACCCTATTGGCTATGTTTAATCGCTGCTCTAACACGTAAAAAGTTTTTATTCTGATACCATTTCTTTTAGTCATGAAGTCTGTATTACCCTATCAGCTATGTTTATTCACTGCTGTAACTCACTTTGAGTATATTGGTAGCAAATCATGCCATAAATATTTTGTGATAATAATAATGTTAATCATTGTGAGATGCCTTAGTGTGCTAGCATGCTTCACTGAGCTGTTTGGAAGTGTTGTAAAATAAACTGAAATATTTTTGATAGGCAAATATTGGAGAATTTTGAGGACTTTTGAATGAAAATCACAAAACCATTATGGATTTGAGCAAAATTTGCAAAAGCAATGCATATTTCTGCATAGAAATTAACTATGCCATTAACACCATGTTGAATTTCTTACCTATTTTTTTTTTTCAAAATTCTGAAAGAAGTTGAAGGAATCTGTGTAGTTTCAAAAGCTTATACACAATAAGACATGTGTGCAGTTTTCATGTCAGTTCAGTGAAATGTGTCTGGGCATGCAGTATCTAGTTTTCTCCAAGACCAGAACATCTACTAGCCCTCTGCACTACATGAGTTTTTTTTTCTTTTACAGACTCGCCATGTATTTGTAAATGATAGTGACCAGAATTTTCTACATTTTGCATTTGAATGTAAACATTTAAGAGAGTCCTGTTCCAAAAGTCAAGATGCTTTGGGTATTATCGGGTGGATTTTAAAAGCCTTGCTCACGTAAATCCGCCTGGATTTACGCGAGCAGGGCCTTGCACGCCAGCGCGCCTATTTTCCATAGGCCGCCGGCGTGCGCAGAGCCCCGGGACGCGCGTAGGTCCCGGGGTTTTTGGAAGGGGGCGTGTCGGGGGCGGGACCCGATGACGCTGTGTTTCGGGGGTGGGGCGCGGCACGGCGGGACCGGGGGCGGGACTGGGGTGTGGCGCCGGCCCGGGGGCGTGGTCCAGGCCTCCGGACCAGCCCCCGGGTCGGAGGACGGCGCACCAGCAGTCCGCTGGTGCGCGTAGATTTACGTCTGCTTCTCGCAAGCGTAAATCTACGGACAAAGGTAAGGGGGGGGTTTAGATAGGGCCGGGGGGGGGGGTGGGTTAGGTAGAGGAAGGGAGGGGAAGGTGAGGGGAGGGCGAAAGACAGTTCCCTCTGAGGCCGCTCCGATTTTGGAGCGGCCTCGGAGGGAATGGAGGCAGGCTGCGCGGCTCGGCGCGCGCCAGCTGCCCAAAATCGGCAGCCTTGCGCGCGCCAATCCAGGATTTTAGAGGTTACGCGCGGCTATGCACGTATCTTATAAAATCCAGCGTACTTTTGTTTGCGTCTGCTGCGCAAACAAAAGTACGCGATCGCGCTGTTTTTAAAAATCTACCCCTATATGGTTTATCAGTGCAATAATAAACACTCAGAACTCTTATGTGCTTTGCTCCATGTCTATAAGGAGTTGACGTGACTCTGAAATGAGAATGAAATAAGTTGTGCTAGAGACTAATAGAAGTGAATGGCGGTCATCCTTGTTATATAGTATGTAATTGTTGGCAGAAGTTTCATTAAATTAGAGGATTTGGAGTTCCTAAGTGCTCAGTAGGTTAAAAATTTAGGGGTGTTATGTGAAGATTAAGATCACTAGAGTATCATATTTCAAATGTGGTGACAGGCATATTTTTTAAATTGAGGTTGTTAAAATGAATTCGAGGGATGTTGTCACAAGCAGTTTTTAGGCTGGTTTGGTATTCCCTATGTTAGATTACTGCACTGGGCTGTTGGTGGGTCTACCGGTAAAAAGTATTCAGCGGCTTCAAGTTATGCAAAATATGGCAGCAAGATTAATAATACTCATGTCCTAGAAGAATGAGTGCATTTCCACTTTTGAGACAGTTACACTGGCTGCCAGTCAGATCATCAGTTTAAAATGTTATGTTTCATGTTTAAGGTGGTGTATGGAGAGGGAGCTTACTTACAACATCTTGTCTAGCAGTGTAGACCAAACAGAAATTTCCGGTCAGCTATGGAAGGTTTGCTCCAGGTTCCAACAGTTAAAAGAGGTAAAGAATGTTTCTTTTCGGAAAAGGAATTTTTTCTGAAGCTGGTCCAAAGATTTGGAATTTAATTCCGCATGAAGTACTGTTAGAAAAGGATTATTTAACCTTTCGCAAACAGGTGAAATGCTGGCTTTTTCCACTTTAATTATTTGGTTTTACACTTGGCTGGGAAGGTGCCAATATGAATTCTTTTTAGATGCAGAATTTATGTTTTAGTTTAAGTTGTATTTGATTTGTTTTTATTGGAAGTATTGACATTTTTGTATTCGATGATCACGTTGAATTTTAAATGTTGTAAACCACATTGACCAGAACCATTTTGTGGAGTGGTACATAAGAATGTGCAAATAAACAAATAAATAAATAAACAAATAAAAAAATAAATATTCTATCTCTTCTGTGAATACCAGGGAGTTTTTCTGTCCCCTTGTAACCATTTATATACCCATGTAAGTCATGCCACCCAAAAATAAGCCCATAAATCAGGAATACACATCCCACCAACCTCTTTAGGTTCTAACAAAACCCAAAGTTTCACTCAGGCAGATCAACCACACCACAAATATTTTAGGAGTAGACTATTAACATTTGCAAAGAAACTTCCTGGAAAAAAACAGGATATATGCTGAAAAATGTAGAACAATTGTGGTAGAACATTAATCTTAATAACATTAATTCACCCTGCCCAGAATAAGAAAAGCCCAGTCTACTCTCAAATCTTTTTGAAGAGTGCTGAATATAGGAGAGTAATTAAAGTTGTACAAATCTCCCATATGACTAGGTACCCAAATCCCCAAATATTTAAGATAAGAACCCGCTTTCTTAAAGGGTGCAAAACAACTCAGAATCTTGTTCTTAGTACAGGTACCTATAGGAAAAAGTTCAGACTTTTGATAATTAACCTTGTACCCTGCAACACAGTCAAACTCCTCCAGCAGGTACAGCAATTTCAGTTCGGACACTTTAGGGTTAGATGAAAAGAGTAACACATCATCAACGTATAAAGAGATGACATGTGACAAGTGAATCCCTATTTCTTCAAATCCATCTGGATCTTTTGTACCAGGACCTCGATCGCTAGATCAAATAAGAGTGGCAAGAGTGGGCAACCCTGCCTAGTACCCTTCTGAATAGATACATAGCCCGACAATCCCCCGTTCGTTAGAATTCTAACTGGGGGTTATGCATAGAGAGCCCGAATCCAGCTACAGAACTGCAGGGGCATTCCGTATTTATTCAAGGCAATGAAAAGGAAAGGCCATTGAAGCATGCTGAAAACCTTCTCTGTATCTAGTCCAATCACTAGACCCAGGCTCTATCTCTCCTAGCTAATGCTAGAATGTGAGTATTAATAACCGGGGCATGCCCCTTAACAAAGCACATTTGTTCCTCCCTAGTCAGGTCTTCCATACATTTCTCCAAGCGCAGTGTAATATTTTTGCTAATATTTGTATTCAGAAAGGAGACTGGGCGATAGTGCTCTGGCTCCAAGTTATGCAGTCCTTTCTTATGTATAAGGACAATAGTGGCATCTGTAAGATGGCCAGACTCCTGCGGGTTAAATTGTAGAGAGTTAAAAACCTGCCGCAATGGAGTTATCAATTCCTGTATAAACCGTTTAAAAATATCTACAGGGTACCCATCCTGACCAGGACTTTTCCTTCCTGGCAACCCTTTCACTGCCAATTGCACCTCTTCAGCCATAAAAGCCCCCCCCCCCCCTAGTTTCTCCCTCTGCCTGTCAGCATCGAGAGATGGACTCCTTCAAGGAAATGCAATAACTCATCCTTCATGACAGATGCCTCTGCTTTACATAATTCTGAGAAACACCTTTTAAATTTGTCAATTAGAGAATATGTAATCTTGTAATCTTGTCATCACTTCTATGCATCCCTGTTATTAAAGTTTGCTGCCTCCTGCATCTGAGCAAGTGCGCCCGTCTTATTCCCATGTTCATATGTTCATATATTCTTTGACGGAATAACAGAAACCATGGTCTGTATCTTCCAACTGTAGACCCTTAAGGTCTGCCCTGCATTTTTCTAGGTCCCAAAAAGTCCCATAGGAGCCCGTCTCTTTATGTTTCTTTTCTAGCAAACTTATACGCTTCTCCACAATATATACACAATAACTCCACAATATATACACAATAACTGATTATTTTCCCCCTAAGTACAGTTTTCAGCATCTCTCACAGAAGAACACGAAAGTAATCTCCCCCACTATGAATCTCAAAAAATTCTTTCGTCACACCAGCAATCAGAATACAAAAGGATTTCTGCTGGAGTAAGGATGCATTAAAGCATCAGCTTTTACCAGCACTCACAGAGTGCATCGATTGCATGGGAACATATATTGGGCTGTGGCCCGAAATAAAACTCCTCAAGATGTATGCTGGGCCCGCCCGATGCACAAGGGACTTGGCACAGAGAAAAAAGTCAATATGACTGTAAGTTTTATAACGCTGTGAGAGGCAGGTATAATCCCTCCCTGTAGGGTTTTTCTTTTTCCACACATCTACCAGCCCCCAACTTCAATAACAACATTTTAAGCATTTCTGTCTGACCCACAGGTTGAACCCAAGAGGATCTGTTCTTCAGGGGATCCAGGCATGTGTTCCAATCACCGCCCGTAACAAAATGCAAAGATGTAAATGATTCCATCATACCCAACAGCTGGGTGTAGAACTCTTTCTGCTTCTCATCTGGACCATATACACACTCTAATGCAAATTTCATATCATACCAAGAGCATTCAGAGAGAATGTATCTCCCCTCGGGATCTTTTGAAACATCTGTCTGCAGGGGGAGGGATTTGTGCACAAGAATGCCCACTCCTCTACTATTAGATGTATATGAAGTGTATTGCGCCCTACCAACCCATTCCCTCACCAGTTTAGCATGCTCTCCTCTCCTTCTATAAGATTGGTCTCTTGCAGTAAAACAAAGTGCACCCCATGCTTCTTTAAATGACCCAGCATTCTACTTCTCTTCACAATGAAAGACACAAACTGAGCCATATTATTAGCCATAGTCCATGCTTCTCCAAGTAATATTCATATCTTTTCTCATGTATTCTAGCCTAACCCTTAAGGCCATATCTCCAACTGTATCAACCTGGTGTATGTGCGCTCTTGGAAATTTTTCACTGAAATTCAACCAAACCCAATCAACGATATCTTGATCCCTAACTTGTCACCCCACTTGCCCAATTGTAAACTATGGCAAACCAACGAGTATATTGAAAAAATACTCAGGGCCCCACTACTCTGACCTCTCCAATACAACGCCCCACCCTCAAAAAGAAAAGTAAAAACAGGCAAGAGGACCTCGGGACTTGTCTGCTTCCCCCAAATTCAACCCAGCCAAAGAAAGCCTGCTCCCCTCTTTCACCTTCAAACTGCAAGCACACAGCAAACCCACCTCCCCTGCAACCTCCAGCACAACTAGACCAACAACAATATCCCCTCCCCTTACCGCCCATCTTCTAAACATAAGTTGAAGTGCCCTGCATGAGCAGCAAGTCCATTGCCGTCCCTTGCGGGTTGCCAAACTGTGACAGCCACCAACAGCATGAACACAGTTCCTGTTGTCTCGGCGAGTAGAAACACCCATAGTTATGGCAGTCGTACTCAGGTGATTTGATCTTTCTGTCACGATCTTCTGATGAAAGGCAACCCCAATGCGATGGCACCGCAGGTGGCAATTGCATGAAATACAACAAAGAATATAAAACTAAAAGAACAATCCAACCAACCCCCCACCCTCCCCCTCAACCTAATCTGCCCATTCACCTATGCAACAAGGGCCCACCCCTCCGATCCCTCCATTTAACACAAAATGGTAAAGATAGTAAATTAAAATATGCAAACTAAAATATATTAAACCCTTCAGACTCTGTTCTAGTAAAACAAAAATCTAACTATAATTCCCAAACAGAACCCCTCGAGTACAAGAAAACACAACCATTGTAAAAAGGCTATCAAGGACTGCTAGCATCAGTGTGTGGGTCGTCTCGTTCCTCTCTGCCCATTTTTACCAGGAACTATTTCACCACCAGCACAGACTTGAAAAACAACACCCACTCCTTATAATGAAGCTTTAATTTAGCAGGGCATAGCAGTGCATACATGAGGCCCTTATCTCTGAGTGCCCGTTTCACCTATGCAAATTCTTGTCGCTTTCGCTGGAAGTCAGCAGAGTAATCATGAAAGATGAAAAGTTTTTTCCCTTGATAATTAAGTTTCTTCGCTGACCTGCTTGTTTCAACAATCTGATACTTATCACCAAAATTGTATAGCAGGATAATGACCGCCCTCGACCTGCCGTCATCCTTCAGTACAGGAGTGAGGGTGCAATGTACCCGATCAATTTTTACTCGGCCTTTTTTAAAATTAAGATTGAGCAAAGTCGGGAGTCACATGGAGAAGAAAGCAACTGCATCGGCTCCTTCAGTTTTCTCGGGGAGACCTACCACTCTAATATTGTTATGGCGATTTTGATTTTCCAAATCGTCCTGGCTCTCAATCACCTTTTTATACGAGTGTTCGAGCACCTCAGTCTTCTGCCATGCAGTGGTAAGAGACATTTCTAACTCCTCAACCAGCTCCGTAACATTGTTTAATTGAGCCGTTGTTCTCCCACTGTGGACGCTATTTGCGATACTCGATCTACCATGGATTCAAGCTTGGCATCTAAGCTAGTATGTATTTTCTCACACAGCTGTTTCATGACTACTTTAACCACTTCCTCCATTTCAGCTGGGATCGTGGCATTCGCCATGTTCTTGTCTCCAGAGGCCGCCTCTTCTATGCAGGCCGCTTTCTCTGATGCAGGTTTTCTGCATGTTCTCGTTGCTCATAGATTGTTTTCTCCTCACATTATAGGCAGGGATTTTTTAGGTGCCTTTTCAGCCATTGTCCAGGAGATATTGCTAGGGATTAACAGAATTGTGAAGGTAAGGTAAATCACGAGGGCGGGAGCAGCTCAAACCCGCAACTGCTCAGGACCTGCACATCACATGAGCCCCCACAATTTTCTAAAGGGCCATGTCTGTCTTTAAAGCACTACTTTACCTGCAGAAGTCCCTTTGAAAATTACTCTCCCTATGTATAAACAGAAAGTAAGGAAGTTCTTAGAAAGTATAGTTTCATTATTTCGATGATGAATCTGCCATGGACGAATTTCAGAATTGCCATTTCTGTAGAACCAAAGTGAGGAGTTTACTTTAGATTCAGTTTTGTGAAAGCTTTGGGCTTGCCAGCCACTCAGTCCCAGATCACTGAGAACTATCGCCTTAAAAATGATATTGAAACCTATTTATATTCTTTGCAGATCTTTATGCCCCATAAAACATTATCTTTTGTTTTCCAACTGAATCCATTCTTCAGTTTGAGTACTGCAAATGCTGCAGCAATCTACTCACAAAAAAAATGAATTTCTAAGTAAGTAATGGAATAAACTCACAATTCTTGGAAAAAAGCCAATGCACAAAAAAAAAAAAGAAAAGGAGTCTGACTTAATAAAGATGATTTTAGTTTACAGATACAATTTGCACAATGAGAAAATGTATCAGATATAGGTAGCAACTGAATTTGTATTTACTAATCTTTTTTTACCTTCATTTCCTGTAAAAATCATTTATTCTAGACAAATAAATATATATTTTTTTTTACAGGACAGTTTCTAATATAGTTTTTGGCAAGAAAAATGACTTTTTGTCTGCGTTTCCGTGTCATGGTTTTTTGAAGCCTAGTACAGTACAATATGGTTCTATTTTAGATGTGTGTCTTTTTTTATACAAATGTATCCTGAAACATTTTACCACCACTGTGGGAAATAGAACAAAATAAAAGGATAAATGTCAGGGAAGGTTGAAAAGAATGAGAGGAGGCACAATAGAATTGACTGAGCACTTGAATACCAAGCTGCAAAGATTTTGATTAGAATAATGGAGCGTAATCAAAGATAAGGCAGAAAAGATGAGATCTGAACTGGGATTTGAAAAGCGAGATGGAATTGGTCACCGATAGGGGAAAAGGGAAACTTGCCCAGATTTGGGGGTGGGCAGGAGAGAAAAAAAATCTGTTTTGTCAGCAGTGTTGGGGCAAAATGGAATAGAAAGTAGGCAGTTTGGGGGAGAGAGAAAGACAAAAGATGGGATTGAATTGGCACGTTTGAAGCCTTGATGATTTGCGCTATCGCTCATGAGTTTCAAATGTGTGTTAATGCAACACCTTTTTGTGTCTGCTGTGATATGTCCAATAAATGTGCATGCATGTTTCAAATAGAGAAAAAATGTCAATGAAAAGTTTTGACATTAAGCAGCAGTAACACAAAATAGTAAAGAGGTTCATATTCACATATAGTCCAGATAGCAAAGTTAGCCACACTATTGAATATAGCCAGCTATCTTAAAGTTATCCAGCTAACTATTGCCAGCTAATTATAGGACAGGTCTTTGGCATGACCAAATTTACCCCTAGATTTATCAAAATGCTATATTTATAGCAGAAATAGTGCCCATGATAAAAAAAAAGAGGGGTGGTTAGAGTAATTACCCTGCCCTGGCATCGTATAGTTAATTTCCACAAGGTGTGATAAAGTTATTGCACCTGCGCTATTTTTCACTTCAAGCACTGATTAATCCATCACTGGGGGGGGGGGGGGGGGGGGGCGTTACAGTGAAAATGTTTTTATCGCACAGAGAGAGAGAGAGAGAACAATATGTCACAGTACTATTTATAATCACTGTAAGAGGGGGCACTTTTAACTCAGTTTGAGGGGGGGGGGTAGGGGGGGTTACATACATAGTAGGAGGTATGAACAGCAAAGTTGACATCATTGAAGATTTTCTGCTGTTTGAATCAATGAAAGGTACATGAGTTGATTTGTACAATGCACTGTCTACAAATCAACTCTGAATATCGGAGTTAACTGGCTAACTCAACTCTTCCCAATTATGTCACCAGAACGCCCCTAACTTATCCAGCTAAATTCTAGCTTCCTAACTTATTAGCCAGCTAGAATTTGGCTGGATACTCAAATATTCATTTAGCTGGCTAACTTCTGAATATGGACCTCAAAATGTATTCTAGTTGTATAACTAACATAATTAAATGAATGTTTGAATGTCATAATGGTGACATTTATCACTGGAGCATTCAGTATTATGTTTTTGTCTTTGCTGCATGAGTTAAAAGGCGTGGCTGTGAATGCGATTTCATTTCAACTTTCTCAAATACAAGTACAATGAAAATTGCTTGCAAATAATGCCAAGCTGAAAAAAAAAATGGTAGCAGACCCTACACCTGTCTGGGGAAAACCGACAAAAGTCATGTTGATAAACCAAACCTTCACAGTTGCTTACTACCTTTTATTGTCAGGCAGTGCAATATAAATATAGGGAGTAATTTTCAAACAGCCTGCATAAGAAAGCGAATAAAAATGTGCATAACTTTGAAGGAGTGCCTGTGATGCCCATGTTTGACGTGGAGTTGGATGAGGCACTAGAGACTGTAGCGGTCAGCTCTGATAAGATTGAGGGCATTTTAGAAGCGTTCGTGGCGAAAATATTCTCTTGACTTGATACTCGGCTGGGGTTTGTAGTGGACAAAATCCACCAAAGTGGAAAAATGGGAGCGGCAGCAAATCTCAGTGCTCAACAACATAAGGATTATAGGCACAACAACATAAGGATTATAGGCCTCCCAGAGAAGTTGGAGGGCCCCAATGCTGATGCATTCATGGCCCACTGGCTCCCCAAATTACTCAACATGCTAGGTGAGAATGGCGCCATTAAGATAGATTGGGCCCATCGCATCACCGCGCCAACCCCGATCTGGAGGGGGAACACAACGTACCTTGATTATGCATCTCCACAATTTCCAGGACAAGAAGCATGCCCTCTCTGCTGCCAGAGAGGCTGGCTCCTTAACTTATGATGGAGCAAAGATCATGATATTTGCTGATTTTTCACCAGGTTACAGAAGCAACATCAGGCTTTTTGGAGCTGTGAATCTGGAGTTTTCCTACGCTATGTTATACCCTGCCAAACTCAAGGTAACAATTAATAACAAGGTGGTCTTTTGTTCCACCTTACGAGATGCCGAAAAGCTGCTCTCTGAAGTAAAAACACACTTCGGCACTTCAGGGTGGTGAAGGAGAGGCAGGGGAAGTCGCATATTATCCTCTTATGCAACCCAGACGGCTCTACCACCTCAGACCCATGCAAGCTGGAGCAGTTAATTGTACAGGATTTTCTCACTTATATTCAGACACGATTCAGCCAGATGTTGGGGACATTGGGGTTTTTTTGGGATTGTATGGATCTCCCTGAATTGGGTGAGGTCCAGAAAGAGATATTAGCTGAGCCTATCACTCTCTTGGAAATTCAGATGGCTGTCAAGGGCCTCCTGGGTGGGAAATGTCCAGGTCCTGATGGTTTCCACATTAACTTTTATAAGAAATGCTTGGCGGACATCACTCCCTTTCTGCTGCCATTATACAACACCGCTGGTCTGTCGTATTCCTCCTTGGGAGAGCATGGGTGATGTGATCATTTCTCTTATTTATAAAGAAGGAAAGGACCCAACTGCCTGTGGATCCTACCGTCCAAATTCCTTACTAAACATTGACCTGAAAATCTTGGCTAAAATTTTGCAGCTTGCTTGGTTCATCATGACCAAATGGGACTTGTCAAAGGATGTGTTTCCACGACTAATACAAGATGCCTTTTTAATATCTTAAGCCTTTCAAAAACATTGGGCAAGTCAGGGGTGGTTGTGTCTCTGGATGCAGAGAAGGCATTTAATCGTATCTCCTAGATGTTTTAGTTTTTTGTACTGAGGAAAGCAGGGCTCCCGGAGGGGTTTGTGCAGTGGGTTAAGGCCATGTATGTGGCTTCGAGAGCATGTTTCTTGGTTAATGGGGTGCTGTCCCCTTTTTTCTCGATAAAGCGAGTTACATGGCAGGGGTCCCTCACTCTCTGCTTTTTTTTGACCTTGCTATAGAATCTCTGGCGGTTTTGGTTAGGCAATGATGGGACATTAAGGGTTTTCAGTTTGGTGTACATGTACATACTATATCTCTCTATGGAGATAATGTCCTGATTTACTTGTCCAACCCGCAGGTGTCTGGTCTCGCTTTGCTTGAGGTACTCCAGTGATTTGGGGCCCTCTCTGATTATAAAGTCACTTACAATAAATCTGAGATTCTTCCCATTGGTCCTCATGCCACTGTTCCTGCTTGCATGGCTGACTTTAGGATTGTGTGGGAGGGATTTTGGTATCTGGAGATTTTTGTGCCTCGGGATCTTAGGAATCTATATTCCTGTAGGGATGTGCATTTGTTTATCACAAATTAGGCAATTTCAACAAAATTGCCTAATTCGTCCTGGTTTGGGAGACCCGAATGCCGAAATGGATTTTCACCGAAATTCGGGAAAAATGTGTTTTTTGGGTTAGCGCGGGGAGGAGGGGCACATTTATTAAAACCAAACCCAACCCAACCCTTCAAATTTACTTAATTACAACCCCCCACCATCCCGACCCCCCCCGAAGACTTACTGAAAGCCCTGGTGGTCCAGCGCAGGCCATCCATTGCTCCTTCCATGTGGCAGGGGCCGACCAATGGCACCAGTAGCCCTGTCACAAGGTAAGGGCAAAGGCCACCGGTGCCATTTTGATTAGTGGCAGCCGACGGCCTGAGAGGGAGAGATCGCTCCCGGGACCCCAGCTGGACCACCAAGGCTTTCAGTAAGTCTTGGGGGCATCAGGATGGTGGTGGTGGTGGTGGTTGTAATTAAGTAAATTTGAATGGTTAGGGTGGTTTGTTTTTTTTCTGGTTTGTTTCGCTGAAAAAAATAAAAACGACCAGTTGGAAAACGAAGTTTTCCATGAAGCGCCCGACCCAAAAGTTAAAAATGACGCACATCTCTATACTCCTGCAATTATGATTGGCTTTTGGCCAAAGTCCTGCAGAAGTGGGTGGATTTACCAGTCTCTTGGGCAGGGTGTATAAACTTGGTAAAATGAGTATCTTACCAAAATTCTTATACTTCTTCCAGCATGTCTCCTGTGATGTACCAGCTCAGGTTTTTGACAGTTTGCATAGTTTGATCTCAAAATTTATCTGGGGCCATAAACGACTGCATGTTAAACATACTTCCTAAAAAGCAAGGAGGGATGGTGCTTCCCAACTTTAGAGTGCATTATTGTGCTGCTCGGCTGCTGTCACTTAAGGTGTGGTTTAGGTATACAGGGGTGATATGGAGATCGCTCAAACAATTTC
Organism: Rhinatrema bivittatum; assembly: GCF_901001135.1. Classification (NCBI taxonomy): domain Eukaryota; kingdom Metazoa; phylum Chordata; class Amphibia; order Gymnophiona; family Rhinatrematidae; genus Rhinatrema; species Rhinatrema bivittatum. Next base: position 184,445,589 of record NC_042615.1, read on the forward strand.
AATCCAGGGAGATGGATCTAGCTTTGTTACCCCTTGTCTCCCTTGAATCCCTAATTCGCAGGAGGAGATTGACTAGGAATAGACCTTTACTGGCTCATATGCTCAGGGTGTGGGGCAGGTTGTGGGGTATCTTGAACTGTCTAGAGATATGACGGCCTTAATGGGCCCTATCTATGGTAACACCATGGTGTCGGGGCTTATCTTTGCTTCAGGATTTTAGGAATGGAAGGAATGTGGTTTACTTAGTCTTATGCAGCTTTGGGACGATGGGCAATTTCTATCCTTTGAGTCTTTGAGCTCGGATTTTGATCTCCCTGCTCATGCTCATGTTAACTACTTGCAACTGTGAATGGCCCTCTCTCAGATCTTCGACTTATCAACCCCCTTATCGATCAGACAAAATGCTGCGGTTTTTCTCAGATCCTGAAGCCTCTATAAAGGGTACAACCCTAGTTTACTGGGAAATCCTACAAGGGAAATTGGGCAATGACACCTCTAGCAGTTTGATTAATCAGTGGAATGATGACTTGGGTACTTCTTTAACTGTTTCAGCGTGGAAAACTATCTGGCAGAATGCACGCTGCAGCTCCTTCTGTCAGCGATGGATTGAGCTAATGATCCAGCTATTGCATAGAACATACAGAACGCCAGTTTGGAATTCCAATCTGTTTCCTGATTATAGCTCGTCCTGCTGGAAGGGGTGTGGGGAGCGAGGAACATACTTACATATGTAGTGACACTGTGTGGGTGTTTGGCAATTTTGGCGTGCACTGCCCGAGATCATTGCAGACATAATTAATGTCCCTGTGTCCTTAGCACTAGTTACGGGTCTTCTTGGGAGCTGGATGGGCTCCTTGGTTCCCAGGAAGTGCCCATGGCTTATTGGAAAAGGAACCCATGCCTTGATCATTGGAAATGCCAGGTTCATCACATTGCAGATTTTGAGAGCCTTAGATATGTGCTGAAGCACAAGCAGTTTAAATATAATGCAATTTGGGGTCCATACCATTCATTTATTGAGAAAAATTCAGATTAAACCACTGACCCATGGTACTTTGTTCTGATGTTCACTGGCGAGGCATGTATTGTTCCCATGTATTGAATCTGGTTCTGCTCTTTTGCATTATTGTTTTTCTTGGAAAACCTTATAAATAGTTATAAAAAAAATGTGCATAACTTAACATCAATTTCCAAAGTGGACTTGTGCGCATAAGTCCACTTTAAAAATTATCCTGTCAAATCTACCAGCACACCCTTATATCTGCTACTTAGTGCACGGAAATCTACATATATAACATTTGAATTTTCAAAAATATACATGTAATTCCAAACCATTTCCCCAACTCTTCTCCCCGGGAACACCTCTGCTCAGTCTGTGAACAAGACATATACGTGCAGTTTTACCCGCGTAGTGGGAGTGCAATTTTAAATAAGCCCATGTTCTACCTGCAGAAATGCTTTTCAAAAACAGCCTCCTTGTGGCTGCAGTATGTTGCTTTCCATTGTTCTTAGTATAATTGTTCCTTATTCTCACAGGTAACAGTTTCTGCAGTGATTAAAATGACATTATAGGCACTTTGTTGAAAATCCCCTTAATGATGCATTTGTGTTCCATAAAATCTTGTACTCAAAGGATTGCCTTAAGTGTTTTCTGCATGTGATCATCTTTTCTGTATTCTGCTGCACTAAACTATCCTATTGATAATCAGCAGTGGATGGGAAAGGAAATCTGAGCTCAATATACTTGTATGATATCATACCGCTTCACACAAATTGTTTTTGTTTTTGTTGCTCAAGGGCAGACTGTAGATATTAAAACACAACCTAGGAGTGCATTATCCCAGTCTTGTAGTGTTTACTGAAATAGTGTTTTTATTGCTAAGCTATGTTAAAAATAATCATAAGACAGAACTATTTTATGTTGGCATTGATCTTCAATGGAAATGTGCAAGTTAGGGGGACATCTAACTAAAACTGGCAAAAGATTTGACTTCTTTCCCCTTTATGGTCAAGTAAAGGAGCTAAGACACCACTTTGCATCATCTAAGTCTTCACTAGGGCTAATATTCTATAACATTTGAGTTTTTCTCAGGATGGTTGACTGTAAAATTGTGAATAAAAAGTGATGCAAACTGAAGACCTATTTTACCACTTTTGAATTTATAAGCACTGTTATACCATTTGCATGTACTAACCTTACACACCCCTGGTACCAACCAACCCATTAATTCAACAGTCACATTGACAAATTTGGTTCAACTCCCTCCAAACTGATTTCGTTGTTCAACTTCAGGACAATCATTTCTCAAGAAGTGGTAATGATCCTCCAGTGAATTCAATCCATCTATGAGCCCTTTAGATCAAATTTCCCCAAGATTCGTCTGTAAAGTGAAACATGACCTCACCCCTTGGCTAATCAATATAATAAATTGTTTTCTAACCCAAGGCTTGCTACTCAGCTCGCTCAAAAAGGTTGTTATCAAATCCATCCTATAAAACCATGGTACTGATCCTAAAATAATTGACAACTATCATCAGTTGTTACGCTCTACTCCTCCAGAAGGGAGGAGTTAGCAATCTGTTATGAAACGGCTCCTGTAGAGGGAGGAGTTAGCAATCTGTTACGGTTCTCCATGAGGAGCTAACAATCTGTTACGCATCGACTCCTGAGGTAGGAGGAGTTAGCAATCTGATATGCTCAGCTCCTGTAGAGGGAGTAGTTAACAAACTATTAAGGTATAGACTGCGGAGTAGCAATCTGTACGAATCTGTAGCTGAAGACTTCTGATGGAGAATGAGTAGCAAACTGTTACCAGTGGAGTGCTTGGAGAGGACACTCAGCTGTAGAGGAATGTAGATAGGTGGATTCTTGGGCCAATGGCAGATGACTGCGCCCCCAGGAGGATATCCTGAGAGGGATCACCGGCTAGGCTTGGGTATGGAGACAGACACAGATAGTTCTTTTATTAGACAGGTTAGTAGAACCACCAGAGGTGGCAGTAGTGAGCTGATATGCCCGGCAGGGCAGAAGTCCCTCAGGTACTGGAAAAGCGATACCAGGGTTGCTGAGCTGTAGAGAAACTATAGATAGTGAGTGAGTAGAAAGGGTATGCTGTGTTCATAGCCAGAACTGGATGACAAAACTCACATAAGGTCTTAAGGAAGCTCAGTAGCTGGAAAGGATTAGGCCCTTGAGGAGCAAGTACCTGGTTCCAGGGAAAGCTCTGTGAGAGTGATGGTAACTCACAAATGTCTGTATCTGCGATAGCTTCCAGGCAGTAGAGAACCTTCAGAGTGTTCAGGAACACGGGCCCTCGAGGAGCGAGTACCAGTTCCTATCTGCAATCTGAAATAAAGAAAAGAGAGCGAGGCCCCTGAGGAGCGGGTACCCTTGGTAAGTCCGAGGAGGCAGAGCAGCTTGGACGAGTCCTTGCTAACTCAATTCGTTAGCGAATACTGAGACCTTTTATATTGGAAGCGGATGACGTCATCTCGGGGGACACCCCCGAAGTTCGCGCCCTTGCTGGTATATCAATCGGAGCGCATGCCCTATGTCATCAGGCAACATGGCAGATCCGCAGTGTTGTGCCGGTCCGGGGACACCGGAGGGAGACGGCAAGAAGACGCCGCGGCAGCTAACCATCCATCAGACCCGGAGGGAGTCGCCACAGAGGTAAAGAGGGCAACATCAGTCTCCTCTTCTTATCCAAGGTGATGGAAAAAGTTGTTTACCTCTAATTCTTAGATTTCCTAGAGGAGTACAATATCCTACATCAGTACCAATCCAAGTTCAGGAAAGATTATGGAACAGAATCAGTTCTGTTAGTTGTCGCAAACAGTATCCACTTCCATGCAAATCAAGGTGGTAACTTCCTCATTGTCTTACTTGCTTTCTTGGCTGCCTTCAATACAGTTGATCACATTCTCCTGATCTAGCAACTCAAGGATATCGGCTTCGATGGCACTTCTCTAAAGAAGTTTGAATCAATCCTTGCCAACAAATCATCCTGCCCTAGAGAGCTCACCTGTAGAATGCATTATAGCTCGGTCCTCAGTCATCTCCCCAAAACATTTCAATATCTACATGCATCCTATCTGGGACCTTATCCATTCCTTCAGTATTGAGTGCCACCTATTTGTGGATGATATCCAATTCTGCATCAAAATGGGATATGGCCAAATTTCATCCATTACCACTGGTTTAGTAAGCACAAACTCAGACTAAATCCATCAAAATTGGAATTCTTCTGACTCAGCCACCAAGGTCACCCTCTAAAATTGCTTCCCTCACTAGCAGGGAGATAAAGAGTCGGCTTTATACCGACTCTTTATCTCCTAAAGAGTCGGTATAAAGCCTAGGGATTCAATTCAACCAAAATCTCACAGTGGAACTCAAATTTTGAAAGTAGCAAGGTGCTCCTTCATGTATCTGCATGAGATCTGCCAAGTACTTGCTACTGCAATCTATGCATTAATCACTAGCCAAACTGATTACTACAATTCCTTATACAGCAGCATCTCACAATACAGTTCGAAGTGTCTCTAGCTCCTACAAAGTACTGATGTGAGAATTTTGGTAGATGCAAAAGCAAGTGATCATATAAAGCGTATTCTACCTAATCTTCACTGGCTCTCAGTAGAAAGCAGGATAACATTTTAAACTCTTGCTTTTTCTACAGATAACTTGAATAATAGGCCCTGGAATACCTCTCTCAACTTCTCTCCCCTTATACACTCTTAAGGGAACCCTGGTCCACCGAAATGGCTCTTCTTTCCTCTTCTCCCCTGACTGCTGCCAGATTGTCCTGCATGGGACTCTGTGCTTTCAGCTGTTATGCACCAAATATTTGGAACAAAGAATCACTAATCCTGTGCCTGGAGCCATGCTACCTTAAGTTCAGGTAAAAAGCTAAGGCCGTCTCCTAAGATCCTCATCATCAGCCCATCTTCCTAAACTCTCTGCGAAGGACTGTTTTATATATAACAGGGACACAACTGGGTCTTGAAACTCTTCATAAATGGGACTTCCTATACTGGATCCCAATGCTTCATTAATTGCAAATTCTGATTTGATTGTTGTGTTGCCTCTGTTCATTTAAATTTATTGTAATCCACCTAGAGACCAACTTTGGTAAAAGGCAGCATTATCAGATGTTCATAAAGAAATTTAAGTAACCGTTGATTTCCTTACCAGAGGGACTGAACACAAAATCTGGGGCTCTACAAAGAAAGTAGTGAAGCAGAGGTTTGGGTGGTACTCCCTCATGTGGGAGAAGCATATGATGTGCTCAGAGTCTTTATAAACCCCTTTATAAATCCCTTTGGATTTCAGTTTGGAATCCTAAGTTAAGCCTTTAAGGGAAGCATGTCCCATGCTGTACCACTTTGATTATTTTTCCGGGGTTAAGACCCTGGGGTTTCTCTACGGAGAGACTTGAGACAAGAAAGGAGGACAGAGTACCTTATCCCTATATGTTGTGCTCATGTTTTGATACGGTTTTAGTTGCTAGAGTAGAAAGTTCTTTTTCCCCTTCCTGCCTCACTTTGTGTTGCCTTGTTGAGTAAGATTTTTGCCTTTTTGTGGTACCGAGCACCCTAGGGCCCAGGAGCTCAGCTGCTGCTGATTTGAGAAGTGCCTTTCCTTTTGTAGTTAAGGACAAATGACTCAAATTTGTCTCCAGGGAGAAGAAGCAGAGAAATGGAGTAAGGACTTTGTATGAACTCAGGGAGAATCACTAGAAAAATGTGCAAAAGGTGCCCATCAGGTGCCACAAAGTGGAGAGTGTACAATGGTGATAACTATGGGAATGGTATGAGAAATGGGACTTCGGTTATGATTTCTGGAAGTAATTTGGGATCATTTTTTTTCCTTCCCATTCCCCTGGGAAGATCTGAAGAGCAACAGGGTCAAGAATAGCTGGAAAGAGTGAAGAGAAAATACGTAGTCAAATTACTGTTCTCCACATTATACATTTTTTGTTTGGAATCTGCGGGTCATAAGTCATCAAATAAATATATAAATAAATAATAATGTAATCAAGGGACTGACTGAAGTAATTAGAAATCTGGTTACTGGAAAAAGAATGGTCACAAATATATTAAGTTTCAAGGTGTGGAAATCTGTTGGATTATTTTCACTTTTGAGTTTGTAAAGAAATCATCAATTCACTTTTACAACCTGTAAATAAAACTGGATTAGAATCCACACAATCCCCAGCATGATTATTGCCGCTGCTTATGTTGAGAGATTGTCAGTGTTGTTTACAAGGTGTGGAGCAAGAGGCTTACTGAGAGGGGTCTGGGTTAATAGCACCAAGGGCCTTGCAGCTGAGCTTCCCCCACGAAGGAATCCTGGACCCTCAGAAAGGTATTTGGGTGGTGACAACTGTGCAATTAGGAACCACCCTTTTTGATGTGGGCCTCTGGGTTCAATATCAGGGTTTTCCTGCCTAGGAGGGCACATCAAAAGTAAGTAAGTAAGTAAATAAATAATCAATAAACTTTCAGAATAACATGTAAAGCTTCAATTTAGCAACTTTCTGAGATGTAGGTAGATAAGCACTTGGAGTTATTCAATGTGTGGCATTTTTCTTTTTGTTATATTAAAAAGCAGATATTGGGACCAGCTCAGAAGGATACTTGGCTCTCTTCTGTAATTTACTTCATGCATGATTATTTTTTGCATACCTGCAACACTTGTAGACTAAAATCTATAGAAAGTTGAGTCAGCACCACTCCAATGGTTTTGGCATTCAGGAGGTGAATAGTAGCTGAATATAATTTGTTTTTACTGTAAAAGTGGATAACTAGCTGCTATTTAGTATGTTTTGAAATTCTCCGAAACATATTTGCAAGGCCTCGAAAAAGATATTCAAAGCAAGCAAAAGGTGGCGCCCGCCTACGCTGTCCATGATTTCTCCTTTTCCACCCACAGCCTGCGATTCACCCACTAGATACAGTGTGTGTGGCTTTTAGTCACATCTTCCTGAATATCTTTACTCCTTCTTAGGACAGGAATGCATTTAGCTGGTTTCCCATTTCCTTGAATTGCTTCCTTTGTATTCTATTGGAGGAACATTTTTTTTTTTTTAATTTCTTTCCCTCCCATGTAAATCATGGGAGCCAGCCCACGCCATAGAATTTCCTTTTACTGCATTCAATTCCATTGGAATGGAATTTGAAAAAAACAAAACCAACCCCAAAACATTTCGGTTCTATTTCTTGCCAGTTTTACAAAAGCAATCCCATACTGTAAAATTGTATAACGTATGTATTGTATATTGACAATCCCTCACCACATTCACTAACCACACATGTGCCCCAGACCCATTCTTGCACTATTTTCCCAATTGCATACTATCAGGACCCACTCGGTACACAGCCATTCACACTTATGTATTTATTTGAAATATTTCTTGTCTGCTTATATCAAACCTGCCGCACAAAGCAGATTACAAAGCAAGGCATAAAAACAAATATACATCATAAACAATTAATATAAACAGATATCACTTGCATTAATACACAGTGCACTAATAACTCTTAAACTGACAGCCTACCAAATGCTTCCTGAAACAAGAAGGCTTTTAGATGCTTCCGGAACAGGCGTAAATCATCAGGAGATCACAATGATTCAGGTGGAGCATTCCAAAGAGAAGGACCCACCACGGAAAAAGCCTGTGACTTTGTTTCTTTTAAACAAGCCACAGGCAAGGCAGGAAACAATAATAACACTTTCGCCTGTGATCAAAGAGTGATGCTGCTTAACCCAGGACCATCACTGGACTAAATAAAACGTCCAGGCGCTTGGTGGAATGCAGCCAGGTGTCCCCTTCTGATGATGCAGCTTGCCTGGGGGACCCCTCTGATGATGAGGTCCCCTTCCAAACATGCAGCCAAGCAGGAACTTACTTTAGTACCCTTAAAGGCGCAGGGTATTCATGGGTCGATGGCACTGAAATTGCTGCTGACCTGCACCTTTCAAGGGATGAACTTAGACAGGATGCGCTGCTCCTGTCTGAGTGGCACCGGGAGCATTAGCTGCCAGCACAGGTCATGAGTGCAAAGAAGAAGGAAGGAAGGGAGGAAGATGTGAGAGGGGAAGGCTTAGAGGTTGAGACGTTGGGAGAGAGAGAGAAAGACTCCTCTGCCCCCAGGAAATGTTTTGAACAGTCTACCCTTGCGCACTGGTCTTAAATGCCAGATGTTCCTTGTGCTCTGTAGCTTGCTAACTCATTAGCAATTTGTTTTGTGGCTCTTAAGAAGTGGTTTGAAGCATGTGTTTGTGTAATGGGGGTTTTCCCTCACTGAATTCATGTAGTTTAAGGTGAATAAGCATTTTTGAAAAGTTTGCAAATAAGATGGTATGGAGATTAAAGTGTGGGCAGATGTTTATGGCTTCGAGTCCTTTGTGCTGACTTCACGGCCTGTGCATCTTCAGTGCATTTTTCTGTAAGGGACCGATGTCATAAGAGTGGCTTTGCATTCTGGAAATAGGATAATGCGGCTTATGCATAGGGAAATGAGACAGCTGATTCATTCCGCGTTGAGTTCAGACTGGCCTGAAATGCTTTGTTATATGCGCATTTGTATCCAATTCACTGCCTTTCAGTTTCCTGAGCAGTGGAATAATACATATTTAAACTTTCTGACTGGCTCAAATAACTATTCACCTTGTACTCCATTCTAGTGGTGATATGGATGAATTGACCCTATATTGAAAAAATGCAAAACAATTTGCTAGTGGGGAGAGTAATTTTGAAACTGCCTGCATAAGGAAATTGGCTAAAACATGTGGAAGTTACACCAGTTTTTAAAGCGAGCTTACATGTATGAGTTCACTATATTCAGACACAGTCTGGATAGCAAAGTTAGCTGGATAAACTTTGGAGGCATATTCAATAGTGCAGCCACACTATTGATTATAGCTGTCTATTAGTTAGGGCATCTCTTTGTCTTGATCAGACTTAGCTGGCTAAGTCAAATGGCTAACTCTGAATACTGGAGCTAGCTGGTTTACTCAACTCCTCCCAGCTGCCTAACTTATTAGCCAGCTAGAATTTAGCCAGATAAAGGCTGAATGTAGCCGGGTAAGCCATTTAGACAGATAACTATTACGTTATCTGTCTAAATGGGTTTTGAATATGGACCTCATATGTCTTTATTTCTCATTTCATAATGCTTATAGGCCAAGCCGTGTACCATTTAAATAGCTCTTCTTTGGACTGCCTCACATCTGTCTCTATCTTTCTGGAGGTACAGCCTCCGGAACTGAACACAGTGCTCCAGATGATGTCTTGCCAATAACCTGTACAGAGGCACTTATTACTTCCTTTTTCTTATAAAACCTCTTCCTGTGCACCTTAGTATTCTTCTGGCTCTCAGTAGTGCCTTGTCTCTCTGCTTTCTAGCTTAAGATCATCAGACATGAATCCCTAGTTCTTTCTACCGTTTATTTATTTATAGCTTTTCTATATCGATGTTGGTTTGCACATCACATCGGTGTACAATGAAACAAGTTGAAAAACATAGAATTGGGATACGATAAGAAGTTACATCTCAAAGTTTCCAACCCTTCTGTGCTTCATCCCCCAAAATGAGCACTGCTGTCTTTGATTTCTGCTTCTCAAATTCACGATGCCACAGGTATGTTGCATTCAATTTTAGTTGCCCAAATCTGGACATGAGCTTTCTTAGAACACATTTCATTTTCCTACTCCATCTGAAATACTATCTGCATGAGCTCCATTTATATGCACCCTCTGTTGCCTGCCAGGGGACCAACTTATAACCCATTTCACTACATGAGGAGCCACCCCAAGGCTGCTCAGCTTATTTATGAGTTTCCTATACGGAAGACTGTAAAAAGCCTTACTGAAATTCAAGTACATGACATAGAGAGCTCACCCGGGGAGATGATTCTTTAGTCAGTCAAAGTAATTGATCAAATTTGTTTGAAATGATTTTCCAGTGACAGAACCTTGGATCCGTTGCATGCTGGGTCCAAAATATTTCCCTTTCCTTTTCTTTAGTAGTGACTCTAGAGCCAGAGTCAAGTGGTATGGGCCTATAGACAATGAGAGACAGGGGATGATGCTCCTCTTTTTCCCAATTGCCCCTGCCCAAATCCTTTCCCTCTCAGGGCATCCCACCCACCCTCTCACCTCACCTTTAAGTTGCGGTGCCAGCTGTATGGCAGCAGTAGCAGCGGCTGGAGATAAAAAATGTTCCGTGCGGGGCATCCCGAAGCCCTGGCGCACTGGCAGGCCCTGTGGTGCCCTACTCTTGCACGGGTTTCCCTGTGCGGAGGAGGGGGCAGGGCACCACTGAGCCTGTCAGCCTGCCAGGGCTGCTTGAGGCCCTCCATTGAAATTTTAGCTTTCCACTTGCTGTGGCTGCTGCCATGGAGCCGACGCTACTGGAGAAGACAGGCCTGGATGAAGGCTTGGAAGTGGCAGAGATGTTCCAGTGCCTATAAAGATTTGGCACCAGAGACCGTTGACTACATTATGTATGCCTAACTCTGGGCTTGAGTTACTCTATTAATTTACCCACCCTGAAATCAGACTGATTGGCTTCTAGGTACCAGCCTCTTCCCTATTACTCTAATGAATACCGATGACTTCTGTTTGTCTCCTGTCCTTGGAACCACTTCTCTTTCTGAAGAGTGATTGAATGGAGCAGTCAGAAACCCTCCAGGCTCCCTTAATACCTTAGGATGTATCCCGTCTGACTCCTTTGCTTTGTGGATTTTCAGTTTTGCTGCTTCCACGCAAATCTTTTCCTCTTTAAATGGAGGGATATCTTGCACTTTAACACGCACTCCTGTCTTTTGTCTGTGGGCCTTCTCTAACCCCTTCTTTAGGGAACACTGAACAGAAATATATATTCACTATTTCTGCTTTTAACTGTTGACTCTCCACACATTCATCCTCTTTACCTCTCAGTGTTATAGTCCCACTTCTGCATATCTTTCTTTCACTAATATATCTAACATTGGTCTTGTCGCCATGCTTAACTGCCTTAGCTATTTTTTCCTCAGTTTGCACCTTGGCTGTCCTAAATACATTCTTCATTTTCCTAAGCCTTTCCAGAGGTTTAGTTTGTGGTTGCCAAGCCTATGTATTTTCCATTAATCATCTTCCTTCTGTTCATGGCTACATAAAAGAATCTGGATCTAGACATATGTGCTCAGGTACTAATGGCTCTATTCTGACTGTCTGTGTTTTGCTGTTTGTGACCCTAATTTTCCCCTGCATGAGCAAAAGCTGCATTATTATTGGAACACCCCCAAGTTTAAAAAGGAAGTTACCCTTCCAAGAAACTAGGGAACTGAAATGTATAAATGAATGATGCTGGTGGAGACACTTTTATGTATATGCAAACTTTTCATATAAAACCACTGAGTATGTAACTTCTGAAATGTTGAGCACAGCCCTGCAAAAATCAACTCCTAGCAGTTTACCTTCCTAGTGGCCTGGCACATGTTGAGCACTCAGCACACCTTTGACATCCTGAGTATCCTTTTTTTACCTGAGTGAACCACGCTGCAGGTTTTCTACCTCTGTCTTCTGCCAAAATGTGCAATGTGCTGAAGACCCTTTTTCGGTTTGTTTTCTTAGTTGCCTTTAGCCATTTCCATTTTTGTCTGCTGTACACATATATTGGGGGGGGGGGGGGGGCTTTTTCCAGGGATTTGGCTGAAATGTGGTGGGAGACTCTTTTACAGAGGATCCAGCTCTCCTACCGCATTTCACTGAAAGTCATCTCTGGAGAATGCCCCTCATAGGAGCAGAAACGCAGCTGTGTGCCACGCTGCAAGGCGTGCACATTCTGAACTTGTTTAGGTCTTTCTCTGACTTTGGCATGAGTTACTTCCCTATTTCTTGTATAACATTCTTTGTTATTCCATTACAAATATAAAAATGTTTTGTGTGGTGTTGTTTTTTTTTTTTAACAGTCAATGAAAGATGTCTATTTTCATGTATTCATCTTTCTTTTGCCATTGATTCCTGAGGATCTGGACTGTGGAAGTATTTTTTAGTGTATTCAAATGGTCCCCTGGTGACTGCCGATATCCTGGTCAGAGCATGCTCAGAGCTCTTCTCTGCCCAGTTCTAAATGTTGGCGAGCCAGAGCTTGCGGAAGCATTAGGGGGGGGGGGGGGGGGTAGGCAGTGACCTAGGGCACTGGAAGTCAGCGGGGCGGAAGAGTGGCTGATAAGGGCGGCAGTTTCGATGGACGAGATGAGAAGTGGCGCGGGTGAGGCACGGAGCTGGAAGGTGTTTTCCGTTTTCGGGTATGCATTTCCTTGAGGAGCTGGGGGTCGTTTGTCATGTGTGATTTGAGAGGAAGAAAGAGAGAGAGAGAGAGAGAGATCACATGACGACATCACTGCCTAGGGCGACTGGACACCCTTCTAGCGGCACCGTGGAGAGCGACTCTGTATGTAGGAAAAGCAATAGTGAGGGTCTTGTGTATATAGTAACAATGCTGATAATGCGCTCTATGATGAAGAAGGGCCAGTCTAAGAAACCTATTTGAAGGAGTTTATTCATTTTTCCTGAGATATCCAGGGGGCCCTGAATCATGTCGACTAGACCTGAGATTTGAATATATTTATTCTCCAAGGATTGGGGAATATCTTTCCACCGGAAAGGCTGCCTATCCTGAATTTGGGTGACTTGAGTCTTTGTTTATATATTTTGCTCACTCTGCCTCTTTAAACTTGGGAAGCGTCTTTGTTGTGCAGCGCGTAAAACAGCTAATCTCTGTCCATGTATCACCTGACTCATCTTACCTCTTGAATTTTTAATGCGGAGAAGGCAGACCTCTGTGAAGATAAAGCCCACTGTCTCTATTCCAGCATCCCTGATACCTGCACAGCTTTTATGGGTATTGTATGACCAGCCAAAATTAGAGACATATCCAACCACACAAAAAAAAAAAAATCTGTTATACAGATTCACAAAGAGAACCCTTGGAAGGTGTTCAAGGAGTGAATGCACATAACACAATGAGGCTACATAAATAAAGTCTGCTGGGGGAAGTCTAAAGGACACATTTTATATGAGAGTACACCTATTGATTGCTCATTTATCAGCCATCATTATAGTACTATGAGCCAGTAACCAGTCATGCAGGCTTAAAAAATAGCTTGAAAGTCACTGTGCAGAGCTGTATGGGATAAAGGCAGAGAAGTGCTGGAGTATAGTCCAGGAGCAGGACCTGCTTGCTTTCATGGGATACTTCCTGAAAAAGTGCAGGAGTGTGAAAACTGGCTGGCAGCCCCCAGGGAGAATGCCCCAGCACGCGGGGCATTCAGGCAATTCAATTGCTGGTGGACTTTGCATGGTTTAATTTGAATACATCTCTACACGTCAGTAACAAGGTCCACATTATCAAGAAGCCAGTGCCCATTTCTCCAAACCAAACTACACAGCTGGGGAACTTGCATTATTGCCTCTTTAATTTAATTTTTGGCATGGTATTGGTAATTTGCACCCCCTAGTAAAAGAGAAGAATATGGAAAATTTTATAATAGCAATTAAGAATCCTTAAACAAGAGGATTGTCCTATGTTGTGTCTCTGGGAAAGATGTTCACTACTACAATTATCAGGGTCAGTTCTACAATGAGGCAGGGTGAGGCAGCCACTTCAGGCGGCAGAATTTGGAGGTGGCAAAAATTGCCCTTCTCAGAACACCACTGTGGCATCCGCCTCACCCTGCCTGCCCCTGCCACTGCTGCCAACCCAGGCCGGCAGCAGCAGAAAAGAGGAGGGTTGCTGCCTCGGGCCGCCACCGGAGGCCAGGCCAGCGGCGTGGAAGAGGGAGGAGGGCCACTGCCATTGCCAGAGGCCAAGCTGGCTGCGTGGAGGAGGGAGGAGGGACCCTGCCGCTAGAGGCCAGGCTGGCAGCGTGGAGGAGGGAGGAGGGACTCCACCACTGCCAGAGGCCAGGCCAGCGACGGCTGAAGGGAAGAAGGATTGGGGGGGGCGAAGCGAGAGGGGGTGGTGCGAGTGGGGGGCAGAGCGAGAGGGGGCAGGCAAGGGGACGCCATCTTGTCCCTCGCCTCAGGCGGCAGATTGCTTTGAGCCACCCCTGACTATTATCATTTCTATAATGCTACCAGTTGTACACCGTGTAATAGACTCTTTCTATAGAGGATTCCATCACCAAGTAATTCTTTTTCACTGATGTTATATGTGAATGAAGCAAATAATACGTCATTCTTTTACATGCTACTTTGATTGACTTTGGGTAAACCACTTCCCACTTCTAGGATCCAAGCACTAGTGATGACATAAGCAGGCTAGATGTTCCCTAAAAGGCAGATTTTGGGGAACAGGTAGGATAATGCAGGAAGGAAAGAGGGAGAGATTATAGTAAAAGAGTAGCATAGATACTGGTCTGCCTGGTTACCCCTGCCTAGGGTACTCTAGCTGAGAAAATCTCCCAGCTGTCAGCTGTACAAGCTTCATCTTCTCTCCTGCTATATCTCTGGTCATCACTTAACAGTTGCCCACTGTGCTAAGGAAATCACCATCTACAGGAGATCACTCCTTCTCCAGTATGTCCATAATTGGGAAATGTAGCTAAGTTGGCCTGCTGTCCATGCTAGACAGCTCGTCATCTCCCCCTATTATTTTTGAGAATGTGCCAAAGCCCTCTTGTTGTCGAATGTTGATCAAACTTTACCTCTTCTTCTGGGAACTTGGTCACAGCTGTGCTGTGCTTTGTCATTTCTCTCTCGTTTGGTCCTCTACTAATCAGGGTAGATAAGCATAAACATCTCCATATGTAGTCCAACATCCAGGACCACTTTTTACCTTCTCCTCCAGTTCTGCTCTTACCACTGCCCTCTGTATCTGTATTACAGTGATGAGTACCTCTGTACCATTTTTTGGGGACTGTTTTGACAAGCATTGGGAATTAGGTAGAATCCCAAGCGTCTGATTTCTATAAACAAAAAAGTGGCGGGAAATCCTTCAAGTCATTTTATTTCCCACACAGCCTGAATACAGGAAACTGATAAACATCTCAAAAGTTTGTAAAGGGTTTAATCAAGCTAAGTATTTTTCTATCCTTTTCTAATCTGTCATGTTCTTTCTCTTCATTTCTTATTATATTCACTATTCTTCCATAAAAAATCATCGCTTGACTTTAGTTTACCTCACCTCTGACTAGTTTGAGCCAGCCTGTGGACTGATGGCTAGAGGGTGCTAGAGAACTACCGTGGACAGCTCCCTCTGTGCATCCCCTGGATATCAGAATTCACAAGCTCCTGGGAGCAAGAATCCCATGTTTGTACCAAGCTGTTCATTGATTGTAATAGCTGTGCGTGAAGAGTTTTGAGATTAAGTGGTAAGTACAGTGGGGGTCATTCACTACACAAAAGGAGCTGTGCATTTGAAGATGCATGTTTGCAACCAATTAATTTAAATTGTGCCCTGTGGGTGAAAGTATCAACAAAGATGCTGCATATTGGTTTAATTCTTATTATTGGATCGTAAATACTGTAATAGAACATATTATTGAGTGAACCATATCTGTAGATGTTGAAGCCAGCCCATACAAAGAAAGCAACAGAAATACGCAAAACAACTGGACATATAGTGCTCTAATAATAAATTAAACTAAACTTCTTGTACAATGCTTTAGTCACCTCATCAATCAAGTTTGAACTCTATATGTGTCAATCACAAAATCTTAAACTGCTTCACTACTTATTGCAGACTGCTGAAAAAAAAAACATTTTTTATAGGTTTTGTCAAAATCAAATTCTGAATTTCTGGATTTACTGATTAAAATGTTTTATTATATATAAATAATAAAGAATATACAGTTAGAAATGAAATGAGATAATATTTAGAATGATAACATACATAAACAGTTCCATAATATGAAACCCTAGTAGTTTTTACGTTATGAATAAAGGTTTCAAAGGAAAGTAAGAGAATAACAAAATGTTTCCGTGGCTCAGCAAACTGATGATGAGAGAGAGAAATTCACAGAAACTGACTTTGAGGTTTTCATCATTTATCGGTGCTGTCTACCATCGTATACTTTTTGCATTTATCTAGCATCACATTTTCCAGCACATTGTCTAAAAAAAAAAAAAAAAATTCTTGCGCTCTGATCTAGGGGCTGCTATTATGAAACTGTCAAGGCGAACAGATAAGGTCCTTACTGATAATGGCTAGTGATAGGCAAGGTCCCATGAAAATCGTGGAGCAGAGTGACAGGTTTCACATGCCAATCATCGCAGGAATGAGGAATACCGCAGTTTGTGATGGATTACCTAAAAGAAATAAAGATTCCAAGGCTCTCTAAAACACAATTGCTGTTTTTCTTGTTAAATGCCTTATGTGCACAAAGCCAACCCTTTGCCGATGCTGAATTCCATAACTATGTCACATTCCTTTGCATCCGAAGCACCATTCAGAGTGAGGAAAATAGCATGCAATGACGGGTGCAGGTTCTAAAGAATCACCATTTTGGCGTTAGGGTATAAAATGATCTTTATGCATGTAAATATATGTGCATGTGTATGTTAAAGTTAATTATTAATAGGTGAAATTAGGCATTAGTGTTATACTCCAGATTTTAAGGTATTGTCATAATTTTCAAAGGAGCAATACGACCTTAAGTTTAAAAATGAAAAGAACACTTTTTGGAGGTCATTTTCTTTTACATTCGTGTGCTTGCATGTTTTTAACCTTTTTCTTTGTAGAATAAGTAATGTTTGGTATTAAGGGATGAAACTTAAAACCAGGATTCCCAGAAATAGCCTTCCCTTTCCCAGACTCTGCTCTGCGGTGATCACTGATGCCTAAGACAATAGGATGCAATTGCCCCAAGAGCTACTGCCAGGGCTGGTTTCTAACCAGAAAGCAATTATCTGCACAAATACAGTAGTTGGCTCAGCACTTTTCCCGGGGGTATTGAGCACGGCCTCTGCTATTTCTGATATGTCTTCAGTAGTGTTCTCTTCTTCTTAAGCTCTCTCCTAGTGCATTACTGTGAGATGAATTCCCTCTTACTCTGAATTTTTTTTTTTTTTTAAAGACCTCTCATTTATTCATGGCTGGGAACAGGAGCAGAGTTATTCTGTTCCATTGATGGGGTGGCATCTGTTTGGCAAACAGTTTGTATGCTGCACCGACTCCGAACTGCTAATATTGACAGAAGTAACATCTTTAAGTTGCAAATTTGATACAAACCAATATGTATGGCAGTAATTGTGCTATAAAACAAATGTTCCTGTTATAAAAGGACTGTGTCTTTAGCTCACTGACAAACACCTAAAATACTTGTTTGTACCTGTCCCTTGTAATTACCATTGTGCATACTTTAAGATTCCGCTTTGTTTTTTTCCCATTCTCATAATAACTGTATTATGAAGTGACATATCTTTTCTAGATACTTTGCTTGAATAAGTAAATAGGATATTAAATTGAACTAGGGTATTACATTATAAATTAGTTCTGTAACAGGCACCATAATGTTATTTAGATTTTCAGTTTACACAGTCCTTGTAGCAACTCCCCAGAGCTATTCTACAGAATTAGAAGTAGATATGAGTTGATGTAAGAAAATTGGTTTTTGTAATGTGCTGATGTCAGTGGAGTATTGCTGTGTGGAAAGTTATTTAAATTAACATTTCTACTTACTGTATCAAGATGGACCAAAGATTGATAATGATTTGAAATTACTGATTTGTGGGTGATATTCTCAGAACAAATGACAGTAACTGTCCATTTTCCCATGAAAACAAGGCCAGAATAGTCAAGTTGAGTACAAAATAGTCAAAGGAATACCTTTGAAAGAATTCCTCCTGGCAGTGGTTAGCTAATTTTAACTGATATGTTTGCTCTAGTAATGATAATTTTAACGTGCTCTTATTATAAATAACAGTTGTATTTGTATTTTAAGATTTCATTGTCTTTTAATTCTGATGTGCAATACTTTTAATACGTTTTGATATTTAACATTTTACGTTAATTACTTCATTTAATGAATTTATACTGATTGATGCACTGTTCTGTCAACCGTTGTGATGGCGACGTCGAACGACAGTATATTAAAAACCAATAATAATAATAATAATAATAATTTAACTGCACAGGGATAGAAGCACTCTGTATTTATGTGTCGAGTTGGTGATGCTGGCCATATCATACCCTGTGATTTCTGACATAAAAGAGAGAGTGCAAGAAAGCCCAAGCAAGGACCTAGATTGTACTCCTACTGCATTTTATAAGCTGTGCAGCCATGGTGCTCAGAAGTGAATTACTACGGTATGTGGTTGGAGCCATGCGATTACTAACAAGGTAATCTAGTCACTCTGAATAATTGAGGCCAAGATGTGCAGTTTCATAATCCTCCTGCAGTGTTTTAAACTAATTTCAAAACAAGTAATTACATACCTACAATTTCAGACAAAGCACTGCTTTGTATTCCAGGCAAAGTGAAGCAAAGTCCAACTTTCTGACTGCGGGCTTTTCCGTTTCTCCATCTTCACTCAGAATAAATGGCTGGCCAGCAAAAAGTTAAGTTCTGAGTGTTTAGATGTTAGTTTTTAACATGACAAGAACATTTTGCAGACTGTGGGATTTAGGCTGGAGTATTTATAGACTGAAGGAAGCTCATCCTTTTTTTTTTTTTTGGCCTCTTGCAATGTGTAAATGAAGGCAGTTAGGCATCTCATGGATATTCTGGAGCGCTGCCTTCTGCATTTGGGAGTGAGGGCTCTGAAGCCGAGCAATTCTAGCTCCCTAAAGCATGCCCGGGGTGGTGCTTCTAATGAGCCAAACGATGTATTTAAATGAAGTTTGGGGAGTTTTTAAATACTGTATATCGATGACATGTTTTGCTCCTTGAAATAATGATACTCCGTAACAGTTTATGTAAGGGTGGAACCCGCCTAGACAAAGAGAACCTTCTTTTGCATAGAAGTTCTGCTCGCTCCTTTGTCCGGAGTCCTAGAATGCTCAGGAAACAGAATGCTTTTGTACTTTATCCCTGGCCCAAGGGAACCAGTATTTTACCACATCCTCGTGGAAGATGAAAACTGTGGCAAGGGTGACAATTGCTGCATCAGACATACTCCATCTGTTTCCTGCAGTTTGCTTTTATGCATACATAACCTTTGCTATTTGCTTTTCTTTTAACAAAAAAAAAAAAAAAAAAGCAGCCGGTTGAAAAGAAGAAAAAAATGGTTGAAGGAGATAAGAACAAATGGTCTTATGAAATACACAGGAAAACACATAAGAACAGCAGTCTGTTTCTTCCCCAATTGTGTGTTGTTTTTCTGTTAACTGGGCACTCAGATTTGATTTCTCAATTCAGCTGTTGAACAAATCCAGTGCTTGGTGTGCAATTTATGTTGTTGAAAAATTACACTTGGGTAATTTTGGGAACAGCACTGTAGTCTCCTCTCTGTATGTAGTAGTGCTATAAGAATTTCATTACGTTTACTTTTTCAGCTTGTTGTTGTACAGGTTATTGGTGAGGTCTCGCTTAGAATATTGTGATTGGCCGTCCCATCCAGAAAGAGTGGAGATAGAGTGGAGGCAGTCCGAAGAAGGGCTACCAAAATAGTATGCAGTCTTCCCTAGGAGTCCTATGAGATGAGACTTACAAATTAAATATACATACACTAGAGGAGAGAGAGGGAAGATATGATAGTATGATTTATCGCTATAGGCAGAATATAAACCTTTATAAATAAATGAATAGAACATGTTCAAATACCTGAAAGGTGTTAATGCAGAAGAAGAAAACCTTTATCAGTGGAAAGAAAGTTCTAGAACCAGGGGTCATGATCTGAAGCTCCGTAGGGGTAGATTTAGGAGTAATGTTAGGAAATATTTTTTTTCACGGAAAGGGTGATGGGTGCTGTTATGCTTCCCTGGAACAGGTGATGGAGGTTAACATTGTAACAGATTTCAAGAAGGCATGGGATAAACACAGTTGCAAAAAAGCATAGACAAAGCAGAAGAATGACCCGTTTAAAGTGCCCTACACAAATGATTCAATGATGAGTGTTGGGCCTACCAGAATGAATATCAAAGTGACTAATATGAAATGTTAGCAGTCCTGTTAGCAGGCAACTGGGTCCAAATGAAAAGCTGTGATGATAGATCTAACAGTTACAAGTACAGTAATATCTAAAAGTCAAAACAGAGATGCAGGTGCTCATGTAGCTGGATCTGTCTGGCAGGCTACAAAGAGGATGAAGAGGATATTTTGGTAACAATCACACAAATATTGGTAGCTATTTAGATCATTACAAATCTTTGAACATGGAAGGGAAGGGTGTTGGGTATGAATTAAATAGGAGATCTTGTATACTTAAATATCCAAGATGGTAGTCTACAAAGGAGGAAGACAACAACAACTCTTGGGTAAGGAGTGATATCTTAAACGTGCTAATGCTCTATGGTTGACAACTGGATATATTCTTAGTAGGGATGACAGGAATAACTAGACAGACTGCAATAGTCAGCTGGGTCCTTTTCTGCTATCTTCAACTATGCTTCTGTTAATTACTGTATGAAGAAATACTTTCATTTCCTTCACTATATCCGGTATATAGACTACAGCACCTCCTTTGGAAAGAGCTACATTATTTCAGTAGAGCCTCCATATTTTAACATAAGATCATAAGAAATTGCCATACTAGGTCAGACCAAGGGTCCATCAAGCCCAGCATCCTGTTTCCAATAGTGGCCAATCCAGGCTACAAGACCTGGCAAGTACCCAAACATTAAGGAGATCCCTTGCTAATAATGCAAGTAAAAGCAGAGGCTATTTCTTAAGTCAACTTGATTTATAACAGTTAATGGACGTCTCCTTCAAGAACTTATCCAAACCTTTTTTAAACCCAGATACACTAACTGCATATCCTCTGGCAATAAATTCCAGAGCTTAATTGTGTGTTGAGTGAAAAATAATTTTCTTCGATTAGTTTTAAATGTGCTACTTGTTAACTTCATGGAGTGCCCACTTGTCCTTCTATTATCTGAAAGAGTAAATAACTGATTCACATTTACCCGTTCTAGACGTCTCAAGATTTTAAAGACCTCTATCATATCCCTCCTCAGCTGTCTCTTCTCCAAGCTGAACAGCCCTAACCTCTTTAGCCTTTCCTCATAGGTGAGCCATTCCATCCCCTTTATCATTTTGGTCGCCCTTCTCTGTACCTTCTACAGTGCAATTCTATCTTTTTTGAGATGCGGCGACCAGAATTGTACACAGTTCTCAAGCTGCAGTCTCACCATGGAGCGATACAGAGACATTATGACATTTTCCATTTTATTCACCATTCCCTTCCTAATAATTCCTAAAATTCTGTTAACATTTTTGACTGCCGCAGCACACTGACCCGATGATTTCAATGTATTATCCACTATGATGCCTAGATCTCTTTCCGGTTGGTAACTCCTAAAGTGGAGCCTAACATTGTGTAACCACAGTAAGGTTTATCTTTCCCTATATGCATCATCTTGCTCTTGTCCACATTAGATTTCTTCTGCCATTTGGATGCCCAGTCTTCCAGTCTCACAAGGTCCTCCTGCAATTTATCACAATTCGCTTGCAATTTAACTACTCTAAATACTTTTCTATCACCTGCAAATTTGATTACCTCATCACATTCCTTTCTAGATCATTTATAAATTTATTGAAAAGCACTGGTCCAAATACAGATCCCTGAGGCATGCCACTGTTTACCATTTTCCACTGAGAAAATTGACCATTTAATCCCACTCTCTGTTTCCTGTCTTTTAGCCAGTTTGTAATAGATGAAAGGACATTGCCTCCTATCCCATGACTTTTTAGTTTTCTTTGAAGCCTCTCATGAGGGAATTTGTCAAATGCCTTCTGAAAATCCAGATACACTACATCTACTGGTACACCTTTATCCACATGTTTATTAACCCCTTCAAAAAAAGTAAAGCATAAATTGTAAGACAAGACTTCCCTTGAGTAAATCCATGCTAACTGTGTTCCATTAAACCAAGTCTTTCTATAGCTCTGTGATTTTGATCTTTAGAATAGTTACCACTATTTTTGCTGACACTGAAGTCAGGCTCACTGGTCTATAGATTCCTGGATTGCCCCTGGAGCCCTTTATAAATATTGGGGTTACATTGGTCACCATCCAGTCTTCAGTTACAATGGATGATTTTAAAATAGGTTACAAATTTTAACATAGATCTGAAATTTCATTTTTTAGTTCCTTCAGAGCCTTGGAGTGCATACCATCCGTTCCAGGTGATTTGCTACTGATTAGTTTGTCAATCTGGCCTACTACATCTACTAGGTTCACAGTGATTTTGTTCAGTTCATCTGACTCATCACCCTTGAAAACCATCTCTGGAGCTGATATCTCCCCAACATCCTCATTAGTAACACAGAAGCAAAGAATTAATTTAGTCTTTCTGAAATGGCCTTATCTTCTCTAAGAGCCCCTTTAACCCCTCGTCATCTAACGGTCCAACTGACTCCCTCATATGTTTCTTGCTTTGGATATATTTTTTAAAGTTTTTATTATGAGTTTTTGCTTCTACTGTCAACTTTATTTCAAATTCTCTCTTAGCTTGCCTTATCAATGTTTTATACTTAACTTGGCAATGCTTATGCTTTTTCCTATTTTCTTCAGATGGATCCTTCTTTCAATTTTTGAAGGACTTTTTTTTGGCTAAAATAGCCTTTTTCACCTCATCTTCTAACCATGCTTTGCCTTCCTTCCACCTTTCTTAAGCCCGAATTTTAAAAGCCCTGCACAAATAAAATTCAGGGGTTACACGTGTGGCCGGGCCCTGTGTGCGCCATGTGCATTTTCGAAAGGGCCCGGCCACGTGCATAACCCCCGATTTTGCGCAGAAGTGCTGGGCCAGAAGAAAGGGGCAGGCTGGGGGGCAGGGTCTGGGCAGGGAGGGGCAGGACAGGCCAGGACAGCACCATTAGACACTGATTCTGAGAAGCGTGTGCTGCCAGCCAGTTGGCGCTCATAACTTACTTCTGTTCATCAGAGCAGGTAAATTAAAATGCAAAAAAGGGTTATCTAGAGTAGATTTAGGGGTCGGGATGGAGAGGGGAAAAGGGAGGAAGGTTAGGCAGGGAGGGTAGGTATGTTCCCTCCCAGACTGCTCCTTAATTGGAGTGGACTGGGAGGGAACTGGGAGAAAGTATGATCGTGTCGCCGCGCGTAATTGAAAAAATCTCCCCCCACCTTGCGCACGGGGAGGAGGCCATCCACCTGCGCATGCATATGAGGACATTAAAATTCGGTGCCCATGCTGTATGGGAATTGTATTTTATAACATGCGCGCACATGGACTACTTTTGCTTTTATTGGAACCTCTCAGTTGGGATACCCTAACTCTCCTGTTTCATTAGTATCCTTCAAAGATACATTCCTCTGAACCATGCACTGCTGAGTGACTGTCGGCTTTCCCCCTTGTTCTAATTTAAAAGCTGCTGTATCTCCTTTTTTAGAAGATAGTGCCAGCAGCCTGGATCCACTCTGGTTAAGGTGGAGCCTGTCCTTTCGAAAAAGACTCTCCCTTCCCCAAAAGGTTCCCCAGTTCCTTACAAAACTGAATTTCTCTTCCCAGCACCATCGTCTCATCCATGCATTGAGACTCCGGTACTCCGCCTGCCTTTGGGGACCTGCATGTGAAACAGGGGAGCATTTCAGAGAATGCCACCCTGGAGGTTCTGGAGTTCAGCTTTCTACCTAAAATCCAAAATTTATTTTTATTAATATGATCCCAAGTTATTGTATGAAAGTCATTTGCTGGCCTGTATAAAATTAGTTGATGGCCTCAACTCAGTTTCCAAAGGACATGTGTCTTCCTTACTATCTCACCTTACTTTATCTGAGTATGATAGTTTTTATTTATTTTATTTATTTATTTATTTAAAGCTTTTTTATACCGACGTTCGCAGGGCATCACATCAGTTTACATGGTGGAGAAAAAATACAAAAAATAGAAGAGTGCAATGCATAGTGTGAACAACATGAACATGAATTAGAGTAAAATGGTAGAACTGGATAAGGAGCTAAATAAAAATGCATGAAACATTATTATATTGTAAGCCAGGATGTGGAACAGGATGGATATATGAACAGTGATTTTACAAGAAAGGGGGGAAATCACTGCTTGTTTGAAGAGCCAGGTTTTTAGTTTTTTTTTTTAATTTGTGGGTGCAGGGTTCCAGCCATAGGTCAGGTGGCATGGCATTCCAAATTGAAGGTCCTGCTATGGAAAGAGCTCTTTCTTTTGTGGTAGAAAGGTGGGTGGGTTTAGTAGAGGGTATGTGTAATGTACCATTGTATGTAGATCTGGTGGGTCTATTGGAGGTGTGGAAGTGTAGAGAGTTGTTGAGCCAGTGTACGTCAGGGTTATGAAGCATCTTGTGAATGATAGTGAGACTCTTGTAGCGGCTTCGGAAGGAGATTGGGAGCCAGTGGAGGTCTCTAAGAATGGGGGTGATATGGTCTTTTCTGCGAGTGTTAGTGAGTACTCTTGCAGCAACAATTTGTAGCATTTGGAGAGGTTTGATGGTGGATGAGGGGAGACCTAATAGGAGGGAGTTACAATAGTCTAATTTGGAGATTATAATGGCCTGAAGGACAGTGCAGAACTTGTTAAAGTGGAGGAGAGGTTTATGTTTTTTGAGGACATGAAGTTTGTAGTAACAATCTTTCATGGTAGAGCTTATGAACTTTTTGAGGTTCAGTTGGTTATCTAGAATAAGGCCAAGGTCTCATACATGTTGGGCAAATGGAGTTGAGGGAGGAAGGGTGTTGAAGTCAGTATTGGTCAAGGTGTTGGGATTGTGTGATATAATAATGAGTTCAGTTTTGGAGGAGTTGAGGGAGAGGTTAAGATTAGAGAGGAGGTGGGTGACTGATGTGAGGCAGATTTCCCAGATCTTGAGGGATTTGGAAATGGATTTGGTAATGGGGATAAGGATTTTTACGTCATCCGTGTAGATGAAGTGAGTGAGTTCTAGACTAGATAGAAGGTGACATAGGGGCAGCATGTATATATTGAAGAGTGGAGGATAGGGAGGAGCCTTGGGGAACACCTCGATTTAAGTTGATAGGTTCAGATTCGCTGTTGCCTATTTTGACTATGTAGTGTCTATTATGGAGGTAGGATTCAAGCCAGCGAAGGGCGGTGCCAGTAATGCCAATTTTAGAGAGGCGGGTTAGAAGAATTTTGTGGCTGATAGTGTCAAAGGCGCAAGAGATGTCTAGCATTGCAAGTTTGTAGGAGTGCCCCTTGTCCATACCTTTGAGGAGAGTGTCAGTGAGGGAGATTAGGAGGGTTTCAGTACTGTGGAATTTGTGCTTCTTTGTTTGGGGTTTTTCTACCTTACTAAAAATAAACTCTTCTGGATACATGTCAAAGCCTTGTTGAAATTGGGGTTTGTTTGTTTTTTTGGGCGGGGGTATGGATAATAGGCCCCAAATACATACAACTGGTTGTCATCATTTATTGTATACTGTATATTGTATCTCTCTCCATGTATCTATTTTATGCCACTGGAGAGCAAGTTGCGATTATATCTTTGCCATGTATATTTGTATGTAGTTTACTATAATGCAAAATAACATAAAAATATGCTGAGTCAGACCAAAGGTCCATCAAGCCCAGCATCCTGTCTCTGACTGGCCATTATGGGTCACAAGTGCCTGGCAGATCCCAAAATAAATTAAGGTTATAGAAATTAAATAAAATAACCTCTTTTTACCGGAGAGGAACTATGAAGGCCAGCAGGAAATACATCATGTACCCCTCAGAAAGCACATTCTGTTCATTGGCTTGAATTTGTAATTACAGCTAGGTACAGTGCTGTAAGTTAATTGGTGTTATATTTCATGTATAGTTTTCTTTTGGAATGATACTGCATACAGTGAGCACCCCTAATGTGACCAGTTTCATGTAGCATTTGCCACTGACTGGCATAGTATTTTCTGTGCTGACACTTGACACTATGGGAATTGAGGTGAACGCAACAGAAGTATTTGTGTTTTACCTGTTAAAAATGGTTAACACATAAGAAATGACTGGGATGGAGGAGAGTCTTGCAGCTGGACCACTCACCCAAATAGTTGTGATCTACTGCTCCACTCATTATCATGGATAAAAAGCACAGCAAAAATAAATCTAGGAAAGTTACAGGACTTTTAACAAAGTCCCCATCAGAGACTTAGCAAAATTCCTGAAATAGTTTTTTTTTTCCCCTAATTCATCATCGTGATGCAGAAATCTCCTATTTTGTAATACCCAGGTAATGGGAGGAAGTAAAGATTATGATCATGAATAGCCATATTTTTTCCCATTTCTAATTTTGAAGAATTTAAAACTGGGGGGGGGGGGGTGTTGGATTACTTGCAGGAAGTGTTTATAATATCTATTTTTATAAG